>NC_061124.1:11418881-12654678 GCF_905220365.1 Vanessa cardui
GCAAGACTTATATTTTTTTCTTATGATTACGATTTATTCTAATCTAGTGTATATAGTATACTCCACCGTAAAAGATGAATGGACTGTAAGTTTTAATTCCAAACTTTCTTCTTTTACTTTAAATCAGTAATCTCTCACTTACTTTCCTTTAAAATAAGTGTCATTCCTATACAAATTTCGTCAAGACGAACTTGCCGACTATTTACTGAAACAATGTATATAGGCAAACGCTATTTGTATCCGTTTTTAAATCAGTTTTGATCGTAATTCAAATTACTGGGTACGTACACGTAAAGTATGCCGATAGATACGCCTCACGAACCCACGTAATTGAAATAATTCAATACAACTGTGACACACTTTATATTAACAAAGAAATGGCACTATAATATTCATGCAACAATTCAATCTTATACTATTATGTTCCTTTTGTTTTTTTTTCCGAGAGAATAGATCTTGAATGAAAAAAAAAAGAAGTATGTGCCATATTCATGTCCATTAACTATAAAAGATCAAATGAAATATATACTTAATTGTATTACTATTTAGATATTTCTTTTTATATTAAATAAAAGTAAAATGATACAAATGCAGAAATAAAATCATTTTGTTTGTAAAGGTTGAAGTAAATACTTGTCTGCTCAAATATATGTCTTATCTGCTCAAAAAATATTTCCAAGAAATACTTGTCTCTTCTCTTTCGATTGTTCTTTTTATTTTTTATTTTTAAGATTAAAAAGAAAAAGGTTATCTTTTCGTTTAATATATGTTCCTTCCCTCAGGGTAAAAAAGGGCGGCTTATGTCATTTGTTTCGACTTTCCAGTAAACGCCGCTTATTCATTACAGTGGCACTTATCGAAGTCCTTATACATTTCATAAATCAATTATAACAATTATTTCCGTACAAAATTTAAAATGAAAATATGACAGTCAATGCAAGAAAAACAAAATATTTTTTTTTAACAACTGTTGGGGCGTTACCCAGTATTTCAAAGGTGCTACGGCCTAAAACCTCCTTTCAACGGTGCCCTTTGCACTTTGTATCTCAATCTTGAAAATTAATTTTAATAACTGCCCTTTTTTTTTTTCACGCAGGGAAAATCTTCATAGATACCCGACTCCTGTCTGTCGGGTTATGTGAGATTGTACTCACTAAAAACCCTGCGATTGCCGCCATCAGCACTGAAAACGGAGAGGCTGCGGGTTCGCTTTCGCAGCACGTCCGCTGCCCCTCCCGTGCTCGTGGCTGGCGGAGCACGACTCATTGATAACTGCCCTAAGCCCTAAAACCATATAATTTAGATATGTGTGTGTTAAAAGTTTTATATATATTTTTTTGTCAATGTCGTATATAACATTCTAACATTTCTTCTAACACTCGTTACAGTTCCTGTTCTACAAGTGGAGTGAGACGATCTTCAATTTTGGTTCACTTATTTTATTAATTTATATAAAAGACTTTTTGACAGCAAACTCCTTTAAAGTTTTTATAGTAACTAAAACTAAAAATGGTAGGTTATTATTCAATACAGCAAACTTTGAAGTTTTGAACATATTACCTAGTAATAAACAGTATTAATCTATATTGATGATAGTGTTTTTTAAGCAATAACTTTAGATTCGATAGAATTATTATATTTCTCAAATATTTTCTTAGTCGGAAAACATTGCATAAGTATTTAAGGAATAATAGTTAATAACTGACACTGAAGTATCAATGCTCTATAAGCGTACCAATTTTGGTTCCTTTCATATTATGGTATTACGGCTTATTACTTTGATGTAACGCTACAGATAGTGAAATTGTTTTTATTCTACTGTTGTAATTTTTTAGGTAATCACTTATGCTTATCCTTCGGGATCTTATTATTTTTTTTTTTAAATGATGCCCAATAGTATTTAATATGTTGATATAATCATCAGATAAATTTATGGGTTCGAGTTTCCGACGCTAAACATAAATAAATTCTTATTTTCATGGTTTCTACTGTAAAATAACACAGATATTTTCAAAACTTCTCTCCCGATTTATAAATTGATATCCTATGTGATTAAAACTGTAACTAATTAAGATGCTTTATAATACACTTGGTAACCAGTTTAAAAGTATTTGTTTGGTTCATGCGCATTGAGTATATTTAATTATACCGATGTTATTTAATTTATATTTGGTGGAAAAGAGTATCTGAGTTTGACACCAAAACTAAATCCCGAAACGATTTCGTAGGTTTAAATTATTTTAACTTGTTTGCTACTCTGTGTTTTCCTGACACTAAAAGTTTTTCACTTTTACTTTGTTTCACTAAAAGAAACGACAATTTTTCAATTCTATTACACTTTTGGAAAACAGCCTCCAGCGAGAAGAAATGGCAAGACACTCGCAGTTTCTTGCTTGTTACACCAAAACAGTCTAACATTTTTCACACTCCAATAATGAGATATCTAATGCATTTTTATAATCTTTGAAATTTAAGGGTCTTAAGATAATTAACCAAAGGTTCAGTTTAAATTATATACAGTTTATACACAATAATTAAAATGAGGATTCAATAGTGCTTTTTAGAGCCTTATGTACACAAGGTTGTTAATTATTATTAAGTATATACTTTTAAAGATTCTCAAAAAATATACGTTTTTTTCAGGTTACCAAAAATTATGTTCTTACCCTATAATCACATCCTTTTAAGGAGATATTTTGTAGCTACTCCACTAATGTAGGTTTAATACCAGGGTACCATGCTTGCCTTAGGTACATATTTGACAGATTTTTATTCGACACATACAAGTTTCCTAAGGATTTCACCATCGAGGTATACTAATATTATATATGCGAAAGTAACTCTGTCTGTCCGTATGTTATGCTTAAACCATTGAACTGGTAGAAAGGAAGCATGAAACCCAAGTAAGGACAATGGCTAAGTTTTTACAATCTTTAAAACACGACCGAAGCCGCGGTGACAACAAGTTTATTATAGATACTAATTTTGTGCATATAACTTCAGGATTGCTCCAATCACGGCTCTTTATACTCACTAATAGCCCGTGAAATAAAAACTACTTATTATGTTGAAAAAAACTATAATTTTGCGTAGTTTTTTAAATTCGATAAGTGGAAGTTTAAATTATTACTTCTTTTAGAAATAATTAGTAGAGTCCAAAAGCACTCATTTTATGTACATACATGTTAGATATAATAATATATATATTAAAGTATTAAAACATTCGTAAGGTAAAGGTTTATCTTATTTATTTATTTTTCGATTGGAAATGACCATAAGGTGCCTGTTTAATTAATGTCGATTACAATTCGCCCGTTTAAATCCACGTATATGTTACCTATGTATTTAAGTTAAATGTGGCATTTTGCTGAATAATGATTGTAGTATATAATTACACTATATTTTCGAAAAAAAAAATTTTATTTATCAATAACCGAAGAAACAGCCAATTAACAACTTTGTTGTTTATGTTGCTTATAAAAATCTGTAACGCTACTTTAAGCTAAGCTTGAGAATTTTTTACCATAATAATGAAACTTCACAACATCGTATTTTAATTACTTTACTAATACTTAATCAAACAAAACGATTTCTGTTTCATCCGTACCTAATTTTGTCTAATTTTCTCCTCAAATAGACTCACTCGAATTATTATGTAAAGGTTTCCAAGAGTTTACGCTAATTTTATTAAATACCTATTTAATAATAATCGCTTCAAAATTTTCTAATATTTCTCAACTCGTAAAATAAGAACAACGTGCTGGAATATGTTCTAGAACGTTCTCCTCATAGGTAGAGGTGGCCTTAACCCAGCAGTAGGACATTACAGGCTGTTTCTCTTTACTTCTAACATTTACGCGTATGAAATTATTCATTTATTATTTGGGCAATTTTTGAACAAAAGGATCATCATGAAAAGAAATTAATTTTACATCATTTATTAATATGCACGGAACCTTAATTTAAACTGAAGTTTTATTTCGTATATCATCACTCCTAAAATACAGATTCGGATTCATGAAATCTCGTAAGTTTTCACAAGCATAGTGTCTTGAAGTGATATCATTTCAAAAGATGAACTTTTCATTTTGATTATAAAAGAAAATATAATAATGTAATTAATTATTTATAATATTTACTTAATAGTAAGTAAATTTATAATATGTACCTTTTTTTTGTAATTGCGAAAATTTTTGCTTTGTTTAAAAAAAGTTACAAAAAATTAATTAAAAAATCCTTACCGTTAGCAAGAGTCGGAGCTCCATATTATAGGTATATACATACTGATTTTGTTTGAACGTGTATTTAAAATCAGTTTTGTTTGGCAGACACGCATCGAGTGGTTTCGTTGGGCATGAAAATCTATCTGTGTTTTTTAAAGCTTCATTTTGGAAATTATAAGCGGAGCAAAGTTAAAACATAAATTTTCCCATAAATTGGCACAATGAAATCGTCTTGTATAATGTCAATAGTTATGAAAAAAAAACGTTTTAAAAAGTTCATTCGTTGTACTAAAATTTTACTAGTAAAATAAAAAATAAAAAAATATTTTGTTCAGTAATTATTTTCTTACGATACATTGGAATAGCATTATTATTGAGAAACCCGCGTAATTTACTTAGGTAAATGGTATTTGGTACCTGTATTGTCCATATCCTTCATTTTACCTTTACTCATTTACTAACTGTAACGCATTCCAAATTTCAGCCTCTCAGATCAGCTGTAAGAAGGATCTGTTTCTTACTCTTAAACATTCCTAAACACCGATTTTCATATTTCTAAAACTAGAAGGCGAAGGAACCTATTTCAACTTTCATCCCCAATTTCAAATTCTTTGGTGATTAATTTAAAAAAAAACGGTGTAACAGTGAGATACAAGAATTCATAACAAAACGCCTCCGCCGATTCCCATATTTATTTCTATGAATAATAGCTAAAAATCACGGACCTCACGGACCGTAGCACGGTAGAATTTTAAAAATGCTTAAAATACTTTTTTATTTATTAATAAAAGCCCAAATAGCGATTTCGAACATCAGAAACGAATTTCTATAAAAAACACAATTCGCACTCTTAGGAATGTCATGTCAATTTTGGAATATCCATCTTAGATGCACCTACGTTTAGTCACCGATTTTGGTTATGTTTTGGTTTGTGTTGATAAGAATGCCAAAGAAAGGACTTACGATAGGTACTTAAAAAAAATCATGTACATAATTTCATATCATGTACGCCTCAAGGCTTACTAAAATTTCGTTTAAATAAATATAATTATATTTGATTAAAAATATTTAAAAGCGGCCTTAAAACCATGTTATTTAGAATTTTTTACTCCGCTACGGCGACCATCGAAGAGGATAGAAGGAGCCATGCTATTATATTATTTAAAATATGTATCAGCTATAATTCCCGCTTAGCTCGTGTCTTAGTGGAGCTCTCCTCACAGGGAAAAGATCTTACCTTCCAGGGCAAAGAGTGCTCGCAAGTGCGACAGTCCAGACTGTTGTACCTTCAGGCATTCACAGCAACAATGACCGCCTCCCCCGTACCCATATTTTAGACTCCTAGGTTGGAGTTGTATAACATATGATGCATTTAAAACCATTTTATTATATACATATGAAACTTAAGTGATATCGACTCAGGCACAAAAGCACTATCACCAAGTAAATTGCATACGAACGATAAAATAACGGAATAAAATACCTACAACTAAGGACTTCTAAACGACTTGTTATTACTGATGTTTATCATTACAAACTGTACTATGATTCATTTGTTAAGCATTTGTTTTGTAATAATGAAAAAAAAATAATTACTTTAAAGTTATAGTAACTACTTAACAGTCAACATATCATGTGACGTAATATTTACATTACAAAAATATGTGATAAAATAAGAGAATGTAGTTCATATTTCCTAGTTTGTAAAGTTTTTGTAACAAAGTAAGTTTATTTTTACTTTCAAAAAGTATTTATAAATTTCAAACTTAATATTGCAAGTATAGGTAGGTACGTCTTAGAAATAATCATTCAAATAGAGTAACTATGCCGTTTGTATTATCAGCTGACAGTAAAGTTTTAATCAATATATACATATTTTAATTTATGAAATAATAATAAAATGTTGTGGCTATAGAATTATTGGTTTGAAACTTTATTTATTTTTAATTTGTGATAATAAATATATTATTTTTGAAAACAAGTTAAGAGTTTGCTATTTTTTTGTCTTTTATATATTTTAAATTATTTTCTTCTTAATTACATATTTAATTAAACTAATCACTTGATATCTATTTAAAATAACGATGCACATATAACATTTAGTTGTGTTTATGGATGTAACATAGACAAAACACTCGTAAATTGTCTATGATAAAAACGAATATTTCCTACAAAGTACAGTCACTTCCGCTGAGGTCGCGGTTTCACAAACTTGACTTCCGCAATATGAATTATAAAAACATTTAAAAGCATTGAGATTATTGTAACGATACATATAACTAGAACTAACATACAAAGAATTTATATTAGTTTTAATTTTTATGCTTCCCCTAAATCTAATATTGAATATTTGTGGAACATTTACATTTCTAATTTGATCCCTCAAGAAAACTTAGGCACTTGTATCTAATTTTGATTATTGGTAGTTATTTTCTAAATAAAAACAATTGTATGAGGACAACTTGAGTGAAATGTATATTCTCGGGAACTTCGATAACGAAGAAAAAATAGTCGCTTCTTAAGTTTTATAAACATTACTTAAATAAGAAAAACGTACGTATATAATTGAAAAGATAATTTAATTTCTTCATCATTTCCAGATATTTGTCAGATCGCTAGAAGTGCCCAATTCTTGAATTAACTTATTTAATCTTACAAAAATCAAAGTAGTTTTGTTTATAAGTGAGCGCTTATTGTGTTTATTAAAAGTTTTATTGATAATTTACAAATTCTTATATATTTAATTGATATATATTCAACATCAGCTAAATTTAAACTGTTATCTTTAGATATTAGTGTTATTTTGAGAAATTTTCAGAAAGTAAATATAAGAGCGTATTAATGAAATTTTGTATTAAAATCTTCTATATCCATATAAATCTTCCTTACTTTCAATGTTTTGTATATTTTTATAACACTAACAATTAGTTTTCTTTCCCTTAATTAATATTCAAATACTCAAAATAGTTTTTGTATTAAGTCACAGTAAAAATAAATTGTATAAGATTTCTTATACAACTAATCATTTTAAGTAATCGCATAATAACATTGATATTTTATTATTGGCTTCTCCTGGACTTAACGCAGTGCGCCGCGTTTCTCTGCATAAAACCGGTCGTCGAACGAAAATTCAAAAATTCGTTATATTTTTTATGGCTTCTCAAACGAGGGGAGGAATTTGGAGAACGGCGTCGCTAGGGGTTGCTTGGTTTGTACGGTCGCTTCGCGCCTGCGCGCGTAGTTCGCGCCACTGCTACGTTGCTTGCAAGCCAGATGTTCTGAAAAGCTTCCTGTCGTCGTTACATTGCTCTGCATTTTTATCTAGATATAAAATGTGGACTAGGATTATTTTATTATTTTATACTATGAGTGAAGTATCCAGTGTATAATTTAATATGTGTTTAGTAGATTGTGTCGTTTAATTGAAAGTTATCGAGCGTCTCGATGTCCACGAGTTCACTCGAGACCAACAAAGCGGCGGACATTTTATTTTGAGTACTCGATAATGTAGCGTTTGCGTCGAAAACATTAAATGTCGTTTTATGGTTCTGTATTTGGATATCGTTCGCTTACACCTTTCGTAAGTATAACATTTTCATATTGGTAATTATAGTGAAATCATATGTATGTTAACAACATAGTTTGTAAAGCGGTTATGACCAGGAATTACCGCTAGGCCTACGATATTTTTGAGAAAATGTCGTTTAAAAAGTGACGTAAGCAATTTGGACATGCATGCAATATCGGGAGGCCTTTAGAATTACATAAAACGTATTACAATTCCTATCGACCCACTCCGCTTCGGAGGCTTCTTACTTGTGATTTCCGCGCGCGCGGCGCCCCTAACCTCTTCACTAATTAAATTGTAATGATTACGAACTCTCGCAACAAAAATTAATAATATGCCTATTGATTTATATGAGAAGAATTTTAACTAACAGCGATGCCGAGGGGGGTGAAGCGAGGGCCGGCGGAGGGCGAAGCTGAGGTGGTAGTACGCGTCGGAGCATCTCCGTCGCACACAACACTCTTAGATGACAGCCCCAGCCAGCCCATCAGCTACCACCTGCTCGACCATGGCTACGGTGCCACGCCTCAACACCAGATTCGGCGGGAGGCGCCCACCGCACCGCCGAAGACTTCAGAAGTAAGTTATATAGATACTTAGAGGTTTAGAATTGTCTGTTATATGTATTAAGACTTGTGTATGTATCAAGGGCAGGAAAATCAAGTGTATTGTTATAAGCTTTATTCTAAAGCCATATGTTCAACATATCAGCTGATCAACTTGTATAAAATCACAGTTGATTTTCAATCTTTGGAATAACTATTCAACGAGTTCATGATTCAGTTCCAAAATAAAATTTTGAAATTCATATAACAACATCTAGTAATCAATGTTTATATACTATATCATTGGTATTTTTGTAATTGTTTATAACAAAATCTTTATAGCTATGACTCCAAAATAGAATTACATTCTGAGGGCAGGATAATCTTTTATTTCAAGTTGTTTAAATCGTAACATAACATTAGTTGCAATTGTACTTTCTAAAACTTCATTAAAGCTATTTTGAGTTTCTTTTAATTACAGTAACAATCACAGATTTTACTAAATATATAAAACATTATTATTGAGGTTATTCATTCTCTTTCAAAAGAAAATAGCCAATTCATGTTTTATACAACAGTCAAGAAAGATCATGTTTTAATGATACATATACTTGTTCAATGATGTGTAACGGATAGCACATGGCATCACTGAATCGAAATCTTTGAAAATGTGATCTTCATACATTTTTTAATACTCTCTAAGCTAGAAGTATATATAGCTAGTATTAAGTTTCTTCACTTTAAATATCATTGAAATATTAAAATATTATTACGAAATGAATGATTACAAGGCTTATTATAAAATTGTATCTGCTATTCTAATAGTAAGATGTACAGATTAAAATTTATATAGTACATTAAAAACTTGTATGTTTTTGGGGATAGACCCAGGTGGGGTCAAAGACCTTTTATATATAGGGCCATTGAACTTTATAAGTCTAAAGTTTGTTCATGTCATCTTAAATTATATTAATGTTGAAATGAAAGAGAATCAATCATAGAATTTATTTTTATTCAATAGGGCTGAAATACAAACATTTTAAAAATTTGCTGATTAATATTAAAATTAGAATATCAGTATTTGTAAATTTCTTTTTCAAATAGTTGATAACAATTTTTATCATAAAATACTGTTGTCAGATCATGGGGCTTAAAAATTAAGTGTTATACTTATATGGTGTTTCGAAAGTACAACAATTAATTCAGTTAATTGGTAATGGTAGTGTAATAAATTATACCGTTAATGACAACTTGGATTTCATAGAGAATCCATGAAATCTTGTATATTTATCAAAGGTCCTGTAATCTTTTTTCGGTATTCTTGAATTTATATCAGTTAAACTTCTAGTTATTAATGAAGTTTGATATATGGTATCATCATCAGTAAATAGAACATGTTTTCTTTAGTGATATGTTAATTGTTTTTGGCCTATCTGGTATATCTTATCTTTGACTTTCCGAATATAACTATAACCATAATATTATTAAGGACAATTAAATCAACATATATTATTTAATAATAATAACTTAATTTTTATTTCAATTATATAATTGGTAGTATATATCAGCTGCCATTTCAGTTCATATAATATATGATGTTAAATTTGTTTGTAGACATGTGTTTTATACATTAAGTCAGTCATATGCAGGTTATTAATAAATAGATGAGTTTTGTACAAAGATGTAACGTTGATGAAGTAATAAAGCCACTTTATACGACTTTTGGTTATAAAACCTTCGAGAGGCGAGACCTTGGCTATAGTGACGAAATTTAGTAGGTGCCTAAAGTTTATCTGATTTGTAATAAATGATGCTTCTGAAACGCTTATGAGAACTTAGCTATTAAATTATTTGACAAGTAATGACATGGTTAATATTTGCTCAAGATTCTGTGTAGTACCGTGCCACGTCTAAGAAATTAATGTTTCCTGCAGTAATCCTAATTTTTTTATAAATCTATTCTACTGGGCGGTGTCGACTCCTTCCCGCTTGAATTATTCATTAGTGTCCGGTCGTAATTAGCTTCCCATTTCGTGTGATACTTTTGGCAATGTGTCGAATAATTACCGGCTTAGTTGTTGCTGCAGAGGTTCCCTTTCGTCAGACAATACGTGGCAATGTGCCCGATTGTCTTTGTACGTAGTTAGAAAAGAACACATTCCGTAGAAAATCAGCTGGGGACCTAACCTTAAACTTGTCTTTTTGTATTTATGTAACTAAGCCTAAAATAGCTGGTAACAAGTGTTAGGCGCACATATGGTACCAGTAACTTTGTCGCGAGTGGCCGATCGCCCGCCGTCCGCGTACATCGCACATACGCCATGTGGTCGCTACACCATGGGGTCACGTGGCCAGGTACTTCCTGCGCTCCTATATTGCGCAACGCAACCGTCATTGTCCTTATCGTGGTCTAACGACACAACGCCCTTCGGCTGTTTTGATGGATTCGCTTCATTTATATGCTCCTCGATATTCATTCAAAGCTCGATTAAATTAACATTGCGCTTGTTTATTTTTTGCCAACTTTGAAAGAAAACGTTTTTAGTTCTCTTTTAAGCCTGTTTAGTCGATCCTTTAGGGTTTTATATTCATGAATTATATCTATTAGAATAATGGAGGGGTTAAATTGATTATGTGAATAATTCGGGCGAAACTTTGAATGCAAGGGTGTCGAATGATACTGTATCTAAGATGTCAAGCTTAGAGGCACATCTGCTCTGATTTAGTTGACGCCGAACAATTAAAAGAGCGCGAGACCCGCAACTTGGGTAAATTAACAATAGCTATGCCTGCTCGTTGTTAATAATAACAACAGTTTTGAGATAAGAAATTGGCATTCTTTTGCTAGAGTCCCTTCCGAGAGCCCGGTGCCTTTTGTGTCGTTTCTAATTTATGTCGTGTATTGTGTAGGTACGGGTACCCTCCCCACACACTTCCTTAAAGGGGGCTTTGGCCCCACACTGCTTCACTTTGAATTAGTTGCATCAGCTTATTGAAAATGCTTCGTTCGTGTATCTGTCTGCATTATGAGATTGTTTTGCATTATGTGGTTAAGCCATCGTATTAGTGAAAATAATTTCGATTTATACTTGAAACATTTTTAATTTTAGTGTTGTTTGTGTGTAACAATGATTTTACGTTTTTAACCGTAGTGAAGTGTGTTTTTCACTGACAAGTGCGAAGATAGTTCCATTCAGACAACGAAGGATAGTTTGAATTAAAGATGACGTACTTGGTTTTAAGAGTGAGTCGTGAGATTTATCACGTTTCTTTGTGGCTTTAATAGATAGAACAATTCCTATTACAACGCTCTCGGCTAAGTTTAGTGACATTACGAATTAAGCGTTGAGACGCGTCTCATAGTTCACTGGTTTTTTTTTATAACTTGCCAATAGATTTTATTCGATAAATAAACTCGATGGTTAAATATCGCACCACATGCCGTAAAATAAACACGGTATAAACATTGTGGCATATCTGAAGCACCATCATCGGAACAGACGAGTGAACTTGTGCACGTTTTTAATCTTAACATTAGAAATATTTTTTTACACGGCTGTTCGTACGAGTGGCCATTATCTATGAGATTCGTTGCGAATAGTCGACTATACTCCACTTTTCTTCAACGTTGAATTATGTTCATTTATAATATAATAATGTCAATTTGTAAGCGGAAACATTGATGTCGTAATTTTAAAATATTCGAAATTTTAAAATTATTAACTTGCCTTTTAAAGGGGAAAAATCACTGTTGCTAATGTCAATTAAATATATTTGAACAATCTTTAAAAGTTCGTCTTTAGTATAATGATTGAGTTTTGTTTTGAATTGAGAATGTATTCGAAAGTCTTTAAGCCGTTATTGATGTCATATTAACTT
This sequence comes from Vanessa cardui, assembly GCF_905220365.1. Classification (NCBI taxonomy): domain Eukaryota; kingdom Metazoa; phylum Arthropoda; class Insecta; order Lepidoptera; family Nymphalidae; genus Vanessa; species Vanessa cardui. The sequence continues at coordinate 11,431,097 of NC_061124.1, forward strand.
CGAACGTTAACAGAATAAGACAATGCTCATAATATTTATCAAAAAGTATAAAAATAGGCGGTGAAAAGAAGACTGAACCTGAGCGAGAGCAGCTCAGGCAGCCAGGGTCACGTGGTGCCCATGAAAGCTGACTTCAAGACGCCGAAGCAGAAACGCGTCAAAGTCCTTACTCCCTATAGTCGCCCGTCCAGTTCTATGAAAAAATACACCGAACGTTCCAGGTACAAAACTTTCGATACAGGTAAATTTTTTTTAATCTGTAACCGTTGAATGTCGCTTAGTTCTTATACTCGTCTGTGTTAAGAATGAGTACCGATAAATGTATGTAACCTCCGTGGGTTCAATGTTGCGATTGTCGGACTTGGAACAGCTTTGAAAAAATATTTTTGCCAAGGGTTTGATACCAAGTTAATTTTGGTCCCTTGTATACGAATTAAAATTGTGTCGTGATTTAGGTTGAATAATTTGCGTCCTTATTTCGATTTTATTTTGTTTCAGGTTTGACACATCATTAGGTCTATTAACAAAGAAATTCGTAGCACTCCTCAAGTCATCTCCCAACGGTGTTCTCGATCTTAACATAGCTGCCGAGCACCTCTCGGTTCAGAAACGACGAATATACGACATCACAAACGTATTAGAGGGTATAGGAATATTAGAGAAAAGATCGAAAAATAATATACAATGGAAGTGTGGTGAGTAGTCTTTTTATAACATAAATATTTGGCAAAGATTCACTGTTGATGCAATTTTATTTAGCTTTACTAAAATCTATGCATAAGACTATTCCGCATCGGTCGTTTAAAATGGTTTAGCACGGCTTACGTTTTTTTGACTTGGTAACGGTATCTCAAGATAGTTTTATTATATTTATTCTATAATATATAACATATATTCTATCATACACTGAGCCTACATTTTTTATTGTTTTATTCGTGACAGAGTATGAGCCACATATAATTAAGTGAAGTGTTCTATATTTGCTTCTGCTACGAAATGCACTACTCTGGTTTTTTTTCTATAAATATCTTAGTATTCTCTCATCAGTTCTATCGCAACACAATTTTAACTTATCGATATTTAATCTCAAGTGACTTGTCTCGCTTTCGCACGTAATATTTGACGACTTTGACTTATTTAACTTTCTCGTGATTACTTTTTTTATTATAAGGTCAGTTCAAAAATTCATCAAAGTTAAGATTTACTGCGAGATAATTTAAGAAATAAATAAGTTTTACGCGCTTTGTTTTGTCAACGAACGTTTCTCTCGTAACTTTGTGATTCTCTATGTATTTCGTCGTTTATATTTGCAAAATCGAATAACGATCTTTACTATTATGTACTTAATTAAGACGGTTACAAGATACAACCATGCCTTTGAAAATACTTTTATGTAAATACGTTTTAATAGGAACTAATCATAGAAACTCAAATATACGTTTTTATATGAAAATTTACATCGACATCGACATTGTATAATCGTAAATAATCTAGAAGTTAAATAATTAGTATTTAGTGCAATATAAATTATATATATCTGCAATAGCATATAAAGGATTAGTTTCCTGAAATGGGTTGTTATAACTAGACCGGCCTGTTTGAACATATATCAAACATTTTAGTATCTTTGCTAGTTTGCTTTTATCACTATCGTATTCTAGACCTTCAAGAAAATGAAGCATGATTTAACACTGGGACATTTACAACTGTTGCTTTCTGCATATGTTTCAGTTATTAGGCTATGGAAAATGGGTATATTCCTTAAAAGTAGTTGATTGTAAAGGCGTTTCCGTCTAACGTGTTAAATTGTTTCGTTAACATATGCCACGACAATGACCTTTTCACACGTATTAAGACAGCGGTTATGAATTATTAAATTAATGCTTCGGTATCCTTATCACCACCCCGGTATATTAGCAAGTAAACGAATATTCACAGAGATCTATGCAACACAGTTCGATGCTATCGTGTAATCGCATCACCATCGCAAATTAGCACGATTGGGCTTTCATGATAATACTCTGGATGTAATATACATAAATCGAAATATATTATTGGACCTTATTTTATCTAATAAAATGCTCTAGACTAAATTATCTTAAAAGTGTTTTTGAATCAATCATCTAGCGGCAGACCTCGCTCTGAACTCTCTCTAGAAGTATCTACCATACTCGAGAGCGGAATGTCATATTTCTTGATCAAAACCTTAAATATATATTCGAAAGGTTTTTATTCCCAATGCACTTTAAAATAACAGAAACAACTCATATTCATAAAATCTTAGAATTGAAATCTTTATGATTAGGTGCTGGTCCTTTTAAAAAGGAAAACGTAGAATATAAGACGACCTCCGTAGTCGAGTGGTGTGTACACCGGTTTTCATGGGTGCGCCACTCGGAGGTCCCGGGTTCGATTCCCGGCCGAGTCGATGTAGATTACCATTAGTTTTCTATGTTGTCTTGGGTCTGGGTGTTTGTGGTACCGTCGTTACTTCTGATTTCCATAACACAAGTGCTTCAGCTACTTACATTGGGATCAGAGTAATGTATGTGATGTTGTCTCATATTTATTTAAAAAAAAAAAAGAAAAAAAAGACATGTGTGTTGCGCGTGCGCAGGCGTGGGCGGCGCGGGCGGGTCGGGCGAGGAGGCGCGCGTGCGGCGGCTGCGGCGCGAGGTGCGCGCGCTGGGCGGGCGCGAGGCGCGGGTGTCGCGCGCCGTGAGCGCGGCCGAGCAGGCGCTGTCGCGGCTGTCGGCCGAGCACGGCGCGCGCGCCTACATCACCTACGCGGACCTGCGCTCCATCAAGGACTTCCGGAACCAAACCGTCATCCCCATCAAGGCGCCCCCGGATACGAGGCTCAGTGTGAGTTGTGCCAGAAACGTTTATCCCTCCATCTTATCACATAATATAAGAAATACAGATTTTGCTTTGGTAAACAGAATATATTATTTTTGTTTTTGATAATACTCCAGTAGTACAAACAAGTTAACTTCCTCTGAGTTAATTAATTTATGACTGAAATAAACCAGTCATTTGTCGTTAGGATTATTACCTCATATGAATTTTATTCCCCGCAAAATCTCTTTACGCATCCCCATAGAGGGACGTCGCACGTCTTTAGGAGGTCAGTTAGGTTAGGTTATATGTGAGTGATTTTGGCATTAAGAATTATGACTTTGAAAATGCTTCTCACAGGTTGTACAGTAGGTTAAACATTTTATCAGTATTTGCAGTAAACCAAAGCAAAATGTAAAGATTTAATTTATAAAATAATAACTTTAAGTAAATTGTGCTAATCATAAATACTGCTGGTGTGAAACTTATTAATTGTACACAATATTGTATTTTAATTGTATTGATTTTTACACATTTATATTTATAGGTACCACATCCAGATGAAAAAGGGTATATGATTCATTTGAAATCAATGTCTGGAGAAATAGAAGTCTACCTCTGCCCTAAAGAAAGACCACCAACACCTCCACCCTGTAAGTGATAAATCGACCACATAATTATCTCAAATAAGTTAATATGTGAATATAAGAAAAATTCTATAAAAAATAATACAAACATTTTTTACTGTTCTGGAATTTGAAATAGTTATTGAAAATGTTATTGAATAATCAAAATGAAAGTTTTAGTATTTTTATAAGTTCTAGAAAGTGTTATTTATCTCTAAAATTTAAATAATTATTGCTGTCTTTATGTGTAATTATTATAATTGTCTATAAGTATATAAACAGATTTATTATATACATTTTATTGTATTAGTAGTAGCATTTAATATCTGATCCTGACAGAGATTTTAATGATTTATTCTTTTTGTAGCATCAGGGTTATTACCTTCGGATCCCTTACTGGAAGACAACAAGGCTCTGTTGGCTCCGCTCATAGCACAATTGCAGTCCATGCCCTCCAGTTCTATCACGGCTGCCTTTACGTGAGTTTGTACATCATAAATAATTAGTTTAGTAATAATATTGTTTAATCTAGACACTACAATGCAATCAAAGCAAGCAAATGCACATTAATATAATTAGTGGTAGGAACTCTAGTTTGGCGTCTAGGTCTTGTCCGTCTTCCACAAATTTACCGGCGTTTTTATTGACAACGAATACATTCTACTGCTATATTCTGGTTGAGTGATGAGGAAGGCAATGTCATTACAGCTACATAGGATAACATCTGCATAATTTATAACACTATTGCTTTTTTTTACTATGTCTCAACGAATTAATTTAATGGAAAGCAAGTGACAAATGACAAAATAAAATCTGGTAACATTATTAATGCAACAAGTTGCTATCTTCCACGTTCAAATAATGAGGTGTGACGAGTATGATCGAGAGCTGAGATGGCCCAGTGGTTAGAACGCGTGCATCTTAACCGATGATTGCGGGTTCAAACCCAGGCAAGCACCGCTGATTCATGTGCTTAATTCTTTATAATTCATCTCGTGCTCAGCGGTGAAGGAAAACATCGTGAGGAAACCTGCATGTGACAAATTTCATAGAAATTCTGCCACATGTGTATTCCACCAACCCGCATTGGAACAGCGTGGTGGAATATGTTCCAAACCTTCACCTTAAAGGGAGAGTAGGCCTTTAGCCCAGCAGTGGGAATTTACAGGCTGTTGTTGTTGTTGTTGAGTATGATCAATGAAAATGGCAGACTTAACATTGGCTGTACACGTGCAATTGTAGGACGCCCATCAAGCGCGAGCCGGCGTCGTCGTCGTCGTCGTGGTCGCGCAGCCTCGTGGTGCGCTCGCCGTGCGTCACGGACCCCACGCTGCCGCTGGCCGCGCCCGCGCCGCGCGCCGCCCCGCCGCCCGCGCCCGCGCCCTCCCCCGCCCCCGCCCCCGCCCCCGCCGCCTCGCCGCTGCTCTCCACGCCCGACAGCAGTGAGTATTGTTATATCTATTACGAGATAAAAATTAAAAGGCAATCCGAATAAAAAAAAAAGTGGAGTCAGGTCATTATATATTCTCCGGTTCGAATCCGACTTCGGTTATGTAGACAAAAGTTATTTCTGTGTTTTCTCTGAGGCAAACGAGAGTGCAGAAATGGAACCATTTGCGCTGCGCATGATCTCAGTCATGACTCTTCTGATCTATTAGTGTTTTCACTCTCTATTCTGCGCTTACGTCGCAACACTAATATGACTCGATACATGGGTTTCTCTACTGAGTTGATGCCGCGGCACAAATGCGTCCAGGGGCACTTGTGACCGCGGTGTAGCGGTGCCTGTAGCGTGTGTGCGTGTGCCCGCAGGCGGCGCGCGCGGGCGGCTGCGCAACGCGCTCATCGCGGACAGCGACGACTTCGCGCCCATCATGGGCGGCGGCCGCTTCCAGCTGCAGACCGAGGACCAGGAGTCAGGTACTCGCATCTTTTCGTTCCTTCTGCTGTACCTCCTGTTACATCTAATATGCACTTTACGATACTCGGAAAGTGGAGTAGATGGCTTGCGGCAAATTTACTTTTTCACCATTTTATTTTTCTGTATAAATTAATGCATTCGGGTGACTTCTGGTATAGATAAAAAATGTACATATGTTGTGAAATTAATACAAAAATGTCACAATTATTATTGGTTCACTATTTAAAATATGAATAAGGTGTAAAATCGCTTTACGCATAAAAGAAAGCAGAGGACGAGTGTAGCGCCAAATAACGCAGCGGGTACATGAGGCGCGCGGGCCGAGGCTCGCGTCTTGTGGCTAGCACTCGGCACTGTGATATGTGTGTGCGTCACATCACAGTCAGAGTTCTAGCTACACGGCGCGGCACATCTGCGGAGCTAGCGCGCCATCATCGCGGATGTGGGGACAACTCATATTAACATTAATATTTTATGTTGCATGCTTTTCGATTCTAATTGTCATTCACACTCATTATGCTTTTACTAACTTGTTTATTAAGTTTCATGTTGTAAGCGGGTTTAACTCATTATCATAACTGTTTGTGAAACTTGTGCCGTTATCTACTTTTGTTGTAAATGTCTCGTTAATTAACTTGAATGTGGATTTTAAATCGATTACAGAAATGCATAAAATTATCAATGATCACGGAATATATTCTGTTAATATGTATTTAACGGTAATTAAAATTAACTGGAAATTTTCCTCTAACGCTTTGCCATTTTCTGTAAATAAACATATTATATTTTTGAATATATAGCACGAATCATACTTTTTTTTATACGTTATAAAGATGTTTAAAAGCACTGTTCATATTTTAAGAACACTTAACGCTAGGCTAGTACGACTGTACCCAGAGAGCGATTATTATTATTTTTTAACAAGTATATAATATTCTTGTTAATGGGGATCCATTAAGTAAAGAGAACACACTAGAATTAATGGTATATAGATTAATTTAATTTAACCAAATATGACGATGGGGTATTCTTTATATTTGTTCATAATTTTATAAATAAATTAAATGAAATATCTTAGTGCAATAGAGTAGGGTACTCTCGTTTACTATCGGAAAGACTTTCCGATAGTAAACGTAGAAGATCGTTAAGGGTCGGGGCCGGGATCGTCGGAGGGCGGCGGCCCCGAGTTGCTTCCCGCGGGGCTCCAGTGCCGTCGTGTAGCACCATGGGATTCAGCTCAGGGCTCCGCCACTAACCACCATCTACTAATACACGCATCGTAACACCGCCCTTGTTTTTCTAACCGTGGCGCTTCACGCTTTGTGTATTAACGCTTTGTATTATGTGTGCGGTAACTTTCTTTTTATGATGTTTCATTTGAAATGTGTTTTGCAGAAACATTCCAATCCACAGAAATACTAAAGTTATTTAAACAAGGTATGGGCGTTACAGTGAAAAACACCGTACCTTGTATAACTTTAGGTGTACAATTTTAAAGTAAATAAAATTAAAAATAAATCATAATATTACTTCTATATTACAAAAAGTTGTAACTGTTAGTAGTGTTGTTGTGGATTGGTACATTTCTGAGCTGAATATTCATATGTATCCTATGTAAAGTTCCTTCAGACTTGTTTTACTGTTTTAACCATTTGATGAGAACAAATAATTTATATGTTCACAATTTTACTAGTCATAGTTGTCTATTAAATTAATTGATTTACGGTTTACAAATACAAATCAAGTACACATATAGAATAATCTGTAACAAAAAATCGAGGGTTGTGACTTATTTCATAACAATACCATAAAAATATCATCAATTTGTGGCTTCTTTTAATTATGTCATAAGAATGATTGAAACAAATAGATAGCATATTTTACCCGAAAGAGAAGTAAAGACAAACAACTTTGAAATTGCATAGACGCGATATCGTTGGTAATCGAGATCTTTAAAAGTAAAATTACAGTGGATATAATTCAAAGGAATTTGAATTGCATAGTATTGTAGAGCAAATTACATAGAATGCGAGAATCAAGGGTTGTTTACCTTTATAGCTCCTTCCATATTATACAGATAGCTTTAGAATTATTATATTAATGAAGTATTTTCAAATTATACAAATAAAATATAGTATATACACAAAAATAAGTAAATAAAGAACCAGACGGTTGTGGGTTCAAGGAAACAAAGCTTAAGCTAAATTAGTTAATTATTACTTAAATCATTCATAGCTAATATATTATAATAAACCATTTCATGTGTTAGGGTTTTAATTAAAGTATGTTGATGATGTTTAGCATTGGGTATTGTTTTATGTGTTTGTAATAATATGTTTCGAGCGTCTGGTGAATGGGTAATATTAAGGTTTAACGTAAAATCGTGTCCTATTTATTGTTGTACATATATTCGCTGCAGGTCATTATTTGCAAATAGAACATAGATGTAAAGGTGTCACTTGACAGTGTCATTTGTGATGTTCCTCAGAGCTTGGTTTTAGCTTGGAGCCTTGTCTAGAGGACTGTAGTACAGTACACTTTATAGAGAATATCGGTACTGTCATACTATTTATTGATAAATTTTTTCTTAAAGGGACAAAAATATTTGATAAAAAATATTAATTCTGGAATGGTTTTCTTTTTCAGTAGCGGCTAATAAAATAGGCTTTTAGTCTAGTCGGAACATAATTGTTTTGTTATCAGATCTGGACTGGTTCGAAACGATAATATTTAGTAGATTTATTAAATTACTGGTGAAACTAACTTGTACATTGTTATTATAAAGAGATATGCATATACAAATACGTACGTTTATATAGGTAGTACCAAAATTATTTAAACTGTTTTTGCAATGTCCGACCTTATAATAGCTTAAAAAAAATGAAATTGATTTTCTTTTCTGTCAATAACATGCAAGTGCATACAACTAATAGTGAACAACTGCATTCCAGAGCCGCTGGAGCTGGAGCCGTTCCTGGCGCTGGAGCCGCCCATGTCGGCGAACGACTACGGATTCTGCCTCGACCACGACGAGGGCTTGTCGGAACTTTTCGACTTCGAGTTCTAGTGACGCGAGTGTGTGACGTGAGACCGTGCCCGGGGTACAGTTAACATGCAGTAACATGCAGCCGAGCTGGAGTTACGTTATTGAACCGATAATAAACTATGCACAAACGAGTCGCGAGAAGAGTACGCTTAAATTGTACATTTTAAAGGAATGATTTTTTTTATCGGCCATGAGTAAATGGTGGTGTACATGCAATATATAACATCGAATCTGCAATAGAAATGTCATGAAAATTCGAAGTAATTAAAGTGACATGAAATTTCTAAGTATTTGTTACATGTTTTTTTTTAATCGAATTGATATAAAAAATTGTGTGATTTAGTGACTATAAAATGAATATGCTAAGCAACATAAAAATGATCTAGGATGCTATGGTATTCTACGCCAGAATTTGCATTGAAACTACAATTAGAAACGAGCATTTTATAATGTTTATATATTCACATGTAATATTTTTACGTATGTATGTAAAATCGCAGTGGAGTAGCATAGCATCGAATGATTGAAATTTATTTTGTCAAACATACCTCTTACATTACATGACAGGCCGGTAATCAAAGGGAGGTTGGGTGGTGCCGCCCGCTCTGTACATATTACGATATAATGAATGGTGATATCTTAGCGGCCTTCGATTTACTTGTAAAGCTAGTTCTAATTACTGTTTATCACTAGCGGGAGGATACGGTTTGCGAAGATAAATCTGTTGCGATTTTATTTTTGGTGGGATACACTCAAATCGAATAAAATTTGATATATTATAGCTGCAACAAATTGAATTTATCGAAGCTGTGTCCCATCGCCGCTAAATGTGTCCGTTTCCTTAAAACCGTCGTTTGCCAAATATTTAGTTGATAACTATGATGTTTCCTCACCTTATTTAAGCTTCATTTCTTTTAGTTTTCATTGTAAATATACACGAGTGGGATGGTCGGAGTGAGGCTGACTTGTGTCCCGTTGCAGTATTGTTTGGAGTGTGGGTGTCCGCAGTGCAAAGCTAACTAGCGCCCTTAACGTGGAGGTACGAATCGCGCATCGCTCGTCACCATCCCCTCTGAGAAATAGTGTACAGCACAAATTCCATTGTAAAAATCTATACATAAGTGCATATCAAAATAAAATTAACGTTAGATAATATAATTTAAAAGCACGTAGGCGTTTTGAGTGTGGTTCAGGCGCGGTGCGATGTGAGATGGAACCTGTTCGGTTGTAATAGCGACAAATATTAATTTAATTAACAAAATCCCTTATTTATATGTTCCGTATGGGTTCCGTAATAGAGAAGACTGCATTAAATATATCGTGAGAAAAATTATTCTAATGTTACGATCTTTGTACGAATGAAACCGTACATGTATTGTATTGATTTTTTTAGAATTAGCCGAGTCGGTACTGATTCGTTCCTTTGATTTAAAATTAATTTTAAAATCATCTCTGATAGAGATACACAATAGAAGATATGGTAATTGAAATCTTAATTAAATAAATGAAATATAAAAATGAATTTTAGGCGCTTTTTCAATTATTGTTAATGATTAAGTTTTATTTTCTTGGTTTGATAGGTTTTTTTGAATGTTTAGTTATTTTAGCGAGTCGATAGAAACATAACCTTTGAGATAATGTACCTTAAAAGTAGCGTTTCTGTCGACGGTGCTACCTATTCTTTAAGTTTATAAATGTTGAAAAATGTTACAAAATCTATCACTTAAAGTTACCTCGTAGTCAACGAAAATATAACATCTTGAGAGCGAACAACGCTAGTAGAGTTTTTGAATTTTCTGTTTTGAAGTTTTTTTTTTTATGAAATTGTTTATGACACAAATTCTGGGGCCAAAACAAACGAGAAAAGGAAGTACAAATTAATCAAAATTTTTCTCGTAATTTAGTTTAAGGTTTCTACACTTCTTTCATGGTTTATCATTGATTAATTCTTATTTAAAATAAAAAAAATCACCACATTATCAATCCATTGTTATTTATAATTCTTTGCCTTAAGATTGTAAAATTATTTGCCCTTGTATTTATTTTTTATTTTTGCACCACACAAATGTCGAAGATGTAAATTGCATAACCACACCGTATAATGGTTATTTCATCAATAAAAATAATTGTAGGTACTGCGTAATCGTTTTTTTGCACTTGTAGCGTACAGCTGATAATGTTATTTGTAAATAAATTCAATGAAGAACTCGATCAAAAGATTGCAAAGTAAATGTAATAATTAACTTAAACTTATTACCAAAATTGAAACTAATTACAAATGAACATTCGGCAAATTATGCAATGATCATAAAATAAAATTGTATACACCAATCGACAATTAGAAAATTACTGTCTTCTTTTTCTATGTTACTAATCATTATATAAAACAGTGATTGTGACGTTAGTTTTTAGGAAAGGTATTCGTGAATGAATCATATCAGTGCCGAGTTAAGGGTCAATCTGACGAAGTTATTTGTACAGGAAAATATACGTTGTATGTATGACCCTGTACGATAAGGCCTAGTTAATACTATGTGAACATCTTATTCAGATTAACCGCTAGCTCTTTGGACCAACACTTCGACATTCATCATTTAATTTACTACCGTCACCTATTACTGTCACCGAGCACAATCGTTAATTGATACGATTCGATAACCTCACCTTCGGTTATTGTTTGATAAATAAGGCGTCTATCGTTACAAGTGCATAAGAGCTCGACGGACGACGAGAATTGAAACATTTGTGTGTATGATTCAATTCCCGTATCCGCAATACAGTAGAGAATTGGCTAAGAACGCGGTTACAATGTCGGTCTATTTATTAAATGTAAGATAAGATAACCTCATACTTACGCTTATATCATAGAAACTTATTGCAGTTCATTTTAAGCAGGACGCTGTGTCCGCTTGAAATGACCTGCCAGAGCAACCATTGTATAAAACTGTTACAACGATTTTAGTCCATACAGACATTGCGTCGGTTCGACGGTCCACAGGGTCCTAATGTAGTACATGTTTCGTATCAGACAATATTTGTTATATTTGCGTTGGTTTATTATTGATATGTGCTGGTCGGCCGAATAATTATAATCAATCATTTATACTCAATACAATTTTGCATGGTATACATAGTTATGTATGTAGTAACAAAGAACTAGATCGGTTCATAAATTGACATTTTCAATACAAACCAGCGTAGTGACGATTGAATAACAATTGAATGTTGCTCTTACTTTATGTAATGAATATCACTCATTTCGTTGTGTAACTTTAGCGACGACTGATGTATTTGTTTCGCTTCGTTTTAATCAATAACGCAACAATATTAAATAAACGGTTTGACACAAATTTTGTTTCGACAACGAGACGAGAATATTGTGAATACGGACATTTTCGACGGCATATTTTTGTGTAAATATATTTTTGGTTTTAAATATAAAAAAAAAATTGAAGGTGCAATGTTATATAATGCTGTATTTATGGTGTGCGTGAAGGTTCGGATTACGCTTGTTGGCGCCATTTGTTGTTGGTGAGAGGCCTGTTCGGTTGGTATTCATTTGTGTTGGAAGACTGAGGTTGATTATTCCAGTTCGATGGACGTGCGAGTTATTTGTTGATTGAATTTAAATATAAAGTCATATATATAGTTAGGTTATATTTTTTAATAAATATAATATTGAGATATGTAATATAAAATGCCTTTTATTTCCCGTATTTACATAACACTTATTAAAACACAACAATCATCTAAGGACTAGTTTGAAACACTTAACATTTAAATAATTATTCGCTTAATTATTTACCATATATCTTAATGACATTTGTTACTTTTTTAAGGTTAGTCCTTGATGAACTCTTGTACTGGAAAGTCTTTGAAGGATTTGCTCCAGATGTCAGTGAAGGCGGTGCTGACGAGGTCGTTTATTAATGGACGGATCACCGCGAAGCCAGGCTTCCATGTTGCATTTATCAGACTGTCTAGAACCATTTCTGTGAACAATTATTATTAAGTTAATTTCCTATAATTTATGTTGTTTCAATGTGATTGTTTTTTTCAAAAATACTATTATTGATAGACCCTAGGTTGCTGCTACTGAGAGCAGACCACACAATTACATTTTATCCAATATTACCATGCTTTAGGTATTCCGACGATTTGATAATTTAAGATATAAAATATAAAAAAAGTTATTTACTAAATATATATTATATTGTGTGCTAAATCACTAAATCAATGTTATGTGAAAGAAAAACTAGACAGGTCGTTTCATCTCATTATAAAGTGATGAAACCTTTTTTAATCGATTTTTTTTAATGCAATTACATTAGTAAAAGTTACTGGCCAGTAACTTTTTTCTGTTCCTAAAATGAATTATTTATCAAATTGCAATAATTTAATAAACTATTATCAAGAATTCTCTTTAATCTTCTGCACGGCAGGACCTCTACAAAATTAGCAAGCATTCGATATTTTATGTGCAGTTCGATAGCACGACGATTCCCGTAATCACTGGAAAATTAATTACGCAATTTAAACCGATTTTCCAGTGACTATGTATTAATAAATACATAGGTTTGAAATCTATAAAATTTAGAATACCTGTTTTTTAATAAAATAATAAGAATATAGTTTTATGAATGATGGAGTAAACACACAAATTCAAAAACCTTTATTCAAAATAGAAGTGTTTACACTTTCTTATTGATTGTCGAAAACATACCACCGGTTCGGAATATAATACCTCAGACCTGAGAAGAACCGGCGAAAGAAACTCTGCGGGATTTTTTTTATAATGTCAATTTATAATTTACAGCAATAAACATATTCTTGTTATTTGAAACAGCCTGGAGGCGATCATCTCATTCCCAAGGTGTGATAAAGGCTTAATAATGTTTGACGACCTCTGTGGTCGAGTGGTGTGTACACCGGTCTTCATGGGTACGCCACTCTGAGGTCCCGGGTTCTATTCCCGGCCGAGTCGATGTAGATTACCATTAGTTTTCTATGTTGTCTTGGGTCTGGGTGTTTGTGGTACCGTCGTTACTTCTGATTTCTATAACACAAGTGCTTCAGCTACTTACATTGGGATCAGTGTAATGTATGTGATGTTGTCTCATTAAAAAAATTAAAATGTACCCATAACGCTTCTGCCTCTGAGCAAGTTCCCGACATGTATGTCCATGTCGCCGATGTGGTCGATCTCCACGTTGACGTCCACTCCGCTGCCGTTGCGTTTGATTCGCGTGGTCTGCGAGTAGTCGCGTAGCGTAAGGTTCCAGCGACCAGAGCGCTCAACTCCTAGACCTAACATGTCACCCTGGATAAACAAAATACATTAAATTCAAACTAATTATTGTTGAATTCGGAATATAAATTATATCTACAAAAGTTCGCAAAGATATTCTTTTCTATTAATTGACATTTAAATTTAAATAGCTTCATAAACATTGACCATTAAACAATGAGATTTTAATAAAATATTATGGGGATTTTTGAGACGTTTGTAGGGAATCTTCTTAGGTAAACATTGAAACGGGTTTTATCAAACAATTAATAAGAAGCTGTGAATAACCTACATACCAGAATACATTTGTGTGCTCATTATCTTTAAGATTACTAAAAATTCTTAAAAACATTAGAATGAAGTGTTATAGTGCTAACAAAAACGTTTGAGTTTTTTATCATAAAAAACTGAAAGTAAATATAAAAAGTACCTTAAAATCATAATTCCCTTCCAGCCACTTTTCTGGGAAGTATTGCGAGTATATGATACGCTGATTTGCCCAATCAGTCCTGAAAAAAATATTCCATTATTATTAATAATAATAAATTAAAACCATTAAAAATAAAAAATATGACATTATTATTAAAAGTATTATTTTTTATCTAAATCGTTATACATCAGATCAGTGGCGGATTTACCAATAGGCTAAAGAGGCTGGAGTCTAGGGCGGCTGATTTAGAGGGGCGGCTAATGTAGTCCATACTTACAGAAGTAAAAAAACACTTATAATTATATGTATACACATTACGTCCGTAATCCGTATACTCTTCACTACATAGCGGGTTGGAAAAATAAAATAGTAACTGACAGAAATATCACCTAAATTATAATCATACTAATAACGGGAATAACCTATGTAATGAGGACGATAGAACACAAATCATAAATGTTGCAAAAAAAAAGTAGGGGCGGCAAAACTTTAATAGCCTACTAGCCTACTAGCGGCAGATTTGTAAATCCGCCACTGCGTCAGATATTGAATTGAATAACAACAATTATTAAGATTAAAATCTCATACTTATATTTAGTCACGGTAGACTGCGACCAGCCCCTTTCGAAAACGTCACGAAGAGTCAACGTATATCCCATTCCGAAAATCGATCGAATTTGCTTCACTTCTTTCGCGAAATGTGGGTCGAAAGGCGCAATACCCATATCTGGTACACCTATAATAATAATTTAAATTAATAATTATATGTTGTATTGGCTACATTTTTTTAATATTTTTATTGGTCAGAAACTAGGCAGCAACTACTACTTCCTGTCTCCCCTTTGGTAACATACTTTCAATACAATTTCATAAAGTAGTACCGAGAGCAATATTATTATAATATTATATACTTAAGGACTGTATAATTTATACCTAGTTAAATCTTATAAAATAATTGCGTAGTTTCGGGATAACTTTATTCAAATAAGTCGGTTAATAAACATATTATAATTTAGCAATAACCAGTACGACTCGCTTCTCTCACCTCTTTTAAAATAGGGTCGAAGTTTGTTGAAAGCACGCTTCACGCAAGCATCGAAATCGGACGAGCTTTTCTTGCACTTGGAGAATATTTTTTCTGTAAAAATATATGTTAAGTTAGTATTATATACATTTCAGAATAAATCAAATACACAGTGAAATTTGTTTATGACACCAAATTACAGAAATAAACAAAAGAAAAAATACAAACACCGAGTATTCGCAACGGCGACAAAAATAAGCGAACTTTGCAGTGCGCATGTTGTGTGTAAAATAGACAGCAAACACACTTATAGTTTATTAGGACAAGACGAGAGCTTTACTTGTATTGCAAGGTACAGACGTAATAACTATAAACTTCGAAGTCCGGCCTCGTTATATCGATATTACTCCCAGTTTGGACCTGGGGACATAGTGGATCCCAGGATCTACAGCTTTACGACTTTGACAATTGAAGCAACGTAGCAAAATAATCAGGAACATCAGGTATGTAACTCGAAAGACGTAAAGTTATGTTAAATCAGCTTCCTTCTAGGCCTAACGGAAATTAATAGGTTTTAAAACAAATATCTTATACTTATTTATTAAAGTCATTACTATTCTTATATTTAGTAGTATTTTTTTTAACATTTAATATCTTATTTTCGAGTTATCGTAATTCCTCCGAGTCGATTCTGTGTCTTTTGTAGAAAGGTACGGATATGTTTATGTAATATACAAACGTACATACATAATATGTATTTGTAAGTTTCTTTAACCATAATTGAGTTTAAATTATAGACCTTTAGAGTTGACATCATATCTCGATTTCAAATTATGATGCCAACTGTAAAGGAAAGTTTCTAAGGTAGGAAAATCATATTATATCCAGGACAACACATTCTGTAGGATCCAAATAAGTGTTCATTTCTATTTAGGGATTGTGTTCGCAAGTATTACATCGCATTCGTTCAACATTTATCACTTATGAAATATTTCTACACCGGCTCGACCTTCACTTCCCTTCTTGTGAATGTGATGTTTTGTAACGAACGATGTCAATAACATACATATACAAATGAGCTTTTATATAAAACTTTATGTATTATAAGCCGTCGACGTGTTATTGCAACATATTGTAAAAGTTTGTTAATATTAACAAAGTTTGTTGGGAATATGTCGTATGAAATTTTAGTTATCTTTATTTTGTTATACAGATAATAAAGAAATTAAATGTCCTAAAGTATGCAAGCTGTTAATATATTTTCGTATAAAGCCGGTTTTAAAGCTACATGCTGTTATAATAATTAGTTAATTACATTATGGTCCTTATAGTGGTTACCACTGAAAAATATAAATAAACTTCTAGTCGCCTGCGGGTTTGCTCGCGTTTTAGAGTGTAGATTGTCATGTGCTAAGCAAAAGAAGTAGCCTTGCCTGGAGTTCAAGTTTGCTTCATATCAAATTTCATCAAACTCGGCTCAGCGGTTTGGTCGTGAAAGTACGACATACAGACAGACAGAGTCACCACATACTTTCACATTTATAATAATAATATAGATTTATAAGTCAAGTAAGTATTGAGAAACCAATAAGATTCAAATTCGTCATGTAACTATGTATGTAGTAATAAAATTATATTCTAATAAAAGTTAATTCGGGTCTCGAGTTACACGACCGAACTTGACCGAAATTTGCCATAAGTTGTCATAAGTTTTACGGTGACGTGATGGAAAGTTACAATATTGTAATTTATTGATCATAAAAATCTATTGTGGTTTATGAACGATTTATTATATAATCGTCGCCGCATGTCATCGATTCAACGGAGAAACTAGTCAATTCCTGCGTATTTTAGTGCTGGTATTAATATAATTGAATAAATTGTTCTCATAACTATATTCGTGTTATTCGAAGTTCAAATGGGTAACTTGTTAACAGACTTTGTGCAAGCATGCTGAGTAGCTAGCACAACTCGTCACATATTATATCGGAAAATTTAGTATAGAGTTTCGGTTTGAAGTTTTGATGGGACTTTTATTGACAGATAGCCGATATAATAAGGAGTAACTTAGGCTGCAATAATAAATTATTGGGTTAAATTGAAACGCGCACGATGTAGCGGGCACAGTTGAGTTGACAGTCTCCATGCCTATCAATGCATATTTCAAATAAATTATAAAATAAGGGTGCAGTATATTTCCCTACTCTTGTAGTCTGTTGGGACGCTAATTTAAACTTTTCTTGGCACACAGCCAACTTTCTATATCAAGTCTATTGTTGAGAATGTTTGGATAGAAGTATCCAATAACACTTATCGGTCATATAATATTCAATCCCGATACCTCGAAATTTGCATTCGTAAGCTAGTACCACACAGCCAATACTATACCACAGATGCAGTTACATAATACATATTATTATGTTGAATATGTTTTTAACCTGAAAGAAGCAATTTTCTTGTGCGAGATTAAAGTCACTGCGTATGAGTATGTGTTATGACATAGCGATGATTGCATACACAACCCGTTTCCCACATGACAGTTATCAGTATATTTTGCAACTTTAGAGGCTAAAGGAAGACGTATTTCTAGTATAAACTAGCGACCTACCCAAACTTCGCACGCGAGCAACATAGGTACTACAGAATTTGTTGATTTACGATATTATATTAGATACTTCTAAGATTATCAGTGTTTGTTATCTATATTGTTCATGTATTATATACAAAAACCTTCCACTCGAAACACTATTTTTTATTAAAAAAATCCGCATCAATATCTCTTACGTAATTTTAAAGATATGAACATACATACAGACTGCAGTAAACGAATTTGTTTTATACTATGTAATGATGATAATGATGATAAATAATGATGAAGAAAGACGTAGAGTTGCATTTTAGCGATGTTTAGACTATATGTCATTGCTGGGCTAAAGCTTTCTACTTTAATTAAAAGTATGGAGAGTTTGGAGCTTAATCCAATGTAGCAGAATTTCATCTGACACATGCACTAGTTGTGTTCACGATTTAAGATCTAATAATATTAACTTTTTATTGTAATAATATTGCGTCGAGATGGCCCAGTGGTGAGAAGAGTCGAGATGGCCCAGTGGTGAGAACGCGTGCATCTTAACCGATGATTGCGGGTTCAAATCCAGGCAAGCACCGCTGATTCATGTGCTTAAATTGTCTTTATAATTCATCTCGTGCTCAGCGGTGAAGGAAAACATCGTGAGGAAACCTGCATGTGACAAATTTCATAGAAATTCTGCCACATCTGTATTCCACCAACCCGCATTGGAACAGCGTGGTGGAATATGTTCCATACCTTCTCCTCAAAAAAGGAGAGGAGGCCTTTAGCCCAGCAGGGGGAATTTACAGGCTGTTGTTGTTGTTGTTGAATATTAACTTTGGTCAGAATTGTTTGGTAGCGATAAATCGAAAACAAATGTGATGAATAAATTAATGACATTGATGTTAATGGTTGATGTGTCAACAAATACATGATCGAAGTTACCATTAACGCAATGAGGTAGTAAAATATAAAATTATCAAATATGTCGTCATCTCAGCAAATGTTTGTTAAGCAAACGACGTATGTTATATAGTCATTGGTAGATCGATTTTATGATTTTATTCTTAATTTAACCATATTTATACTAACAATAAAATGTTATAGCGTTAAGTTTTCAGACTAGAAATAAGAGTTTTATAATTTTTCCTTTCTTCATTCATTTCTGACGGTGGAAAAATATCGCAAATAATTATTTTTTTCTTTCGCATTCTTTACCGATTGAAGCTACAAAAAGCTTTTTATAATATCTTTACGTATTTAAAAAAAAAACAATGCCTCTATATCTAAGTGTTAATTTTTTTTTTTAAGCAATCCGACATAGGTCGTGCGGTACTTTTCGTATCTACTTTGATAGTTTTTTGTTAAAAATCGTCAATTTACAACTGTTAACAACGCAAATACTAATATAAATACTGACAAATCGAAATACATTTTATGTATACCTACATAGTTACTGATTCGTGTTCTGACGCAGGATAATAAATGTGCAATTCTTAGAAACTGTAACGATTATCTGATATTAAACGGAATATACTGTAATTTAAATATTAAATTATCCTTCACACGATTCTTATTAATTTTGCTTGAGATAAAATGTATATGTAAATGTATGTCACTTTATTATCATTTTGTCAAGTTATTGATAGTTATACAAAATTTCGATATAATTTTTGCAATACGTTCTTATTTTCCAAATAAGTTATTTGTCGCTGTAAGAGTTGCTATTTGACCCACATTCGCGAGGTGAGTCTGGCTTTAAATTATTTTGTATGTTACTTAATCGGAAATAGGATTGTCTGAAGCCATAATAATATAATTATAAAACAAGACATAATGCATATTTACATAACATAAAATGCAAAAATATACATACGTATTTCATAGGCTTCACTGTCAGAACTCGCGATTTGTAAACAGCACAACACTATGGCACTTACACTAATCGCATTCTTTAAGAAATGCATCGTAATTGCACTTTTAGAAAAACGAACAAACTAATTTAAAAAAAAAACAATATTTTTATTTATTTTTAATTATTAGAATTTTATCTTATAGTAATATACAATTATTCTGTTTCTTTATTGTACTTCTTTATTACGGATCTACGGTCTTCTGTTGAATGTTTCTGCATGTCTGTCAACGCAAGGGTCTGCTGTCCCCCTACTTCATCTTGCGTCACTGCGTTCATAGTGAGTTGAAATGGCTCTTGAGAGAGCAAGAACGGACGCACACAAGTTACTCGTACTGTTAAGCGTGTAAAGTAAACATACATATATTTTAAAGTATATATTTTGACATTTGTTAAAGTAAGACATAGGTTGGGAAATTAAATTCAAAAAGGTCTTTATATGTCGATGTATAGTATCATACATAATGATTCGGATTTGGCAGATACGGCATTTTTCCTATTTTAATATCACAGTCTCATGTAAATGTTTCTTAACATCGTTAAACAATTTTTAAATATGTTATATTAGAGTTCGACTTATCAGAGACAAGAGAAAACTATATTTTTAAACACCGAACATAAATAAAATAAATATTATGATATAAAATGCGATTATAGGAACCTACTTATTATATTTTTAGCCATGATGGCTCACTGGTTAAAAGGCGTCAATGTTAACAGATGATTTCGTGATCAAACTAGAGAATTTTCCTGTGCACGCACCGGGTGTAAATTTGTTTTTCACCAACCTACTGTACACCCCTGTACACTCTTAACTTTCTCAAAAAGGAGACGCTTTTGCCCAGTGGAAAATTTATAATTTGTTACTACATTTACTTTTATACTTTGATACTATGTTTCATACGAAGAAAAACTGTATTAAATATGTATTGATGAGTTTTTTTTCGAACTATAATTAAAAAACCATTAAGTTAAAATTACTCGATTAAAGATTAGTGTGAACGTAATTGTTAATTTATCATTGTTAATATGTTGATTATGTAATCTTGATAATATTCTAATATAATTAAGATAACAATTAATAACATTAAATGCTTAAATGTATACAAATATGCACTAAAACTAGTTACTGTATAAATCTTGACCGCGTGGAATGGTGGAAAGAAGGCTAGCAGCATTTCCCCGTTGAATCGCAATTTCGATCCTCTGGGCA
The DNA here is from genome assembly GCF_905220365.1 of Vanessa cardui. Classification (NCBI taxonomy): domain Eukaryota; kingdom Metazoa; phylum Arthropoda; class Insecta; order Lepidoptera; family Nymphalidae; genus Vanessa; species Vanessa cardui. Next base: position 11,451,966 of record NC_061124.1, read on the forward strand.
AAAAACGAACCAGCCCTCCTGTCATCAGTAGAGGCAATGAGGCGAGGCGTTATACTTTTGATGAAAAAATAATAAAGTATTGTCTAGTTTATTTATTAGTAATGTAGATGAGAAAATAATAGTTCACCATTCAAACCGGATCACTGCAATAGTTGCAATGTTAAGCATTATGTGTTAACGCTCACATTTAAGTTAATCGTCTTGTTTTACTACTAATTATATAGCATATGCACATAAACACATACTAGACAAACACAATGGGATTTTCTCATAAACAAATTTACTACTATTTTAATGATTTGACGTTTTTTAACATAGAGGTAGGTATTATAGAATAAAATACCAACGACCGATATCAGGGCTCTCTTTAGCAAAGGGCATAAGGACAACAGCCTATATTAAAAAAACCAACTACATATTTAACAATTGTAAATAATGTACATATATGAACATGAATACACATTCCAACGCAGATATAGTACATGTATGAACGAATTAAAAAAACAAATCACTTGTAAAGAAATTGTTAAAAATTCGATTGACTGAATTTTTTATAATAACTGTGTGGGTCACTCCTTATTGCTCCAGGGCGTCAAAATTTCTTAATCCGGTCCTGCAATATATGGTACACAAACTTAGGCTTAAAATTTAAACGAGCAATACGCACAACAGTACCACGGTAATTACAGTGTGTTTTTAAGTTATACTAATAAAAAATTTTGGTCGATATTTTGTTTTTAGGTAATTTAATTACGATTCGTTCAATCAACGGTTTTGAAACTTCAAAATATCTTTCTGAAACTGTTTGTGTTCGTACGAACGTATGCACATACGTATTTATAATTTAGAAATAAAAGCAATAATTTAATATGTGATCATGTTAATATGATTAAATCATAGTAACTGATAATAATAAACCAAATACATGATTGTTTTACTTAAATCTTTATTTAATTTTTTACAGTATGTAAAACCCGAACAGTCGTACATAAGCATACTTCAGAAATAACGCAGTAAAACTCTTCACTTTTACACTGATACTTTATTCTTCACGTATAAAATATTAATTTTGAACTGAATACACAAACATTTCCCGAACATTAGTATTTACAACAATACCAAACGTTAGCGCGATTTAATTTCGGTACAGTGACATCTATTATATAAATAATAAAACATACAGTGACATCTATTATATAAATAATAAAACATATTAGAAACGACTATACACAGTACACCTGAGGACTATCAGATAGTGAGCTATTCCAATTGCTTGAGCCCAAAAGTCAAATAAACAAAACTTCACATACAATTGAGGCGATATACTTGAGCTTTATTAACAATGATCTTTATTATGGATTTGCAAAAAACAGTCTTTCTGAATGTCGTCGAAACTGGTATAAAAGTTAAAATTAAATAGTTAAGTACTTTAGTGGAATGTAAATATTAAAAGTGCGCAATACAACTCAGCTATGCGCGTGGTATGTGTAAATCAAAGGTTTTTTTTTTATTTTAATTCCTTCTTCGGACTGAATTCGATTATCAAATGATATACGAAGTTTGCTGTTCAATGTGATTACAATAAAGTTAAATAAAAACATTTCAATAGAGCTACTATTATATTTATATGACTAATGTATCGTACTATTTCACAAGTTACAATGCATTTTATTGTTTATAGTTCCCTTATTTGTAAGATACGTGATGGAGGATGTATTAGTTCATACGAAGGTTAATTAGTGTTGAGACTATTTTTATACTGTACAGAAAGTGTAGCAATATCGCGTATCGACAAAAATTCGCTCTTTTTATATATGGGAGTTATTAAAGCAATCGTTATATTTGACTTAAACTATTTATTATAATAGATAATTTATTGTACCTGTGTAGTACTTAAAAAAAGTTCATTATTTTGTTATATTTTAAATTTATTATAAATGTGTAATGAACAATTTAAGAGCTGTACCTAATCAATAGAGCACGCGAAGACGAATGGTGCTAGCCCGGATGTGTTGATTAAAGAGCAATATCATCGATGTCTGTTATTTTTGTTTTTTTAAATACTTAATTGACCAACAACAAAAGTTAAAACAATAGGCGGACTTAATGCCTGAAGGCATTCTCTACCAGTCAAGTTCTACAAGTTATTCAGATCCACTTCGACGGAGAATCAAAAGTTACAACAAAGTACATAAAATACAACATTACCTACTTGTACATTGAACACAGGAGCAGAGATGGCCCAGTGGTTAGAACGCGTGCATCTTAACCGATGATTGCGGGTTCAAACCCAGGCAAGCACCAATGATTCATGTGCTTAATTTGTCTTTAAATTTATCTCGTGCTCAGCGGTGAAGGAAAACATCGTGAGGAAACCTGCATGTGACAAATTTCATAGAAATTCTGCCACATGTGTATTCCACCAACCCGCATTGGAACAGCGTTGTGGAATATGTTCCAAACCTTCTCCTCAAAGGGAGAGGAGGCCTTTAGCCCAGCAGTGGGAATTTACAGGCTGTTGTTGTTGTTACATTGAACACAAAAATGGGAACTATTTTTAAAAAATAGCTCCTTATTCTTATTTGACGCATCATTCCTGTTCAAGACTTTAGTTAATAAACGAGTCACAATAGAACTATGTGATATAATTGTTATCTGTGAAATCTTGTATAGTTTCACCTAAGTTACTTTTTTAAACGTCGTCGTATTTTGATGGAAACCGTAGGAAAATTCCTTCCATAATATGACGTAGTTTTATTTTAATACCGATAAATTGTGGTTTTATAAATATGTAATGTTGCTAAACGTTAAGCATGAAATTTAATATATTCCACGACCACGAAATGGATTATAATCAAACGACTAATACGAGCTAATTTGTGCTCAATGCACAGACAAATAACAACCCTTCAAAAACACATTCCAAGGCGATGAAGATGTCATCTAGAATCTACGACATTTAATGCAGATTCTAATGAAAAAGAAAACTTCTAAATTTAACCCTGAAATTTAAAATGTCAGTCAGCAGTTGTGCAAAATAATAATAAATACAAAGTAATCGGAACAGAAAATCGGTCTTTTGCGTACAGACTTCACAGTCCAAACACTTTTTCCAAGTTTCATCCAAAAAATCTACTCCTTGGAATACATATTCTCAAAAACTCTGTAAAAGCTATCTTTCATTCATAAACAAAAATATAAAACACACGGATTAGAATTTATTTTATCCCCAATTCCACCACATCAGATGAAACATCTATTTTTAACTCAGAAATTTTCATATGCCATTTAATCCTTATGTTGATTTTTGAAAAAGTACCTTTGCCCAATTAATAAATTTTTAAAAGATAATGTTACGTTAGACCAACCAGTTTAGATTATTAATTGCATGTAAGCTAGTCATTGGAAAATGGATTCTAAATCGCGTTTTCGTTTGGTTCATCCTAATAGGTAAAAAAAAAAAAATTTGCTAGGAGTGCTATATTGTCCAAGTGATAAGATAAATTATTTCAACACATTAGAAAGCCTTCTTGAAAATTTTGTCCCCTTGTACGATCACATTATATGCATGGGTGACTTAAACACATGCCTTTTGAAAAATGACTCCAGAGCACAAAGCTTGAAAATGCTAATGTCATCTTTGAATTTAAACCTTCTTCCCATAACTACTCCAATTCATTATTTTCCAAACAGTAAGCCTACACAACTTGATTTAGTCACTGTCTCTAACCCTAATTTTGTTTTCTCTCACGGTCAAATGACTTCTCCATTCTCGTATCACGACCTAATTTTCATCACTTACAAAGTGCGATCTCCCAAGGTTAGAGGCAAGGTTTTTCTTCAAGAACCATGGCTAAACGCGATAGAGCAAAAGCCCGACACAAAAAAAATCCATCGCAGGAAAACCTTGACGCATACAAAAAACTTCGTAACATCTGCAACAGAATGTGTAGGGATGCTAAACGCCGCTATATTCACTTAACGGTCTTTAGGTGTGGGCAAAACCACGGATAGTTGTCAAACTGTCGTGGATCTCAATGCTTTAAATCAACACTTTACCACTCCGCCTATAACACTAGATAATAACACTAAAACCGCTACCCTATCATATTTGTCTCGTCTCGTCCCACCAGACCTACCCCCTTTCACTTTTGAACCAGTTTCGGAGGATACCGTAAAGAGGAATGTCAGGTCTATATCCACGAAAGCCATCGGCAGTGACAATCTCAGCCTAGACATGATTCTTCCTGTGCTGGAGGATATTGCACCTGTGATTACACACATTATTAATTTCTCACTATCGTGCAATGTCTTTCCATCACTTTGGAAGAATGCCTATGGCATTCCGTTACCAAAAACCTCCAATCCCTCCTCCCCTTCGCAATTCCGACCCATATCTATACTGCCTATCCTTTCTAAAGTCCTAGAGTCTGTGGTTCACAAGCAACTCTATTCCTATTTCAGCATCAACAACCTCTTGTGTCCTTACCAATCCGGCTTCCGACCTTCCCACAGCACTGTTGGAGCACTGCTGAAAATAACTGAGGACATACGGTATGCTATGGATAATACCAAGCTTACTGTAATTGCCTTGTTGGACTTCAGCAGTGCCTTCAACTGTGTTGATTTTGACATTCTTCTCGGTGCCCTCCGAGCAGTTAACATCTCTTCAACTACCATTGATTGGTTCCACTCCTATCTCTTCGGGCGCCGGCAATGTGTAAAAACAAAGGATTCATCCTCTTGGACAAACCTTACTGCCGGTGTTCCTCAAGGTGGCGTTCTTTCACCTCTGCTCTTCTCTATTTTTATTAATAATATATCGCGTGTTATTTCTTCTCCCTATCATCTGTATGCAGATGATTTACAATTGTATCGTCATTTTGAGTTGAGTGAGCTGTCTGACACTGTTAATTGCCTTAATGAAGATCTTTCGGCTGTTCAGTCCTGGGCTAAATCCTTTGGTTTATTGGTTAACCCTGACAAATCTCAGGCCATGATTGTTGGTAGCAGTAGATTAAAATGTAAAATAGACTGGTCGTCTGTACCCTGTGTCATGTATGCTGGGGTTCCAATAGCATACCATGACAAAGTAAAAAATTTGGGCCTGATCATAGACTGCAACATGTCTTGGACTGCTCACCTCAACGATACCAGTAAGCGATTTCATTACACTTTTCACTCTCTCAAACGTCTCCAATATTTTCTCCCCTTTAATACCAAAATTAGGCTCGCGCAATCACTTCTTCTCCCAATTATTGACTACGCCGATGCCTGCTTTCTAGATGTGACGGAGGAGCAACTTAATAAGTTAGAGCGCCTACAAAACCTCGCTATTCGTTTTATTTTCGGGCTACGTAAGTATGACCATGTTTCTCATCTCCGCTGTCAAATTAAATGGCTCCCTATCCGATTTCGCCGAGATATGCACATCCTTTCTGTCCTTTTCAACATACTCAATAACCCGCATACTCCTTCGTACCTTAGCTCCCGGATCAACCTCCTACCCACTCCCATACGCTCCAGGCGCTTTTGCATCACTTCGATGCTTGATGTGCCTAGGAGTAACACAAAATTTCGACTGCAATCGTTTACAGTACGAGCTCCGATACTGTGGAATAACCTGCCGAAATCCATCTAAAACAGTGGTAGTATTGAGTTATTTAGAAGCCGCTTGAAACATAATTTTCTCTCACAAGCTAACCCTTCATCTTAAACTTACTTCTCCCCATGTCTTATCTGTTTTATTTTATATATTAAATTAACATCGATCTGTAAATATGTAGGTATATGTATTTATATAGTATATATAAATAATATATGTAGTATATGTATTTTGTGCATTGTATTTTTATGTATGTTTATGTATTATATTTTTATTTATGTATGTATTTATATTTTCATATTTTTCTATATATTTTCTATATTAGTCTGCACTATCTTGCCCGCTACATCACTCCGTCACTCACCTCCATAGGTTGACTGGAAGAAATCTCTTTTAGAGATAAGTCCACCTTTGCCTGTACTTATTTTACTGTACAATCATTGTATACACATATTTTAGTGCAATAAAGAATATAATAATAGGTATTAGGTTTGGTTCACAAACGAAAACGCAACGTATTTTTGAGATGTATTCATGTATTCATACATTCGGAAGCACGGAAGTGGTTTTATGAATAAATAGAAATGATGATTTTAAAAAGTCTTTTATTTTTCTTAAAATTAATATGCAATTAATAGTAGACTGAGATTAAACAGATTAAAATTCAAGCCTAATCAAATTTGTCACAAATAAATAACTTAAATATTTTAATTACTCATGCCCCGTTTTTTAAAATAAAAGAAACCAATTACATATTACCAAGGTTATAAAAAGGATTAATTATATTATTTTTTGACCCTGGCTACGTAAATTGATACTCACACCGTCAATAAATTGTCAGTTGCTTTCACTTGATTAAACATTTAATACCTAATACCACAAAATGTACTTTAATATTTTGTATCAGTTTAAAAAAAACTAAAATCATAAACACAATTACATGAACGTAAACTAAAAATGTTATATTTGTAAAGTTTGTACAATTGTAACCCAAATATTGCTTCATAAAAGAAAATAAAAATATAGGATATCTTGAAGATTTTTATTTAGTCTACAATCCAGTCGTCGTAGGGTATTTTCTCTAGAATCCTGTTTAGGAATCCTGACATTTTCTCAGCGAGGTCTCTCTTCAACTGAGGCTTCATCTCCTTCAGCAACTCCTGAGCGTTTGTATTAATGAACAGGTTGAGTGCTGCTTCTGTAAAGACAATTTATAAATCTTAATAAGCTTTCACGAAAAAACGTACCTTTGTTATTAATAAAAGGCAAACACAATTCTGTGCAATCTATTGTAGAGAGAAGGTAGATGTAAATAGACTTTATTCACAGGCTAGTCTTAACAAATATATAAAATGTAAGAAAAGTTTGAATTTTGCGTTCGAATCAAGAATCGAGAGTTGAAAAAGTATTCTTTTTGATTTTGTTGAGACCCTGTGTTGGCTTACTAACATATCATTGTTGTGAATATATGTTATCCGCTGTTTGTGTTTCGTTATGATAATTTTCAGATTTCTAGTACGTTTTATAAATGTTGTCTACGTGCATAAGCATAGAATCTTGCATATTATGCTAACAGCGTATATTTGAACGCATAATATGCCAGTTTATTTGTAGTGGCAAAAAATGTCGCTGTGGATTAAAGGTGTCAACTATGAAATCAATATCGAAGATAAGTTACTTTGTTGAAATTATTTAAATTTCATTGGATTTTTTTAATGGTATAGTTTGGCGGACGAGCATATGGGCCACCTGATGGTAAATGGTGACCATCACCCATAGACAATGAGGCTGTAAGAAATATAACTATTTCTTACATCGTCAATGTGCCACCAACCATGGGAACTAAGATGTTATGTCCCTTGTGCCCGCGGTTACGCTGGCTCACTCCTTCAGACCGGAACACAACAATACTGAGTACTGTTATTTAGCGGTAGAATAATTGATGAGTGGGTGGTACCTACCCAGACGGGCTTGCACTTAGCCCTACCACCAAGTGTTTGGTTTTAATATTTCTGGAGTGTTAAATCACACACTACCGTGAAGTCAAACGGCGTTTGCGTCCCACCTTATTACAAATACTCTCTCATTTAGAAACTAAAGTTATATGTGACTGTAAGTATTATTGGTACGTACGCAGCACAGAGTTGCTGTTTTGTAAGTTCTCGACACCCATCTTGATGTCCTTGACGGAGAAGTCCAGTTTCAGCTGTTTCAGCTTGAGGTAAGTCTTGCCTTTGCGCTCGTACGGTTCACCGCGGAAGTATACTTTTGCTTTAACGTTCTCTGAAATTAATAAAATGTTTTTATATTTTTTTCTCGTCATTTTCACTTGAAACATTTTTGTTTACGTACTAATAGGAATCATAAAAAATTTTGAATACTCGTGTAATTAACAATTATCTCTTAAAATGATTCAATGTAAAAAAAAAGTTTTATCGTACGCTATATATAAATACTCTAAGTTTCCTTCCATATGGTAGTTATTTCAATACAAAAGAAGAAGAGCTTTGTTTAATTAATGAAGCCTTGTGAAGTAGTAGGTAGTAAAATTGTTGCTGTACCATATTCTCCCCAGTAGTCCCCACCGCCGGAGGCTCGTACCAGTAACAGAATGCCCGAGGAGCGGTATCGCGCTGTTGTGCTGATGTGGGGAATGGACAGCGTCAGCTGGAACTGGTACGTGTCTAGATCCGACCTACAGTGGGAAATAGAAAAAAATAAAAATGACCTCTTGCTACTAATTCATTACGACGCAAACAGAAGCATTACTTTTAATCGTAATTTACGCACTATTTTTACTTCTAATTTTGTTGCAATTGTGCAAATAATATTGTGTCTTATTTTTTAAAATCTTACTTTTATTGGTTAATATGTTTAAATTACATTGACAAACATTATTTTTAAGCTATAAGCTTTATCTTCATTTAAAATTTTATATAGATATCTGTTAAAATTATTATAACTAATGTGGCATATCACTTTTGTGTGAAATCATTCTAAAATAAAGTAAGATATTACTTGTGGAACAAATAGATAAGTGTAAATAGACGCTGGTAATATTTAAAAATCTGTATAAAACATAAAAAAACATATAGCTCTATTGACAAATTGTTTAAACGACTCGATATAAATAGAAAATTTAAAAACAACATTCTTTTAATCTAAGTTAGTCACAGCATATTCAATCTTTCCTGGTTATGATTAATATTACCATAAAGGGTAAAGCAAAGGATTCGAAGGTCAAGGTTCTGACAATGAGAGGTTGTTTGTGGTTATTCTTGGCTTCGGCAGCAAATGGTCAAGAATTTCTTTGTAGCGATATGATGCATCGGTCAACGCATCGTGTCGCCATCGTGTGCTTTGTCACGTAGCTACGACGAGAAGGGAATACTTAATACGCTCTCCCACAATTCAACTGTCATTTTATTTCCTCTGTATTTTTATTATTAAATTCATTGTAAATTTCGTCAAAGAATTTCAAACGGTTATTATTTATCGCTCGTTCGTAATAACAGAATTATATATAACACCTTAGCGTAACATAATTGTACATAATATATGCTGTAAATCATAATGCTCTTGGCAGTTCGAATTAAAAATAATATATTTGTATCTAATATTTCGACATTAAATTTCATAAACAATAATTATTTTTTTATAAAAAAATTAGTTTCCTATATTACCTGACATTTGTTATTGTGACGTCATCAACACCGCTCGCGTTGATGTCTTTGAACGTTGCTTTGTAGCCATCGGGGCCGCCGCCGAGGGCGATCGACAATTCGTCGATTACTATTGAATCCGACTGTAATAAAAAAAGGAAATGTACAATGTAATCTATATATATTATTTGCCCTTTAAGTTCTATTTTTATGTATGTTTAAAAGTACAGAGACAAAAATCCTTGATGGAAATGGAAAAAAAAGGGGCAAGGATGAATGTCAACGAGAATTTAAGCTATGATTAATGTGATTGCCTGGAAACTAGAAATATGAAGACTTATATACGTCCAAGTGACAGTCTGCAATTGACTCACTGTCATCAAAGGCTTATCTGTACTACTCGAAAGTCACCGTAGAACACGAACGTGAAATTTTTTTATTGTAATATACAAAAGTGGCTATAATAATAAAAAAAATTAATAGAACACATTTATCAAATCGGCGTATCATAATAAGTCGATTATTAATATTTCATGAGTGAAGTATGAGTGAATTTATACAGAATCTAATATCTCAAAGCTAATTCCACCAAACTCAAATGAGGATTGGTGCATACACAATACACTTGTAGCGTAATTGTATGCAACATTCGAGGTTACGTATTTACGAGTACGAAATGAATTATACCGAAAATTTAAGAGTATGTGTTCAAGCCCAGACAAGCACTAACTGTAATTTTCTATATAATATTAGCAAGAATAATATCTACATATCTACGAAGCAAGATAAATTGATTTTATAATACAATATTAAGGAATGGATCTGAAGTACCAAAGGCGCTATGGAAAAGGTTTTTACACGTAATTCAATTTGTATTGAACAAATTAAATGACGCTAAGAAAACCAGAAAGTCAACCCGCGTTGGAAGATTATATGACCTTTCGATAATTGCTGGTCGCTTAGATTCTAATTTTAAACGCGGATGTTTTTGATGATCGAAATGCGTTCGAGAAATATTTGCATTTTCCTGCATTCAACTTGAACATAATGATTCGATGGATTGATTTTGTTGTGCAATATGTTTTATTATTCTTATCTATACTTATCAAAAAATTAGTGCCTGTTTGTAAGATTAAAATAGCCCTTTTTTACTCAATGCCTATGTATGTATAGACGTACCGTCTATATACCGAAATATATTTTTTTACAATTTTTGTCTGTCTGTCTGTCTGTTGCGGCTAATCTAAAAAATAATTCCGGCAGATAACTGAAGGAGTAATTTATTTGAGGTCGCGGGCACAGCTAGTTTTGAAAAAAAAACCGTTGTCTATTATTCTACGTTTGGAACTACACTGATACTCTACTAAACAAATAAAATTGGTACATTTCTATTATTCTGCGTTTGGAACTACAATGATGCTGCTACCCTAATAAAAGCAGTAACTTAATAAATTTCTTATTTAAAATGTACGAAGTCGGACGGGCATATTAAATGTACCTGTTATGTACACTTGTCATTGACGTACATATCTGATGTTTTAATATAGTCACTTTAACTGTATATGTTCAATATGTATGTAGTAAGTGTGCTTGTTGTAAATAAATAAATACCTGTTCGATGTCCAGTTCGGGCGCTCCGCTCTTGAGATGTTCGATGAGGTTGTTGAAACTTTTTAACAAGCACGCGTCAACATCGTCGTCCTGTTTCGAACAGTGACCCCCGAAAACATCTGAAAAAAGTATTTATATTATTAAGTTATAAAATTCTAAAAATATCACAACTACCTTTTCCTCTGTAGAATAGACTGTTGTCATATATTTTAAATGAATAAATTAAAATTAGACGTTGCAATTTCAATTTCACAGGATTAATCAAATTTTATATTTAATACAGATTAAAGATATTCTTTGATCTGTACTAATGGTCTACTTTTTGTAGCTCAGCATGCTCTGTTTGTTTTAAAGCAAATTTATTGTGATTCTTGTAGTTAAGGCAAGACTTTGAAAATCTAGACTAAAAATGTAATAATCCTCAGTCAAATTCATTACTTTCAATGTTTTTCTTTTTTTAATTTAATTTATTTTATATTTATTAAAAACCTAATAACAGCAATATTTCTTATATGTTATTGTTATAAGATGGAAGATAAAAATTTATGTGTCAGGAAATACAAAAATATGGGTAATTTTTACTACATACATTTTTAAAGAATACCATGAGTATTCCTAAAAATGTAAAAATAATATTAGCCGAATCAGATTACTTTCAATATAGTTTTCCTATTAACAACTATAACAAGCAATATTTAAAAATTATTATCCCTATTGTTTTATTCTTGTAAATTCATAAACACAATTAATTATCTCGCCCAAAAATATATTTTCGTAACAATACTGTGCTACTGGCATACTTTTTCAACGAAATTCACCTGGACTAAAATATAATAAGCCGTGATTAATCGGGTGTCAACAGCTTTCTTCGCTTACGGCACTTATTATGCGAGTCAGCTCGGCATAACGGTGTTCGTCACCAGTGCAGTGAAAACAATGGAGGCCGATGCATGCTGAACAATAGATGCGTCTTTTTCATACAACCTCTCGATTGTAGCGTGCCGTGTGTGTAAACAAGGTTTTTCTCAAAGGTTTATGGCAGCATAAACTACTGTTACTAAACTACTTGAGACCACATGTTTTTTTTTTTTAATTTCATATATAAAGGGGCACGAATGAATGTTGAATTTTGGTGAATTGAATTGATTTCAGAAGCTAGTCGAATAGGTAATAAGAATACGCGTGTTATAACGATAAGCCTTTATTAAACCTTGATCAATATAATATTCCATTCTATCTGGTCTATACATACTTTTTAAAAACTTAATCTCTTTTTAACTAACATGACTTTGTATTTTTTAAATGTTGAAAAAGAGTAACTACTGAGTTTCTTGCCGGTTCTTCTCGGTAGAATCTACTTTCCGAACCGGTGGTAGCTACAATTAATTGTTAATTGACGATTCAAAAGTGTTTGTAAAAGCCCACTTGAATAAAGTTTATTTTGATTTTGATTTTTGAATCACAAGCATAAGAAAAAGTATATTCGTCCTATGGTTGTGGTTGTTACGTGGAAAAAATCGATGTAAATATTGTTATTACAGTCATTATCCGTTGCTCAGATAAAAATTTGGAGATTGTCAACTTGTTGTGTATTATATTAAAAAAAAAATGAGGCTTTATTTTTTTAGGATTTTTTTTTAGGAAATTGTCATAGTCATACTTAGTTAGTATTGTTATATTCTGGTTTCAAGGGTGAGTGAGCCACTACACGAATATGACCTAACATCTTGGTTCCCATACTTGATGGTGTATTGGCGATACAAGAAATAGTTAATATTTCTTATGGCGCCAATGTTTATGGGTAATGGTGTCCACATAGCATCAGGTGTTCCACTTGCCTGTTAAAGTTATAAAGAAAACCAACTCATATAACAAAAGAATAATTAAATTGTTTAACTCTACGTTTAATGCACATTATGCATTTTAAGAGATAATTACGCTAAACTATTAATAATTTCGCAAACTTTATTCATTATTATGCATTACGTAACTTTAACTTTCATATGAGAATAGCCTTATTTTTAATAGTATTTTAAAAACGTCTTGCGAGCCACTTGTTTAAAATTCAATTGAACCGTGAGTTGAGTTTGTATTACTTCATTTAATATTATAAAAAAAATAATGTATAGTTTTGTTAGCTTTGAGTGAAGCATAATTTAATATATTATAGAATGCATACACTATTCATTATTTCCTTGTGATATTAGCGTACTAAATTGCTTAAACGTAATGGTTATACATGTAAAGAAAAAAGGGTATTTTTCTTTAATTTGAATTCCGCGCATCAACCGTCATCGAACGCGCATTGACATGACGACTAAATTTTGTTATCCGTGAAAAATATTAATCAAGAAGTAATCTCGTTACGGTAAAAAGTAATTATCTTGTAATTTAGGAACATACATTGTTAATAATAACATTAAATGTCGTTTATTTTCTTACAGGGAAACTCAATTGTGTTTAATTGACTGTGTCATCCTAATAAAAAAATAATCTTCTATATATAAAATAGTGTCGTTTTTTTATGTATGTACAAATATACAATTAATGTATAATAAACAAAAGACAGTAAACGAAACTCCATTCTATGAAAATAAAGAGAACAGTCGAGTGTCTAAGTGCTATAACAGACTGTAATAAAATCCGGTCGATTGATTATCTAGTTATAAAATCTTGATGGTCAGCTGGTGGAGTTCGATGACCGCTTAATGCAACCTTGTCCGCGAAACTCGAGCCGATCGCAATAATACCGTTTACTGACCGGTAATTAACTAAGCTTATGTGTTTGTCTCTTAGTATTGACCTAATTTTTAATCTCGAATTGTTTACTGTTAAAATCTTTGTGTGATATTGAAGAAGTCAGATCTCAAGAGCATTAATGTGCTTGAACGTTCATATATGTCATATTAAAGTATTTAAAATAAAGAAAGATTTTATTTAATTTTAGAATAACAATAGAATGTTAAGCATAATCATCTCATTCAGACTTTTGACTTTAGACAAAAATAGCAATACACGCAAAAATAATATTAAAAACAATTTTCCTTATAAAGAAATCATCTATAGATGTTTATTACTAATCTATGAGTATTATTATTTTTATTTGTGTGTGAAAATAGGTTTAGAAAAAAAAAGTTTTAATGTAAAATTTAAATACAATATCGAAATATATTATCCACCAAAAAAATCTATAGATATTTATATTAGGCCATATATCTAACAGTTCAAATTTTATAATGGTATAATTTAACATAATACCTAACATGAAACTGTTATCAATAAATAAACGTACAAGAAGTTAGAATAGAGATACACATATTAATTCAACTCGCATCCTTGCTGTCAAGAGTGATGCGTGTGATAAAACCAGCTCGGGAGCGTTGATAAGATTTATTATAACGAACGAAATATAAATCGCTCAGCGTCGTCCTGTACGACCTCAGCGAATGTACTTTTAATTTAATATTTACGTAGAGGACACGAGATGCCAATGATATTCTAATAAACAGATATGTTATATCCATACTAAACAAAAGAAAAAAGTGTGCCGCGCCGGGGACCGTTTATTTTAGTTTATTTTTACATTTCGTTAAAAGTAAAAAGGATAGCTTGATAAAAACAATAAGTAAAATGGATAACTAGATGTTTTAATTACGCAAAACGTATTACTACATAATTGTGATGTATTATAACGTACTTACGTAAAACGACTGAAGGCAAACGTCCCAATTAGGACGTTTTCTAGTCTTCACTTTTTGCGCGTTAATAACATATCTGTTTACTAAAACATCATTGCGAGATGCATTGTTTTCAATTACGTTGACAGAAACGGAAAAACGTCCTTTATTCTTGTATTTATTTTACATATTAGAACCTTTTAGAACGAATAATGTGACTATGATGGAACACGAGAACGATAAATTTAAATCGATCTGAGGTTTATTTATATGCGAATGTAAAAGACAATAGTGCACATATTGTATTTTTTTTTACATAAGTTCTGGAATGATATATTTTATTCGGTTGGTATTGTAGCATAAGATATGAAAATAGTCAAATGAAATAAAAAATAAAATTCGAATTTTGACGAGCTGTATCACTAGTAATGTTGTATATTATTTTGAAAATAATTTCGTGTATTTAAATACGAGAGAATTTTCACTTTTCTAAATTCAATAAATATGTATTTCCCTCGCAAACATTGGTCCTTTCTTTTCGATAAACGTTGATTTAACTGAATACAAAGTTATATAATAATACAATTTTTTTCGGTACATTTATTTTTGCAATGCACAAAGGACAACTTTCCTAGAAGTCGTATTAGATATTCTAGAAAACCTAGAGAAAATATATCTACAAATTCATCACCTGACGTTGGTAGAATATCAACATAAGTTGCATTTTAAACATGTTGTATACATACCTATATTTTATCTTATATACTCGTACATAATAAAAGAATCTACATACTACTAATTTATTATATACGAGTATAATGTATTTTATGAGTATGGTATTTTCTTTGCTAAAAATAAAACCCTAGTCTTA
This sequence comes from Vanessa cardui, assembly GCF_905220365.1. NCBI lineage: Eukaryota > Metazoa > Arthropoda > Insecta > Lepidoptera > Nymphalidae > Vanessa > Vanessa cardui. Next base: position 11,467,392 of record NC_061124.1, read on the forward strand.
AAAGTATCAAAACATATAATTAGGCAACGTTGTTGAGATCCTAACTTTATGTATTCAAGCGCACGTTAACTCATAAACAGACTATATAATTACAACACAAGCATAAAATCGTAACAAGTCAAGTGCGACTAATTCTAGTTGCACCGTTTGACCCTTTTGGAGTTGAATAACTATGTATTGAATATGCGCGACAAAACATTGAGAGATTTCGTAAATAATGAAAAACTTGGACCTAAAACGATAACTTGCTCAGGATTATTGTGCATATGAGAATGAAATTTCTGTAATTGCATTTTGATTGGATAGATGGATTTTTAAGTGGACAATTATTATTATGTTAATATTTATGTTTAATTCAAAAATGTTAATATAATTATAAAATCAATGTGATGTGAGTCGATTTCGTTATATGGATTTTCTTCAAAATATCTTAAAAGTTTCACATATTTTGTTTATATGACATTTATACTATCGACCCGCTCCAGCTTCGCACCGGTACTACTACTAATATTCTACAGAATTTGTTTATTTACGACATCACATTATAAACTTCTAAAATTATCAGTGTTTCTTTAATATGTCGACTATATTTTATATCCTATAAGACCTTTCTCTCGTATCACTCTTTCTATTAAAAAAACCTCATCCAAATCAGTTGTGTAATTTTAAAGATCTAAGCATAAATAGGGACAGACAGCGGTAAGCGACTGTTTTATACTGTGTAATGATGATGATAAAGAAATGAAATCTCTATAACTGCATTCAGGTCGATATTTAAGTGAACAATTGTTATTACATCGATTTAAGTTTAATTTAAAAATGTTAATTTGAATATAAAGATTCTTTACCAAGATGTCTGACGAATTTATTGTATGGATTTTCCTCGAAATATTTTAAAAGTGTCACATATATTATTTAAATTATACTGATAATTACTTTTTTATTTTACAAGTTAATATTATATAACCTTGTTAATTCATTTGTCCTTAAAATCATTTAGTCATACCCGATTTACCTTACAGTGCAACCTTAACGCTATTTTAAATTCGTTCATTGTTTAAAACATATACTATTCATAATTAGTTTTACTTAATTTAAACAGAAATAACCATTCAAGTTTATGTATTTATCTTTAATTATGTGATTATAACAAAATATAAAATGAAAGGGATGTTCAGTCTGCATAAGCACATCGAATTCGATCGACAAATAGAAAGACACGGATAGTGGACACTTCTTTGGAGATTTTAAACACAGAACTTTTGATTACTTACATATCTATAACAACAACCACAACAACAACAGCTTGTAATTTTCCCACTGCTAGGCTAAGGCCTCTTCTCCCTTTGCAGAGTTCTGTTCCAATGCGCGTTGGAGGAATTCATATGTGGCAGAACTTCTATGAAATTAGACTCATGCAGGTTTCCTCACGATGTTTTCCTCCACCGTCGAGTATGAGATGTTAGCCACAAAAATCACGCACACTAGTAACGTCATAATACTCATAATACTTTGGTGATTAAGCGTACCTGTCACGCACACTCAGATAATAAAGCTGGCTCGGTTGTTTGAGTCCGATTGTAGTATATAAGAAAAGAAAACGTCCTATGCCTTTAACGGATGCATTTATATTACAATATGACAAGTTGTCTTACAGGATTCTGTGTTACACAAGTGACTTGCCTTTACATATCTCCCAGTTTTTCTGCTAATCAGATATATATTACAACTTATTTTAGTTCTTATATCCGTTCTTATAACAGTCACAATTCTATGAAGTAAAAGTTATGTTATGTCTGGTTTAAACGTATTATATAATGGATATTAAATCGAGTATAAGTATTACGCATTTAAATAAATGTCTAAGAAAATGTTAATATTCAACAAATAATTAAATATTATTTATTTTATTTATTTATTTATTATTTTTATTTTTCAGATTTTTGTTTAATTTTGTTTATTGATATTCCAAGGTTTATTATTTTTTATATATAGAAGTTATGGTTCTCTATTTTGCGACAATCAGTTTCGGAAAAAAAGATTAATTGGGCATACTTCAAAAATATGTGATCGATGATATACGAATTTTAGGTATTTTTATTAAGCAATTATTTATTTCATAACAGTCTGAATTATTATGTTATACATATAATATAATAAAATATATACATACATAATGGTAAATCTCACAGTTTACAATAAATATAGCAACGTTCTGAGATATATAACTTAAGAACTATCCCAACTGTCGAACTTTTACAAACGTACTTTTATTAAATATTTTTATACTACGTAACTTTCGTTATTTATTTTTTGTTGCAGCTATTATTTTAATGATTTTTGTAAGAATTAAAATTTTAATGAAATTTAAAGGCAATAAAAAGAAATTATATGAAATATTTATCATTAACTTATATAACAATATAACGTTCAAGAAGTAATCTTTACTACGTATGTAACCGCTAATACCTATTCTCATTGAAGCGTTTATTCTCGATTTTATAGGAACGTGTTATGTATTGTCGTTTCTCTAAAGTCTATAATAGGAAGCAATGTAGAGCTTACATGCGAATAAAACCACATCTCATTTCCCGATTGATTAAAGTACCAGGTCTAATTTTTAGTGACGAAAAACGACTTTAAGGGGGCCGTCCTCACGGAACGCTAAAATTGCACTTACTAGTTTTGAAATATCTGAAAACTGAAGCATCGAATATGGATAAAAAATTACATTCAGTATCTTAATAGATATGTCTATTATATAATGAATATGTATTTTATTTTGTTTATATCCTAGTCTAGTAATTGCTTGAAAACGCAACACTAAAGCATTTTAGCAACAATGTGCTAAAACAAAATAGCATTATGCACGCAAGAATACGTTTTTTATGATATCAATATTTGATTTATGTCTTTAAAGAAAAATGCATAAAACATAAAAATAATATATATATAGGTAGGAACTTAAATATAATAAAAATAAATAGGGCTCTAAAATCACGTGGAAATATTTTACGTATAAATTTTAAGTCAAAGAAAGTGTCCAAATTTGCAACGTTAGTTTACACTTTCTCATTTTTGCTTACAAATAATGAGTCAAGTGTTAATTTGAAGGAAAATATTATTTTTAAATATACCTATTGAGCCAAAAGCAACAGTCGTTTATTTTCAATGTCAACACGGAAATTCAACAAGTATCCGTAGTTTATACTAGTTTCATGAATTATAATATAAAAGGTAAACTTAACAATTTAGTACAAAGATCTTTTGGGACAAAATGTCATTCAAGATGTTTTCAAATAAGGAAAACATATTACAATTGTTGGAAAATTAACAGCTGCATCAAAATGAATTGACTGAGCGACCAGGACGACCTTATATCACAACAATTGGCTTATATATTTTTGATATAAACGTATACGGATGCTCTATCTGGTAAGCACATAATACATATATGGATGTATGTACATACCTTGCATATACATGCAAGTTAAATACATAACAAATTTTACTAAAATATCAAGTCATGTAAAAACTTACCAGGTGTGAGAGTGAGTACATAAAATAGTTAGAGAGAGTACACGTTAGTTTTAAACATTAAACATTTCTATGTGAGTTATGTCTGTATAGTTCTTGTTTGAATCTTCTTTATAAGAAGTTGTTTGAAGGAGACGACCAATTAGTCAGAAAAACGTCCATTGTAATGAATGAATTATTCACTCTAAACAATTTTCTGAACTATCAATGCACCAACATAGTCTTTATCATTAAATTTAAAGAGACATCTTTGAAGAGCTCTAAGTCATTTATTGAAATGAAAATTATCTGTTACAGAGAATAAAATACATTTGTGTATTATTATGTTATTAGTGAGATACATTTAAACAACACAACCTTTTCTAAAATGTAGTATTTGGCTAGATATTTGAATGAAATGTTTACAGATTAAAAAAAAAGATTTAATGATAATGAATTATCAATTTTGATTTGTAAGTATGTATTTTTTACGAAGAATTGGAAGAAAAATGTTTTTTTTTTTTAGATAATGTCTTATGTAATAAATATATATATTTTAAATTGTGCAAAAAAAGTCCTGATTGACGGACCAGTAATAAAATAAAATAAATCTGAGCACAAACTAATATGAGGTAACCCTGCATGTGTCATATGAACATCTGTATCACATGAATCGCTAAAACCGCATTGGAGAAGGTGATATGAGCTTCAGACGTTAATTTCACACAAGAGCAGGTTTAAGCTTAACAATGGAAAATTTACTAGCTTATTTATAATTTTAATTTTCTTTCTAAAAAAATAACTAAATGTACTTTCGTTTTTTTACTTCGCCTATGATAGCGGAAGTATTAAAAAAAACAAGTTATCTTATTCTAAGTAACAGAGTTGGGAACTCAATCGAAACAAGTGAGTATTAAAAGAATATTAATATCCTGGTCAGTGTACACATAAAATGTCGCTGTAACGGAAAAAGTAAAAACTGCATCAAAGACTTGTCAGGTCAATGCACTTGCACTTCTCACATATGTTTAGATCGTTTAATTTCTATTTAAGATAAGTGTTTAATGTTAATAAATTAAAGAGTATAGTAAAAAAGTTGAATAGTGTGAAGTGCTTTAATAAATGAATTAAAACTGACTATTGTATAATACATCGTGTGAGAATTACGTCTTATTCTGTTACATTCAATTTGAAATGTATTAAGTGTTCGAAAATCGAACTGTTGGTACTCTAATCTTTTTTTTTTAAATTAAAGCAAAGAAAAAAATTATGTTCCTGCGGATAATAATTTAAAAGGAAATATTACAATTTTAAATTTTATGTCTGTCGTTATGCAAACATATTCGTTATAGATAAAATATTTGGGCTAAGTCTTAATTATTGATTTGTTATTTAAGCATTAAACATATCATATGTAATATAATTATACATTAAATATGAAATAATAGTAAAAGTTACATGAACCTTATAGCATTATAAGGAAATAGACACGGATTAAACCAACTCGTCCGTCTACTTTCTTCTAAGATTCAATCACTTACTTGAATTTGAAGATGTCGGCGCAACTAAAGCGATGAATAAGAAGATCAAAACTTGATATGTCTCCATTTTTATTTAATAAATTACTAAAATTACACGTTCTTAAAAAAAATCGATATTTAAAAACGAAAGATAAATTTAACAGTCTAATGTCTCGCGCGAGCGTGCGTCGTGCGCCACCCGTGAACGCTATATGTTCGCAAGTTTGCAGTCAGCCCTCCACTTTCCATTGCAAGACTCCAAGTCCATAGGTAAAGCCTGTTTCGATTGTTTTTGTTTAGATCTATGATATTTTTCTTATTGTTTTTGCCGCTTAGAAGTCTTTGAAACTTACTATAAAGTTTCAAGTCATAGGATTTCATATTCTAATACAAAAATGTAAAATATTTTTATAAAGGCTCACATATATCCTTATGTTATTTTTACGAAAGTATTTTTATTTTTTAACTATTTATACAACTAAGTGTGTGTGGAGGATGCTTAACGAAATAAAAAAAGTTAAAATAAAAATAATCAATAAGGAAATAATCGAAGTTACCAATTGTAGCGAAATTACTGCTTCGAATCTCAAGACATACACCGTTACCTACCGGTTTTACCGTAATCGAGTTTTTAATGCTCCATCACTGAGCCGCTAACGAAAATTTAACGTGTTAGGAATTTTATATCAAAAATTTGCGTCAAACTAATTCTATTATAGGGCATATAGATGCTCAATCACGCGCATACATAAAAAACGTAGATATTTATTACCATATATAATATATTATACATAAAATGGTTTATAAGTACATATGTACATCTACCATGCATATATTAAGGTGTATAATTTCTGTTTAATTTTTATTGTTTAACAATTATATAATACTTTTGTAACAACAAAGTTTCTATTTTGTTGTTACTCGTGTGTTATACAATTGAATTTTAAGTTTATTCATAAGTTAAAGAGTGCTATGTTTAATGTATAAATATTATTGTAAGTACGGATTTATTATTATTATTTACAATTGATTTGGGCATACGCTTAATTTTACAAAATAGCTAAGAACTGTTTCACTCTATTTATAATTGAATATTTAATATTTTTATATAGTATGTACATATCTAGAATGTTATTTCAAATACATTTTATGAATATAATAAATGTATAAATCCATTGTTTAAAACCCTTATCTTTATTTTGTATAGTATACTATACGTATAACTTCACAAAAATATACAATTATAACAAATATATTTTAACATAGTTTTATTGAACCATTGATATTTCTAGACGTTTATTTACACTTAAAAAATAAAAATATTATGTTATCTGTAATAATGTTAAATCAAATTTGAAAAATAACTGTCAAGATGAACCGTTATTTTTTATCCAAGGTAAGTTTTATTTTATTTTTATTATTAAGCGCCTTAATGTGTATGTATTTTATAAAATAAACATTCTCTATTGTCTGTGCTTACATATTTTTATAAAATTGCTGTTTTCGGTATACGAATTAGCATGATTTTGTCGTATTTTTTAATAACGTATATTATACTATACAATGCCACAATAGGAGTAATTTACCTTTCATTTGATGTGTATAGAATAATATACATTGCTAACTTCACGGGATCAATATTGTTTTACTCTAAACTAACTAAACTTTAAGAAAAATTAATATACTTGCAATCTTCTTTTCTATTTGAACTACTGAATCAATTTCATTATAATTTAAAAAGAACCTACTACCCAGGTGTTTTTAGAAATCGTCTGCTGAGACACTCACGAGGTTGTGGGCTAAATTCCCATAAAAATACTATTATTTTTATTATTATTTTGTGTTATCTATAATTTATTAATGCTGCATGAATAATTTTCTTCATTATGGGACCAATAACAAAGTATTTACCTACCTATAACACACTATTGCTTTACTAACATGATGGCTGGGATGGTTGTTTTGCATGTTTCTTTTGCTTTGGTTTTAGACTGCTATGAGTGAAAAACCTAGGCGGATTTTATCCTTAGTGCCTGAACAGACTGCAAACTCTGACTCAAGTGATGGGGCAAAAAGCGGTGATGAAGCTGGAATGATTGGACTGGCAGAAACTTCCGAAGCAGCCTCGATAAATTCCAGCTACGAAAGGTTACAAGAGGTTTACCGCTTACAAAGTTCTGATGATGACATTTATGCCGAAACAATTGAAGTTCCTCTTACTTACATTCTTACTCAGGTGTTTCCTAATCGATCAGAGAGTAATTATGACGCAGTACCTTCAATTTCATCCTTACCCTCTTTATTGTACTAGAAAAATCAATTTACCTTTAGTTATCAAAAAGCACAGTTCAATGCAGAAATAGCAAAACATATGTTTCTGGAAAATATTCCATCTAATTGTTCTCCTTTAGTTAAATTTTATAGATTTTTTACAGAAGACTTAGTAGATATCATTATAACTCACACTAATTTAAATAGCACACAAGGAACTGGAAGATCCATAAAAGTTACAAGAGAAGAAATACCAGATTTTTTGGCGATTAATATCATTATAGGCAATTGTAGGGGCGTGTAAGGTTCAACTTTGTTATGTGAAAAAACTAAATCGTGTTTTAGAGTAACCACAGGCAATAGGATCTATGTTTTATAATAAAAGCATTTTTTAGGGTTTTAATTAGGTAAATTTTTTATTCAAAGAATATTTCTTTTTAATTAAATATTTTTTTTATCAGTAATATATGTATTTTTATTTAAAATTATGCCGTTTATTTTTTGGTAAGCGTTAAAAGCAGTTTAATTCAAACCCTGCCTAAATGAAGCAATGTATAGTATAATATACAGTCCCAAAAATGCGCTAATCACAGTAAACGTAGCATTGTATATTATAGTATACATATTGTTTTTCCAAAATTTCCATGTCATGATTTTTTTATTTATTTTTTTTATGTTTTTTATAACCCAAAGAAACTACCGAAATAATTTGTTTTTGCTTTTCTTCAAAAAAAATTTTTTGCCACGATAAGGGTTAAACCTCCTAAAATTTTTATTTATTTTAAATACAATTTTTCTTGTAATACATAATAATTCTAAAATAAACTAATATTTTTACTAGGTATTTACAGCAATTGTTTTTCTTGTCCAGATTAAAAATTGAAAAATTCATCCTCATCGTAGGGTTCATCTACAGTGCTCTGAACGTGAAGGGCTGACAGCTTGAAACCCGATTCCTGCATTTCATCAACCTTCGGCAACTCCTGCTTTATCATTTCCTCGACATTAATCTTGTTTAGTTCCTGCTGTACTTTCTCCTTTATTGGACCTTCCAAAGCGTCCATTATTTGGTACCTCAAAAGATTAGGCAGAATATTCACTGCGAATTCGACCACATAGTCCAAAGTTCCCGCACCGTCAAATCGAACTTGAATGTTGCCAATGTCTAAATCCAAATCCCTGAACACCGGCCTCTTCCTCGTATCGAGGGGCTGAGCCAGGATTACTCTTCCACTGATATATTCTACAGAGAACGCTGCTCTACCCGCTCTCGATAACAAACCGCTAATTGCTGCTATTTCCCATTGCGTCGTTCCTTGAAGTTTCTGAGTACCGATTTCGAAGTCAGCGATTACTGTATTGTTTTCCATTTTCAATGTTATGTTTCCCACTCTTTGAAAAGAAGATATACCTGTTACCCATGTGTTAGACAGGGACACCGTGAAAACGCTAGCAGTTGTGTTGTAGTCATTAATTTTGTAAGGATCCATTTGCATGTCTCTAACTTTTTTCCTAACATCAGCGATAACCATATCTAGGGGAGATATTGAGTTGGGAAACTGCATGTCACCAGCTACTTCGTCAAGTTTCTTATTAATTTCCTCCCTTGCTTTGGTATAGGCCTCCTTAAGTATGTATGGCTTGATGGAATCGAATAGGAACGTTCCGATTGAATTGACTACGCCCTGTAACATACCGCCGAAGAAACCAGCATTTTCAAAATTCATTGCAATTGTACTGAAGGATATATCAATTGCAATGTCTTGTGCTCTCAATTTTCCGTCTCGCTCTACACCTAAATTAGCTTTAGCTATAATCTTGATGCCTGTTATATCTACTGTGAAAGGTCCTTGAACTTTATTAAGCCAAGTCGACATCGTGTAGTCTCCTCTAGCTTGAAGCTTGTCTATGGCTAATGAAGCGTGAACCTGCAATTGTGATAGTTTTTGTTGTTACATTATTTATAATTATTAAATTTGAAATATGAAAGCGTGGTATTCAAATAATAAAAAAACCTAATCAGACATTCCCTCCGGCACTTTTTAGTATACGGTATATTCTTTTGTTGATTTCTTAGTACTAATAAGATTACAGGACTTTTGTAATCAAGCAAGTAAAAATGATGTACGGTACCAACTAAACGGAACCATAAATCTTATTATAATTGAGACGAAGTATTCATCCTTTTGGAAATAAATAGCGTGTTCTGTGTAAATAAAAATAACGAGATATTGGAATGGGCGTACGCAAAAGAAGTCTTTGGATTGTTGTATCTTTACAATGCGGGTGAATAGATCAACATGTTCAAAATGTAAGTAAAAAATATAGAATTTAGTAATGTGAATATTCATTAATTCAATTCTATGAAACATGCGTAAAGATAAGAAAACAGGAGTATAATTTCCGCATGGAATTTAAATGTTTTTTTGGAAGAAATTCGAGCATATTAGGTACAATTTGTTTCGGGTTTTGCTTTGATGATTGAGTGAGCTGTCCAATTGTAGGTAAAAAATATATAAAGATCTCAAGGTCGGTCTATACATCGTCCGATTATAGAACTAGACTTTTGGAAAACCTGATCTTGTTATGTCGCCTTTTTATACAGCTACAAGATATTTCCGCGAAAACAAATTAATATTAAAAAGTGAATTGAACTTCCACGATACCAAATAAAACTATGACGAAATATTATTCATTCCTTATGCAGATTAGATGAATACAACTTAGAAAATACATTTTCTTAAAAATACTGATATAGTTGCCCTTAGTACTTATTTCGTGATTGACAAATTGTAGGAGATCGCTGAAGCTTTTTTATTGTAATATTTATATCTAGAAGAAAAAAGATTTTTATAACGCCTATTAATATTAATTTCATATACCTTTCATTCCCTTATCTACCCTGAGAAGATCAATTTTGGAAAAACTTTTTCGATTCCCATATAAAATATATATTTTTGGTTATTAAGTTATCATTAGATTCCTATTAATGCTTACCTCCATAGCTCTGATTTCAGCATTGACATACAAAATACGAAACTTGCTGATACCGTACACAGCCGTATTTTTGAAGTATAGAGTTCCAAGAGATATGGACTGTTTCATATCTGGGACTCGATATGGATCTGGCACTTTTGCTCCCGGAATGCCCACGGGGTTGGGTTTCTTGAAATGTTCTAGAACTTCCAGGATATATTCACTCATTTTCTCTTCCCCCTTAGCAAGTTGCGATTCCGTTGTTGTAGTGTATTCTGGAAATAGTTTTTGCTTTCATTAAATACACGTTATTATTGTATACTCTTATGTTATTGGCATAGTAAATAATTTTAAGCGTGATACGGATAAATCAAATTACAAGGGAATTACTAAAAGCATGATTATTGCTCAAATCTATGTTAATAAGTAATGGTTACTTCACTGATATAAGTGAGAAGAATCATATTATTAACCCTAATATTAATTATTAATGTTTGTTTTATTAATAAATGAATGTACAAACTGTAATAGTATTCATCGTCTTTGTACCAATTTTATAAAAATGTTCATAGAATTAACTCTTTGTTTTTTTGTCATTTATTATGCGTCACATATTCTTGATACTGACAAATTTATTTAGCCTAAATGCACATAGATCTATTTATAAGTTTTGAAAATCCTTCCACAGTGCATAACATTTTCACTAACGAATATATAATATATTATAAATTGGAATACACTTAAACTTGCACTATAGTCTTGGTAATCACATCTTTTAAGATTACGCTTGCAAATTCCTCATTCACTTAACCTTAATAAAATCAATCCAACTGATATCTTGAGCACATGAACGTAAGTTATCCGAATATAAATACCTTCGCCATGACAGAACACAAACAAGGAGCAAAGCAATAGAACCGGGATCATAGTGATCGTTTTCTGGAGACACGGTCACAATAACTCAAATGATAGTCGACTGAATGAACATCCCGAATGGTTCACAGGTCACTTATTATCTCTAACGCGTAACATGGCCGCGTGCTTGGGTGTGCATATTTTTAATATTGTTATTGTCTTTCTAATACGATTGTATATTAATGACATTTTATTGTGTATTAATTATGTTATTCAAGCATTACCCTGTTTTATTGTTTTTTTTTTTCTTTTTTTTTTAGGTTTTCGATTTATGAATGTTGTTTTTGAACTTTAATTCGTACCCTAATTAAGAAAGTAATTAACGGTTATGATTCTATAATAAGCATGTTTAATGAGTAATTACATGATCATAAACATTGGTTAATTTAGCCTAATCCTATTCATTCAAACAAGGAGTGTGTATGAAATAACTAAGACAGAATATCTTTATCTTTTTTTATTTTGAATATGCCATTTATGTCCTATAAGCTGAATAAGATGTTGTGTACTTGGTAGAGTGTCTAATAAATTATTGCACATACATTTTGTATATGTAATTACGTTTCTTCTATTGTATTACATAACTTGCTAAACATTAGAAAAAAATCAATAATATATTTTTTTTAATAATAGATATTTATTTTGTATTAAGCATGCGTTACTATATCCTTGATAAATATTTTAATGTGACAGGTATCCTGCACAAGTTAATCTTTCCACCCATATCAAAGCAGATTAGGCTGTCATTTTGAAATTGTTATAACCATCCAGTTAAGACCAATAACACACTTTCAAGGAAGATAAACGTCATTCAATCCGTAATCCGGGCCAATGAAGCATGAATGTTATAAGTATTAAGCCCTATTATCAAGTAAATAGTATCAACCAACAAACTAAGGTGTACATAGTAAGCTAACTCATCGGACATATGTAAACCATTAATATTTTATTTACTACATTTTCCAGTAAATAAATACACAATAAAAAAGGTAAGGTAGGTAAGTTGAACACAAATATATAAATTCGTTTTTTGTTTTAAGCATTTTCTGATTTTATAAAAAAAGGTAACAACAATAGCATCAAATTTTTGTTCATATTCAACATAAATATATTTTTGTACTTGAATATTATTTAAATTAATTACAAGTATTAGTAGAATCAATTTCTAATTAAAAATATTTAATTAACATTTTGACATTAATATAAACTTATATTACAATTGTAAATTACTAAATCACGCAAGATTATCCACTGCAATGTAAGTGTACATTCCACTAGGTCTTAATTTTTTAAAGACGTATAGACGTATTAGTTTAAATATAAAAACTTTTTCAATTTTTCAAAAGTTAAAAAAATCTTCATCGCCGAAAAATATTTCATCAGTGGAATTAAGACTTCTAAGCTCAGTAAGCTGGAAGTCTTTTCTCTGCAATTGATCTATTTTAGGTAATTCATTTATTATCACTTCTTCAAGATTTAAATTATCTATTTTCTGCTGTATTAGCCATCTAACAGGGTTCTCCATTGCTTCTATTATCTGATATCTCAGAAGAGTTGGTAGTACGTTAGTTGATAGTTCTATTATGTAATCCAGTGTACCTGTTCCATCAGATCCGATTTGTATATTACCAACATCAAGTTGTAAATCTCTAAATTCAATAGTTTTTATTTTATTTAATGCTAGAGCAAGTACAAATCTTGCTTGAATATATTCAACGGAGAAGGAAACAGTACCCGTTTTAATCAGGTACCCATTATACCCTGACACTTCCCAACGCGTCGAACCTCCTAAATCTTTAGCGCCAATATTAAAATCAGACACTACGGTATTATTTTCTAATCTAAGGGTTAAATTTCCAGTTCGATGGAAAGTAGATAAGCCCTTTACCAAGGTATTATTGAGAGCTACTTGAAATATTCCAATTTGTGAACAGTAGTCTTCAATTTGTAATGGATCCATTTTCATATCTTTGATTTTATTTCTAACGTCAACCAATATCATATCCACTGGAGATATAGTATTCGGAAACTTAATATTCCCGACGATTTCATCCAATTTCTTGTTGATATCTTCCCTCATGTTTGTGTGTGCATCTTGAACTAGATAAGTTCTGATAGAATCATACACTAAGCTTCCCATTGAATTAAAAACTCCTTGCAACATTGTGGCCAGGAAACCTGCATTTTCGAATTTTACGGTAATGTTTTTGAATGTTATATTCACGGATATGTTCTGTGCTCTAAGTTTTCCATCTTGTTCTACGCCTAACGTAGCTAAGACTTTGTTTTTTATGCCAATAATATCAGCGGTAAAATCCCCTGGGTAAGAGTTGAGCCACACATTCAATGAATACTTCCCTCGAACTTGCAGTTTATCAATTTCAAAAGCGGAGTGACACTGAAATTGTATGTTAAAAATGATGTTTTAATATATTCATAAAATAAATCTTACATAGTAAAAAAACAATTAGTGAATATATGATAAGTAACGAACCTCCATTTTTCCGATGTCTGCATTAATGTAAAGTACGCGAAACTTATTAACACCGTAAACTGTTGTGTCTGTGAATTCTAAATTAGTTCCAAAACCTAGAATTTGTCTTGAATCCGGAACAGGATATGGATCTGGGATGTTGGTGCTTGGTAATCCTTCAGGGTTAGGTTGCTTGTAGTATTCTATAACTTTAAGGATATAGTCGCTTAATTTTTCCTCAACTTGTTTAGTTTCATTGTTTTTCATTACTTCAAATGAGAATTCATCACCCGCAGTTTCTAAAGTTTCATTGGTTTCCGTAGTTTTAAAAGAAAATTCATCATTTACATTTTCTTTACTTTCATTGATTTCTGTTGTTCCATAAGAAGGTTCATCGCCTGTAGCTTCTGTAGTAGCAATGCTTTTCGTTGTTTCGAAGAAAAATTCTTCCCCTGCTTCTGTAGTTTCATAAATTTTCGTTGTTTCGTAGGAAACTTCAGCGCCTGAAGCTTCTGTAGTTTTATTGCTTTTCGTTGTTTGGAAGAAAAAATCATCGCCTGCTTTTGTTGTTTCATTGCTTTTTGTCGTTTCAAAGAATAAATCATTGCCTACAGTTACTTTAGTTTCATTGCTTTGCCTTGTTTCCAGTAAAAATTCATCGTATATTGCTTCTTTAATTTCATAACTTTTCGTTGTTTTGACGGAAAATTCATCGCCTGCAATTATTAAATAGCAATATAGAAGATATGAATAATACGCTAGTTTAAAATAAGGCGCATTAAAAATAATATAAAAACATAAAATCTTATCATTTGTTTCACATACAATACAATGATTTTTATATAATTATTTTACTTTTATAAAACACTATCATTGAGTATAAAGTTTGGGCAATCAGCCCAAAACAAATATAACTATAATTTTTAAATGATTTAGGGGAACACAGGCAAAAATATACAAACATAATAAATATGTACAAACAAATGTCAAAATACACACCTTGAGTGTTGACGTGTGTCACTTTTAAACCAAATAACAGTAACGAAAAAACTGTCGACCACATTGTCGATTAAAAATCAAGTGAATAAATATCGTCACAAAATGACGAAATTTGAAGATCGTAGGTCGCCTTATCTGTTACATGGTATGGGAAGTGTATTTTTTACAAATAGTATACGTAAAATATGATAGATAATCGACGTCAGCTGCGACGAAGTAATTATATTGGTTTAGAAATATTTAAAAATAATAAAAACAATACTCTGTAATATATTTTTTAATTAGTTTTAAATAGTGATAACTCTTTTTGCATTAAGACCCAAATTATAGTCATAAGATACATGCATCTTGTAATAATAATCTGGGTTCACGACAGTGAATAATAATACTTAATTGCGCCTGTAATAAGAATGGATGATCCCATCTGTATTGTATTAATGTTTATTCTGGTCTTCAGAATTTTATGAATATTTAATCCACTTACATTAGGAGGCATTTAAAGTAAATAATATTCATGTTATTACATTAGTTGCAACTTAGAATTTACTAAACATGTTAGGTTAGCAAACATCGTAATCCCGCATAGACAATCATCCTGACAGCCTATAAGACATCGATGTCATTTGAGTAGTACATATGTATATGACTGCCTGCCACGTTGATATAACGGCTAGATATAAAGCTGCAGATTTCGAGGTCCTAGCCAGCTAGCTAGAGACTTCAAGTTAGAAGTGTATGTATGATGTACACTCTCGTACCTCTGACAACACGTTTAGCCGTTTGTATCAGATTTGTTGTTCTATTGGAATATAAGAGAGAAGAGAAATTAGGATGCACCAGTGTATGCAACATATTTGTGCTCAATATGTGCCGTGTTAGTCGGTCTCCCTTGGGAGTGAATAACCCTCAGGACGACATAATTATCATCATCAATTTAAGGACAAGTGATAACTACGAGCACAGGGGACATAACATCTTAGTTCCCAAGGTATAGGTTAGGTATAGGTTGGCGTATTGGCGATGAAAGAAATGCTTAATGGTTTCTTACAGCGCCATTGTCTATGGGCGGTGGTGACCACTTACCAACAGGTGGCCCACATGCTCGTCCGCCAACCAATAGCATAAAAAAGGCAGTCTTTGAAATTTTCTTGCAAGTATAAGAATCTATTTATATCCATTTAAGTAGAGTGTTTTAGTTAAATGTGAAGATTTTTCTCCTAATAATTTTATAAATTGTTCTGTTTAGTTGCGGGTTGCTAGTATTGAATTAAATGTGAATCTTTATATTGGAAAATCGAGAATATATTGATATAACTTAATTAGTTACGTTCTTTAAATGTAAGCAATCAGAACGACTTTACAATTCTAGGACATTCTTAGGTATATAATACGATTAATTTAATTGTAATAATATTGAACGATTTTACAATATTACGTTTTAAATTATCGATTCGTATTGCAGAATATTATAAAAATACCTCTATAATTGTAAACTCGCTACGATAGATTTTTATGTTATTTTTATATTAATTGTAGTTAGTAAGCTATATTTAGCTTTAAGAATTTTTGGTCTGTGGAAAATATTTTATTTAGAAACTTAACTTATATCTCTACATCTACACTAATCTATAAATATAATAAAATTGGAGTGTCTGTTCTGCAGTTATGTAAATGAATCTACATACACGGTTCACGGTTCCAAAACAAGATTTTTTTCCAATTTTTATCTATCTATCTATCTGTTTGTTTTGGTTAAAGGATAAAGTTGATCTAATAAGGAGGACACAAAATCTTTTTTTCATAAAATTCACATTTAAAATGTGTATGAAGTCGCGAACACAGCTATTGTTTAATATGGAGGAAGTAGTACAATATACATAAATCTGTGTATATATCACGCCATAGATCATCAATACTTGAAATACAACGGTTTTAAACTATACCCATATTTTATTTACAAAAATAAGCATAAACTCAATCGTAACTGATACAATTACGATGATCACCGGACTGCAACTGGGTCGATTTTTATAGGAATATTGTTGAATTGCAATCACTATTTTTCGATTCAATTGTAATAAAATATCAGTTTGTTAGTTGAATTGGCGTCCCGTGCACTGAGAACCGGACATAGGATGCAGAATGAGTGTATGTCGTCAAGTATCAAAACTTATCAATCATTACATACTATTACTTATTAAATTGTTAGCATTTCTTTATCTAGGTTATTTAATTGATAGTATGAAGGCAGACCTGCCTTCACCCATGAATACACGAAGGTAAATGATCACTTCTGCCCTTGGCATTGTAATAGACATTAGTTATTTCTACGCTATTTATACAACATTTATGTATCTCTAATATATATTTATATGTCCGTCATTCTGTCTGAAATCATAATTAATAATCCAATACTTTGAAGTGTCGATGAACATCAATTAAATTTATATAAAAATGTAGTGATTGATGAATGTATATAATTATTAACAATAAGGGCTTATTTATATATAAATGAAAACTAAAAACAGTTATGGAAGAAATCAAGAATGCTGGCAGTATTTCCCCGTTGAATCGCAATTCCGATTACACCTGGGCAAAAACCGAACCATTCCTTTAATCTGGGAAGGCAATAAGAGAACTGTACTATTTAGAATAATATAATATGTATAGTATTTGAATAAGCAAAAATTTTAATAAATAAGTGATACTGAAAGTTTAATTGGTGGTAGGGCTTTGTGCAAGCCCGCCTGGGTAGGTACCACCCACTCATCAGATATTCTACCACTAAACAACAATACGCAGTATTGTTGTGTTTCGGTTTAAAGGGTGGGTGAGTAACTACAGGCACAAAGGACATAGCATCTTAGTTCTCAAGGTTGGTGGCGCATTGACGACGTAAGAATAGTTAATATTCCTTACAGAGTCATTGTTTATGGGCGATGATGACCACTTACTATTTGGTGGCTCATTTGCTCGTCCGCCAACCTATTCCATAATAGAAAAAAATAAATAAAAAAGTCTGAAGATATATCTAAGGATATAAAATTTAAATAACCAAACGAAGACAGAAAAAGATTACGAACCCAGTAGCGGAACTAGCCGTCGAAGCCTTGGCCTTGTCGGCTTATTAGGTCGATAAATTTAGGAAGTAATACCGGAAAATAAACATATATAGAATATGTAATAAATATCTAAACTCTGCGAAACATTTCTACATAATTTACTATTACGTTACAATAATAATGGACTGTTACTTTGCGTACTTGTTAGCTAAGATAAGAGTTCAGTTTTTCTGGATTCGATTATTGCTCTTACGATAGCAGCAGCCGGGAATGCCAACTAGGAAAGGTTAAGTCTTATGATCGAGACCTTCCAATATTGGGTTGATATCTGGGATTAAGAGCTGAAATTTCGGGTTCAAACACAGACAAGCACCACCGTATATATATGTATGTGCTTAATTTGTGTTTATAATTCACCTCGTGCTCGGCGGTGAAGGAAAACATCGCGAGGAAACCTGCATGTGTCTAATTTCATCGAAATTTTGCGACATGTACATTCCACCAACCCGCATTGAAATAGCGTGGTGGAATATGTTCGAAAACCCTCTCTTTAATCGGAGAGGAGGCCTTAGCCCAGCAGTGGGAAATGTAGTGGCTGTTACTTTACTTTTTTATGGGATTAATAAAGTTGGCTAATCTTGGGATCGGCTACCGTGACCGAATTGGAAGGACGTCATGATAATTAATATTTTAAATATATATTAATATACTTTTTTATATAGGAAGGGCAAAATAGCGAAGAGATTAAAGGTCACTTTTAATTATTACTATATAATTTTTTCTAGCGTAATTAGTGTTAATATGCCAATTGTTTCTTAGGGGCCTTAGGGCGGCAGAATCATAATGTGTACAAATTAAACTCAAATAGTGTAGATGATGATTTCGATGTTATTGCGTCCATATAATAATGTAGTAGCTCAGTGTGTATGTGTGTGTACCTTTATTGTAGTTCCATGAATATCTCAATAATATGGCTTAAAATAGCTCGGGTAAAACCCCAATAAACGTAAATATACAATGAATAACAAACGTTCGTTACGGTAGGGTTTCCGGTTTTTTGTGTAGACATCGAGGATGACATAGAAAATCAATTATGTGGTGATGTTACGAAAACAATGTTTTTTTTTTAAAAGATTCACGCAATTGTCGCACTGGATTCGTGGCTTTTGAGTAATTTAACCAGACAAACCCTGGGCCATTAGTAAAATATAAATTAATTATTTGGTGATTTTTTTGTTTGCTTTAGTTTAACACCTAATTAATAAATATTTATGAATTATTTATCGTCTAACTAAGTTGTGGTTTATGTTAATTAAACTATATATTTTAGTTTATTTACATAATATGTTGGGTAATTGGGCATTACAATGAACGTGATAAAAAATTGCTGAAATCGCATTGTTTTCCTTAAAATTGTTGAGGATTTTTTTGGTTAATTGTCTTAACTGTTAGCACGCAAGAAATAAAATATAATACAGTACAGAAGTTTTATTGATAAAATCTTAATAAAAAAAATTAGTAAAATCATCCTTTAGCGAAGAGCTTTTAGTTAAAAAATCTAATCAAATCTCATATACATAAACATAAATTGGAAAATAAAATTAAACGTATTATGTTATTACATAAATTTGAAATTTCTAATGATTAAAGAATTGTACATTTGTGTACATTCAATAATTTCATTTAATTTTTACTAAACGCATGCGTACAATTTTTGTCTATCTGTCTTTTTGTTCCGGCTAATCTCTGGAAAGGCTGAACCGATTTTGACGCGACTTTCACTGGCAGATAGCTGATGTAATAAGGAGTAACTTAGGCTACAACAATAACATTTTTGTTAAATTAAAACGCGCACGAAGTCGCTGGCATAGCTAGTGATTTATGAACTACGATTACATTTGTAAATCAATATCTGTGATGTCAATTCCTGTCAATTGAAATATTAAGTGGTTTATAATCGTTGACCTCACATCTCTGCGACGTTATGATGAATGTGCTTGATTTGAAGGATAACGAAAATAGGTTATATATTTATGATGCTTCGAATATTAAAATGCATTCTGTTTTTATTAAATATCCATTTCCATTAAATATTATACTGCCATCGACAATACTCAGTATCCTTGTGTTCTTACTGGAATAGTGATTGACTAAAGTTTATTATAAGAAAATTTCGATGAAAAAATTAATTATATATTTTAATGAACAGCTTCATTAAACACAACAAAAATATGATACATACACAGGGAGATAGGTAGATGAATATTAAAATGCATTCTGTTTTTATTATTATCGATTCTTTTTACTGACTGCGAAAAGGTTCCATTAAATATTCTACTGCCATCGACAATACTCAGTATCGTTGTGTTCCTACTGGAATAGTGATTGACTAAATTTTATTATAAGATAATTTCGATGAAAAAATTATTGATATATTTTAATGAACAGCTTCATTACACACAACAAAAATATAATACATACACAGGAAGATAGGTGGATGGGCATATTAATTTTACTAGGTCTGAATTAATTTACATCAATTATCATTTTAAACGTGTTACTTAAGGCTTATACAGGGTCAAAAGGGCTTTATTAAACAGTACATCATTACAAGTTCGATAATTATTTACGCGACAATTTTTCTTCGGATCCGACGTGATTCCAACACACTGTATTATAATGGCCATAAAACGAAGTTTACATTACATTACATAGTATATAACAAAGTAGCTACTATCTGTGTCTTCCTTTGTACGCTAAGATTTTAAACTTAAAATTAGACATATTATATATGATATAATGACTAAGTTATATATTGTTTATAATTAGATTTTATCCTTTATTTTTAACGAGAAATAATGACATTATGAATATTTTTTTATATAAAGACATTCTGTACTATATTTATTGAACCAATACTAAGCCGGAACAGACTACTACTATTGTATGTAGCTGTTACATTCGTACTTCGTAGTCAGAGTTAAAAGATTACTTCTCTTTTGTGGTAGGACTTTGTGCAAGCCCGCCTGGTTAGGTACTACCAACTTACCAGACATTTTGTCACCAAACAGTAATACATTCAGTATCTATTGTGTTTTAGTTTGGAAGGCGAGTGAGCCAGTGTAACTGCAGGCACAAAGGACATAACATTTTAGGTTCCAAAGTCGATGGCGCATTGACGATGGTAGAAATTATTAATAATTATTATCGTTCCTAGTATTCTTACCATTTTAGAATATTTATTTGATATAATAATGTTGCAGATACATTTTGTTCTGAATATAAATCGAATTCGCTGACGTTTATTGTAATTCGTTCCCAGAAATAATAAATAATAATATAATGACTTATAATTGTATGCTACAGCAGATCAGATCTTTAAATATATAAAAGATTGTACATGAACAACTAATTGTTATGAATTACGTTATTGTTAGCGTAGGTAAGTTTATATTGAAAAACAATATAAAGATATATTCTGCCACCGACAACTTCCTACTAAAAATATACCTATTTTGTATTCTCTTAAATAAAATAATAGCAATATGTACAGCTCAATCAAGCGTCATCAACATCCATACATAAACAAATACTTTACATTCTTTAGTTTGATGTAATATGTATTGTAGATTTATAATTAAATTTAAGTAAGTTAAATCAACAAGACTGAATCAAATGTTATATATTCTTACGTTTTTTTTTGTGTCAAATAAAATTAAGTTCGAGTTTGATTTTTATCGACATTAGTACATTCCACTTAATAGTTAGAATTTTTCGGATGGCAAAACAAAATTATTTGTTATAGATCCTACCTGGAATATGGATTCGAACCCCGAACGACGACATAAATGAATATAATTAAATGATCAGTACCAAACTAGAGCAAATATATGTCTGTCATTTTTATATTAATAATAATAATGAATGATAGTATTAAAAAAAGTAATGAATTACAGAATACAGCTATCATTTCTTATTATTTGTATTCCTAGCTGTGTTCTTGTATTACGAATTAATTTAAAAAATAATACCTATCTATGAAAAACTACGAACATATATTTGTATAGAGAATACAATTAAACGAGTTAATAATATTTAATATAAAAAGCATTTATGGTACGCACTTCTGCTCGTATGATTAAAGCCTTTATACCAAAATTTTTCATAGTGCCAACCAAAGGCCACATATAAAAAGATTCGTTGGAAAACTATCTACTCTTGAGGTTTATTTGTTTGTTAAAACAAAATTGACATAAACATTTGATTTATATTTTGTATACCTTGGAAGTTGTTTTGCATATCTCTACCTCTTTACGTATAATCCTTGACTTTATTCTGAGTAATTCACGGTGTACCCTAAAAACCCTTCGTATATATAGTTTTACAGAACTTGTTCAGATTAAATAGGCAGTTGTACGGTAGGAACATTATTGTTTCGTTTTCCGTTTTGTTAAAACCTCAAAAGTATTGTTACTTTCATTTAAGTCGCATTTCACACTACAGGGAATGAAAATAAAATTATTTAGCTTTTGATCTACGTTGCTAACGCTACTGTTGCTAAACTTTAATGTTTTGAGCGGTACATTTGACTAGTTTCTTTATAAATGTAAATATGAAGCATAATTACACGACTTGTGCGCAAATATTCTCCATACTCAAATGTACTTGTATATCAAATGTCATGGCGATCGGTTAAGCAGTACAAAGGTGACGATAAAGTTACAATAAAGTAGAGTACAAAAATGTATCGAAACTGTATCGAATTGTATTAAACACAAACAGGTATACCAACATAAGATTATTGTATTATTATGAATACTATTTATGTAGCAAAGACCAGAATCTGACAGCTAAGCAATAAGAATAAAAGTATGTATTTATTATAGGAAATGTCTATACAGCCTTGTGTTTTATTAAGTCAGGTTCTTGACGTTGTTGTTAATAATCAACTAAATAATATATAAGCCATGCCAGGTATAATATATATCAATACAATAACACATAATATAGTCGTAATCAGTTATATAGGTAGATAGATGGACGAGCCTATGTGCTACATGATGGTAAGGTCGTCACCGCTTATACATATTGGCGATGTAAGAAATATTAACAATTCTTACATTTACCAACGTACTTATTACTATATATATTATTGCGTGAGAATTAAGATGTTAAGTCTCGTGCCGTTGACTGACGTGTAGTTAACTGACTCACTCACCCTATAAGCCGGAAGACAACAATAGTAAGAATTATTGTTTGTCGGTAGATTATATCTGATGAGTGACCCAGCTGGGCTTGCACGAACCCTAAAGTTGTTAGTATTATGTAAATATTTCTTGTAGATTTTTGTATTTCATTGTGTAGATAGGTTCGGTCATGTTGCAATAAATGGACTATATATTGCAAATATCATTTGTGTTTTGGAAGCGATAACTTCGTATGGGAGGATAAACCGCTTCGTTACGTAACGCGTTACGGCGCCAGTCTGTCTAGCGCCCCCCCTCTTATGCACACGGTAATGGTTGCCAGGCGATTATTACACTAATAGTGTACATAAACAAAATTGTATTGTACATATGTATTCAAGAATTACAACTAAGTATAAAATATATTTTATAATCTACTCATAACATTTCCTTATATTATCACAATTTTATACATACATGACCTAAGCTTTTCTCAAGTTAAATAATTTAAATAGTTGATTTTAGATTACGTAGTTTAAGTTATCACTTTCGGCCGTTGCAAGACGCACAATTTTTTTTTTAAATCAACTCGTCAAACACACTAGCATCTATCACTTTGATAGAATCAGTGATAATCAATGTATAAACACGAGAAGTAAAGATAAACTTATATCGCCAAGTTTTCGACTCCGCAAAGTCAATAAATCCTTCGCGGGACAAGATATTCGTTTCTATAACAAAATTTCGCTGATATTTTTAAGTTTGCCAATTAATAAATTTAAATCGTTTGTTAAAAAAACATATTATTCAATACACGATTGTATAGATGATAAAAAGCACAACCCTCATACTTAAGGACTTTCATACAGGATATTTTACATATAATTATTTTTAACTAACATGTTGTTTTTCAAATGATGGAAAATAGGAATTACCGAGTTTCTTGCTGATTCTTCACAGTGGAATGTACATTATGAATCGGTGTTAGCTTTACTTTTAATTTATTCTGTAAAAAGTCGATCCAAAATGCTTCTAAAAGTGAACTTAAGCTCAGTACAATCATTTGTTTTTAAAGGTTATTTTTTTAGTAAAGCAATTCATATATTGAGGGACGTTTTATGCTCCTTTTGTACCTGTTTATAAAGGAAATCGCAGTGTAGTATCATATAAAATACGTTAAGTAAGGTAATGAATCAAATATCATCGCCAGGATATTAATTCCGTTTCGTCCACTACAATGTTATCTTAATTGACTCCATTAAACACTTTCTTGGCGTGTAGTATGACTTTACGAAAATATTCCGCTTTGCTGACATTCTCTTTGTGCGTATTTTTTAAATGTTACGTCAATACCGTAGCGAACATTTCCGGAATTCCTTCCGACTGTCCTTAAGAGGTTGTTGACATTATGGTAATAATTTAATACGTTTCGTAGCCTTTTCATTAATATATAATTAGTATATTTAAAGAACATTACTGACTCTGTTCCGCCCTGCACGAAGAGCTTGTAAAATTGTAAATTAATGCATAATCTTAACATACTAATGCAGTTTAAAAAATAAATGTCTTTTAAAAATATGCGTGGAATTAGTTGGTTAAATGTATATACAGGGTTATTGGTAACTCGACGTATATTCGTTAGGAGGTGGCAATAATTTTAACCCCCATATGCATAATCCAAAAGTGAACCATTTTTGATTTACCTTAGTTAGTTTAGTTTTTTAGGCATTTTTGAGGAAAAACAATCTAAAAAATATTGAAATAATTTCGTTTTCCGTTTCGGATTTTTAAATTTGGACCGATAATAATGGTTTAAATATTGACAAATATCCAGTGTTTAATCATTTTTATAGAATTACCAACAACCCTGTATATATAAATTATTATATAGGTTCATATATATTAGGTTGTTATATACCTACTCTGTAACAAGTGGATTCAAATATATCGTCGATGTTTTCCTCAAATCGTGGAATATTTACGAACTTTAAAAAAAGAGATTTTTTTTAATATAAAAAGCTATGATTGATAGATAAAGTAATTTAAATAAATAATTCCCAATAAATAGTGACATTGCAGGGTAATAAAATATAGAGGAAATTAAAAACATAAAACTTAGAACAAAAACATAACGACAGCTGTAGTTTAGTTTGGTTGTCGTAAAGTATAAATCCTTATCAATATAATTTTAAACGTTTTATGTCGACAAAAATTGCCGTTTACACTTTGCAATTCGAATCGGTAGTTATAGAAATATTACGACACATTTAAATAAACGCGTGAATAAATATAAGTGACGTGTCTACGCTGCATTAGCATGGGTTATAGATAAATAGGTCAATGGCAAATTTAATTGGGGTAAGTCTTTGTTTGGGATAAAATCATTATGTACCCAGACCATAACCCGTATGCTCGGGATAGGTTATTGATGAAACGGTTAAGAAAACATCCTATAAATATGATAGCCAGGTAAATTAAAGGATGAAAAGGCCTTTGTTTTTGTGGGACGTTTACACTCTTCTATATGTCCTGCTAGTATAATTATCATATTATATTATATTATAAAGTGAGTTTTTGTTGTTTGGCGCTCCCTTTGTAACCATTTAATCAATCATCATGATATTCTGCATTTAGATGTACACCTTATCAGGGGCGCAGAAAAGGACAGAGGGTACCTAAGCTGTACTTAGTTTTGATTCTTTTCGTATTTTACTTTTTTTTTTATCGTATTATCAAATGTTCTATCTGGTAAGTTTGTTTGCTTATCAACACCAGCATAGTCAGAAGTATAAACCTAATGTTACACTATCAATGTTCATTATGGTCTAAGTCAGAATATATTTTGTATAACATGTCGTTAGTATTTAGTTTTAGCCACTAAAATGATTATGTACCTATGTAGCCGTTTTTTTTTCTCGCTGGAAAAACGCATTACGCGCTTCCCCACGTGATGGAAAGTGGGGGGTGTGTGGGACTCCCCGGAGCCCTGAACGCCGAGTGCGCCCAAGCACACCGGGTTTACCCACTAAAAACCAGCGGTACCCTCTCCGTCTTTCGGCGGACGCCACGGGATCATTTACGCATGCTACCGTGACGCCCTGACGGTCGGCCCGCCTATACGGGCTTCCAACAGCTAAGGGGGGATTCCCAGGGTACCTACTGGGATCCCCCCTGGTCCCTACGGCGCCTATTGAGGTGGAGGGAGAAGGTGCGCGTAGCGCCTTTTCCTTCTCCCCGCTCGTCTTCTGCGGAGCGAGTCAGCGGCGGCATTCATGTACCTATGTAGCCTATGCATCATTGGAGTTTAAGTTTCGTTTATAGCCAGCTCCCTGTTGGAGGAATTCGCTATCTTTATTACATGGGGTTTACGGGCAGAATGGTACGAATTAGTATTAACCTCCGATCCATCATTGCCGGATTTAAACCAGGAACGTTTTATACCAATAAAACTTAATTGTATAACGCATATATATGTTAACGATTCTTGTTAAATGTTGTCTTTTTTATCACGAATTCTTATTTTAGCATTAATTCCACACTATACACATTATATCAAAATTTACTATAGCAAAAAATCTTTATAGCGTACTTATTCTAATATTAATTACTCTAAAAAATTAGGTATATTAATGCGTAAATATAAGTAAAAACTTCTTATTGCTTATTTATATAAAAAACCGCGGTTTCACTTGCTATTTTAAATTCCCATTTGTCGTACATCCTTTATTTATTTACAATAATTATTACTATATAAAATTGATTAATTTCGGTCCAGCAGTGTAATTCTGTAAGAATTCAATTCGTATCTCTATCGTGAAATCTTGACAACTTTCTTACAGTGACACGCCCTTTTGATACGAGTAATTTATAAGGTTTATAATTATTTTAGACAATGTCAAATATCAGATTCTGGCATTTCACACTCGTATTGTGGGGTGACATCCGAGTTTCTTGTTACAGAATAGCCCTATAGATGACCAATTTCGAGGAAGCCCAGCCAACTATGCAACGCAAATTTTAGTGCCCATGTGCTTTCACAAACACAACAATTTTAATGGCCCGACATGGAGTTTGAATCCCGAACCTCGAGATCTGTGCCATTATAATTGGCCACTAAATCAATGATTTAATAAATTGATAACATAATCGTAATATTCTATTATTATATAAGAAAAAATCTAGACACAATAAATTATTATCTATTAATTGATTCAGATATTACGACTGACGTTAATAAAACGATGTTTATTTTGCCGCTGATGGTTATAATTACCGCTTTTAGATGCTTCTAGTTAACAATATTGATTCAAAAATCGATATTTAATGACGATGCGTTCGCGAAAAATCGATATCAAATTAATATAATTTTTATTTAAATCGGGACACCGATATTGTTTATATATTTGAATAGCCCAATTATGATATAATAAATTTATTGGAACAGACGTTTTATAATGCATTTTATAAGGAACGTCAATCCATATGAATTTTCTGTACGTGTGTATGTACGACGATTTTTGTGTATTTGATTGGGTTCCTGGGTGGTTTAGTTGAACCTGGGTGTAAAGCTGCGACCGGAAAGTAAATTTTTATTATAAACAAACAACAAACTCGAGATTGGCAGATAGTTTATTTTATAAAGCATAAAAATATCGATATTATAAATTTTCCACAAAATAAAATATTGATGCTCCATGTACTACTTGTATACTCCGAAATATATGTAAATAAATCAAACTAATTGTAATGTTCCGAGGTTCTTTACAATTCTCTTTAGAAAAGAAAATGTTAAATCTTTATAACGCTTTGAAAAATGAAATGTCAAGTGGTTTATCCTTATAATGCCAATATTAGGTTTACAATGTAAATGTTTTGTTGTTGTATAAATTTTACTCTTTATCGTGATTGTGTGTAACTTTTATAGTCCGTGCATTACGTTTGGTAGGAGATAGCCATAGTAAATTTTACCCTCATATATTCTAAGTAGTAAGTACTTCTTGGCGGATTTTGTGTTCTGTTTGAATGGTGAGTGTGCCAGGGAAACTACATTAATGAAGGAAACAACCTCTTAGTTACCCGGGTAGGTAGTGAATTAAAAGTCAATTAGGCAAATGGCAATTTAAAGTCAAAATTTCTTACGGCACCCAATGTCTATGGTCTCCTATAAAATTGATGGGGTACAATAATTGAGAAAGTTACATCAATTTAAATAACGTGTATTTTTGTAGAAGGCTCATAAAATAAAATATATCAATAAACAAAAAGGCTCGATTAGAATAATTTAAATACTAATTTTGCACAATTTCAGAGATGAAAAAACGAATACTAGATGCAGTACGTTTCGGAGAAGGTTTTAGTGTAAAATGCATGACAGATGTTTTATGCAAACTTTTTGTTTACTTTATTTAACACCTATTCACATTTTTTTATTATCATTTAAGACAACTAACAGTACATATAATATCACATCCAAATAAAAAAAAATATTTCAAAATTATCAAGGCTAAAGTTCTATTACTTACAGGTAGTCTCGTGCATTATCATATGACACAATGTAATTAAAATATAAATTAAACCTAAGAATAATAATTAAAAATAAGTAATATTAAATATATTATAAATAATAATTAATAAAATCAATAAGAAAAACAATATAATTAGAATTAAGCACAAACTCTTCTTTATTTTTTGATTGAACTGTATAACAAATACAAAAAGGAATTAAAGTACTTTTAGCACTTAATCTTATAACAAAATCATATGCCAAATAACTCAATCAACACACCCCATTACACACGATAAATTCTCACGGCGGATAAACGACCACTTTAGAGTCTTTATAAAATTTCTTACGTTCGATTCCATCTCACCTTGATAATATGTAATCAGGCACTTCTTGTAGCCAGCTATATAAAACTATTGATCTCGCGGAATGATGCTTAGTACTCATATTGTCACAGTCGGAAAATCAGTCAACGGCGATCTTTTTAAACGACAAAATGGTTTATTGTTTCTCGTTGTTCACGCTGGTCGTGTTCTCTGTGATCCAAGGAGCTCTCTTCGCACAAATACGTAAGTTATTTTAAATAAAATATAATATATTAATATTAAATAATTTGTACCTATATTATATGCATAGTGTATCAGAACTATTCCGATCTATTTTTTTTTTAAATATAGTTCGAAATAGATTAATTATTGCAGTATCCGATCCATATATAAAATCTTTACAAAATAGTAAAATGAAAGTATGTACTTTAATATGAAGGGTTAAAAAGGGTATGACACCTTGTAATATTAGAGCTGTTAAATTAGATTAGCGCATGAACAGAAAACAGACTATCAATATCAGTATAAGATAATGCATAAATAAATTAAACTCATGAAATAAAATAAAAAGATTAAATATATTTTTTAAACATAACGAATTAATGTAGGAATCCAGTATATCTGCGTGTATTTAATTAGACTAGCTTTCTTAATTATTATTAATTTTGTAAGCTCTGTTTAAGCTCTATGTCGACATTGTTATTAAAACCTTCATGGATTATTGAGGTTTAAAAAAAAATTATAAACGTAATATTATTTGGATTATTATCAAAGAGGTCGTAGTTAAACTCGCGTATTTGTTCAATATTAGTGTTAATTAGAATTTTACCTTTGTTTACTAGAATGACTAAGTTCTCAGACCCTTAACCTTGAATATAAAACGTTTTATTTATGTGATTTAATATGATTCGTTTCGTTTTAAACGGATAAATCAGTTACAATGGCGGACGTTGAGACAATCGTTCGGATTCATCGTTAAATCATCAAATGCAATTACATTGTTTATATTATCAACACGTAGGCGTACATACGGATCGTTTGTGACATACATCTTTATTCAAGCAAATATTTTTTTTATATCCGGTATAGTTAAATTTAACGTATTATATAGTAGTGATCGCCCGCGGATTCCCTCACGTTTTTGGGTGTTGATTTTCATGTTTTAGGCATAAAAGTAGTGTACCAAATTTCATCAAATTCGGTTCAGCTCTTTGGTCGTGAAAATGCAACAGTCGGATGTACAGACAGAGTTACTTTCACATTTATAATATTAATTTAGATTATATGAATATTTAAATATTATGTTACGAACTATGTCACAGTTTTTTGAAGATGCACGAATGCGCCTTAATTATCGAAGTATGAATGAGGCTCGGGCTTAAAATATGTTTTAATTTCGTGACTGCTGATGTAAAGACATCTTAAACATAATACAAAATGTTAAACGTTTATGAATGTAAGCTGATAATAATTTAACATGGAAAAACCTTCCTGAATGAAAAGTTGTATAAAGTTGTAAGGACATCGAACCAATACTTTATAATAATTATTGAGGTTCGTTTGCACTGGGGTAATATATACTCTTATATTATGAATGCCATGGTAATCTAAACTTATTAAGTTGAAGCGACTTGGGTTGAAACTCAAGGTTTGGTTTAGTTTGTAGGATGGCTGTGTGTGTATGTGTGTGTGTGTGTTTGTGTGTTTACATTCATACTAAAGGATTTACCAGTTGAGTTTAATTTCTGTTCTGTTTGAATACGAGCGTGCTACGTGCTCGTTTTGGTATAAATATCTTTTGCAGGCTACTCTCGTTTGAAAATTCCACTGTTATCTGAATAGGTCAGGAGGACGTCATACTCATATCACAGTGTATATATGATTTATATACTGACTTTATATAATCTCTCTACTCATAAGGAGAGCAGGTATTAGAGCAGTGTGACGTTTACTGGCTTTTTCTTTTTTTTTCGGTTGCTGTAGTTAATTGAGTTAAAAAAATCATTGCACATTAATGACCTCACCTCACCATTTATATAAAAATAAAAAAACCTATTTATTAATAAAATAACACGATCACAACTCCTTTCCCTTCCGGATGTTATATTTATTTTTACTTTTGTTACAAACTAGTTATTTTTTAAAAAGACGTTTGTTGTTTAAACATTATTTGTTTTCATTACTTTTAGTACTTGGATTTATTCTCAATTCCTTATTGTTGTATTTATTAGTTAAAGAAGAAAAACAAAACTGAACTTAATAGGAAGTATACGTCGATTTTTGTACGAGAATGTAGTTTTTCTTGTTTAATTTTGTTATTGTATCTTATGTGATTTGGATAACTGGTAATTCTGATCGAAATTGTTATATTTGACATATGCTGTATATTTAAAAAATAATAATATTCAAATCGTTTCGATAAACGTAGTAAAAAAAAAAGTTTATTGCTTCCATTTTTGAAATCGCTAAAACTTATGTCATTTTAAAAAAGTATATAATCCGAAATATAACAATCTGATCAAAATAAGAAGAAGTTTATCAAAAGTTTATATTCATTTATTCAAAGTCGAAATTCAAAATAAAATTATTCAGGTGGGTTTATTTTAATGACAAGCTAATGTCAATTAATGAAGCCGTTATCGAGTCCCTATAGTTTTATCAATAAAATATATACATGATAAGATCATATAGAACATGAATGAATACTAACTCAAAGTTATCAATTTATATATATCCTTTCATATAAATCTGTAGAATAAACCTTATTTTTTGTAACATAACGTTTAAAATTGAATGTGTTTTCCTTGTTATTCAGCCATTTTGGTTTTAATTAAAACTAAGGACGAAATTTCGCACGTTTACACATAGTATAATATGCTAATATTAATTTTAACTGTAGGTATGGAACTAGTCATATCATTAGGGTAATTTTATTATGTTGGCATAATTTTTTTTCTATAATATTTATTGTATATGTTAATTATGTTATAGTTATTATACGCCTCTTAAAACATATAATTTAATTAACAACCAGTTAATTAAATTTTATGAACAGATTATGAAGGCGATTAATTTTTTTTCAACATTCCATCTCACATATCATTTATATAAATTATTCTCGTACTCTATAAACAATATGTAATATTAAAATACAATATTTAATAAATACAAAATAAATACATTGATATTATTTTTTTCATAGCTATTATAGAATTTATTGGATATGGCATAATTTAAACTCAGCATTATTTTAATTTTTGTGTTACACATTATCATAAATTAATATATAAAGTATCTTAGTCTCTAGTACAGGTGAAAGAAATAGTAATCACAATTAATTTGACAAATACGAAAAACTCATAACGCTGTTTTTTTTATTAGATAAAATAAAATGGAGGAAAATATAACAACTTTTGTCAATAGTTATTAAAATTCAATTGTTATTTTCAAACTGTATGAACTATATTTGTAAATATAGTTATTATTTATTATATATTTTTACTTCCATTTATTACCTTATCACTTTTAATTTCTTTATGTTTAAAATTATTTTTGCTGTGCATGCTGTGGTCTCCTATAATTGAAGGAACACATAAGATGTGTAACCTTTATACCGTTTTATTTTGAATGTGTAATTAGTGTGTATCCTTTGTTGGGGACTCATAAATAAATAAACATATGTCAAATGAGTAGGTAGAAATTTTAAAGAATTTCAAAGTATGTATTAATTATGTCATAGGATTTGCTTTATCAATTTCAGTTCAGAAGACGAAAAATAATTTATTGCTTATGACTTTAAAATCTATATGGAGCCTATTAAAAGTTATAACAACATAAATTTTACGTATATTTCTGCGATCCTCTGATTTAGTCTTATCTATGAGTTATTATTGTTGTTACTAATGAATTAATGAGCGTCAAATTAATAAATAAAATTATGAGTAAATAACACTGCGCCTGTCTGCAGTAGAACAACTACTTAATTTCTATTTAATATATGTATTTAAGAGTTATCAACTCAAGAACAATATTTTTTTAATTTTATTTTAGACTACAACTGTTGTCTAATAAATTAATACTTTAAATTTACTTTTAATTTTATTTACTTGGTGGTAGGGCTTTTAGAGCAAGCCTGCCTGGGTAGGTACCACCCTCTCATCAGATATTGTACCGCTAAACAACAATACGCAGTATTGTTGTGTTCCGCTTTGAAGAGTGAGTGAGCCAGTGTAACTACAGGCACAAGGGACATAGCATCTTAGTTCCCAAGGTTGGTGGCGCATTGACGATGTAAGGAATAGTTAGTATTTCTTAAAGCGTGATTGTCTATGGAAACTGTTCGATTGTCCGAAAACCTATTCCATTAAAAAAAATAATTAAGAAGAGCTCATTTACCTTAAATGACTGATTTTATAGGGTTGTCCGTCACAAACTTAGTTTAGTGATTCCACGCTATCAAAGCTACTTGTTTATTTCTGTTTATCATGTTCATTTAGCTAGTATCTTAACTAATATTAATGCTAAAGTAACTTTGACTGTTTTTTTTTTTTTTTTTGCTTTTTCATGGGTTTTATTATTTTTTCGAATTCGATGAAATTTTGTATGAAGCTTCAATTCTAAGAATATATATATATATATATATTGGCTGTTTTTTACAGACGACCGACTTCTTATCGCGAGTGAAGCCTCGGGTGACACTTCTTACTACAACCTAGTTTTACTTTAACAATATCGTCGGTCAATAAAATCAGTTATAAAGATATATTTATGTTTTAAATTGAATTTTAATTAAACATGACTGTATTGTTATTTTGTAACGATGACTAAAATCGAATAATTGAAAATTTAAATTAATTCTTAACATAGTGTTGTTAAGTAAATATTTTCATAGAACACATCATACGAATGTAAGGCGCGCTGACTAATCTAATGATAATGATCACTGACCACTACTTAACATAACAGTTCATGAGTCCATATCTTGATTGGTTCATTATTATACATAAAACTAGCTGCGCCCGCGTCTTCTTCTTCGTTTGAAATTAACAATACAGTTATTGTTATAGCTTAAGTTATTCCTTATTACATCAGCTATCTACTAGTAAAAGTCCTGTCAAAATCGGTCCAGTGGTTGGAGAGATTAGCTGGAATAAACAAACAGACAGACAGAAAAAAATAATAAAAAAAAATTATTCTTGTATATTACCCGTGTACAAACATATTTAGTAAAAAGCACTTATATTATTAAAACAGAGAATATCATTATATATTATATAGATAATATATATTTTAACGACTATATAAACTCACTAAATGTTTCCTGAACCAAGATACTCGTATATAATAGTATTCCGTATTCGCCGATCGTTAAATTTAAATTTCATGTTAAAAAACTGGTATTTAACTCAACACAAGATTTTATAGATGATAAAAAACGTAAAGATAAGTTGATTTTCAGGCAGGATATATATTAATAGCATTTTATTAACATACGTATATTATTTAATTAGTGTTTCTTATCTGTTTTCTCAGTACATTCTATTCCATTACAAAATCACGATTCAATACTTCTTGTGAAAGCCTTCTTCAATAAATTTAGATTTTCATTATGTTGTTACATCATCTTCATCTTCATTATCAAAATCTATTCTATTCTACTTCTCTATACTCTACTCTTGTCGTATCTTTGATTTTTGGATCGGATTTTTTTTTAGTAAATTTTAGGCAAAGGTATATCATTTTTTACTTGTAATCAAATAGTATTTATTGGTGTTGTGTAAGACACGTGTAACTTCATAATACTAAATGCATAGCAATTGTTTATAAACATTTAACTATTATTTGTCGTGGAGGTCGCAACATTCTGACTATAATCTATTGTAACGATGTGCGATTTATTGTTAATATATTTAATTAACTATTATCCACTCGCTTTGCATCTGTTTATTGAACTATAGTTAAGACATTTGTGATTAAATGATTAAGGACGATACTATCTCAGAGCTCGAAATTACCTGAGGGATAATTGGAGAGGTTGGCGTACTTAAAGTATCTTAATATAAAATATTACGTACATCCAAAATAACACTGATTATTTCGATTGAACAGTGTTTGTATAGACGCGAGTCGCAGTCAATTCATATTTTGTTGAGGAAGTGTTCTGTAGTAATTTTTGAAATACATTTAGCTTCGCTACCTTGTACATAAATTTTGAAATAGCGCGGAGTTTGTATTCGTAAATTATAATTGAAGTTCTTGTGGTATGCTAGTTTGGGCAATGTAAACACAATAGTTACTACTATTGAGTTTCTGAGATACAATTTATATTTGGAACTGACAGTCGATTTAATTTAATTTTTAACTTGTTATTTCAAATTTATTTTATTGAGTAAAAGTACTTTTGTTTTTTAAAAAGTATATTTTGTATACTTAATATAAAATCTCATAAAAAAAAATCAAATATATCATACATAATCATACACCTTAGACATGGATTGCGTAGATACATATAATAACGAGCATTTTTTATATTATACATATAGCTTTTTGTCAATTTCCTAAATTTGGCTAACACAACCGAAAACCCGTGTGCAATTTTTTCTCTAATGATGATCTAATTTATTAATTCTTTTTTTATTTTCAGCGGAATACATAAAAGTCTGCAAACGAGAACAGAGCACGATAAATGAATGTGTCAAGAGCTCTATCGAGAAGCTTCGACCCAACCTCATAGCCGGTATACCTGAACTCAACGTGCCCAGTCTAGAGCCATTCTACATTCCAGAGGTATTGTTTAACATACACTAGGTTTTAACCTAGCTCTCTCATATATATGATATTTATAGATATTTGTAGTCCACCGCGGCTATGTGCTAGGCAAAAAGTCGCCTATCTTTTTTCTTAGAGTTCAAGTTTCCTTTGTACCAAAATTTCATCAAATTCGGTTCAGCGGTTTAGTCGTGAAAGAACGACAGGCAGACAGACAGACTTACTTTTCATATTTATAATATTAATGTAGATTAACTAACTGTTTCACAAAAAATGACTCTGTTTCGTTTTGCGTAAAAGATAAGGAAAATAACAAAGTCACTTATACATACAAAAAGTCAGGACAAAAAAGGACAAAAATAATAATATATAGTCATATGATAAACACAGGAGAATAATGAAAAAAAAATAATACAACCGGGCTAACACCACTAAATATTTTATTAGTAAAATCCTGTGCGTAGATGCTAAGGAAAAATAGCGTGAGAAACCTTCAAATACCTGCTTTGAATAATTTTCCAGACGTATAAAACTGCCTAGACTCATAATAAATACGCTCTCTGTAACGGGACGAGTTCACGTAGTAATATTTCATTGCATTACGTGAAGTATAACTGCGTTAATTGTAAAAAATAACTTCATCGTTAGTGATATTTACAAGTATCTACTGGTTCGTAGATATTAGAGGAAATAAACATAAACATTGTCGAGGGTACGTAAGTCATCACTGGCATGGCAACAAGGAAGTATTTTAAAGGCAGTATATAAGGTTTGTGACAGTATAGAAGCTTAAGCTTTATTTTCGTTACAATAAATTTGAGATGGCCCAGTGGTTAGAACGCGTGCATCTTAACCGATAATGACCACTATATAAATATATATGTGCTTAATTTGGATTTATAATTCATCTCGTGCTCGCGTTTGAAGGAAAATATCGTGAGGAAACCTGCATGTGTCTAATTTTATCGAAATTTTGCCACAAGTGCATTCCACCAACCCGCATTGGAATAGCGTTGTGAAATATGTTCCTAACCCTCTCCTTAATGGAAGAGGCCTTATCCCAGCAGTGGGAAATTTACAGGCTGTTACTTTACTTTAATTTACAATAAATTTGATTTAAGAATCGAATTAAACATCACAATTATTGAATCCGATATATTGAAGAGATTTCTCTGTGTTCAGACATTCACTAACTATTATCTTTTATATGTAGCCATTTTTATTTCTGGCTGGTTATCGCTTTTGTTAAACGAAAAATTGAAAACATACTTTGACAATTTAATATCACAAATAATAGCGAATAACTCTTTTCGTACAGTTAGAGTAAGAAAACCTTCGTCAGTTTTCAAATTAATTCCTTTATCAAGTCTCAAACTCTTAGGACCTTTTGAATCTAAACATCAAATCATAGCGATGCAATATGTCATTCTGAATCGGTAAAGCAGATTATCGCTCATACTGAGCACACGAAAATAGATCTTATTGTGACGAACATTTTCTTACCCCGACTGTACATTTAAATTTTGATGAATAATCATACGTCTAGACAGACTGACTGAAAAAAGATAATGGACGACTGTTGACTACAAAATATAGGCACACTACTAAAGTGGCATGACAACAATGTTGTCGCGTTTGTTAGTTCTTTTATAGTGCGACACGTTGTCTAGATATAATATCTAAGCATTTAAATATACAGGATAACTCATAAGGACACTGCTAGCTTGTCTACATAATAGAATGTAAGTTTATTTATTTAGCGAGCGGGTTTATGTATGTTGTTACACGGCAAATACGTTCTTACACGAAAATGATTGCACACTCGAATGAAAATATTTATCTCACAATAATACTCAAATATGTTTGTGTACAGATTATTAAAGATATACTTTAATACATATAAATGCTACGTATAATACTTGGTGTGAAAATGTCATTTAATTAAAGCAGTTTCGTTTAAATCTTTAGACTTACACAATTTAGCAGTATATATTAGTTACCCTTTTCAAGACTATATACGATGTAGAAACAATTATACGTTGTATCAAGTCGATTGTGTACAGCTGAGTTAGCACCATTTTTAAAATCGTTAAATATGTAAGCATAATAAACAATGAATAAAATTGATTTTATAATGAATATTGATAAGTATTACTGATTCATGTTTTTTAAATACATATTTGTAAATGTTAGAATGTCGATTAAATAACAAAACGTAGTATGTACCTACTGAGTAGATACTTCACATAGTTGTTGTAAATTGTGTTCCATTTGAAATCAAGTTTCACAAATTTTCCTTGAACTTGCAACTTTTGCGTTCCTTGACATACAAGTATGGACTAAAAGGGCCTGACCTTGTTGTGGACAAGGGCAAGCTGTAAAAAGCCTTAAACATTGATAAAAATGTACCTAAAGAATATTCTCGTTATGGTTTTTGTACCAAAGTTATTATAAAAAGATCGTAAGTAGTATACAAATCTACAATGTTTCTGACTTTATTAAAATGATCTCCGAAGAATTGTATGTTGATAAAAATAATTTTATAGGCGTTACAAGTTTTTTAGTTAAACGACGATTTCTCTCTTTATATCATGATTGATTTGACATTCAATAGAAAAATAGTCAACATTGATATCACAACTTAACTAATCACGACCATTTGGAAATAAAGTGATTTATGTATGTTTAAAAAAAAAACAAAACTAAAATACTCTTTGAAAATAAAACAACAAACATTGCAATATTAGATGCATTGAATTTGATTTATACGTTCTAGATCATTGCAGTGAGTGGTGAGCTTGTGCCTCTTAAAGCTTCAGGAAAAGATGTCAAAGTGTCAGGAGCTGGAAACTTTACGATTAAATCTATTTCGTAAGTATTTATTTTGTATACGTTTGTTATTTATTGTTTATAATAAAATACACACGAGATGGATCAGTCGCCTGAATATGTAAATCTTAATCGGATATAACTGGTTCAATCCCTGCTGTTTAATTACGTGCTTAATATATAATTAATTTCACACTTGGACAATCAAAATATCTAAAGTAAGTCGATATTGATTGATTAATAAATAATAATCTAAAATTCAGTTGATGAGCCATATTAAAAAAAGTGCGTTGTTATTCATATAATACAAAAATAATCAGTAGTAATAAACGTATTAATTTTAAATTTTAAATCGGTACTATAACGCCATCTATCAAACAACTTATAAATTAGTTTGTCACTTTAAACAGATTGACTTAGTATCACTCCTTTCCAATAGATGGCGTTATTCAACAAAATTTTCTTATTAACTTTAAACAATGATTTTAATGAATAAATAGGGTAAAAACATAATATGTATTAATTATTTCTGATATTTGCAGAGTGGATCTAGATACATTCACCTTACGTGGTCGAGTTCGCTTCCCGAGACTGCATTTAGATGGCCGTTATAATCTAGACACACAAATCTTGATCGTGCCTCTACGTGGTGAAGGAAATCTTGTTGCTAATGCCGGTAAGAATTTTACAATACTTTTAATATATTCAATAATTACATTGTTTAATTTATATCAAATAGCTCTATTTCCTAGAGTTATAGTTTATATTTACGCTCTACATTATGCCACCTTTTTATGCTCGTAATAATAATACATAAGCGACACATAACTCTATAAATATAATAAATAGTTGATTTGTCCCTATAAAAGTTATATCAAGTGAATTTTAAAATGTTTTTTCAAACCATAATCACCATCTATGTGCCAGGGTTGCTAATTTTAAGTCTAAATCGTAAAAATCCGATAAAGAATTGATTGCATATTTTGCCAGGATTAAGGATTTTTTGCTTCAACTTGAATAATTAACTTTGAAAATTTGTTTGTATTTCAGTTAAATGTGACGCTGATATACTTCTGAAGTCAAAGAGAACGATGCGAGATGGCAAGGAGTACGTCGAATTCACGAGCCTCAACGTCGATCTCACCATTAAGGATTACCGCATCCGACTCGATGGACTCTTCAACGGGAATAAGGCTCTAGGTTTGTTGTCTATTCTTAGACTACGTTGAGAAACGTGCATAAAATAAAAGCTAAAGGCAAAACAGTAACCAAGGTTAATCATTTATAAAAAATTAAAGGACTTCAAAATTAGAAATAGCTACTGAATTTAATATAAAAAATATAGATCTATGTAACTATTAGACCAATTTTAATTAAACTTACACATTTCTCTAAATTGAAGTGTACCTTTTTGTAATGTAACTTTTTCTAAAAATGATCATGTCAATACAACTTTAAGTTTTCGAGAAATTCGTTGAAATTATCGATAATTAAGCACACACGCTTGGATGCCTAATTGGATTATCATACTCATATGTAATTAAATTCTAACAATGTTACATACATATAAGTCGAACTGAACCTCCTTTGCTTTAGCTTTAAATCATCCCGAAGCGGTGATAGTTTCATATTAAAAATCTTGTGAAATGTCGATTCGAATAATTTATAATTCCGTGAATTAAGAATTTTTATTCATTCTAAATTGTATTTTCTTTCAGGTGACGCGACAAATGAGGCCATCAATCAGAATCGCGATGAATTCTTAAAGACTACACAACCCTACCTCGAGAAGACCGTAGCTAAAATCCTACTGGACGCAGCGAACAAGATAGTAGCGAATATCCCGCTAGACGAATTACTGCCAGAGGCTTAATTATCTACATTTGAATTTCACGAGAGATTGTGTATTATTTAGATGTGTGTGTGTATTTTACTAAAAGATTCTATTTTTAAAATATCATTTGACAATTCTTGGAATTGATATTTTTAAAATAGAGTTTTTTACAATGTTATGTAATATATAATGTTAAGCTTTAGGCAAAGGTCCCGCATTTTTATTATGCGGTAGGTAATTGGTCATATTCGTTTTGTTTTAAATTTATAAAAAATAAAAATTGAAAAAAATTTGAAATTATTGGCATAATATATTACATTTGTTGCGTAAATCGTAATTAAAAATGTGTCTTTAGATTTTTAAATTAAGTAAATATCTATTCGCACAAAACTTCAGTGTTACCTCAGTTTAAAATATACGAAACATTGTATGATATAAAGCTTGAGAGAGACCGAGAGGTTTTTTTTTAAGAATTATTATATAATTCAATATTGTCTTAGACTATCTTGTTAAGTATACATTGTTATTATTGTATTGTAAGAATGTCGTTGGTGAAAAATAAATTAAGGTATATTTTAATTGTATGTTGTTTTTATCATACATTTTTAACATAACACAGTTTTTTATCTTACTGTTCTTTTCAAAAGAGGGCTGTAACGGAGAGCGTTAGAGGCACTCCTCTAACGCTCTCCGTTACAGCTACAGTTAACCCACTGGTTAGAATCATGGTGCTTCAGTGCGGGTTAAATACACTCATTTCTCAGATTAGCATCGCACAGTAGATGAATTATAAACACAAATTAATCATATGAAAATCCGGTAATGCTTGCTACCTCTTGAACCAATAATATTCAATTAGATTCAAAATCATCTTAGCCTATTCAAATAGTAGAACAAAGTATAAAAAAGTTAAAAGAAAAGATTATTAAGAACGGTTATTTAATATACATCTAACTACCAAAATAGCCATGGTTTCTTATGGATATATTCGATTACAAATGAGTATCCCTCCTCCCTGAATTATAAGCGTGTACGTGACCAGATATTTTAGTGTGCGTCAGTTGATTAATGTAAGAATAAAGACAAAAAATACAAGTCACTAATTCCAATAGTATAAGAAATGTTGCGTCCCCCTGTTCCTATGTATGCTTAGATTTTTAAAACTAAGCAACAGATTTTGATGCATTTTTTTAAATAGAAATATTGATTTAAAAGAAAAGATAAGATGTATAATTAAAAAGCTGGGAACGTCGTATGTTAAAATACAATGTATTTTTAGGATCAGCATTATACCAATAAGTCGCTAGTAAGATTATATTTATCAATGTATCCCAACAAATTAACGTAGAGAGGCGTATCTTCTAGGCTAAACAGATTTATTGTTATCGTTCTATACGCGTAATTATTCTCATTCAATCTACTTTGTATTGAATAAATAATTCTAAACGCAATATTCAAATGGATAAATTTAGTTAACGATAAGCGTGCCCGGTGCCCGGTGTACTCATAACGCTAAAGTTCAATACTCCCACTTTCCAAACCTTGGCGAGGAGGGTTTCCAATCTACCATAATTGCGGATAATCGGTTCCTCGTTTACAAAGCATCCTACTGACCCATCCGCTGTGTGCGGACGAGTCGTAATAATACGCCGGTTGAGAAATTAAAACGATATATAAATATTCCTTGTCCTGTTGTATTTCATACAAAGAACATAATATCATCGTAATAATGTAGTTCTCGATTTATTTAATATTTGTTTCTACGTTGGCTTTGCAGTTTGGGTCGATGATGTGATTTTGACACTATGACTTTCCCATTAATACTTCGTATAGAATTTCATTACAATCGGTAGTGTAGTAGATTGGTTAAGACGCGAAGCATAACAAACTTATTGATAATAATATTAGTCAGAAAAAATATAATAGTATAAAAACATGCGGTTTAAGAACGCACTAAAATTAAATATTTTTTTGTGCAAAATTTTATTCAAATCGAAGACCTGGAAGTGGGTCAAATTAAGATTCCAAGATTTTCTTACATAGTTACTAGAGAATCTAACAAAAGCGTGTTAATAATATCGATAGGTTAGAGATTAGTCTATTTAAGAATAAATGAATAATTACATCTATAGAAAGAATAAATATCGGATTTCATTAAACGTTATTTCAAAATAGTTGATTATTTATTAATGACTTGTCGAGCATTTAAATTTATTTTACTTATTCATTTATGAATATATCGACTGTTAATAGTATGATCCTGTACATTTCTCACTACTGAGATAAAGCCTCCTCTTCCATTAAGGTTTGGAACATATTCCACGCTGTTTCTAATGCAGGTTGGTGGAATGCACATGTGGCAGAATTTCGATGAAATTAGACACATGCAGGTTTTCTCACGATGTTTTCCTTCACCGCCGAGCACGAGATGAATTATAATCACAAATTAAGCACATATAAATAGTGTTGCTTGCCTGGGTTTGAACCCGCAATCATCGGTTAAGACGCACGCGTTCTAACCACTGGGCCATCTCGGCTCTTGTTCCTAAATTGTTAATAAAAAAATCTATTCAAAAGATTTCTTAGGAATTTCAAAATTTATGACAGGTTTTGTTTTGATTTCATTCATTGTAAATTGCAAGTCACTAACGACATTTGGCGCCAAAATGATGAAACTTTATTCAAATTCAATTATTAATGTCAAATAGGATTCATTAGTTAAGTTAGAATTGAAGTTTGTTCAGACGTTTTTCGTTTTTTTTCTTATGCCGCAACAGGTTTTAAAATTGTAATAATTTAGTAAATTGCAATCAAGAATCAAGAGCCTTTATTTTCTGCATATCTAAGGCTG
Organism: Vanessa cardui; assembly: GCF_905220365.1. NCBI lineage: Eukaryota > Metazoa > Arthropoda > Insecta > Lepidoptera > Nymphalidae > Vanessa > Vanessa cardui. The sequence goes on from NC_061124.1 coordinate 11,510,421, forward strand.
GACTCTTCATAATGAGACCGAAATATTTTTATTATGCAGCAATCGTTCCATAATCCTTGGCATAAAAATCGATCTACGACATTAATATATAAGATAATTTGATTTCATTGTTTTAAAGCCGCGTGTTTTTATATGTTTTATGTACATATAGCAAGAGAGTTTCATATTAGATAATTGACAAAAACATCCTTGTATCTCTATAAAAAATAATCAAAAAGAGGTTTTATTAATTAATTTAATAAGATAATTACATTTAGTACATTAGATGGCTTTGTTTCCAGAATCAAACTCAACTCCTTTTTTTAAATTAACTGTATTAAAATTTTGTAGTAATAATAATAAAACAAATTTATGGCACTATACTATAGAATAAAAAATATTCGCTAAAATTATTTAATTATAGTATTTACACATACTACGTGGTCGAGTAGTGCGTACACCGATTTTCATGGGTCCCGGGTTCCATTCCCGGCCGAGTCGATGAAGTTCAATTATTTTCTATGTTATCATACTCATATGTAATTAAATTCTAACAATGTTACATACATATAAGTCGAACTGAACCTCCTTTGCTTTAGCTTTAAATCATCCCGAAGCGGTGATAGTTTCATATTAAAAATCTTGTGAAATGTCGATTCGAATAATTTATAATTCCGTGAATTAAGAATTTTTATTCATTCTAAATTGTATTTTCTTTCAGGTGACGCGACAAATGAGGCCATCAATCAGAATCGCGATGAATTCTTAAAGACTACACAACCCTACCTCGAGAAGACCGTAGCTAAAATCCTACTGGACGCAGCGAACAAGATAGTAGCGAATATCCCGCTAGACGAATTACTGCCAGAGGCTTAATTATCTACATTTGAATTTCACGAGAGATTGTGTATTATTTAGATGTGTGTGTGTATTTTACTAAAAGATTCTATTTTTAAAATATCATTTGACAATTCTTGGAATTGATATTTTTAAAATAGAGTTTTTTACAATGTTATGTAATATATAATGTTAAGCTTTAGGCAAAGGTCCCGCATTTTTATTATGCGGTAGGTAATTGGTCATATTCGTTTTGTTTTAAATTTATAAAAAATAAAAATTGAAAAAAATTTGAAATTATTGGCATAATATATTACATTTGTTGCGTAAATCGTAATTAAAAATGTGTCTTTAGATTTTTAAATTAAGTAAATATCTATTCGCACAAAACTTCAGTGTTACCTCAGTTTAAAATATACGAAACATTGTATGATATAAAGCTTGAGAGAGACCGAGAGGTTTTTTTTTAAGAATTATTATATAATTCAATATTGTCTTAGACTATCTTGTTAAGTATACATTGTTATTATTGTATTGTAAGAATGTCGTTGGTGAAAAATAAATTAAGGTATATTTTAATTGTATGTTGTTTTTATCATACATTTTTAACATAACACAGTTTTTTATCTTACTGTTCTTTTCAAAAGAGGGCTGTAACGGAGAGCGTTAGAGGCACTCCTCTAACGCTCTCCGTTACAGCTACAGTTAACCCACTGGTTAGAATCATGGTGCTTCAGTGCGGGTTAAATACACTCATTTCTCAGATTAGCATCGCACAGTAGATGAATTATAAACACAAATTAATCATATGAAAATCCGGTAATGCTTGCTACCTCTTGAACCAATAATATTCAATTAGATTCAAAATCATCTTAGCCTATTCAAATAGTAGAACAAAGTATAAAAAAGTTAAAAGAAAAGATTATTAAGAACGGTTATTTAATATACATCTAACTACCAAAATAGCCATGGTTTCTTATGGATATATTCGATTACAAATGAGTATCCCTCCTCCCTGAATTATAAGCGTGTACGTGACCAGATATTTTAGTGTGCGTCAGTTGATTAATGTAAGAATAAAGACAAAAAATACAAGTCACTAATTCCAATAGTATAAGAAATGTTGCGTCCCCCTGTTCCTATGTATGCTTAGATTTTTAAAACTAAGCAACAGATTTTGATGCATTTTTTTAAATAGAAATATTGATTTAAAAGAAAAGATAAGATGTATAATTAAAAAGCTGGGAACGTCGTATGTTAAAATACAATGTATTTTTAGGATCAGCATTATACCAATAAGTCGCTAGTAAGATTATATTTATCAATGTATCCCAACAAATTAACGTAGAGAGGCGTATCTTCTAGGCTAAACAGATTTATTGTTATCGTTCTATACGCGTAATTATTCTCATTCAATCTACTTTGTATTGAATAAATAATTCTAAACGCAATATTCAAATGGATAAATTTAGTTAACGATAAGCGTGCCCGGTGCCCGGTGTACTCATAACGCTAAAGTTCAATACTCCCACTTTCCAAACCTTGGCGAGGAGGGTTTCCAATCTACCATAATTGCGGATAATCGGTTCCTCGTTTACAAAGCATCCTACTGACCCATCCGCTGTGTGCGGACGAGTCGTAATAATACGCCGGTTGAGAAATTAAAACGATATATAAATATTCCTTGTCCTGTTGTATTTCATACAAAGAACATAATATCATCGTAATAATGTAGTTCTCGATTTATTTAATATTTGTTTCTACGTTGGCTTTGCAGTTTGGGTCGATGATGTGATTTTGACACTATGACTTTCCCATTAATACTTCGTATAGAATTTCATTACAATCGGTAGTGTAGTAGATTGGTTAAGACGCGAAGCATAACAAACTTATTGATAATAATATTAGTCAGAAAAAATATAATAGTATAAAAACATGCGGTTTAAGAACGCACTAAAATTAAATATTTTTTTGTGCAAAATTTTATTCAAATCGAAGACCTGGAAGTGGGTCAAATTAAGATTCCAAGATTTTCTTACATAGTTACTAGAGAATCTAACAAAAGCGTGTTAATAATATCGATAGGTTAGAGATTAGTCTATTTAAGAATAAATGAATAATTACATCTATAGAAAGAATAAATATCGGATTTCATTAAACGTTATTTCAAAATAGTTGATTATTTATTAATGACTTGTCGAGCATTTAAATTTATTTTACTTATTCATTTATGAATATATCGACTGTTAATAGTATGATCCTGTACATTTCTCACTACTGAGATAAAGCCTCCTCTTCCATTAAGGTTTGGAACATATTCCACGCTGTTTCTAATGCAGGTTGGTGGAATGCACATGTGGCAGAATTTCGATGAAATTAGACACATGCAGGTTTTCTCACGATGTTTTCCTTCACCGCCGAGCACGAGATGAATTATAATCACAAATTAAGCACATATAAATAGTGTTGCTTGCCTGGGTTTGAACCCGCAATCATCGGTTAAGACGCACGCGTTCTAACCACTGGGCCATCTCGGCTCTTGTTCCTAAATTGTTAATAAAAAAATCTATTCAAAAGATTTCTTAGGAATTTCAAAATTTATGACAGGTTTTGTTTTGATTTCATTCATTGTAAATTGCAAGTCACTAACGACATTTGGCGCCAAAATGATGAAACTTTATTCAAATTCAATTATTAATGTCAAATAGGATTCATTAGTTAAGTTAGAATTGAAGTTTGTTCAGACGTTTTTCGTTTTTTTTCTTATGCCGCAACAGGTTTTAAAATTGTAATAATTTAGTAAATTGCAATCAAGAATCAAGAGCCTTTATTTTCTGCATATCTAAGGCTGGACTCTTCATAATGAGACCGAAATATTTTTATTATGCAGCAATCGTTCCATAATCCTTGGCATAAAAATCGATCTACGACATTAATATATAAGATAATTTGATTTCATTGTTTTAAAGCCGCGTGTTTTTATATGTTTTATGTACATATAGCAAGAGAGTTTCATATTAGATAATTGACAAAAACATCCTTGTATCTCTATAAAAAATAATCAAAAAGAGGTTTTATTAATTAATTTAATAAGATAATTACATTTAGTACATTAGATGGCTTTGTTTCCAGAATCAAACTCAACTCCTTTTTTTAAATTAACTGTATTAAAATTTTGTAGTAATAATAATAAAACAAATTTATGGCACTATACTATAGAATAAAAAATATTCGCTAAAATTATTTAATTATAGTATTTACACATACTACGTGGTCGAGTAGTGCGTACACCGATTTTCATGGGTCCCGGGTTCCATTCCCGGCCGAGTCGATGAAGTTCAATTATTTTCTATGTTATCATACTCATATGTAATTAAATTCTAACAATGTTACATACATATAAGTCGAACTGAACCTCCTTTGCTTTAGCTTTAAATCATCCCGAAGCGGTGATAGTTTCATATTAAAAATCTTGTGAAATGTCGATTCGAATAATTTATAATTCCGTGAATTAAGAATTTTTATTCATTCTAAATTGTATTTTCTTTCAGGTGACGCGACAAATGAGGCCATCAATCAGAATCGCGATGAATTCTTAAAGACTACACAACCCTACCTCGAGAAGACCGTAGCTAAAATCCTACTGGACGCAGCGAACAAGATAGTAGCGAATATCCCGCTAGACGAATTACTGCCAGAGGCTTAATTATCTACATTTGAATTTCACGAGAGATTGTGTATTATTTAGATGTGTGTGTGTATTTTACTAAAAGATTCTATTTTTAAAATATCATTTGACAATTCTTGGAATTGATATTTTTAAAATAGAGTTTTTTACAATGTTATGTAATATATAATGTTAAGCTTTAGGCAAAGGTCCCGCATTTTTATTATGCGGTAGGTAATTGGTCATATTCGTTTTGTTTTAAATTTATAAAAAATAAAAATTGAAAAAAATTTGAAATTATTGGCATAATATATTACATTTGTTGCGTAAATCGTAATTAAAAATGTGTCTTTAGATTTTTAAATTAAGTAAATATCTATTCGCACAAAACTTCAGTGTTACCTCAGTTTAAAATATACGAAACATTGTATGATATAAAGCTTGAGAGAGACCGAGAGGTTTTTTTTTAAGAATTATTATATAATTCAATATTGTCTTAGACTATCTTGTTAAGTATACATTGTTATTATTGTATTGTAAGAATGTCGTTGGTGAAAAATAAATTAAGGTATATTTTAATTGTATGTTGTTTTTATCATACATTTTTAACATAACACAGTTTTTTATCTTACTGTTCTTTTCAAAAGAGGGCTGTAACGGAGAGCGTTAGAGGCACTCCTCTAACGCTCTCCGTTACAGCTACAGTTAACCCACTGGTTAGAATCATGGTGCTTCAGTGCGGGTTAAATACACTCATTTCTCAGATTAGCATCGCACAGTAGATGAATTATAAACACAAATTAATCATATGAAAATCCGGTAATGCTTGCTACCTCTTGAACCAATAATATTCAATTAGATTCAAAATCATCTTAGCCTATTCAAATAGTAGAACAAAGTATAAAAAAGTTAAAAGAAAAGATTATTAAGAACGGTTATTTAATATACATCTAACTACCAAAATAGCCATGGTTTCTTATGGATATATTCGATTACAAATGAGTATCCCTCCTCCCTGAATTATAAGCGTGTACGTGACCAGATATTTTAGTGTGCGTCAGTTGATTAATGTAAGAATAAAGACAAAAAATACAAGTCACTAATTCCAATAGTATAAGAAATGTTGCGTCCCCCTGTTCCTATGTATGCTTAGATTTTTAAAACTAAGCAACAGATTTTGATGCATTTTTTTAAATAGAAATATTGATTTAAAAGAAAAGATAAGATGTATAATTAAAAAGCTGGGAACGTCGTATGTTAAAATACAATGTATTTTTAGGATCAGCATTATACCAATAAGTCGCTAGTAAGATTATATTTATCAATGTATCCCAACAAATTAACGTAGAGAGGCGTATCTTCTAGGCTAAACAGATTTATTGTTATCGTTCTATACGCGTAATTATTCTCATTCAATCTACTTTGTATTGAATAAATAATTCTAAACGCAATATTCAAATGGATAAATTTAGTTAACGATAAGCGTGCCCGGTGCCCGGTGTACTCATAACGCTAAAGTTCAATACTCCCACTTTCCAAACCTTGGCGAGGAGGGTTTCCAATCTACCATAATTGCGGATAATCGGTTCCTCGTTTACAAAGCATCCTACTGACCCATCCGCTGTGTGCGGACGAGTCGTAATAATACGCCGGTTGAGAAATTAAAACGATATATAAATATTCCTTGTCCTGTTGTATTTCATACAAAGAACATAATATCATCGTAATAATGTAGTTCTCGATTTATTTAATATTTGTTTCTACGTTGGCTTTGCAGTTTGGGTCGATGATGTGATTTTGACACTATGACTTTCCCATTAATACTTCGTATAGAATTTCATTACAATCGGTAGTGTAGTAGATTGGTTAAGACGCGAAGCATAACAAACTTATTGATAATAATATTAGTCAGAAAAAATATAATAGTATAAAAACATGCGGTTTAAGAACGCACTAAAATTAAATATTTTTTTGTGCAAAATTTTATTCAAATCGAAGACCTGGAAGTGGGTCAAATTAAGATTCCAAGATTTTCTTACATAGTTACTAGAGAATCTAACAAAAGCGTGTTAATAATATCGATAGGTTAGAGATTAGTCTATTTAAGAATAAATGAATAATTACATCTATAGAAAGAATAAATATCGGATTTCATTAAACGTTATTTCAAAATAGTTGATTATTTATTAATGACTTGTCGAGCATTTAAATTTATTTTACTTATTCATTTATGAATATATCGACTGTTAATAGTATGATCCTGTACATTTCTCACTACTGAGATAAAGCCTCCTCTTCCATTAAGGTTTGGAACATATTCCACGCTGTTTCTAATGCAGGTTGGTGGAATGCACATGTGGCAGAATTTCGATGAAATTAGACACATGCAGGTTTTCTCACGATGTTTTCCTTCACCGCCGAGCACGAGATGAATTATAATCACAAATTAAGCACATATAAATAGTGTTGCTTGCCTGGGTTTGAACCCGCAATCATCGGTTAAGACGCACGCGTTCTAACCACTGGGCCATCTCGGCTCTTGTTCCTAAATTGTTAATAAAAAAATCTATTCAAAAGATTTCTTAGGAATTTCAAAATTTATGACAGGTTTTGTTTTGATTTCATTCATTGTAAATTGCAAGTCACTAACGACATTTGGCGCCAAAATGATGAAACTTTATTCAAATTCAATTATTAATGTCAAATAGGATTCATTAGTTAAGTTAGAATTGAAGTTTGTTCAGACGTTTTTCGTTTTTTTTCTTATGCCGCAACAGGTTTTAAAATTGTAATAATTTAGTAAATTGCAATCAAGAATCAAGAGCCTTTATTTTCTGCATATCTAAGGCTGGACTCTTCATAATGAGACCGAAATATTTTTATTATGCAGCAATCGTTCCATAATCCTTGGCATAAAAATCGATCTACGACATTAATATATAAGATAATTTGATTTCATTGTTTTAAAGCCGCGTGTTTTTATATGTTTTATGTACATATAGCAAGAGAGTTTCATATTAGATAATTGACAAAAACATCCTTGTATCTCTATAAAAAATAATCAAAAAGAGGTTTTATTAATTAATTTAATAAGATAATTACATTTAGTACATTAGATGGCTTTGTTTCCAGAATCAAACTCAACTCCTTTTTTTAAATTAACTGTATTAAAATTTTGTAGTAATAATAATAAAACAAATTTATGGCACTATACTATAGAATAAAAAATATTCGCTAAAATTATTTAATTATAGTATTTACACATACTACGTGGTCGAGTAGTGCGTACACCGATTTTCATGGGTCCCGGGTTCCATTCCCGGCCGAGTCGATGAAGTTCAATTATTTTCTATGTTGTCTTCTGGTCTTGATGTTTGTAGTACCGTCGTTACTTCTGATTTTCCATAAGACAAGCGCTTTAGCTACTTACATTGGGATCAGCATAAAGTGTGTGATGTTGTCCAATATTTATTTGATTATACACATTTGCTGATCGATTGCTCATTCAGCTCATTGATTAAAATAAACGAGATCTATAAATAGGAAGAGAGCCTTCCTTGAAAACGTTACATAGGAAGGCAAAACCGAAATGCATATGAAATGAAGCCCTTTCGTAAATTTATTGTGATCGTTTGATGACACTATTACGTAAATATTCGTAGCGAGTGAGATCTTATTTCTGCGGTTGCCAATAATCCACAAGCTGCCGGCTCGCCTTGACCACGCGTTGCCTCACCGCGCCGCTCGCCGTCGGAAACGGAATTAATGTCACTCGATACCTGCTTTAGGAAATGAGAGGTTTTGCTGACTAAACTATTTTAAGGAACACTCTATTAATCTACTATAAATGATCAAAGGAATTCAAATCATCATCTCTTTTAAAAAGGGATTATGATTAAATTTATTATTTTCTAGTAACGATTAAATGTCAGCTAGTAATTTTCCCACAGCTGCGCAGTCTTTTCGCCTCCTGAAGAGAAGATATGAAATTTATTCCAACACGTAGTTATTCTTCCGCCAAATAACAGTACTCAGTACTGTTGTGTTCCGGTTTGAAGGGTAAGTGAGCCAGTGTAACTACAGGCACAAGGGACATAACATCTTAGTTCCCAAGGTCGGTGGCACATTGACGATGTAAAGAATAGTTAATATTTCTTACAGCGTCATTCTCTATGGGTGATGGTGACCACTTACCATCCGGTGGCCCATATGCTTGTCCGCCAACCTATACCATAAAAAAACGTTGTTCTAACGCGTGTTGTTTGAATGCTATGTTTACATTTACCACCGATGTATATGTAAAAATTGTTTGTGAGTGTGACTGTTTTATGGCATAGGTAGTCGGTCTGGCAAATGACCACCTGATGGTAAGTATTCATATCGTCAATGTTATGATTCTTGTGCCTTTAGTATTGCTGCTTGATGGTAGGATATAGGATATGTTGCACAAAGCCTCACCATCAAGTAACCAATCGATTATTATCGACATTTGTATTAGCCAAACATTTTTACAAAACATTTTGCACAGAGCTTTATTTTTTACGAATGTGTGAGTTCGAATGTACGTGAAATGTTGCCAGAATTAGTCAGAAATTCTCCAACTTCTGGGTATGAATACGTTTACACGGAGAGGGCTGGGTTTTCGACATCAAACATACTGTAATAGTTTATTATCACAATAATATTGTAAGGGCTGACAGCTTATAATCTAGATATATTGTTAACTGTAAAAAAAATGAGAAAGGAACGTTTAAGTTATGAATAAACTGTTATTCATAATCTTTTAGGTCAGTGTGTTTATAATTTCATTCGAATTGGCCGGTTATTTTAAAATCAATTTGTTCATAGTTTTTCGATAGTTTGCAAACTGGCTAGATTTCTTCAAATACGATACTGACTAGAAGTATTTAAAATGAATGTTGTCCTTTGATTACGGAAAAGAGAATAAAACTAATGAACTAAATGTTTGTTTGTTTATACATTTTATAGATTTGGTAGGGCTTTGTGCAAGTCCTTTATTAGGTACCATTTATTAAATATATTTTTTTTATTCTACTTTGTAGTATTGAGTTCCGGTTCGAAGGATGAGCCAGTGCAACTACAGGGATTAGGGACATAGTATATCTGTTCCCAAATTTGCCGGCACATTACCGATGTAAGGAACGGATGATACTTCTTACAGCACCAAACTATATTGTTCATAGGGAATATCTCGTGGCCTTTTTGGTCGCAACTTATCTGTTGCATAAAAAAGTCATTGAAATCAAATCAAATCAATTTTATTCAAGTAAACTTCACAAAGAAGTGTTTTTGGTTACGTTTCGGAAAGTAGCTTCCAGCGAGAAGAAACGGCAAGAAACTCGCATAGTTGCTCTTTTTAAATAAACAGATTTACAATGCTGTTGTAAACGTGCAATTTACAGTAATTAGTGTCCTATGATGGAACCTCCCGGCGTTTCCTTCTAAAAAGTCCTCTTTTAATGACTAATATGATTTATTTATTAATTTAGTCTTAATAATCTTTTTAAATTTTGAGAATGGTAAATTGATTATATTTTCCGGTATCTTATTACCGTATGCAAACGGAAATTGGGGGTTACAAGTTTTTTCTTATTTCTTGTATTAATAGTATGTATATCAGCATTGATGGAATATTTTTTATATTATTTTGTATAAACATTATATTACCAAATATATATTGTGAACAGTTAGTAAAAACAGAGCCTAAGGCTTCCTTACAAATAAGAAATTTACGTCGGAACTACATATTATGTATTTTATGAGTTTAAAGATTGATGTAAAAATTATTGACTATATTTTTTCATGTCATAATTAATGATGTAATGTTTATTAGAATATATACATTTTTATAAGTTTATACAGTTAAATGTTTTATTCTAATAATGATAGGACAATCATTAATTCCCAGCCGGTCATGTCATGTCCCCAATGTACTAATGGGACGCTTTTCAGAAGCCAAAAAGGCTTAAAAATTCATACAACCCGCTGTCATAGCCTTCCATTAGAAAAATCAAATGACACTTTTTCTATTTTACCTACTGATGCGAACAGTGATATAGATTCAATTAATTTTGAAAATTTATTAACAAAATGTCACAAAAATATACCTTTAGTAAAAAGAATCCCTAGGGGAGCGAGAATATCTCTAGCTAGATCTTTATCCATTGTACTTCAAAATTGTCTTTCTAATTTTTTTTTTTTTTTTTTAAATGAAATGTTTGGATTGGTGTAATGATAATAATATTTTTATTTCAAGTATCAGTAACAGCCTGTAATTTCCCACTGCTGGACCAAGGCCTCTCCCACTAAGGAGAGGGTTTGAAGAAGGAGTAGGGTAAGAACATATTCCACCAACCTGTTCCAATGTGGTTTGGTGGAATACACATCACGCACGGTGGAGTGACGATATACGCAAGGCGGCGAGCAGGAGCTGGATGCGAGTAGCCGGAGAAAGACCACAGTGGCGTGCACTGGGAGAGGCCTAAGTCCAGCAGTGGGCAAAAATAGGCTGATGATGATGATGATGATGGAATACACATGTGTCAGAATTTCGATGAAATTAGACACATGATGTTTCCTTACGATGTTTCCCTTCCCCAGCGACCACGAGATGAATTATTATAAAAACAAATTAAGCACACGTCTATATAGTGGTGCTTGCCTGGGTTTGAATCCGAAATCATCGTTTAATATTCACTCGTTCTAATCACTGTGCCATCTCAGCTCATTTCAAGTATAATTAAAAAAAAAATTCGAGGAACGAGCAATAAAAATGTTTGCGCGAGCTTTTGTCGCGTTGAATTCTTTAAACAAAACTATTGAAATAAACTGAATTATTTACTTTGAACATAGAAGTTGGTTTGTATTTCATAAAAAAGAATCTTGTTATAAGAAGAAAACATTTTTTTAGCGTCTTCATAACCTTGATCTATAAGTGTACAAGCGTTCACACGAGTTGTTTACACAAAACGAGCAAATTTGGCATTTTTTTCACGTAGGATCCATTTGATTACTAAGTAAATTGCGAAATCGCAGATAAATAGTGCTTAATGTTCATTTTGCAACGCGAACCTGTTAAAAACAAACTAACACAATCACATGTACTTACCTATGTCTTATCTTTGCGATCAACTGTTTAATTAAATTAGGTTTGCAAAACCCTAGCAATGGGACATATGTATGTATTTATTTATGAACAGAGATGGCCCAGTGGTTAGAACACGTGCATCTTAATCGATGTTTTCGGGTTCAAACCCAAGCAAGCACCACTATATATATGTGCTTAATTTATGTTTATAATACATCTCGTGCTCGGCGGTGAAAACATCGTGAGAAAGCCTGCATGTGTCTAATTTCATCGAAATTCTGCTACATGTGCATTCCATCGACCCGCACTGAAACAGCGTGGTGGAATATGTTCCAAACTCTCTCCTTAATGGAAGAGGAGGTCGTAACCCAGCAGTGGGAAATTTATGGGCTGTTACTTTACTTTACTTTTATGTATTTTTGAGACGGTACAAAAGTTAGATCAGATTAATCTTATCCGATTTTACAAAACATTACGTTCAAATGTACGTGAAATATTGCCATTAGCATAAAATTCCTCAACTAGCGGGCACGAATATTTCAGGGAAAGCAAGGAGCTCGACACCAAACATGTCATAATGTGATGGATCATGTCACCGTAATATTGTAAGGACCGATAGCTCCTCACTTACTTGCTTTGTAAATTAGCAGTATATTATTAATCCTGTGCTAGGTATGTATCGAATGTATATTTGTGCCATGTGTATCCACCAACAGAAATGAAATCAGAGTGGTTCTACAAACCTTCGCCACAAAAAAAGCCCTTAGCCCAACAGTGCGACGTTTACACCTTCCTAGCATACACATTTTACGTAATAAAGAATATTTGCGCTCATGTTAATAAAAACTTAATTTTAATTGTTACTATTCGAGTACGGTATGAATATTAACAGCATATAATAATGGGACGTCGTATAAATAAACGTTGTTCTTTTAAAAAGAAAGTGGAATGTAATTCTAAAAGAGGCTTCATTGCTGATTTAGTTACAAATCCCGAGTGTATTTTAAGTCTTAAAACGAAATGAACTGTAAAAGAACTTAAACGAAAATTTGCTGACAGTATTTCGACGTTGCAATCCGTTGGTAACATGTGAGACAAAATATATTTTATGAACAAACAGATCGATTATAGATTTTTGATGTAGAGTTCTGTTTTATGTGATTTACATTATGTATTCATAACATTAATTAATTTTTTAGGAAATGATTGTGTGTGTGTTGTTTTTTACGTAGTTTGCATTTTTTTTGTTCACGTAGTATCAAATTTAGATAAATTTAGTAGGACGTTACAGATATTTTTCATTGCGTTTTTGATAACCTACAATTATTTATTAAAAAGTGGGTTGGTATTGTTGAACCAAAATTTATAGTAGATAGAGCCATGTATATTACGTGAGCAAAGCTGCAGTAAGTAGCTTAAGTAAGTAATGACTTTATATAGCATTTTCCGTTTCTTGTACAAAATGACCGTACAAGTAACCAGCACGCAGCAACGTGACTCAGTCACGTGTTTGACTTAGATTATTTAAGGATAGTTAACTTCCACCTGCAACATCGGAAACCATTCCAAAGTCTAACGGCAACCATCTCTTTTCAAAATAGGTGATAAGAGGAGGAAAGCGATAAAACATTGGGCAAAGCCTTTTCAAATCCCGTGTACTGAGACATTCACATGTCCTTAGTGTAGTGTACGCTGGTGGTGGAGTGTTGTGAAGGCGCAGTGCCGGTCCACACCGCGACTCGGCTGGGCGAACCCGCGATTGATTTCCACACGAGTGCGTTTTACGAAATTGTTGTGCAAGCATGCTGACCACTGCGGTGATCCTGTTAGCGCTGCAGTTCGCTACAGCCGAAATTCGTGAGTTCGAAATTCAAACTTCTTTCTTTTTATTAATTAATTTTACAATTTGACTGTTATCAAACATTTGAACTACACAAAAAGTTTTAATTGTCATGTTGGCTTGTCTTGAACGTTATCTGTAACGATTTGATTTTCATACAGGCAAAAAGGTAAGAAAATAGACCATTGGTCTATGATAACGATTAAAATTATGTTTTGCCGTGTATTATACTGTAAGCTAAAAGTCATAGAAAATGCAGCCATAAACTAATTTTCAATAGATAAACTGCAACGTACATATCTCGACTTTGGATATGGCAAAAGAAATAAAGCCTATATTGGGGAAATTCTCTAACGGAAATCAAAACTATAATTATAATAACAAACACGTAATTTTTTTATTAGTAATAAAAAAATTACATGCTGATTTGTGAAAATTATGTAAGGTTAAAAATATAATGTAATTTATAGATATACTTTTACTGGTAACTAAAATAGTCTCTTAGGTTACCGCCATTTTTATCGCCATTTGAAAGAAAAGTACAAAAAAAAAATATTTTGGAAATGCGGGTAGTTTTAGAGTGGCGCCGGCGCTTTTCGTATTGCTTGTATCGATCAGGTTATTTACAAAAATAAACGTTAAGACTAAATTTAAATTATCCACGTTGCAAATTTGCACAAAGCAGTTACTCTAATCTATATACTCTAATAGAAGTTAACTTCAAATATTTATCTGACGGGTAAGGCAACTTCTTGTCTTAAGGATAAGATTTGGAGTTTATAAATTACGATATGATTATTACTCTTACGATCAAATGGACATGATGGTACGTGGACACAACTGGTCATAAATCAGTAAATAAGATTTTATATCCATTGTGCTCTTCGATATATTCTCACTCACCCTTCAAATCGGTATATAAATACATATATTTCCATTTGGTGGTAGTAGACCTACTGTAAACTTTATCTAGTGTGATAGGAAAGTAATAAGAATATACAGTAAGTGTATATGAGTAAGTCTGTAATGTAGAAAAATGTATTTTTTGTTCGGCAAAATGTATATTGTAAAGGGGAAGATTGGTAGAGTTTATTTCAGGACCAGATTTCTCCCGTTTGCACTTTTAGAATATGATATGTTATATATACGACTGATGACAAATATCATTATTTATGTAGGTATACAATTTTAAAAAGTATAAATTATCTTATCAATGTAAAAGTTTCTAAGATAGAATGTTTATTAAAAATTATCGCGGCGATATGAAATCCAAGTTAATATATTCATTTTTATTTATAAATCATGCTTGCATAGTTTTGCGAAATAGTAACAGGTATTAATTCATGCTTTTTGTTGACAATATTTGTAAGCGCTAATGGTTGTAAATTAGTTTTCCAACTAAACACAAGAGTGAAATAAGAATTATTATTATATAGTTATATTTATCGAAAGAAACAAGTTGGTTTCGTGTATAGAAAACGTGGATTTCAAACAAAGATCGCGGTTACAAATTCGGGCACTGTTGATCTTCTTTACATAGTATAAAACAAAGTTGCTTACCGCTGTCTGTCCCTATGTATCTTTAAAATTACGCAACAGATTTTGATGCGGTTTTTTTAAGAGTGATTCGAGAGGAAGGTTTTTCGAAGGGCAATGTAGTAAAAATCGCTGACAATTATGGAAGTTTCTAATGCGATGTCGAAAAATAAAGAAATTATAATTAGTTTTAGTTTTGCACCCGTGCGAAGCCGGGGCGGGCCGCTAGTTATTAATACGTTTCCAATCCAATGTTTGTTTTGTTTCACAAATTCATCTTGAGACGACGATTGGCTCTCGACGAAAAACGCATTGAAGCAACATTCATGTATTTGGTGTATTATGTATCCAACCCGCGCTGAAGTGTGTGTGGTGTAATATACATGTAAACTTTTTAGTTAAGACATAAGGAATCCATTGCCGATATGAGACATCTACGCTTTACTATTTTAATTATTTAACTTGACGGCTTGACATCGCATGAGTGTATAACGGGTTGTAACTTATTATTATCTAAAGAAATAGATAAGACTTCTAAGGTGGTTTAATTATTTATTCATTCGTTTTTGTAAGTGTGTCGCTAATGAGAAATATTTTTCCCTGCCTGTTTATCATCCTATCAGTATGTCTTTTCCTTTGATTCTCCTCTATTATCCGTCACCTATGTATTGACATCCACAGTAACACAGTAAGCCTCGCCCTTTCAGAAATAGATTTGGAACATATTCCATTACGCTGGTCCAAATTAACTATAAATACAAATTACAAAAACAACAACAGTTGTTGCTGTTGTTGTTTTGCCTTGGCTCTTACCGGGATGACATATTGGTTAAAACGCGTGCATCTAAACTATGATTGCGGGTTCACACCCAGGCAAGCACCAGTAAATACTCATGTGCTTAATTTGTGTTAATTCATCTCATGCTCAGCGGTGAAGGATAACATCGTAAGGAAAACTGCATATGTCTAATGTCATAGAAATTCGGCCAAATGCGGGTAGGTAAAATACACACATGTGTATTTTACCTACCCGCATCGGAGCACCGGGTTGGAATAATTTTCAAACCTTCTCCTCAAAGGGAGAGGAGGCCTTAGCCCAGCAGTGGGAAATTTAGAGGCTGATTTTGTTGTTGTTACTAATATCGTGGTAATTTTCAAACGATATTAATAAATTATTTCTTTTAACATGAATTCTTTATTTATGAAGGCTTTCATAATGTATACAAAAAGTAAATGATATCTGTGTTGATTATTGAGAGGCGGTGTGTTGTCATATCGTTGCGCCACGGTCCATTTGCCTATTGTAATATTTAGAAACGCAATATGAAAGTTGATTTATAAAAAAAAGTTACATGGAGCAAAAGGCGTAAGTGACGTTATTTATTTCCCTTCATGGAACTAATATCTAATAATAGTTATGACCGATTAACACATCTATCTCTATCCTATTTCAATCGCAGAGTAAAGTAAACAAAGGTGTTTCTAATATATTCTATATGATTTGCTAATGGACTTTATATATCTCTGTAAACAATCCCTGATTAGGTTATATTTATTTATCATACATCACTATTCCACTTGACAAAAATAAGTTCGCCGGCAAAACGCTATTTTTTCACGATATAATATATTATTCAAATTTTATACAAAAGATATCATCTCATATCTAAGTTAAAGTTGTTTATCGTTCTTTACTTCTTCTGTGGCCAGAATAGCCTAAATGTAATTTAATAATTAGAAAACAGTTCAAATGCCCGTGTAATTGGTTATATGAAATAGTGTTTTTTGCATTGATTTTTGATTTCAGTGCTGGTATAATAAAACTCTGTCTTTCAAAAAACTATCATGTTTGAATGAGAGTACGAATGAGAAAGAATGGTTGAGTAGTGCGTACACCGGTTTTCATACGTCGATGTAGAAAAAGTTCATTAGCTTTCTTTGTTGTCTCGGGTCTGGGTGTTTGTGAAAGCGTCGTTACTTTTGATTTTTCATAACAATGCTTTAGCAACTTACATTGGAATCAGTATGTATGTGATGTTGTCCAATATTTACTTATTTAATAATTCTTTTAAAAGCAGGTAAAACACCTGGGCAAAGCTAGTGTTAAAATATTACAATAGCTTGTGATGGAGTACTTGACTGTTGTTGGTATTACAGCGTCGAGCAAAATCATGACATAATTTATTTTGTCATGACATGATTTTCATGACATCTTAATTATTTTAATTAATCCTTGCGAAATTATTAAAATAACCGTGTTTGACAAGGTCTCATATATGTTCGTTTATTTTTATCCCGAACGAGTAAACACTAACTTATTAATTAAAAAGTTTAAAATAATTACGAAATAAGTTATAACATATACCCTTTTGTGGTTTAATTAATGCGAACGTTTAATTAAATTTTATTTTTTAAATTATTTACAAAAAAATAAACTTATATCTACTTACAGGTTAGTTAAATTGACTGACAAAACATTATTGTAAAATTTCCTCAGTTTACATATAAATTTAACAATATAATATTTCAATTAATAGCAACTTATAAAATTCAATAACTAATTAAAAAAAATAAAAATATACTAAATAATAATTGATAAATAATGACAAAATAAAATATTTTAAATACATTAAAAAGAAAAACATGTATATAGAAATAAGCGATACGAATCATGATTATGTGTAATGGTAACCATAATATAGTAATTTAAAGATAAATCATGATTATGAGGTCGGAAACGTAACAGTCGTCCTGTAAACTGTAATAAAACGGGTTATTATATATTTAAAAAAAGTCTTGCATTTGACCTTCAATGATTAACAATACTGCAAGCTACAAAATAGTACAAATACAGTGGCGGATTTACAAATCTGCCGCTAGTAGGCTAGTAGGTTATTAAATTTTTGCCGCCCCTACTTTTTTTTTTTGCAATATTTATGATTTTTGTTCTATCGCCCTCATTATATCGGTTTTTTTTTTCCGTTATTAGTATGATTATAAACTAGGTGATATTTCTCTCAGTTACTGGATTATTTTTCCAACCGGCTATGTAGTGACGAGTATACGGATTAGGGACGTAATGTGTATACATATAATTATAAGTTTTTTTTTAATTTCTGTAAGATAATAACAAATTTGGGCTAAATTTGCTGCCCTTCTAAATCTGCCACTCTAAGCTCCAGCCTACTTAGTCTATTGGTAAATCCGCCACTGTACAAATATATTGAGAGCTGAGATGGCCCAGTGGTTAGAACGCGTACATCTTAACCGATGGTTGCGGGTTCAAACCCAGGCAAGCACCACTATATATATGTGCTTAATTTGTGTTTATAACTCATCTCGTGCTCGGCGGTGAAGGAAAACATCGTGAGAAAACCTGCATGTGTCTAATTTCATCGAAATTCTGACACATGTTTATTCCACCAACCCGCATTGGAACAGCGTGGTGGAATTTGTTCCAAAAGCCTCTCCTTAATGGAAGAGGAGGTCTTATCCCAGCTGTGGGAAACATACAGGCTGTTACTTTACTTTACTTTACTTACAAATATATAATTTATTATTATCGTTTATACGCTTTTGCGTTTCGTACATCTTAAATGTTTCAACATAAAATATATTGATTAAGACGAATATACTATTACAATTGGATGCCATATTATTTTTACTGAACTAAATTTTTTGTTCTTAATATATTCGAGCATAATTAGTGGGTAGTCTAACAACTGGTTGATAACTAGAAAAGTACTAACCTCACGTACGGTGTTTATTAGCGATGCCACTCTGATGTAACGTCTAACCGAACCTGTTTTCATTCAAGGCATGGATTGGGGTCGCACATTGTTGCATTAACGTGAAATATTCTCTTTATTATTTGTGTATTTTTGTAATTTCATAGTTTTTGTTATCACTGCGATAGAATGTTAATCAAAGGTGCCTTCAGTTAAATCCACTCTATAATGATTCTTATATTAAGGTCTATTTGTTTGAATGAAAAGAGAATCAGGCAGAAGGAACGTAATACCACATAGTTGGCGATGCATTGTAAGAAGTGCTACCAGTGTGTATAGTTGAAGGTATTATCTGCCCGTCTTCAGACATGAGGTGGTAAATTTGCTAGTTTTCCTAAAATTTATCATTAAATCATTCGATTGGATTATAAATTAAACGAGATGTTGAAGAAAACATTTTTTTTTTATGGTATAGGTTGTCGGACGAGCATATAGGCTACCTGATGGTAAGTGGCCACCATTACCCATAGACAATGACGCTCTAAGAAATATTAACTATTCCTTAAATCGTCAATGTGCCACTAAGCTTGGTAACTAAGATATTATGTCCCTTGTGCCTGTAGTTACACTGGCTCACTCACCCTTCAAACCGGAACACAATAATACTGAGTACTGTTGTTTGGCGGTAGAATAACTGATGAGTGGGTGGTACCTACCCAGACGGGCTTGCACAAAGCCCTACCACCAAGATATCGTCTATATTTCCATAATAAGATATTTTCACTAGCGACATCAATCAGAATCTAAGTGACCTAACTCTTTCAAACATTCCTGTATAGATTTATTTTAAAAATCCTCTATATATTTTAATTTCTTTTAAGTAAGCCAAGCCTATTAAGAACTGAATTTATTATAAAAATAAGTAATTGATTAAAATTGTATTGCTGGTATAGAACACACCCGTGCGCACTGAAATAAAAAATATGAACTAAAAATAAAACACTACAAAGGCACAGACTATATATCTATATCACTACTATATCAGACTATGTCTGTAGAAATGTAAATGTAACAATATTAAATAATAAAATATAACTCAAGTATGGTTTACATATTTGAATAAGTTTTTTTTTTAATTATTATATGTATAGGGTTTTAATGGTGTCTGATCGCAGAAATTCAATACTACATAACGCCAAGGTCACGTCAAGGTTTCTGTATCAAGGCATGGTACG
Source organism: Vanessa cardui (assembly GCF_905220365.1). Classification (NCBI taxonomy): domain Eukaryota; kingdom Metazoa; phylum Arthropoda; class Insecta; order Lepidoptera; family Nymphalidae; genus Vanessa; species Vanessa cardui. Next base: position 11,530,351 of record NC_061124.1, read on the forward strand.
AAGATACTGTTTTATTATTTATAGCAACTACGTAACTGAATACTTTGTAAAAAAATAATACTATAAATATGAAAAAAATTCAATCATATTTTACTGCAAAAATTATAATAACAGTAATAATTTATCACACAATAATTTTACAAGTTATATTACAAGGAAACCCTAGAACGACAATATTCATTTAGTTTTGATACTGACTTAAATGTAAATTATTTTTTCCAGCTCCATACATAAAAGTTTGTCAACGGAGCGATCCGAATGTGGACAAATGCATCATAAACTCCGTAGAAGAACTGCGACCAAAAATGATTAAGGTAAGCTAAACACAGTATTCTTAAATCAAACGTATTCTTTTATTATTGTAACAATGTTTTTATTTTAAACATTTGTGGTTCTGACATTTCCTTTATTGCATACGTCTTCATGGAAAATGCACAATTTCTTCTTGGTTTCATGAATCAGTGGTTGTTGATGTTACTTTTGCTTTTGCTTCAGCCTCTGCTTCTGTTTTTTTCTCGTGTACATTTGATGGAGTCGGATCATCGGCTTTGGGTTGGTCAGGCTGACTAGGTTGTAAGTTCTTATCATCTGCAGATGGATGTTGACTTGCTGGCGAAACCTGATCGGCCGTAGCCGGTTGGTCTTTTGCAGGTAAAGCTGGTTTATGGTCTGATGTCGATCCTTGATCGGGGACCGTTGAATCTGGATGTTGGGGCGTTTGTGATCCTGAGTTTACAACAGACGGATGTTGAGATTGGGCAGGTTGTTCCGCACTTGGGTGCTTAGGCTGATCTGAAGTAGACGAGTCCTTAGCTGGGTGCGACTGTTCTTTTTTTGGTTTTTCGTCAGTAGTAGCTTTTGATACGGAGGCTGAAACAGACTTGGAAGCATCTAATACATAAATGTCTTCTGTATTACCGGCTTTAGATGCACTGGCGTTCGCCTTTTCATTTAGAGAAGCAACTATGTCAGTACTTGATATTGATGTTGATGCAGAACTTGACACCGACACTCCTTTGCCTCCTTTAGCTGAGGAACCACTCGCGCTGTATGCTGTATTATCGTCTTGTAAAATGATGACTGTACCATTCTTAGTGTTACTGTCTTTTCCATTAGATTTCTTAGAATCATCTTTGGTAAGGTCTATTATGATATTAGTTTTCGTGTAAGACGCCGGTCTGCTGTAACGTGCATTTTTTTCAACTCTATTACATCTTTGACATTTGGATCCTCGACATGTATAGCATTCTGGTGCATTGGAACTGCCTTGCTGTTGGTACGGGTAGGGCACGAATTCCACTGGATTATTTTGATTTGGATACTGTATTGTGACGTTTGTACGGTTGGGTATTTTTATTTGCACCACCGTACTTCGACCATTGCAGACGCCTGCTTGAGCGTTCTTAACCTGAAATTAATAAATTATAAATAAACTTACCCTAAACTATGTTGAAGTATAACAATAAAATAAGAAAATAATCTCATAATTATAGAAAAATATCAATATGACTTTATAGATTTTGAAATTAACTTTAATTAATAATTAATTTAGGTAATATCGAAATCTTACCACGAAAACTAGCGCAGTTGCAACGAGTATAACCGCTCTATACAACCCCATATTTGTCTGAGTTCCCAAGATAACGTTGCACAAGCCTTTTATACATAACTTACATACTCAGATAGGATAACAGTGTCTTTTGTCATTGCTTCTGATTCATTCGTCAATGTTTTATCAAAAATGTTTTAGGCACGTATGTTTTTTTAAATATATTCGCGTTTCTGTTATCGCCAGGTGTTATAGTAATAAATGTATTGTCGTTAGTGATATTTTATTTTTCACACGAGTAACAATTTAAATTAGATAATAAGAGTATGTAATACGTGTGTAATTGTTTGTTTATGTTAGTTGTAGTTCAAGGTTTCAAACAATATTTTCTGACGTCTTTACAGTCAATTTCTGTTTTGAGGAAGCGTTTTCTAACCTGTTAAACGAGTTAATTTTTAACTTACTACCTGGGCAGATTAATTTATTGTTAATACTTTAAACACGTATGAAATTGATTCATAATAACAAGGGTTGTTTATATATATATTTAATATGTTATATCATTATTATTTTTATACCTATCGAGTAAAATTGCCTGACTAACACTAATTTCATTCACTCGTTTCCCAATTAACATAAAAGCAATATATTTTCGGTAACATAATTTATTTTCTATATATCTAACAATATTATTAATTTAATATAAACTCATTTAACAATTGTTAATTTTGAATCCGCAATTATTTTAAAGATAGATAGATATATATGCAAATATTTGTGTATTTATATAAAAATATTTAGGTATCATTAAAATCACTTACCGATCTCACTTAGTAAATTATGAGTTTTTTTTTTAATTATTGCTCAGTGATGTTCATTTTTCTATTTTTTTTTTGTATATTTTTATATTTATGTTATAACACATTATAGTGTCAAAATCAAGTGTTTTGTACATCCTTATCCTTAACATTACAATAATTCTTTACATAATTAATGAATATACATATGATATTCTCTTACTTTTTCTATTCTTGAAAATTGCTTATTTTGGGAAAGGAACATGGGCTTGGATATTTTGAACAATAAAAATACCTGCAACGATTTTTCGCAGATATATCTATTTGTATTTCTGAATTGCTGTCAATTTCAACTTTAATTACCAGTAAAGAATAATTATGAAATGCTTTTACATTTAATAAAATGTTTTGAGCTTAAATTTGTACATTGATAAAATCTTTATAACCAAAGTTGTGAGCACAGATCAATAAAATTTAAGGTCAGTGATCTTAAATCAAGAGATTACTTTCAATTATTAAAACATCTGATCGCTATTGGATATAATAAAAATATGATTTTAAAACGAATTCGAAAGTATGTCATTGTCATTATGTTTCATAATATACGAGTAAGTAAAGTATGTCGCGATGACAAGTGGAAATGTAAACAAAACAGCTTGCACTTTGTTTGATTAGCTTATTATATCTTAAGGGTCTATGAGTACTATTTTATAGTACTCCTAATTTATTTAAATTATATGTGTACGTGTTGTTGCATCATGGAGTTTAACATATACGTTATGAGGGTATAGAAATGCTGGTGAAAAATGGTACTGAACCTATAAAATATGTTTAATAATAAATAATTTTATTTTATTTTAAGTTTAGTTTAAATTATACAAGTTATTGTAAAATTGTAAATTCTATTAGATTAGAATCTATTTCGCGAGATTTTAACCTGTTGAGTTATTATGAATTATGAATCATTTATTAATTAATTATATTTAATCGTATAAAATGTCGGTAGTTTAAAATGTTTGAGCCGAGATGGCCCAGTAGTTAGAACGCGTGCATCTAAACCGATGATTGCGGGTTCAAACCTAGGTAAGCACCACTGAATATTAATATGCTTGTGTTAATAATTAATCTCGTGCTAGACAGTGAAGGAAAACATCGTGAGGAAACCTGCATGTGTTTAATTTCATAGAAATTTTGCCACTCGTGTATACCACCAACCTGCATTGGTTCAGCGTGGTGGGATATGTCCCAAAGCTTCTCCTCAAAGTGAGAGGAAGCATTAGCCCAGCAGTGGGAATTTAAAGGATGTTGTTTTTGTCGTTAAAATGTTTCGAGTTAGAGTTTTTATAATTCATATGATATTATCTTTGATACATTACTTTTAAATTGTTACGGTTCACAAACTTTCTACATGCTGTTGTCGTTGAATCACAATTCTGTAGGTATTAATTAAATCACCTGTCCTTCTATCCTATTTAGAGGAATCAATGAGATCAGGTGAAATACTATGTTTCGAAATATTTGTGAAAATTTACTCCAAAATCTGGATTAAAACAATATTATGCTAATAAGTTTGTAAATTTGTAAAAATATTATATTATTATAAATCTACATATGTACCTATTTGTTTTTTATTAATATTACAGAATTAATTTACATATATACGGCCTCATAAATAATTCAGTTTCTAAAATTAACTTCAAACAGTTCGAGACGTATTAATTAGATCAGTTTAGTGACAATATAAAAATGCCTAATTTCACAAATTGCTTTCTAATCATCATTATCGTATTGTATATTCGTACAGCTTAAAGTTAACCGTATAAATGTACTCAAATTAATAAAATAAGCATAATTTTCATGTTTTATTCAATACGGTTATTTTTTTAATTCCAGGGCATACCCGAACTAGACGTACCGGGTATTGAACCGTTGAGTTTGGGCCAGATAGCGCTCGCTCGTGGCCCTCAGGGTGCCAAGTTAACTGCCGTCGTCAACGACGTAAAAGTTAGGGGACCCAGCAACTTTATCATACAGGAGTTAAAGTGAGTATCTTAATTTTTTATTCCAAATATATTGTAAACAAAGTCATTAATGCAGGTTCATACCAAAGTAGGCACCATTGCTTTTTTTCTGTGTTCGATCGTAGGATTTTGTGCAAGCCCGGATAGGCATCGTCCACTTTTTTGATAATTACCCGTTGAATACCAATACTTTGTATTCTTATAAATGACCACTTTATTCTGTGTTATATGCAATTGCGTCTGTTTGTAAACCATCCCATGTTTACCAGTGAAAAAAAACTCAGAAAATTAAACTAAGTTGAGCAAGTGTTGGATGAAGATCTGATACATGTAATCCCATTTATGCAAATCGCATTGGAACATTATGGTGGAATGCTTCTAAATCTCCTTTTTACAAAATACCTTTCTATAGCAATAAGATATTCACAGGCTGTTACTGTAGTACTAGTAGTTACTACATTGTAAGCATTTAGTAATTGAATAATTTGTTCAATTTCGCAAACAACGGAAGAAAAATCATCCTTAAACGATCATTTTAACTTTCACTTCTCATTAAAGGTTAACATACTCGTGTATGAGAAATGGTGTCAAGGTGAATTCTATTGATATATTTTAATTGGATGTTGATTTAAAAGTATTGCAAACATATTGCCGTATACAGTTTTATAAGGTAACAATAACTTGTTGCATTATATTTACTTATTATGCATAAAAGTAATTACCTAAATACACTCGGATATATTCTGTAATAAGAAACGAATACGACATGATATTAAAAATAAATAAGTATTGGACAACATCACATGCATTACTCTGAACCCTATGCATGTAGATAACGCACTTGTGTTATGGAAAATCTGAAGTACCAATGGTACCATAAACTTAACAGATCCAAGACAACATAGAAAACTAATGAATTTTTTATACATTGACTCGGCCGGGATTAGAACCCGGGATCTTTGAGTGACGTACCCACTACTCGACCCCGGAGGTCGTCGAATATGTCAATATAGTACCCTTCTCCTCGGTGGTAGAGCTTTGTGCAACCCGTCTTGGTATGTACCAAGACGGGTTGCCTACTACCTTCTCATCCTATGTATATTCTATTGCTTGTATTACTCCTGTTTGTTTTCCGGATTAAAGGGAACCAGTTCAACTACAGGCACAAGGGACATAACATCGTAGCTATCAATTATATACTATGGTAATATTTGAAACTATTAATAATTCTCTCTCAGTTATTCAGACCACTTATCATCAGGTACCTCTTTTGCAAAAATAATATAAAAATAATAGTTTCGATTTTTAAAATACAATATTTAAAAATACAATGTATAATAGAATGAGGTAATTTATTTTTATATTTTCGTCGCATGAATTATCTGAAGTTGGAAGTGAATAGCTTCTGTAAAGATAAACACATGTTTATGTATGCGCTGAATTTACGTGCAACCAAATGTATTCTTACCAAGGAAATAAAGATAATGTCTTAAGTTGGACTCGTGAACAAGACATTCGTAGACAATGTCGAAATATCGAGCTCCACCGAAAAAAATAAAAAACATGGTAAATATCCCGAAATTAATAACTTTAATAATATTTATATATTTTTAAAGTTACGCAGTTCTTACTCCAGTTTATGGAACTTTGAACACATTGGTTATGTTCGATTTTTAAAGCTGAGAGTTAGACATATAGGAGACATGCTTAAGTCATGCATATTCTGAGCATTTTAGAATTCCAGATTCTCATCCGTCTGTGCAAGTTTACTTTACCGCTGAACATAAGATTAATTATAAACGCAAATTAAGTAAATTAATTCAGTTTGAACTCAGAATAAATTTCATGTCTTGTAAATAATGAACTATCTCGGGTAAGTTTAAGGAAACATATTTACCGTCCTTCTAGTAGAATAGGTTTAAATCCTATCCACAGGGCCATACTGTCTCTATACTTTAGAAATAAGTAATTAAATCGACTTCCCTGAGCGCACATTTAGTGGATACTGCTTTAGTTCTTCAGTATAAGCTATGACATCACGGATAAAACTCATTTTATATATTTTTCATTTTAATATTGTTTTCTTTTTATTTATATAATTCAATTTTTTTATTAATAATAATGTTTACATTGATACAATTTCAAAACACGGAAATGTACATAACTTTATTAATTACTCCAAGATAATATACGTGCAACAAAAACTTTATTATGATTAATTATATTTATAAACTATCAAAACCTTATTTGTCATCAGTTTTTTCAAATCATTTGAAATACCAAATAATTGTAATTAAAACCAACTAATTAAAGAATGTACCTGTTTGGAAAATCTGTGTGTGTAATTTTACTAACAGCCGCTTTTTTTTAATTCCAGGTCAGACTTAGATAGGAACCGGTTTGATTTCAAACTTCTACTACCTAGACTCGACTTTGCGGGGAAGTACAAGATGGATATCCAAGTACTGCTCTTGAGATTGCAGGGAAAGGGAAATATAACGGGATCATTCAGTAAGTATAATTAAAGTACCTGGTAGCTTTATACAAGACCGTCTGGGTAGGTACCATCTACCTGTCAGATATTCTACCGCCAAATAGCAACTACATGAACAGGGAATGTAACATCTTAGTTCCCAAGGTTGGTGGCGCATTGGCAATGTAAGGAATGGTTATCGGTGAAATTTCTAACAACGCTATAATATGTCAATACATGGGAAGTAGTGACCACCCACTGTCGGATGGCACCTTTACCCACCCACCTGGTATATAATAAAATATATAGATAGCTAAGCAATCATTCACCCGCGTAAGTACACAGTCTTCGAGAGTTGTAGCGTGATGTTATACTTACTAGTTGTGGCGGATACCCTCGCGTTTGTGGGTTTTGATTTTCACGTGTTAGGCGATAAACGTAACCTATATTCTTCTTTGAAGTTCAGTTTACTTCACACCAAATTTCGTCAAATTCGGTTCATAAGTTTGGGCGAGAGAGAGACAGACGACAGCGATGGACTCTAAAACGCGAGCTAAGCCGCCGCTAAGAACTAGTTCAACACATATTCTAATAACCTGTCAAAACTCGCTTCTTATTTTATGCCATCTTATTTCGACATTTCACTTCACTCCGCTCATATCCTCTTTTCTGCCCATCATAATCATCATACAGCTCATCATGCAGTATCTGTAATGTTGATGACATTACAGAAACTGCTGTGGTATTTCTATGATGCCGTTATCTACCTAAACTCAACTATGAGCTATAAGCAAAAGACGAGGCAAAATGTAAACCTATGTTATCGATGATAAGACTAAAAAATATTTCCAAAACTAATCAAGATCTCAATAAACCGTAGATTTTGTTTCTTATTGAAATGTCAGTCGATCAAATGTCAGTTAACGGCATTTTTCTTAAACCACGGTAGGTTACAAACATCATTACTCCAACAATGAGTGTAATTGAATAAAAACCACAGGTTTGAACAATTAGGACAGTGTTCCAGAAATAGAACTAGTACTAATAGTAGGAACTAGTAGCAAAAACGCTAAACTCGTAACATACTTAACCCGTACTTACCTATCTTGTCACAGATGTTGCCAGTATTATTCGCTTGTTTTAACAGGTTTAGCTTAAGTAACTATGTATATTAGTAGAGTTGCTTCGGTATCTATTTCGCCTTGAATACAACTTTATATTGAAGGAACTAGATTGGAATTCCTGTTTTTGCTTGCCATACTGACTAGATTGAGTGACAAGTTTTTGTTTTAGATGACGCTTTACTTGATGTTAAGTGGTCACCACTGCAGATAGACACTATATCGCTACAGGAACTAATGCGTAGTAACCTAGTGAACAAATATGTATGCCCTTGTACAATGGCTTGGTTAATCTTCATAACGAAACAGATCAAGCTCTTGCTCTTTGGTAGTAGAATATATGAGGAATAGTCGTCGTACGATTGACAAGCAAACCGTCTTTCACGAAGCCCTATCGATAAGTATTTCTAAGTTGCACACGAATTCACGTTTGCTATATATAAGATTATAATTTATGTTCATACCTCATTGATTCCATGACTACTGTAATCGTTGTGATAACAAAATCAAAAAAGTTTACTTTTATAATAAAATAGCTGTGCCTGCGACCTTATACGCGCTTGAATTTAACAAAAAAATATATATTATTGTAATCTGCAGTGCCAGTGAAACTCCCGTCAAAATCGTTCCAGAGATTAGTCGGAACAAACAGACAGACTGACAAAAATTGTAAAAATGTTATTTTGGTGTATGTACTGTGTATACATTGGGTGAAAAGGGCTTTTTTAATATTACAAACAGACACACCAATTTTATTACATGTATAGAAGATTAATGACAAATAATTTACAGAGGATTACGCTTGTAACGTCACAATGCGAGGCCACAAAGAAAAGCGCGGAGATAATGAATATTTAACCTTCGAGCCGATGAAAGTCCACCTTCGCGTCGGGGAGTCCTCCATCTACCTGACAAATCTCTTCGACGGCGATCCCGTCCTCGGGCCAGCCACCAACAGGGTGATCAATGAGAACTCTCAGGTATTCTTGCAGGAGATAAGTCCGGTTTTGGAAAAGAGTTTGGCCGATCTATTCACTGAAATGGCGAACAAAATAACTTCTAAATTCACATATCAGGAACTATTCCCCTGATCTTTAGATAGGTGACGATTTTATTGTGATATTATGATAGAGTTAATATTTAGATTCAGAGTGTGTGTAGGGTTCAATAATGTTTGATAAAAAACGTTTCATAAATGATACTTTACAAACAACGTCTAAGAAACTGTTCAGTTGTTGATCGGTTGATTCATATTCATCAACTCTCATTTCATTCAGCAAAGATATCGTTCTATAAACAAACAATTGATCAACACTCGATTCACAATTTTTAATCTTTGCTGTGCCGAATTTTTGAATAAAGTGTTGTTCCTAAAAGGAGTTCTAACCTTATTAAAAATATATACTGTAACAAATTTTATTTTATGAATTCAAAAATTAAAAAAAAATAATAAACCAGACAGGCTTATTATTTTTCTAAGGAATTATTAAAAGGACTAGTAATTTGTATACAGATAAAAAAGCAATTCAAAATTACACGAAAATTTGTTTGTGATCTAAACATTTATGATTTGTTTTTTTTTTTTATCAGAAGACAGGTTTCCGTATAAATGATTAAATTACTTTGATTGTTCTTAATAAGTTTTTCGTAGTTTAAACATATGTTTTTGTATTATTTTTCTTTTATGTTTAACATTCTGGCGGTTATTTTTTATATGGTTCTATTTTAATTTGTTTTATGAAATATTTTATATACGTTGTACTTTTAATTGATACCTTGATCATTGTATTAGATTTTTTCAATTAAAAATATTTTGATACCGATTTTCTTCTAAATGAGTTGTATTTTTTGAAGACTTAATAGCCATAACATATAAAACCTTATTTAAATAAATACATTGTATTTTCTAAATTTCCATAATTAATTCGAATGTTTTACATAGATACATATATTTTTATTATTATTATTATTTTAATTAAATTATTGTATTATTTGTAAATATATGGTAATAGATTATATTTAATATGAATAACGCGCCGCTATGAAGTACCTACGATATTTCCTATGACAATAATTTGTTTTTGTGATACTGTTCACTCCATGTTAAATATAATTGAAATCTATATATAATGTTTATGTATATTATGAATCTCAAATTATATAAATGAAATATTTGGCTTTAATATTGTAGATTAAGAGGATTGTTTTCGTGTAATAAAGTTAGTTTTTTTTGTATTTTGTTTTATAATAAGATATCTTATAAAATGATTGGATGATTTTTATTTATTTTCCTAATTTATTTAATTTCGTAAAAATCTTATTATTTTTTTACATAGAGTTTTTCAATGACCTATTTAAAAACAAATGGCGTCCTTAAAATATCTGTTTTATTTTTTGTATTTATGAATTAATAAACGAGAGAACACATTTGAGTTCAAGTTCACTTATTAAAAATTTAAAATCCCAAATCCAACAGACTGCAAGACCTAAAGATACAGTCAGTGCCTTCTGCGTGCAACCGGATCGTTACTCAAGATACCAATTGAGAAATCGTTAGCGGTAGTTGTAAATAATATTTCTTTTGGTCCTCAAATAGACAAATGCCACCTTAGTCTACCCGTGACCACGAACGCTGTAAAGTACTCGAAACATCGGGATGCCAAAAATAATTAATATACGCGATTCAAATCCGTTATAACTAGTTTTATTTAAATGTGTAATAATCGCGAAAATTTAAGACAACATTACATCTTTATCATCCTCCTGCCCTAATCCCAATTTTATATGGGGTCGGTGCAACATGTCTTCTCCTTCCATACTACTCTGTCACACGTCACCTCACAAGCAACGTTTTCTCTAACCATATTTTCTTTTACACAATCCACCCATCGTTTCTTCGGTCGTCCTCTACCATCCCATAATGCCCATACCATTATAGCCGCCTTCCAGATAACTTCTCGGCTATCGGTGTACTTTCAAACTTCCTCTTATGTACTCATTCCTTACTCTATCCATTCGCGTAACACCACACATTCCTCTCAGCATTCTCATCTCTCCCACAAGCTTCTTCGTCGTTCGTCATTCAGTTATCCCTTTTGTAGCCCAACTCTCTGATCCATAAAGAACTGTAGTGTAGTGTGTGTGTACTGTCTGATCATAGTCTTGTAGATCTTCCCTTCGAGTTTGAGATGAATACTATTCCTGTGACTACAGTGATTATTAAATTGTAATTAACATTTTGGACTGGATCGTTTATTTTACCACGCCCATCTACCCGCTCTAAATAAAATGAGTTCTGGTGAAGGCCCTTCTTCTGGTGAAAGCCCTCCTGGCCTTTCAAATAAATAAAAACATTTGCTTACGCAATGTCCCATGTTTGATAACTTCCGCTAAAACATAATTGTAGGTTTACAGATTATAGGGCTTCGATATGCTTACTTGACTACGTTATTGTTCTAGTGGCTAGCCTGAAGTGCTGCATACATTGAAGGTTGGGGGTTAAGTTCTTGGTCTGGCCCAATAACAAGCTATTATAAGTCCCGTAGACTTATAAAAGTAAGAATTTGATTGGTTACAGCTGACTAGCTTAATTAGCCATTCCGTTAACAGTCCAGCCTTTATACAAGCGGTGTCGCATAGTAGCCTAAATAACATTCATCTTCTGTTCATAGAAGAGAGTAATTTTCTTTACATATTCCTGAAAAAAGAAAGAAAAACTTTTATTGATAAAAAAAAAATATTTTATCAAATAATTTTATTTGATTTAAGCAAATTGTTAAAGTGTTACCTAATCAATATGAATATCTTAATTTTACGAAAACTAAATGAATTTTAACGAAAGGTAACGAAAATTAAATGAATGTTGCTTAGCCCGCCGGTTCAACAGCGCCTTACAGTTAATAGCTAGGCTATTAATTAAAACGCTAATTATGGTAGTTGTATATATTCGAATACATATATAGTATGCCATAAGTTTTAAAGGATGTGCGGTAGTTCATTTTTAGTTAGACATCCAATTATTTTAATATAGTATTTTATCATAACTAGTACTATCGTAAATAGTAGTAGTAGTATGGCAATATTAGATTTTTTTAATTAATCTAATATTAATTAAGTAGAAAAGTCATATTATATGAATTACACTTAATTATGACAAAGAACATAAAAATAATTTTAACTAGACTACAATCTAGGCTATGAGATATTTTGGTAAATATTTAATTCATGTAATCGTTCGATAGCTTAAATATATAGTAAGGGCTAGCCAAGATCTCCTTGACCGGTACGGTACCTACTTTTAAACTAATACTTACGAGTACACACAAGCTATTTATCAACAAACCCCAAAGATTGCTGTTTCTGTGTTTATAATTATTTATTCACGTTTTGATATTCTTCGTGTATGTCTATATAACAGTGTTGTAAAAAGCTTTGTGTAGTGAATCTCTTATTGTTTAGATGACTTCCTGCGTTCCTTTTGTATACGAGTATATAATTTATGATGTTCTCCGAAGAGAACGCTGACAAAACTATAATACAATTAACTCAAAGTACCTATTTCAATTGTTTGCATGTTTATTTTAAATGTTTTTTGTACTCTATGCAATCCAATCAGAATTTTAAAGATGTTCAGAGTAATAATCTAAATGAATGTTTTATTTAAATGATTACTCTCAATTTTAATAATATACAAAGTTTTACAATTTTGCAGTAAGTAATATTAGTTATTGCCGATATTGTATAATATTTCTGTAAACCTTGACTATTTAATATTTGCACTAAAATTAACGTTTGCTTAAAGGAATAATGAAACATTTGTTTAAAACCGATATGCAACTCAACAAGCGTTGTTTTTGTAATTTACTAATACTTGATTGGCAATGTCGAAAATGCATTAAGACAGAGTATACACTTCAATTTTATAAACATTTTACTATAAATTTAAATCTTCTGGATATATTTTTCAAGTTTGTTTAAGAGAAGTAATTGTGTTTAATGGGCGAATTAAGTGTCACGGTTTAATAGACATCGTTCGAGTTTTATTTATTATGTAAAATGAAATGTTTTGACGTAAGTCGTTTCATAATGGTGAGGATCAAATGTCAACAAAATTGTTAATGATAAAAATGCTAGGAATATAATAAAAACAACAACTTTGTTCTTTTCTTAGAAATAGTTTCATTAGAGATAGCTACACACTAGCATTTTTATTATACTGACTCACCTTCTAAACCTTCCCTGGACTTCTGGATAAATAATTCAAGACTAAAATTAGCCAAATAGGTCCAGCTGTTCTCGAGTTTTAGTGTGACTAACAAGATAATGCAAATAATTGTTCAAAAAACAGTATCATCATTTAGTGAATGAAACAGATTTCCTAGCTTAGCTACATATAGCTAACCTAGGAAATCTGTGTTTTAAAAACACGAAAACGTTGCATAGCAAATGTTATTTTAAATTGGTAGAATATGTACGTGTACGAAATAATAATACTTCTAGATATCAGTATTTATGGCCAGATCTTAACATCTCTTTACTAACTTACAGTCCTAATACTTGGTAGGGCTTAAGACTTTCTACTAGCGAACAGCGATATTAGCAGTACCTTTACTCATCAGTATATCAGTAATATCGTTTTTAAGAACGAGTGTAACTACAGACACATTATACATAACATCTTAGCTCCCAAGATTGGTGGAGTTTTGGTAATGGATGGATGGTGACCACTAATCATTGTGTAGACCATTTTCAGCGCAATATATAAAAGTATTGAAAAGTAATATACCATCTGCCTTTCTATTACAATTTAATAAGTGGTATTTCTATTGGTTGTACGCTATGGAGTAGCTTTATCATTACGGCGAGATAACTATTACGGATCTTAAGTAATCTAATCGAGGCTGGCGTTCGGTCAGCTGTAATGAACAGTTTTTATATAATACTTTACGGAACTATGGACTGCTTTTTTCTTTTTGGGGTTACATTGGAGCAATTTTTTGTCTTGTGACGTTGGTTTTCTGTACTTCAAATTCAAATTAAGTACATTTTTCATTGTTCAATAAACTAGCCTAATAATAATAGCTAATTTTGATACTACTTTTTAACTTAAATTAAGTTTTTGTTACTAAATCATATACAACGTATTTACAATGCTTTTTACTTAAGGCTGTTATTTGTGTAGTATTCAACCTGTGTTTTATATTTGAGGAAGGCTATATTTTTATGTTAGTTCAGGTGTATGAAGGATTAAGTAAGTATTTTATTATATAATTGAAATAAAGGCTTTTCATGTTGATATTTTAACGATCCTGTTATTAAAACATAAGGAAGTCAATTCAACAAATATAAAATATGTCTTCAAAATTCCCCGAAGATTTTTTTTACACAATTGCTCAACAGCCTCGATGCAGACCGCATTTACTTTCATACAAATATTGCGAGTTTCTGCGCGGGCCAACACTCGCTTACCGGCGCTTGCGCGTTACAATCTTTTACTTTAGCTAATAAAACAATATTTAGACTATATTCCTACAATGAGGGTCCTAGTAATACTTGCTGTGTGTGCAGTCGTGTCCTCAAAAATTATACGTAAGTCTTTTGTTTTATTTATTATCGTATTAATGTGTAAGCACCTTTAATAAAACCACTCTTTCCTAATCTAATTACTAATCCCGTAGAATTATTCGGTAAAAATCAAAATAACATAACATGCTACAGATTGTTATGCGAAAATGACTATGATAACATTCATTTTAATTTAGTTTACATTCTATCAAAGCAACGTGTTACAATAAATCTCTTTTCAATATTACTGATATCGATATCTAATGTAGTATTTGTTTCTAGTAGAAAAGCTTTGGTGATCGCAGTAAAGGATTTAGATATTCTTACAAGGAATGAATTGAGTTATTAAAATATTCATTGTTTTATTTTTTCATATATTGTAATTAGCCATATTACATATGATAAATGTATCACATATGATATGTACATATCGAATCTTGTATTGTATATATTTTTAAGTAATTTTTTTGATTATGGTTTTTCGTTAATCTCTCGTGCGATTAACAGTATTTACCTTTATATTGTTTTTGACAAACATTCTTATTTATTTACAAGTAATAAATATAAGTATTATTATTTGTCTCACATGTATATCAACAAATAGTTATATTTAGAATGTAAACACTGATAAATAATAAAGAACAATAAATACAACGTTGGAAATTTTAATTATATAGATCAAACTTATTTTTTTAACTTGACTTATATAGTCATTTTTTATTTTAGGGTATACTTATTGTATTACTACAATTACTTACATGAAAAATGTCAATTACATATATAACGATGCCACAGTAATTAATAATAGTATTTATTTTATAGCTGATTGCCATGAACGTATATACAAACATACATGCAATATTACTATATATAGCTCAATATTTTATCTGTGAGCACTTATAACATACATGTTATAAATAATATACACATGATAATATAATGAATATAATTATCAGAATTTTATATATACAATTTGCCTTATTATGTATTTAGAATAATTTTAAACAAACATTAATTAAATATTAGGGTCAATAATTCAAATCACGTGAACAGGTGCAGTTATCATTACAATAAAACATACATATATCTTGCTTGTTATTAAAATTGTATAATTGAGAGCGGAAACTTCTAAAAAATATATTATTCATTCAACTTTGACCTTTATAGCAATAGATGTAGAGTTAAAAATTGTTCTTGTTGAGTAATAATTGAAATACGATAACAATAAAAATAAATATGATTGGATTAAGTATGTTATCTAATGTGTATTTTAGACTTATTTTTAGGTGAATTTTTGCTGAGCTAATTGTGTACGTTACATGCCATTATTTAATATATTGATAAATATGTTAAAATCGGAACAATCAATTACTATTTAAAAAAAATTAAAGGATAAATTATGTATAATGTTGTTGTGCCTAAATAAATGAATAAAGAATAATCAAATTATTAGTACGCATGTAAACAAAAGTGTTTCATGTGTATTGTAAATATAAATTTAGCCCGGAAGCGAATTGAAATTTATTTTAATGAAATGAAAATGTTCATCCAATCTTAATGACCATCATTATTTGTATAATTTATATTTATACTTTACCTCGCTCTTGGCGGTGATGGAAAATATCGTGAAGTTTTTCACACATTACAAATATTTTTTCAAAAAGAAAGTGCGCCTTTTCCTATTAGGACATTTACGGGTCATTACAATTCGTAACAAAGGAAATGATGTTTTTATTGTAAAAACAAAACCTAGTAAATATTACAAATTTTGTTTTGGAGTAAATGACGTCACAAGTCAACCGAAATTATTCAATACCAACTAAGAAATAATAATAATAAAAAATATTAAAATTGTTTATGAGTTGTATTATGTAATATATGTAGAAAATAATATTTTAGTTTATATTATATAAGTCAAAATTTGCCTACAATAGAACTTGTGTAACAAAAGTATATGTGTATGTCATCGACCGGGATATGTCGAAACGAGAAATATTGGAAGCTAGCTTTGTTTAGCAATCTCTGTTGTGGAAACAGTTTCGGTAACTTGATTCTAATTCTGATCAATATGCTCGTATTGTAAAACGATTATACAATTGTGCACTACTTTTGTAATTGTGAAAAGTATAGTACTACTACAGTAGTAGTAAGTAGTTTTTTTTTGGAGAAGATTGGCGGATGAGCATATTGGCCACCTGATGGTAAGTGGTCACCACCACCCATAGACAATGACGCTGTAAGAAATAGTAAAATTCCTTACATCGTCAATGCGCCACCAACCTTGGGAACTAAGATGCTATGTCCCTTGTGCCTGTAGTTACACTGGCTCACTCACCCTTCAAATCGGAACACAACAATACTGAGTACTGTTGTTTAGCGGTAGAATATCTGATGTGTGGGTGGTACCTACCCAGGCGGGCTCGCACAAAGCCCTACCTAATTTTTTTTATTAGAATGTGCAGTACGTCATGTAATTAAGCTAAATATTAGTATAAATACCTTTTTCTTTTTGAAAATATAAGTCACAGATAAAAAATCATATAAAACCAATAATGAAACTTGTTTCTACTTTATAATATAAAATATTTTTATTTAAATAAATCCAGTGACAAGTGCCAAGACAATCAACAACCTTCATATATTTTTTAAAGTATTGGACATTAGTTATTATTATAATTAATACTAGATATCCTTGAAATTAATTATAATTTTTTTTTATCATTAACGAAAGCTTGGTATTATATAAGTTGTTTACAGTTGGTAATATTTATTCACGACCAATTTTGAAATGATCTGTTTGTTTGTAAATTATAAATTGCATGCTCTTTAAGTTTTATAGCTGTTTAGTTTAAATGCAATTTCATGTTTACTGAAGCTTCACGCAACGTGCAAGGTATTTACTTTTCAAAATATAATGCTTTTGGAATATTCGTAATTTCACCATTAACTTACATAAACATATAGGTATTGCGTAGGTTATTTGATACATTACTACATAATATATACGCAAATAATCAACAGCAATCGTAGTCACGGTACCTAAAAAAACTTTTCAATATTTGAATTATTATTTTTCGATATTCAAAAAACCATGTGTCAACCAAATGTCCATAGGTAGAAGTTAGGTAGTTATTGTATATTTTTTATTTTATTTATAACATATTTATAGATGAATAATCGAATCGAAAAAAGTAATCAAAGACATTTCATCAAAGACATCATGAATCCAAATCACTTATAGATTTTTCGATTTATTTTCCAGCGGACGACTTCCCACAGTGCAAGCGAAATGACCCAGAATTAGATAAATGTATATTAAAAGCAGTCGATGTAGTGAAGCCGAGACTACTAAATGGCATTCCTGAAGTAAATGTGCCGGCCTTGGACCCTTTCAATGTGCCAACACTGAAGTTGGATAGAACAGCCTCCAACTTAAGGCTGAAGGCTACCATTAAGAACATGAAGGCGTTCGGCGGATCTAACTTTAAAATTGAAAAAATGAAGTAAGTAATATAAAATAATCTAAGATTATAGTGCGTATTAAGATGGACCGAACATGGCTTTTCCGAAAACGGCCGAATGTTTGTCGGATTATTTCGTTCTCGTATCGTAATTAAATAATTTAAGTATTCTTTTTCATTTATATGATAAAATGCAATAGTGAATATACATATATGTAGTTTAAAAAAAACTACGATTTATATAGTTTAAAGCTTATAAAGAATCGTATTAAAGAAGTGCCGATTGTATCACATTCATATTGAGTATATTGTTAATATTTTCGAAATTTTAACCGAAGATTACAAAACACTATTATGAAAAATGAACAATTAATTTTTATACACTTCAGTATAGTTGTTACAAAATATATGTATCTGAATATTACTGTATCAAATCTATGTATGTATGTATGTATGTATATATATATGTATCAAATATAAAAATCAAAACCGTCAAATGATTTTCTCCATACTAAAATGTATGGACGACGAATGCAAAAAATTAAGCAATATTTAAATAAAAAATACTAAACTATTGTGTAATATAATAAAAAATTAATGTGGTACACTTATTATTCACACTTTTGAGACCCTTTTTAAGCAAAAATACATGAATAAACTAGCAGCTAAATAGCTCAGTAAAGCTAAATAAAAAAGGTCGATTTCAGTGTTTGGAGTCATGTTGGCGATGAATATGCTAAGTTATTGATGTATATTTTAGATATATTATGATGTGAAACTTGAGACATATCTATTAAGATACTGCATGTAATTTTTTATCCATATTCGATGCTCCAGTTTTCAGATATTTAAAAACTAGTAAGTGCTATTTTAGCGTTCCGTAAGGACGGTCCCCTTAAGCCAAAACATATAAAGCTAGACATGACAAGAATATCTGTTACAATATTTTTGAATTTACATTAATAATTATAGCGTTGTTCTATCTAGTCTTTCACATTGAAACCTCTATAATTATTTTCATTTTTTTTTTTAATTTAATTTACTACATCCACAGGCTCGCGTGCCTTTTTTACATTTTGTATTAAACATTTTGGCGTTTTATATTTTATACTAAACATCAGCAGATCTTCGCTGGATTTCATTATTGTCGTCTGGGAGTCGTGGCCCACACTGACATTTTTTTTTAAATATTTTAAAATAATATATATACATAATCTATAATAAATAATATATAATAAAAATATGTAGCAGTATAAGTGGAATTCGTATTACTACAATCTTCTAATCTATAAATTAGAAGTCCAAAGAAGAATACTGTATGCTTTTGTACGCGTAATACCTAAAGAGTAACTCGTAAAACCCGAGCGAAACCGCGGGCGTTAACTAGTAATATATAATTAAGTAATCGTGTGGGTTAATAACTTTCTCGGTGTACTAATAAGTTCAATGTTTCGCTCTACTGCATTTTTGTTTCGTTTTAATCTTACTAGATATCGTAACTTCTCGCATTATTATTTATACCGTGAATACGTAAGCGTTACTTATATTATTACGAAATACGTAATATTATTTATTTTTTTGTCATACTAATATATATGTATAAAAACGAAATACTACTCACTAATTTATCACGAAATCGAAAACGATTTGGCCTACAAACATAATTTGGCAGTTAGGTTCTTTATAGGGTGTAGACGTCTGTTAAGAATGGTTTATACCAAACTCGAGTAGTCTAAGGTAAAGCCGCAGGATTAGCTAGCATTCTATTTAAAGGAAACAGTTGTCTGCTTGTTTTTCGTAATCGATTAGTAGTTAATTTTATATAATCAAAACGTTTGACTATCCTTACAATTCATGCTCTGTTGAGATCGAGAGGATTCTATGTTGAGATGTACATATTTGGTAAACTAAATGTGTATGTGGAGTGAATTTTCCGATAAAATGTTTGAAAATCTGAGAACTGAGTGCGGAATATTGATGTAGATAGATGTATTGAATTTAGAACAAATTAGGTAAAAAAGAGAAGAAAGTTTTTGTTACGATAATCCGATAGTATTTTAATGAATTAAACTTATGTGTATGATGTAATTCATTAGTATTATATTCCATGCGTACATAACACTTATTAAAAAAGAGTAACTAATGAGTTTCTTGTCGGTTCTTCTAGGTAGAATTTACATTCCGAATTAATGGTAGCTTCACTTACTATAGTTTGTTAATCAAAAGAGCAAGTAAAACCTCAAGTGGGCTAAAGTTCATTTTGATTTTGATTCGTTTGTACTTAATTATTTTTATCTGTATGAAAATAATAAATTTAAAATTTTCCAACCACTGAGCTAAGTGTAAAATAACATTACCTTTATGTAATAAAGAAATGAGTTAATCTTTGCTTAAACACAAAATTGCGGTTTGGTTACTAATACTATCTCTTGGATCAGAATTACATTAACGATGTAATTTTACATAAGGTTATAAGTATATAGTAGTGTTACTACGAAATCAAAAGTACAATTTACGTTGTGGAACTTTCCTATATCTGCTAAAGGTCGTTGACTTTTGTTATTTACATAGCAAATGATTTAATTTAAAGGTTTAACGTATTTTTTAACCTTTTATTTTGCTAACGATGTCAATATTTTGCATGAAACACTTCCTGTACTTTCGAAATTTGTATCGCCAGCAATGTCAAATGTATTAAGTCTTGTCTTTTCAAGGTTTGTTTTTTGTCAAAGTACATTTCAAGCTTAATTTTCAAGTGTTATATACTTTTGGTCAACGTTTTTACTAAAAATGTATGAATAATTTAAAGAGAAGTTGTGATTTCTATCAGAATAAACATAAACTATTAGAATGACATATATAATACATTTACATAGAAATGAAGTTAAGAATAGACGAAAATCGCCAGTTTGAAAAGTAGATGTAACCAAGAAAAACCGACAAGAAAATCAGTAGTTGTTAAATTTCTCAACAATTCATTCATCCATTTCTTTAAATGAACTTATTATATTATTGTACTCTACATATTGTCATATAGACGTTTATCATTATATTACTGTTTTAAGTGATAATTACAGCCCTATATTATAACCATTATAGATTATGAGAAAAAGGCCGGACCATGGAGAGCCCAATGTTATATAGTGAAGCAACAAAAGCGAATACAAAATGAAAAGCTAATGCATATTCCCGGTAGTGCTTATAGTTAACAAGTAATCTATTAAGAATTGACATATTTGTAATGCGAATATTTTTTTTCAATTCCGACTTTTACTTTTTAAATGACGAACTTCCATTTTTTTCAACAAATTGAAATAATTCACTAATCACATCTTCATACTATCTTACTTACCTACTAACCATCACTAGTTCTATTTTCTTCATTTCTATTGTGTTATTTATATATCCGTTAGCCCAAGGTATAAGCTAATCAGTAACTCATGGTAGCCTTGCAATTGATATGGTGGTCATAGAATAAGAGTGGTTATCATAATCGAAAACCAGTCACATTTATCTCGGCTATCTATCACAAAACTAAATGGTTTCTTAAATTTAATATGAAACTGAAACGACGACAAATATAAACAACTGAACACTTGACAGGTTGAACCTCAACAACAAGTACGTGGGTGAAGTGAAACTAACAATCCCACAGCTGGAGGTGACGGCAGAGTACGACGTGCGCGGCTCCAGAATCCTAACGCTCGACATAAGTGGCAAAGGAAAATTCAGAAGCAATTTCAGTAAGATATTTCATAAAATAATGCTTTTTAATGGAGACGACCTCCATGGTCGAGTGGTGTGTACACCGGTTTCCATGGGTACGCCACTCTGAGGTCCCGGGTTCGATTCCCGGCCGAGTCGATGTAGATTACCATTAGTTTTCTATGTTGTCTTGGGTCTGGGGGTTTGTCGTACCGTCGTTCTGATTTCCATAATACGGGTGCTTCAGCTACTTACATCAGCATCAGAGTAATGTATGTAATGTTGTCTCAGATTTATTTATATATTTAATTTAGAGCCAGTATAGTGATTCAATTGAATTAAATTTTTATTGATTATTTCGCCAATGTCACCAATAATATTATCATATGTATTTGAAGACTTCAAAGTATTATTCGATAACTATTTTAAGAGGTAGCAAATTGTATATATGTGTAGATATATGAGACTTTAAAACAGTTTTCGACTTGTGTGTTTTCTTTATTTATAAATACAGATAAAAAATATCTAAAGTTAAATATTAAATCCTTAGCTATAACTTAGTAATGACTTTGTTCTTGTTCATATTAAAAAAAAAATTACATATTTTTACAGCTGGAATAACTGTAGTCGCTAAGGGTAGCGCAAAACCAATTATCAAAGATGGCGTCGAATACTTACAGGCTGAAAAAATGATAACCAAACTCAGGATCGGTAATGGACAAGTATTCATCGATGATACTGAAAGACCTGTAGCCGGTAAGTAAATTGAAGCACGTTATGGACGAAGGTCCCATGTTTTTCTACTTATTTTAAACGAAAAACTTAGTTGAATGTTTCCTTGTCTAATTCCATTTTTCTGTTTATTTATTAGAGTTAAATTGACTGTTGAAATATTACTTAACCTAAAATTTTCTGTAGTAAAATTATAAAATATACAATAATAGAATGTTGAATGTTATCAGAGGACTAAATGCTCAATAGGATAAAACTATCCTATATCCTATATAACAACAACAACAGCCTGTAAATTCCCACTGCTGGGCTAAAGGCCTCCTCTCCCTTTGAGGAGAAGGTTTGGAACATATTCCACCACGCTGTTCCAATGCGGGTTGGTGGAATACACATGTGGCAGAATTTCTATGAAATTTGTCACATGCAACCTGCATGATGTTTTCCTTTACCGCTGAGCACGAGATGAATTATAAAGACAAATTAAGCACATGAATCAGCGGTGCTTGCCTGGGTTTGAACCCGCAATCATCGGTTAAGATGCACGCGTTCTAACCACTGGGCCATCTCGACTCTTTCAAAACTATTCTTAATCTTTGTTATTATAGATAAAACAGTTAACCTCTCATTATTTTCCCAGCATCATCAGCTGCCGCTTTCTTCAACGCCAGCCCATCAGTCGTTCTGGATATCCTCAACCCTCTTATTGAAGAGAGCAGTGCTGCCATCTTTAAAGCCTTTTTCAACAAAATTTTCGGAACAATACCACTAAATGAAATTTTAGTTGTTGACGCGTAATCTCAAATAATATTTGATTGTTTTTGATCAAATATGAATTTAATAGAGTAAAGTAAAATTGTTTTCATCGCACTGGCAACATTTAAAATGCCATAACACTATCCAAAACACTATTTAGTGTTTTGTCATTTATTTATTTTATTGACTTAATACCTGATAGATTTATTGGGAATGCTATTTGACTTAATTTATTGAAAATGTGATAATTTTGTATAAAATATTTTATCCAAGTCGTTGTGTATAGTTTTAATTTAGTATAGGTTAAGTTATAATTATGAATAGAATAAACATTTTCAAATATCATTGTGTATCTTTTTACACCAAGGAATCCTTTTTTTCAATTCAAACGAAATGAAAATCGAATGTTATCATAAAACGGTTTGTATCAAAATATTGTTAGTTTTGAACTTATGCGTGTCAATAAAAATATATCTAATTTAATTGTTTTATTTTAATTTAATAAAAAGATTTACTAAGCTAAGGAAGATTGCGATTAACTAAAAAAACTAGTTTTTTTTTTATAATCCGACTTCGTAAACGATATTGACGACATATCTAGTACATTAAAAGTACATTATATAATTACATAACAATACTATATAATAATATTATTTTAATGTACTTGATAAAAAACAATAAAAACGTTATTCTTTTTCGTGACTATGGAACTCCATCCATTTTTTTTAGGCTAGATAAACGTTTTATAGAGATGACCTTTTCAATACTGAAATATACAGTATAGGCGATTGACCGAAACGACATTTTTTTGCAAATCACTTAAACAGTTTTAAAAGATCGTATCTTGCGGGTTGTTTATTTACGGATGTTAGTTTTGATATTCCTATTAAATGAAGGTTATAAAGAACAACTTTTGGTATACTAGTTAACGCCCGCGGCTTCGCTCACGTTGTAGAAGCTGTTCCTCAGATGCTAGACATAAATAAGTAGCCTGTGTCTTTTTTTGGAGTTAAAGCTTTCTTTATAGGAAATTTCATCAAATTCGATTCAGCGGTTTAAAATTGTAACAGACAGATTGATTTACTTTTGCATTCATGATATTAGTATATAGTCGTCGTGTGTTTATTTATAGTATTGCCTTGTTAAATATCTTCCTATTTAGCCTAAGGATTTAAAAGGTTTATGCACTACTGAGCAATTTATTACTAATTATTGTTATTACGACTAACATATTTTTATTAATTTGTTTGTTTTCAAATATATCATGTATTAGACGGGTCTTTCATGTTATTTTTAATATATGTAACTTACATATATTTAAATAATAATAATTTTCAAAATTGTATCAAACATACCAGCCGAAATTTTAAAATATATCAAATAATATATTAAGAACAAAGTAAAGGAATTATTCTAGAAATAAAATGTATAACATAATTATGAAACAAAACTATCGTATTTAACTTATTAGGTTTTTTTTTTATTTTTTATTTCTTGGCTGTGTAAGCAACTGCACAAGTTCTTCTTCTATATAGAAAAAAATAATTAGTAAAGGATACTTTTTTTTATTTAATTTTCTTAAGTGACATCTATGTACTTCACATTATACGCCCTGTAGGCCTTAGATTCGAGGCTAAATATTTTCCACATAAGGCTCTACTTCAACCTGTTAGTAGTATTATAAAGGCATGCCTCATTCAGTCTTTGATGAATCTCGATTCAAAGTGGACACAGACGAGATGATGATCACTCTAGTTAGATTTCTGTTAGCAATTCTGCTTTTTAGTGATGTGCTTTGTAGACGAGTGCCAGAACAAAATAGTACGACAGATGGCGAGAGCATGGAGGAAATGGGTGAGTAAAGATTTG
Source organism: Vanessa cardui (assembly GCF_905220365.1). NCBI lineage: Eukaryota > Metazoa > Arthropoda > Insecta > Lepidoptera > Nymphalidae > Vanessa > Vanessa cardui. Next base: position 11,555,396 of record NC_061124.1, read on the forward strand.
ATTAAGCACACTTGCTGACAATATTACTCACTTACTTAAAAAATGTTATTTCAGGGAACTTATTCTCTCTTTTCTCTAGTTAAGACAAGATTAGATTGTGCTATGGATGGGGACAATAGCCCAAAAGGTGAAGTTCGACCCTTTACATCGCTAGACGGGCCGAAATTATTAGACTTTTTTAAGGAATACAAGCAATGCCCTAAATTAATTAAAGCATTACTGATATTCCTATTTACCCCTCCTTATAAACTTATCACTTTTGTTGGGAGTGGGGCAATAGCCCAAGCGGTCAGGAGCGTTCCTGCGATTATTTACATCATTAGGTGATCCGTAAACTATTGTGTTATTGACGCTTTAAAATTTTACCCTCTTCAACGGTTAATATAATATATTAGGCATATTTAAATCACATTTGAGTAGAAGGGAGAACCTACATTAATCATATGTGTGATGATTGCTTGTATAGTAAGTTATAAAAAAAAATGTTGTTATTTTTTTTATGGTATAGGTTGGCGGACGAGCATATGGGCCACCTGATGGTAAGTGGTAACCATCGCCCATAGACAATGACGCTGTAAGAAATAGTAACTATTCCTTACATCGTCAATGTGCCACCAACCTTGGGAACTAAGATGTTATGTCCCTTGTGCCTGTAGTTACACTGGCTCACTCACCCTTCAAACCGGAACACAACAATACTGAGTACTGTTATTTGGCGGTAGAATAACTGATGAGTGGGTGGTACCTATCCAGAAGGGCTTATTATAAAAAAAAATATTGCTTTTTGTTCAAACATGTCAACATTGTCGTAAATTATATTTATGAATTGATTTCCTTTGTAGCAAAGAAGCCAGTTTGTCATTACAGCGATCCTCATGTCGCTGACTGCATTAAACGAGTGGCAGAACAAGCCAAGCTGCTTCTGGCACATGGTATACCATCCTTTGGCATTCAACCGCTTGAGCCATTGAAAGTGCCAAGCATAAGATTAAGACAGCACAACATGCCGCAGGCGCGCTTCAAGTATGACGCCTGGCTCACCGACCTAACCCTGAACGGCTTGACAAACTACACTTTTAATAAACTCGAGTAAGTATTGTCTACTGATATGTTTGCCGTCGTTGAAAAGTTAAATTAATATAATTTTACTCTGAGTACGAATACGTTATATAAATTAAAAATTTTAATTGAATTAGATCTTTGTAATTCAATTCTAAAATAAACGTTGATAAAGAATAAATAACAATCAATATAGCATATGTATTTTAATATATGTTCATAGAAATTACGGATTTCTAGGTTTCGATATAGATCTTGTGATAGGTAATATGTAAGATTTTGTTCAATGAACGAAATGAATTAATTAATTGGTTAGATCGAACTAATAGAATTGAACCGTTACAGAAATATTTCTTTAAAGTCATTTTAAAATTTGTATTAGTCATATAAAATCTTCAATTACCAAGCAAGGAAATTATTGTCGAAGGTACTGAAATTTTTAATCATTCTTTATTTAGATATTTCGAGCACTAAACTAAAGCCTATATTGTAAGCAGCGTAATAAAACGTATAGAACAAAGAAGTCATTCATTTTAATTAATATAATAAGATTCTAACCATTACGTGGCCACTATGATAATTGAATAGTTGAATTTACTTATAAAATTTCTTTTATTTATTTTTCTGGATTCACTTAAAACCTACTAACCCGATTGTTATGGACCTTTCACACGTTATGGTATAACTTCAAGGCGAACATACGTTATATAATATGTTTAAGTGTCGTAACTTTGTGATATACATTCTTAGCTGCTTAAAAACGCACAGACCAAAAATTTTCTCTTAATTACGTTGATCTATAACTGTTGCAGCAATAAAACTAATTAAAAAAAAAACCATTACGTTTTATGTATTTTTTAAGTGTCTTTTAAAAGTCAATAGCAGCGTATATCTATTTTTATAAAAAAAAGTTAAAACAGCTGTCATTTTGTGGTTTATAATTTGGACCATATTTTAATTTAATTGAATACGCTTATGTCCATTTCATTCTAGATATAAGATATGTAAACATCAAATTATATATGATAGAGGCACGGCTCGGGCAGATATGTCGCACGATTCAATAATTACGACATTAAAATAATTAAATAAATTAAAAAGTTACAGTAAATTATTAATTTCGGTACGTAACCGAAACGACTGGTCATCTTTTTCGATTAATTTGATTACGTTTTAAAAAAAATATGTATAAATGATTTTGATGACGACAGTATTGAATACACGTCATAATATATCGATAAGGAAATGAGAATTCGCTCTCGTTATTTGACTTCGATTTCCTCGTTAATACAAAGCAAATATAAAATGGTAATGGAGGCAAGAACGCCTTAGTTACTGACCTCTGTGGGAAGGTTTACAGCTTTGTCATATACTTAAGACCAATTTTCTTAATGCTAAGAATAAATGACCAATGATAACCATAGGAAAATATAAACAATGATGATGTAATGTACTGTCGGTCACGGCGTTCGGTTCATCGCAATTGATGGGACGATAATACCGACGCGATCGGAAAGAGTTCAGATGCATCACCATCTTTCTGAGGCACGGGGAGTGTGTATAAATCCAGACTCATAGGCTATAACTAATTCCTAAACTCGATAACATTCTATCAGGATATAAATAGTCACTAGACGAACGAGGTAGTCGATTAAATATTTGAATGTAGTGTATTTATAAATGAATGTTTCCTTGTTATAAATCATAAATAGGTTTATCATAGTATAATGAGAATAAATATAACTTGTTTTGATATACTGATACGAAACCTCATTTTAAAATGAAATAATACATAATTTATAATTACAATTTTTTTGTATATCTTTCAGCGTCTTCCCAGAAGACTTAAAGGTTACGGGTAACATAAGCTTACCACGACTGGTGATGTCCGGTGAATATGTAGTCATCGGTCAATTTCAAATGTTGCCAGTGGAATCGACGGGGATTATATCTGCTAATTTCAGTAAGCATAGCATTAGTTACCTCATAATCAGTCAGTATTACATTGTATAAGCATGCATTTGGTTGCTGATCTAATATACAATTTAAATAAACCATATATTCCAATCTAAGTTGTTGTAAAGTGAAATTTACACATTTCAAGCGTTTTCCCTAAATATAGCTCTGCTTAAATGCATTTCAGATAGATCTAGATAAATCTTTAGACATAATACATTACTAACTCATTTATAAAATATATAAGTTATATCCACTAACATGTTTACTTCCAAAGCTCTTCGCCAATATACATAACGATATTTATTGGCGAATCCATACTTAAAATTATTCAAGGCAAATTTGATTATTTTGTTGGCATAGACTATACTTTAATACGTCATAGCTGGAAGCCACTATACATAGTGATTTTATTTGATAAAATATTAGTTACAAATAAGGTTTTCCTATTGAAATATTTTACTTGAAATAGAACACACTGCACAATTAATCATATTAATTTTAAGAGAAGGGTTAATATAAATTAGACTTAAGTAGTTGTTTGTATTTAAAAAAATGGTTCAATACAGCGGACTGCACCGCTGCTCTCGACGCTGTTGGGGCAAAGGTTCACAAAAGGATGGTGATTCGCGACGCTGACGTCAAACTCCGCTGCACTGGACCGCTATTGGCTAATTTAAAAGAAGCCCATTCGACTACTGGTGAAATGGGTAAGTAGGACAAGAAAAGTTTGATTATTCATTTATTTAATTTTCGTCAACGGTCTATCTCTAAATGTTATTTATTAAGATGTTTTTTTGGTTACAATTACAAAAGTATTTTGATCACTGTATATTTTACGGAAGAGTTCAAATTTCACTTTTAGCAAAATAGCAGGTACTGTTGAGCAGGCACTTAACCTGCTCAACAGTACCTGCTCATCAGTACCTGTTCAGAAGTACCTGCTTATGATTCTGTTAACAGTCGTTAGTGTGTTACAACCTTGTTTGCAAATACTAGCACTCTTTTAAATGACATGTTAATAATTCAAGGAATATTTCTGTTAAAAGTAAAAATCGATAAATAAAGAATTATCCTCATCGAACCCACGTCGAGGGTTCGAACAATCTATAGATCAGCTTGGTGGATTATGTCCTTAGTGAGGGAAAAGAACATAGTACACACGGCTGTAATATCGTTCTTCTTAATTTCTAATTAGTTTGAGCCGAGATGGCCCAGTGGTTAGAACTCGTGCATCTTAACCGATGATTTAGGGTTCAAACCACTATATGGCAAGCACCACTATATATAAGTGCTTAATTTGTGTTTATAATTCATCTCTTGCTCGGCGGTGAAGGAAAAAATCGTGAGGAAACCTGCATGTGTCTAGTTTCATTGAAATTCTGACACATGTGCATTCCACCAACCCGCATTGGAACAGCGTGGTGGAATATGTTCCAAGCCCTCTTCTTAATGAGAGAGGAGGCCATTAGCTCAGCAGTGGGAAATTTACAGGCTGTTACTTTACTAAGAAATTTACGTGGCTATTACTTTTCTATTATCATACGAAATAAATCATTATTCATTTGTTTCACAGAAATGATAACAGATCACATAATTCACATGCACGCGACGGAACTAGCGAAGGAAGTACAGCCGGCCGTGGAGACAGCGCTCTCCATGGTTTTGGAAGACATCGCCAACAAATTCCTTAAACACATCCCAACCAATATGGTTTTCCCGAACTGAATGAACATACATTCTTAAATCCTAGTCAAAATATTGCTGTATTTCAATGGAACTGCTAGACTTTTCCAGGGAATACACGAACCTATTTAAAAATGTTGATTCTTTTTTAATTATGTGCTAATTACGTTTTACATAAGAAAGTAAGAAAAACATGATATACTGACGTTTTTATCGTGTGGTTTCTGTGTTGTATAACTTCGTATGAAACCAGCTTTATATTTGATATTAAAATTTGTTGTTTAATCTACTGTTAAATTCTAGCGTATACAATTAGTTCAATAACTTATTTGATATGAATAATTTATTGTTTTTTTAATCGTTACTTGATTCTATTTATTTATGTATTAAACTATTTGTTTTATGGTTAATAAATTGTTTATATGATACATTTTTTTCTTAATTCATAATGTTGTTTTCGAATGATAATTAAGCAACTCGTTACCAAATTAGATGTTGCTATAAATCGGTCTACTTTCTTAAATCTATTGATTTAATATTTGAAGATTGCTTCATTTTTATTATAATATAAAAATTTTCGCTGCCGAAACTGTTTTGCATATCAATTTTTGAAGCATACTCTTTAAACTACTACAAGATACTTCAATTACGAATCCGAGCAAATAATTGTACAAGGATGAGAATGAGCATATCTCATCTCATTTTGATTAAAAGTTATTGTAATTAAATTTGGTTACCAATGTGACCCGCCCCGGCTTTGCCCAGATTTATTCCTTTTTCTTTACTATATTGTTTATTATATACGAAAACCTTCCTCTCGAATCACTCTATCTATTAAAAAACATCGCATCAAAATCCGTTGCGTAATTTTAAAGATCTAAGCATACATAGGGACAGACAGCGGTAAGCGACTTTGTTTTATACTATGTAATGATGATGCAGATCGTAATAAATATGATTTTGTTGGTTTTGTTCCTGGAACCGTTATGCCGTAACTGCACTAAGCTCACTGAACAAGGTCTAAACAAACGGAGCTATGCAAACGCTGCTGCTTGTACTTGTACGACTTTCGCAAACTGAGGCAGCGTGTCGCGACGGTCACAGGCCTACAAATTTGTTACATCATTCGAATTACAACATTGCACCTCGACGACTGTGCTAGTTAAACGTATACATCGATTTGCGATTCTATTGCGATAACCCAATGGTTCCATTTCGATTGCACCTTTCACGATTTTAGGTCGAACATTCTGTCTGACGACATTTTATAAAAGTGCATGCGAAATTGCACTGTCATCGTGACCATGGAAAATTCTAACTAGATTTAAATAAATCAAATACAAAAAGTGATATTAAGTATGTAACAGTTTCGTTGTAAATATTTTGATTTGAAGTAGAGGGCAAGGAAATAGATGTATGCAATGATTGCTAGTTATAGATGTGTTTTTAAATAAAAACTCTTTTCCTTTCGTCTGCACACATTTTAAAAATAAGTTTTGATTATGGAAGAACGATGACTTTATCCCCAAACCCTAACGACTAAAAGTCTTTCATATATTTAAGTCTAACTAATGGTTAAGTATCTTAAGTTAATCCGTATCTTTCTTTTTAATTTTGCCAATTTTTACATTTGAAATTCAAATATAAAATAATATTATAAGGCCGATTTTATACCTTTCAATCTATAACATAAAAATACAATTTCTATTACGTGTCGAAAATCAATTTACTTATAAGAAGCATATAATTATATTTAAATATTTGCGATACCAGACCAGTGATTGAGTGATTGCCAGACAATAAAAAAAAAACAAATATTGAGTATATTTGTACAGGCATAAAAAATGACATCTAAGTTTCCTTGTCGATACTGTTAGTCTAGCTCAAAGAAAACAAAAAATAATCACTTACTTATGTTCTATAATACATAAATTAAAATGATGTAACAAAGAGAACGTGTGATAAGAATAAGATGAAGATAGATAGATAGATATATACTTTTTTTTAAATAGATAAAAAATATGTTATCATCACGTATTTAAAATAGTATTTAAATTAGATGCGGTGATCAAAATTGTTCTTATTATATTGAAATTGCTCTGAAAAGGATACACTAATTATAAATAATGAAGAAAATTTTATTAATATTCAGTGTGATTCAAATATTATGTAGTGCTGAAAAAAGTTTTATTAATTGTAAGTATCGTTTTACTTGTAATGAAACATTTTTGAGATTTCATTTGTTTTAAGTTCATTGACCTGTTTTCTTTTTTGTCTCGTATTACTAATAAAAATACTTGATAATGTTTCTAAAGTTAATTTACTGTTTTAGTCGGTAGTTTCATATGTCCCCGTGAGGAGAAAGCCCTCGGTCGTTGCCTAAGAGACGCTCTCAACTCCTACATACCGCAATTAGCAACAGGTACACATTTAGCGTTATATCTATTAAATTGTTTAATTTTTCTAATATAACTAATTAAAAAAGTAAATATATATAGACGAAATACACGACGAAAGCCGAAACGACGTAAGTCGAGACATATTCTCATAGTCTTTTTCTTCTTGCAACGATAATACATTGACTTCACGACAGGTGAATAGTTGACGTAAGTTTGAGGAAAATGTCAAAAAACTGTGGGACGTAACTCGAAACGACGTAAGTCAAGGACTGCCTGCACTTGCATATAACGTTATTTTTCTAGCTTCATATAATTCTTGTTTTAATAGGAGTGCCAGAATACGGTGTGCCATCATGCGAGCCGCTTTTCGTTCCCTCCTTAGCGATCGAACAGACAGCGGGACCAATATCTGTGACGTCCTCGTACACGGACGTATCAGTAAGAGGCCCTTCGACCATGCGGGTAAAAGATGTTCAGTAAGTACCTTCAAATAATTAAATCATACAATGCATTTAGACCATGTTCCATGCAACGTTAAGGTTGCCGTATCATTGCTGATTTTACAAGTCTTAAATTGTACTTTAATTATATTTTTTGGCTTGGTGTTGAAGTAAATATATTCCCTGTGAGAAAAGCCACTCGATTCTTTCTCCTCCAGAGCAGTAAATCCGTTCGGAATGTAACTTTGTTGCCTAAGATTTATTTAAACTTAATACGAGTATAACCAATAATCTTTTTTTGCAATTTAACACTATTCTTATATTCAGGGTTCATTCTGCGAAGCATGAGGTGATTGCTACGCTTCACATACCTGAGCTGAGGATGAAGGGTAACTACAACTTGAAGGGGCAACTTTTAATGTTGCCAATTGAAGGAGATGGAAAATTTTCCGCGAAATATGGTAAATTTTTTATAAAATACACTTACACATCCTTATTATATATACTCTTTGCATTGTAATGGCAATAATTTCTCTAAAAAGGTAATTTTGTCAGTAAATTTAAAAATAGAATGCTTTGTAACAATGCATTATAATCCTCAGATGATATCGACGCAACAGTGATCATGGTTTTGGGAAGAAAACCTCGTCCGAACGCAGCAGACGCTCTGGCTTGCAAGAAACTTGATGTTATGTTCAACGTTAAAAAGGTTTCGATGGATCTGGACAATCTCTTTGGTGGAGATGGAGACTTAGGTAGGTCACTTACAACAACAACAGCCAGAAAATTTCCCACTGCTGGGCTAAGGAGAAGGTTTGGAACATATTCCACAACGCTGTTCCAATGCGGTTTGGTGGATGATAGAATTTCTATGAAATTAGCACATGAAGGTTTACTCGCGATGTTTCCTTCACCGCCGAGCATGAGAGGAATTATAAAAACAAATTAAGCACATGAACAAACAGTGGCGCCTGCCTGAATTTTGAACTCGCAATCATCAGTTAAGATGCACGCGTTCTAACCACTGGACCATCTCGGCTCATACTTATCACTTGCATTTAATTAACTATTAAGTTTTTAATCTTATTCAGAGTGACATTAATAATAACAGTTTCTTTTTAATTGGCAACACTAAATATTTATTCATATTACAGGAAATGCAATGAACAAATTTTTGAACGAAAATTGGGAGAAACTTTCTAAAGAATTACAAAGTCCAATGGAAGAGGCTTTAAAAGATTTCTTCAAGCCGTTAGCGGATCATGTGTTGAGTACATTAGACGCTGATGATATTTTGTCACCATAGATACCTACTGTTAAGAAAACTAAACTAAAATATTTATAAGATATTTATTAATGTTTATAATAATTAGTTAATAAGGAATTTAAAACTGTAAAATATTAATTATATTAATTAAGAATTCAGTATTCCTAGTTTAGATATAAGACAAAAATAAAAACGTTTTAATTTTTACAAATTGTTTATTTAATTTCTGTCATTGACACATATTTCTATGAACACATAAAATTCATAATACACGCTATCATAAATCAGATCGATATTATAATAATACAATTTTACAAATACCTTAACATTAAGTATCTTACTTCACTAAATAAATAATAAAGCTTACTTAATCCAGTAAAAGTAAGCACGATCGTGGTATCTCATTTCATAATTTTCCTGGTAATGACTTTTTTAATTTTCACAAAGGAGTTTTATAACAACAAAGTCACTTTTAATGATATTCATATTATCCAATAGCTACAGTTATTCAAATCAGTGATTTGGTAAAGCTTAAACCATTAAATGGTCTTTAAAAAAATGGCTTATTGGAATCTGATCAATCCTTAATAAAACTATTATGTTTTAATTGTTTACAGTCAGTTCACTGGTCGAAACGTACATCACTAATTGTATAAAGAAACATCAGCAATGTTCGTACCTCTTACACATATCACCAATCAAAGGTGGCACAGTTTTAAGGCTTGAGCCACGCGTCGATGGGTATTCTTTCGAAGGCAGCGTTGAGAAAGATGCGGAAGTGCTTGGCAATGGCCGCAGACGCCGCCGGTCTCATTTCATCGATTATCTCGGCGGCGTTGTTGTTCAGGAATTGATTCATCGCCTCGCCTGAAATTTAAAGAGCGTGCAAAATAAAAGAAATATAATGGTGAAAGTTACTTACAACCTTCTACCTTCTAGAAATGAAAAGTGCTGTCATGTTGAATGAATAAATTATGTTAAAATTACAAATTTTTGATAGTTATGGCCAATAAATTATACACATTTTTTTATTTTAATTCAGATTGGGTAATAATGTATTGATTTATTAGGTCAAATTTTATTGATGTTGTTTGTTTTCCTAAAAGTCCTCAATTCGAAAAGCAGCTTTATGTCATTCCTTGTATTTTGTGTTTGACGACCTCCGTGGTCGAGAGGTGTGTACATCGGTTTTCATGGGTACGCTACTCCGAGGTCCCGCATTCGATTCTCGGTGGAGTCGATATAGATTACCATTAGTTTTCTACATCTACTCGGGTCTGAGTGGGTACCCTCGTTACTTCTGATATTCCATAACACAAGTGCTTTAGCTACTTACATTGCGATCAGAGTAATGTATGTGATGTTGCCTCATATTTATTTATTTTATTTATTGTGTATGTGTGTGATGTGTATGTCAAATATTGTTCCTGTAAGAATGTTATCGAAGCACGAAGTAATTGGTATTTTATACTGAATGTTCTATGTGTTCGCTCCAGTTTTCGATTGCGCCCAGGATTCGGTTTTAGACAGAACATTCAATTAATAAAAATGTGCTTATCGCTCGTTTTTAATTTATCTTTTTTAATTTTTTTATCTTGTCACATAGAGGAAAATATTGATTGAAATTTCATGAAACTAGCACTGTGAAACTTGGTTTTTACTTACGATCATGTTGAAATAATAAATTATAAATATCAGTCATATAGAAAATAATATCAGTTCGCTTTGTAATATCTGATAAGTCTTATATACCAAATTATTTACTTTTACTTTATTACTTTTTGTAGAATGTTGAGTTTTGTCGAACGCCTTGAAGTCATTAATATTTAAATGCCAAAAAACTGGACTTACCGATAACGCTTCCGTGATTGACCGTATCTCTGACCTTGAAGCGAGAGCTCTTAAGCTTAAAGTCGACCTGCATGCGATCAGCTGTCATGTACTTCACGGCCTCTCGCTCGATTTCCTTGCCGAAAATCTTGACGATGGCAACCACGTCATCTGCGACACAAAGCATTAATACATCATAAAGAAGAAGAATAAAAGATTACCTCTAAATTATTTTAAATAGAAATAATAAATACAATATATGCAGAAACAATTTACCAATATTATTCATTTAATTGCATATTTAGACGTTTGCAAGTAGGTATAAGTTTGAGTAACTGCAATATTAATTTTATTTTCAATGAATTATCTCACGATATCATCGGTTTAAAAGATTTTAATATGTTTTTGTTACCTAGAGTTATCTTCAATATATTTATCGAACCATTTGAATGTATACGTATAGAATTTACTTGAATTATTGGTATATTATGTATATACCAATAATTATACATGGAATTCTAGTAAAAAATTTGGCGGAGTAGAGGTCGTTTTGTTTGACCTTTAGTAATTATTAAGGCATCTTATAATTAAGTCCGATATTTTGTTTGACAAAAATAAATTTAAACGCATGTTCGCCTTGGCTTAATGCCGACCTTGTTGGGACAACGCAAAGTATTGAAAATATTTATTTTCAAGTGTGATCGATAAATCGAGGACATATTCTGCGCATGTAAATAATTATATTGTTTATAAAAAATTGTACTAATAATAACCAACCACTACGGGACCATAAGCTAATTTAACCGAAGATTGCTGGTTCAAACGCAGCAAGTTTTTTTTAAATTTACTTATGATTGATCTCGTGTTTAGTGAAGTAAAACATCGTGTGGAGACCTGTCAAATTCTCTGAGGAATTCTGCCTCATATACTGACAATCCGCAAACTATTTATTTAAAACAGATAAGATATCATAACTTTTATATAAAATGTATTTATATCTGTCTGGCAAAATTATTCGTAACGAAATAAATCAGCTTGGCTCTAGACAGCTGTAAGTACAGGAAATAAGTCTTAAAAGGTTAAATAAAAACGGTCAGTATGTAAAGGTCACACAGGTTGTTTTATCCAAGTGCCTTTCAATTAAATCAGTTTACTTAGGGATATGACTGCTTTGACATATACATTGAAGGCTACGAGCCTGTCAGCAGGGCTGGATTTTCCACTAGTCAATAGCCTAGCGGCCCCACATAGGCTCCTAGGCAGACCAAGAATAGGGAAATAATGTTTTAAAAATCATCATCATTTATGAAACCAAATATTTATCACACTTGTTGAGGGCGATGATATGATCAAGCTATGTCAAGGAAAAAATTCGTTGTGATAGAGGGAGGGACACAACAATCTCTAGTAAAATAATCTCTAAGAATTGAAAGTATTACTAATTACAATACAAGAACTATATAAAGAGTGTTTCTACTAACTGAATGAGGCCCAGAAGTCGCCCTGGGATCGCACAGGGAACAGGAGCACCTGCCCAGACACCTCGTAGTGACCGGTGACTTCGATACGGGGCAACACAAGCCCCATGTCAATACGCAACTTCTTCAAATCTGACCTGAAACGTAATTACACTCATTAATTATCTTATTAAATTATTCCTTCAGAGAATGTTAAATATGTACGATATTGAAGATTATCTTATTTCAATTGATAATCATATTATTTAACAATACATGCATAAGAAACAACTAATAATTATCAATTGTTTTTTAAATCATTTTCATGAAATAACTAAATAAAACGTGAGAAAGTAATAAAAAGGAACTAACAAATTATATTATCAATTAAAGTGCATTAAATTTTATTTATTAAAAAACCTTTAAGGTATGTTGCCGTTATATCGTTTGTATTATTATTATTAAAAATAACTATTGACAAACTGACGTTATCATTCTTTTGACCAAATTCTTTCTACAGTATTTTACGCGGTTTAACAGTATTTACTTATATTTTATTCGTTACGAAATTTAAAAGCTGTTTACTTTGAAAGAGTAAGATATCTTTATTTATTCCCTTCATTGGATGCTGCAATCGATCCTCTTACGAAGTTATTTAGTTTCAGCGATCGTCTCAGACATTTCACGACTATTTATGCAATATGATGCTCAATTACATCGATTTGCAACTAAGAGATGCCCGTGTATTGCACAGGTTTAATAACTTTGGAATAAAGGAGAAAGAAATCACCCAACATTTACGATGTAAGTGTTTTCCATTTTTTGGCCTTCATACAAACAACATTTTAATTTGTGCAATTCTGTGACTCACTTCGCACCTCAATTGTAAAATTTTGACAACTAAATTACGGTGATACGCCATTTTGTTACGTGATTTCTATAAATTTTGTAATTGTTATTATAGTCGTTGTTGCGCACGAGATTCTGTCATTTCACGTTCGTGTTCTGCGGCGAGTTTCGAGTTTCTTCTTACAGAATACAAGACGTATTATTGAATTATAGTTAGATATAATATAACTTGTAGTTTAATATTGACCATTTTCTAAATTACTATTTTTTCAAATTTATTATTTACATACATTTTCTTTATATATCAAAAGTAAGTTAGTTTTTAAGTATAAGTAAATTAAACTGAAATTTTATTTACAATTCAAAAAATAAAAGATTTTAGCCAGCTGTTCCGGAGATTAACCATAATTATTTTTATATTAGATTAGACAAAAGAATTGATGACAAAAATATTACGGTATATACTTATAATACCGTAGTAATGCATTTTATATAAAAGTTTATTTTAATATTACAAGCAGAAACTCCAATTTTATTATAAGTATGGAGTGTAAATGCATAGATTGAAAACCTTGTAACCGATAACAGTTGAATAATGAACCAAAATCTTCGAACATTAAGACAAATCATTTTACAGCGTCATTATGAAAAATGCTCTTAAATCGTCGCCGTGCTCTTGACATACATACAAAAAAAGTCATTGTGCGTTTATTTTAAATGATTACATATTATTATACTATTACATTGTTTTGAGATAATGGGTCATACAACACTGGTTAAGTGTGACGAAACTTTGGTGATTATTATTTGTCAACTGGTTGGCCACAATAATTTGAGACGGCTGTTGTACCAATCTCAATACACCGGCTTGAATAAAATAATCCTTATACTGTTGACTTTTCTATTGATATAAATTTATATTTATATCATTAAAATTAATAATTATCATAAAACAGTTTTCATCAGAAATCATGCTGTTTTTAATGGAACCCCTAAGATATCATAATCTTTAATTTTAATATCGCGTAAGATGAATATCAGAGAATTGGGATATTTCTGGGTGGTAGGGTTTTATGCTAGTTCGTCTAGGGTATCTGATAAGTGGGTGGTACCTATACCACCCACTTATCAGATATTCTACCACAAAACAGTAGTAACCAGTATTGTTATGTTCGTGTTTGAAGAGTAAGTGAGTCTGTGCATATCAGGGCACAATAGAATAGTTAATATTTTTTATAGCGCCATTTTCTATTAGTGCCACTTACCATCAGGTGGTCCATTTGCATGTCTGCCTACTTCTACCATTAAAAATAGGACAGACAGCGTTAGGAGACTTTGTTGTGTACTATGGACCTAACGATGATAATTATACAATCTTAGCATGTTATATTCTCCTGAGAAAAATTCCGTTCAGTCCAGTGGTATTCCATAACGCTGTTCCACTGTGGTTTATGGAAACATGTAGTAATCATATGTTTTTTGTTGTTGCTGCGATTACATTACATTACATTACATAACACATAATGAGTTTAATGAAACAGACTCAAGCCAATTATAAACAAATTTTACATTATCTATATAAACAAGAGTGGAGATGGCCCAGTGGTTAGAACGCTTGAATCTTAACCGGTGATTGTGGGTTCAAACCCAGGCAAGCACCGCTGTTTCATGTGCTTAATTTGCTCTCGTGCTCTGCGGTGAAGGAAAACATCGTGAGGAATGAGGAGAAGGCATGTGACAAATTTCATAGAAATTCTGCCACATGTGTATTCCACCAACCCGCAATGGAACAGCGTGGTGGAATATGTTCCAAACCTTCTCCTCACAGGGAGACGAGGCCTTTAGCCCAGCAGTGGGAATTTACAGGCTGTTGTCGTTGTTGTTGTTGTTATATAAACAAGTATATATACAAAGAAGTCACCTGATTTTCGTCACGGTGTAATTACTCGGTCCTATGACTGTGATATTGCTGAAGGTAGCTCTCACTCGGACTGGACCGGCGTTGTTTTCCATCATCAGCCGGTCGATGAAGAGGGGTTCTACCGGAGGTACCTCCAG
Organism: Vanessa cardui; assembly: GCF_905220365.1. Taxonomy (NCBI): domain Eukaryota; kingdom Metazoa; phylum Arthropoda; class Insecta; order Lepidoptera; family Nymphalidae; genus Vanessa; species Vanessa cardui. The sequence goes on from NC_061124.1 coordinate 11,570,397, forward strand.
GTCCGGTAGTCCTCTCGCGAGGTACGGCCGGAGGTGATTGAACGACCTCTTGATACAGGAATCCAATTCGGCGTCGCTCCGCTTGCATGGCAGCAAGTATTCCGCTATAATTAAACATTACATCATTTTAATTATATTGTTATGTTCTCGTACCAGCTACAGGTGAGAATGAAATTAAACTAAGTGTAACTTAAGCAACGAATATTCCATAGTCATGTTACTTCAATAACTTTTTTTTCAATATCTGGTTACATATATATTTTGTTTTTGGCATAAGTATATTGAAACTAGTAACCTATTCACATAAATAAAAACAGCAAAAAAAAAAGCTTTTGTAACTGTTTAAAAAAAATAATAAGAAAAAAAGCATTTTCGGTGCAAAGTTTTGTTGTTTGCTATAAAACGGTTGGCCGCTCATCGCATTAAAAAAGTATTAATGCGGATTTTAAATGTTTCTTAACTAATTAATAGGGTCTTATATGAAATTTGATTACTATTTATCTTGTACGAAATTTTATCAATACGGTACCTGGTACCTATTACACAAGATATATTATAAAGCAACGACTAATATCATCTTTAAGTTTTGAACACTATGACAGTTATTTTACAGTTATAGAAATAAGTATAAAGTCAAATATCAATAACAGCCAAAGAACTTATGTTATTGTTAACTAAAATATTTAAGATTATTTTGTACACAAGATATACACAGATTTTAAATTATCATCCTGAACTATATTAATCACGTGTAAACGATTAATGTTTATAATTATTCAGACAAAACAAAATAAGCACTTAAACTAGATAAGAATCAGCAACCGCGAGAACCAAGACGAAAATTAAACATCTGTGAATAGTCGAGTAAAAATTTGTGTGTTTATAAGCATTTTGTACGCACAGTTAAAAGACACACTTTCATCACACTCCACAACAGCAAAAAAGGTTATTCTCTGGAAGATTTAATTTACAATTGTAACTTTGGATAAACATTAAAATCTGTAGCTATTTAAATAGGTACAATTAAATTGTCATCTATGAACTTATTCAGGACTAGCTCAACCTGCGGCTTTACCCGGTTGAAATTTATAAAACTTTCCCTTTATCACACAAGCCATCATCAAATTTAAGTGAACTATCATCGTATCGTAACAATCTTCGTAATAAATTTCTTCTAAATTGATTCGCATTTCTCCTTTTGCATTTATATATATTAGGATAGCTGAGATGGCCCAGTGGTTAAAACGCGTGCATCTTAATCGATGATAGCGGGTTCAAACCCAGGCAAGCACTACTATATATATGTGCTTAATTTATGTTTATAATTCATCTCATGCTCGGTGGTGGAGGAAAACATCGTGAGGAAACCTGCATGTGACTAATTTCATCGGACTTCTGCCACATGTGCATTCCAACAACCAGCATTGGAACAGCGTGGTGGAATATGTTCCGAACCCTCTCCCTAATGGAAGAGGAGGCCTTATTCCAGCAGTAGGAAATTTACAGGCTGTTACTTTACTTTTTATATTAGGATAGATTTGGTTGGTTCTGAGTTGTATTATATGTTAACATTAATTTACACAATTCCATAAATATGTACAATACAACAACCAAATTTCGCAGGATGCACGACACTTAAATTAGCATCCTGCAACGCGTTAAAGACAGCCCACGCCTCTAATTGAATGAAAAGTCTTCAACTATTCAAAATAAATCTCATGTTACAGCATTCCATAACTGTTAGCAAAAATTTTGATGTCAGAATATCATTTTTGTCATTGTTTAAATACACAATGACAATAAACATTGCTGTTTTGATCAATAAAAGATGAATCATTTATAAAATAGTTGATAATATAATCTATTCAAGATTCGGTAATCAAGATTTAACTTCTTTCATAATTTACACCCGATCGATATTGTTCTCATACAACAATAAAAGGTATATGACATACTTCATTAATAAAATTTTAACAAAAAGAAAAACCGACTTCAAACAAAACACTATTATAAAACAAATAAATATGCACTAAAAAGTAAAAAAAGTAATTGCGTATTCAACATATTTTTAGAGTCCTCCTAAGTAAAATGAAATGAAAAATCTTAGAGTACTTAAAAGTCGATTTACGATAATATAATGTAGTTACAGAAATGGGGCCACATGGGAAGCACTCACTTTCAAAGAAAAAAGAATATCAAAATCGTTCCATCCAATGAAAAGTTATGAGGTAACAACATAAAAAAATACAGACGAATTGATAACCTCCTTCTTTTTGAAATCGATACTATTATGGGCTTTAAAATGAGGTATAGTATTCGGTTTAGCAACGCAACTAAGATTAACCAAGATGAAACTGTTTGTTTATTGATTGAATTGTAATTAAGTAACTTTTTTTTTAAATCGATTCAAAGTTATTTCCGAATTAAATTACACTCATAAAATGTGTATACAAAGTGACTACAAATGATACAAAATAAGATACAAATTAGTCTAATAAATATGAAAATGAAAATGAATATGCATTTTTATGTAAATTGTAAACGCATCAGTGTTATACGCATCAAAATTAAAGAGTTAAATGGACTTATTTCATGCGAGACGCATTAACTGAAACATAATTACGTGTTGATATAAAAAAAACAAATGTATCTCGGAAGCATAATCCGGTAAAAATACTTTTCATTTTAAATAAACAAAATTATACACGAACACGAATTTCGCCCGAATATTCCGTGAAAATTATATATCGAATATCTCGGAAAAGTATTTAATTTCTAGAATAAATGGTCCTAAATAAAATGCCTAGTTTTATTTTAGAGTTCTGATAGATAATATCCATTCATTTCTTTCAAAATAATACAAGTAGGTATTTTATTTTACTTCTTGCACCGAATATCGATATTCGATTCAGGCAGCTGAAATTCGTTTAAACAAAATGTAAAGCGAATTTCGGCCCATCCCTAGTTTTTATAATGAAAACATCATTAGTACTGCGCTCTTTCAAATATGTCCATGAGATTGTTTATAATGATTCTAAGGTTCTTCAAATATGATCAACGTAACGTTGTTTTAAGATCGTTTATTGTGTTAAATATTAGCATAGACAACATATAATGACTCTACTGAGCATATTAATATAATCTCTGTTTACTCATACACGGAAGCCTTAAAATGTATGAGTCCTTTGTCAGCATTCAGTATAGACTGCAATGTGCGTAAATACAATAAATTTAAATATGTTTAACTCGCGATTGATTCTCACTTATTAAAATCGCAGTCAAACCTACCTCTAATATTTAGTATGAAGAATAATATTATTCAGTTTCATAAAAAAATATTTACTAATAGTAAAGTTAAATAATAAATATAATTCATGACTGCAAGGAATTGGTGGCTAGAATACTTGCAGCATTTCCACGTTGCAGAAGTTTCGATCTTCAGGACGAAAAATAAACGAGCGCCTCTGAAACGTAGTAGAAATGTTACACTTTTAAATTTAAGTTTAAATTTAAATCTGCAAAAATACATTAATATTATTATATATGTATGGCTCTTATTCAACTATTGTCCATTTCTATTTTAAGTTCATATAAAAAAAAACGTAAATAAGACACACATATTAGAGCCCTATCTACTCAAACTAATATATTAAAAAAAAAAAACGATACGATACTTCAACCCATTTCTTTCCTATTGAGAAAAGAATTACATCCAAAATTACTTCAAGGAAATTCTCTATAAAAACTTATTAAATTCGATTAAGATATTAGATTTCATCTCCGTAATAAATGGGCTTAAGAAGGACTAAAGCCTATTGTCTAAATTTAATAGCGTGTCGCGTATATAATAATAGTACCTTAAACCAATACAAACAAAAAGACAATAAAAATTCATAAAAGCAAAATATCGTGATTTGAATATTACATTATTCAAATCGAGACACAAACCTATGCGTAATATAAATAAATATAACATTATATTTAAAAGATACGACGTTAGCATGGTAACATATATATATTAAGTGGTAAAATACGTAAATTATTATATATATATTTAAATTTAACGTTTTTCAACATGCCATTTACATAATATATAACCTTGGTCTTAATACACAACGCGACAATCGTACAATCGTTCTTAGCTTTCTCATGATAACAAAATTGCATTGCCTAAGCTCAAATGATATAATCTTTACATTAAATAGTTCTATTTTATTTTATAACATTGCATTCCATGTAATTATGTAATTTTACATAACAATGTAATGGTCATACGAGTACAAGTGGGTTTGACAATACGCTAATTAAAAAATGTATGGCGTTTTATTGTTATCACAAAGTTACACATAAAACTAGCACACACCGCGACTATGCACGTGTGCAATACTGATATTGAATACTTAATAATACTACAGAATTTGTTTATTTACGATGTAACAGAAAATTCTATAATGATCTGTATTTCTTTATGTACTATATTGTCCAATATACAAAAACCTTCCTCTCGAATCACTCTATCTATCAAAAAAAACCGCATCAAAATCCGTTGCGTAATTCCAAAGATCTAAGCATACATAGGGACAGACAGCGGTAAGCGACTTTGTTTTATACTATTGTACATAGCAATAAAATAATTCCTGGTCTCGTGTGAACAAGGAATCTCAAAATATTATTTTTGCGTATTAGTGGTATAGTGATTGTGCAATGTTAATGATAAAAGCAGGCTTGAACTTGAACGTTTCAATTTGTACAACAAACTCTTGCACAAGGTCACTTGTTATATAACGCGTTATGTAACTCGACCCGAAAACACAGTTTTGACGAAAATTCGCGCGCACGCGACAACTTGTTGATCGTGTATGTTAAGGTAAATATAACGACATGTTTTGACTTGCTCTATAAATTTTCAACGCTTTAATATTATCTGTGGTATCATTTTTTTTTTTCGACAACGAAGCAAAGGTATGAGGTAACGTACGTAGGTAACCTTATACGTATTTAAATATGTAACCTTATATTATATTTTTTCTTTTTTAATTGTACTCGTTTTCTGTCATGTATTACGTTTATATAATGTAAAACCTTCTCTGAAACGCACTGCATATACTGGTTGGTTCTATGTAGGTATATTAGTTTAGGGTCAAATAATATTAATATAGAATCATTATTTATATGCATATATGCATACAATATAATAGATATCATATTTTGACGACAAAAAAGGCTGTATATTTAAATGTCAAATAGTTAATCGAAGGTAATATTTACGGAATGAAGCAGGAGCCCGATTGGGGTGGATATGTCCTTTTAATTTTACGCACTTTAAGCCTTTGGGTCCATTAAGAGGTCGTGTCCAGCGGTGGATTGTAATTAGCTGATGATTACTATGACGATGATAAAGAATATATACAGTCCAAGTACTTTTCAATTGAAGCTGGACATAACAAAGATAAATAAGAAAAATAAAAAAAAATTAATAATTTCTATTATCGGTATTGTTGTCATCACTCTAGTGAAAAAATATTTAAAGCGTGTTTCTCAACTCGAACTCTACACCGAAGTTTGTACTCGCTTTTTTTACTTCACTATAATACACCACGCACTTGATCTGTCTTTTGTTTTATTATCAGAAAGTAATAAGTATAATCTGATACCGAGTATAATATACGCCCATGGGTATAAGATCGTACTTTAGATTCACGGCAGATAGCATCGCTATGCGGTAAGAGTGTTTAATATTAACGTAATAAATAACACCGGGTTCTTAGTTAGGATCTATCGCTTAATAGTTTCTTACGGTCGAAAACAGTACGTTTCGACATAATAATGTTATCACATCACATGTATGTTTACGGTTATGAAATCGGAAACCAACGGCCGTGCCGTGCGGCGTGCCGATTTTAGGACGTGTCTATTTTATTTCATGGAGTTATGCTTTTGAGCCGAGATGTCCCAGTGGTTAGAACGCGTGCATCTTAACCGATGATTGCGGTCAAACCCAGGCAATCACCACTGAATTTTCATGTGCTTAATTTGTGTTTAAAATTCGTCTCGTACCCGGCAGTGGAGGAAAACATCGTGAGGAAACCTGCATATGTCTAATTTCATAGAAATTCTGCCACATTTGTATTTCACCAGCCGGCTTTGGAACAGCGTGGTGGAATATGCTCCAAAACCTTCTCAAAAGGAGAGGAGGCCTTAGCCCAGCAGTGGGTAATTTACAGGCTGTTGTTGTATGCTTTTGTGGACTCTTGGACTAGTAGGGCTCATAGATATCTAGATCTAAGGTTTGACATAGTTCAAATAAATACGTAAACACTGAATTTTTAAACTCGGACATCATAAGATAAACCCATTTCAAAGTAAGCGAGAAGATTATATATTTTTTAATTGTTACCAATCGAATCTCATGTGTCAGTGATTTAAGAAGATTAATTTGTGTTTTTGAGATGTTGCAGATCGTTTTAAGACCGTTTTTATAGGACTTGTAAGAGCGTTATTAGTATTTCATCAAGTTTTAATGAAATGCGCTTCAATGTGTTGTAAGATCAATTTTGCAAACAGTTGAGTATGTTAAATTAATACTCATCCAGGATAATATTAATCTAAACTCATTTTCAACAAAACGGTGTCAGAATACCATGGAAATAAATATATAATTCCCTTTTTAAATTATTGAAAGTCTTGATTTTTTCTATTTCTTCGAATGTCACTTATAATGTTGTAATAGTTCGCGTATATATTTTTTTAATAGTCTATACATTATTACCGGTAAAATCAAAAGTCAAAATAAACTTTATTCAAGTAGGCTTTTACAAGCAATTTTAAATCGTCATTTTACAATTAAGTGAAGTTACCACCGGTTCGGAAAGTAGATTCTCCCGACAAGAACCGACAAGAAACTCAGTAGCTACTCTACTGATACGAAGTGTTCTACTTCAAGTAGGCTTTTATAAGCACTTTTGAATCGTCATTTTACAATTAAGTGAAGCTACCCCCGGTTCGAAAAGTAGATTCTACCGAGAAGAACCGGCAAGAAACTCAGTAGTTACTCTATTGATACGAAGTATTCTACGATAAAATTTGAATTCAGAATTCTTATTAGTGTTGCAAGATTTTCTGTGCCAGACGTTCTCTCATAGCACAGAATCAAAACAGATACTAAAAAGATCTACTGCACTGTATTCGTAACTATACAAATCTAATTATAAATGTTTAAAAAACTTTGTAGGATATCTATATAGGAACACGGCTATATTTAAGAGGGCATCAAATCATTTTGTTTTACATTAACATTTGCTCACTCTGGAAATTGTCGCATTATAATCACGGGTCCATAGTAAGAAGTCATCAATAATGTTACCTTCACCTATACAAGTATTATAGACTTATCAATACAGGGAATCCAGTAGGCGTTGTCGTGAGGTTACTACAAAAAATTGTTACGAAATGTAAGAGTGTCAAGGCTTTACAACTGGTCCGGCCTGACGGTCTGGGTCCAAAACGAAACGAATTATCTACCCTAGAAATGATTGTGGACTCATTATAAATTACAATCATGACTAATCCTTGCTTACAATTTGAAGGTAATCTTACAAAGATAAAATTGAGTTGAAATTACTTTGCGTAATATTAAATAAAAAATCGTAATTGTTTCAATTAGTTTTCAGAACGAATTTGATATAAAATCACTTGTTTAAATTACTTTTATTATAATTAACAATAATCTGTAGATAATGTTAATTTAAATATGAATCGATGTTGAGCATTTAATTTCAATTTCAAAAAAAGAGCCGATGGAATATATTTTTTTAAATTGTTTTTATAGAAATAGTACAAGGAAATACGTTGAATCATCCACGGGTCAATGTTATCGATAAATTTTATAGAGACGTGATCGTCGATTGTTCTGCGCCTGTGACCCAATCATAGCTCTCAGACCGCATTCATAACACGCGCTGTACATTAAAATTTATGGACTCCATATAAAGCAAGCAAGGCTGAAACTGAGCATCTTTTGCTCAATGAGAGCGATGATTATGCAGCTCAGCTATCTGAGTCATAGTTTTTCGTTGACTTCATATTAATATCATATAGTTACAGTACGTTTTAAATCTATAGATTATTGTATGCTAGTTTTTTAATGGCGATTCAAAAGTGCGTGGTTAAGTGAGAATATTCACTGATTATGTTACAGCTTGTATTTTTACAAGTGAAATTTAATTACATTTTTTTTTCTTTTCTAACATCAACTGTACCGGCAGTATCATCTTAGTCTTAATGTTTGCATCGTTTGAATTTCGTATCGATATTCAAAAATATTTATAACTGGCTGAACCTACGGCTTAAATCTTTACCATGCATGCAAATCATCCTTCAACGGGATTCAAACTATGTCCATGACAAAGCTCATCTAAATTGGTTAAGCAGTTTAAGTGAAGAGGAAACACACAGAGTTCATTTCAAATTCATAATATTGGTATGTAGCTATAGGATCAAATTAGAGATTTTTTCGTAATGTTTTGTCTTTTATGTCAAAAAGGGAGCATTCAACTTACTCATTTATTGTAACAACAACACAGATTGAGGAGAATCCGCGATTAATTTACAAAAAAAGAATTTGCGTGTACGTTATGTACGCACGTGAGAAATTTTATTTCTTTGGCGTAAGTAAAGTTTTTTTTATTGGAATAGATTGGCGGACGAATATATGGGCCTCATGATGGTAAGTGGTCACTATCAACCATAGACAATGACACTGTAAGAAATTTTAACTATTCCTTACATCGTCAATGCGTCACCAACCTTAGGAACTAAGATGCTATGTCCCTTGTGCCTGTATACACTGGCTCACTCACCCTTCAAACCAGAACACAACAATACTGCGTATTGTTGTTTGGCGGTAGAATATCTGATGAGTGGGTGGTACCTACCCAGGCGGGCTTGCACAAAATCCTACCACGTTAAGTAGTTTAATTTGGTAAAGAGTTAATTACAAAAATAATATTTTTATCGTTTACGAAATTCCTTCTTTCTTAACACTTCACTCCCAGTGTAAAAATACCTTTTTAATATGAATATAAATTAAGAAATACCAATAAATCGATAATATATCATTTTGATTCAACTCTTCCGGTGTCGGGTCGTAAGTACCGTTAAGGGTTATCAGTTTCCTGATAGTGTTAAGGATTTCATTGTAAAGTAACAGACAATTAACGTCAACAAAGGGCAAAGGGATACTTTACGACTATATTATGAAAATAAGTTGTTTGTTTGTTTGTAATCAAAATGTATAAAACTTTTTCGAAAGCAAAATGATGATATATATATAAATAAGGTGTACCTAAGTTGGCAATATTTTTTTTAAATATAGCGTTTGCTAAAATCTACATGTAAATGTCCTTTTGGTAAGATCGTTTTTGTAATGAAATTCGCCACATTAAGTTTCTAAAGTATTCAAAATATTTTTAAATTAATGAATAATCAAGTAACTTTTCACTGAAAATTGAACTTTTTAATATTACGTTGATATTTGTTATATTTTATAACATGAAAGTATTATACAAGTTGTAGACACAGAATAAACGTATTCTACTAAAACTTAACTCAATTTCTAATGTGAGTTCATTTTGATTTCATATTTTAGATTACTTTTGAAATCCGAATACTCTACACAAACTGATCAAAATAGTTTAATACGGATTCAAAAGACCTCATAAGAGCATTGTAATAAAATTAAATAAAGTTATTTTCAAATTCTATATTTGGAAGATTCGTTTGTCACAACGATAAACAGAACAATTCATACAAACCGTTTTAATGCAAATATTGTGTGAGTAATTACTCATTGTTCAAATAAACTATAATACGAATTCGTAATACTACGTCTGCTATTTTTAAATCAAGCCAATTCTATATTGTTTTTATCTGAAGACAAGGTCTCATAAAAATAATATAAGCCTAAGTGCTCACTTTGCTATGGCATACAAGGATTACGGCGCGTGCACTGAATTAATTAAATGTTCTCCGTCAAGAATTCAAGAAAAGACAATAAAAAAACAAAGCATTTCCTTTGCGGGATTATTTATTTATGCTGACTGATGATTTACAACTATATAACTTCGAGAATACTGAATAATGCTGTCATGCACGAATAAACATCTTAATGTATTTAAACATTAATGTATTTTTTTTTCTTATAACAATCAATAATAGAAATTAAAATTAATAATAACAAAACAGTCACAATATATCAGAATAGTCTGTATTTTAAAAAAAAACGTATCCCTGTATACATATATCCAACTTTAAGGCTTCTTATTACTGAAAGGGCTTGGGGCCCATTCTACTACGTGGTTTCGTTAATGATTACTTAGGATATATGGAGCAACATAACTCGCTACGTTTGCCGGGATTGATCTCGCGATCTTCGTTCATTATTATGTACAATGAACTCATTCGTCTGTACTATGAGTCTATATCATAATGAAGATGTAAAATTTGCTTATTTGAATATAGGAACTAATGACCCAATTTATTTTTTGATTTTAAGTGAAGCTTGTGAATTTGACTAACTAATTTTCCTTAATATGGATAGATTAAGCGTTCCGTTTATATGAGTCAAAAACTACTTCGAGGACAATTTCAAAGGAAACTTGCGAATAAAGCAAAAATAGACTTTCGAAAATGCGGATTTAATACGTCACGCGGCGTAAACTACAAGGATCCCTCGAAAGAGCTGTAATCGACCTCAGCAAAAAAACTTTGAAAAGGAGCTAATATATGTCGTACATCACATCACATACACAAAATTTGATTAAAGATAGTAAGAAATTCTGCCCCATATCGCACCCTAACTGCGAGCCGTATAGGAGTTCCATCACTACATAGTATAAAACAAAGTCGCTTTCTCTGTCCCTATATCTTTAAATCTACGCAACGGATTTTGATGCGGTTTTTTTTAAAAGATAGTGTGATTCAAGGGGAAGGTTTGTGTATATAATACATGAACAATATAGTAAAGAAACACTGATAATTTTAGAAGTTTGCGATGTGATGTCGTAAATAAACAAATTCTGTAGTATATTTAGTATCAGTATTGCACCCGTGCGAAGCCGGGGTAAGTAGCTAGTTAATTATAATATTCGACTATGATAATTACATAAACATAACCACATTACGGAAGGTGACTCAAATATCCAAATAACCTATAAATAAAAGATTCGACTGAGTATCGCTAACGTGCTCCTCAGAATTGTTCCGTTCCCTTCCGTTCCGTTACTTTGTCATGGATCCTGTGCTCAGAACCTTACCAAACTTTCACCAAATTACTCTTGAAGTATATATTTTATAATAAAAAAAGAATCATTAAAATTGGTAAAAAAAATTTAAAAAAAATGGGACCCCACGGGAAGCACTACCTTTCAAACAAAAAAAAATTATCAAAATCGGTCCACCCAGTGAAAAGTTATGAGGTAACAAACATAAAAAAAAAAAAAAAAAAAAAAAAAAATACAGACGAATTAAAAACCTCCTCCTTTTTGAAGTCGGTTGAAAAATATGTAGTTAAATATATAATTCTTGACTGCTATAGCGTAAAAATTGTATGTATGACAATGACAAAATGACAAAACAAAGTTACTTAATGTCTGAAAATATTCCCTGATTTTTATCATGTGCTTCCCACAATGGAGTTACCAATTCGAAACCCAAAAAGGAAAGGAAACCTGAACCTAGCAGTGGGAAATTTATAGCATACTACTTTTTGGCAAATAAACTTTGATTAAACAATTCTATATTGATTCTCTCTTTCTTTCATCGCTAATTCGACAAACGAATGAAGAAGACAGAGCATTATGTAACCATATAGCAGATAATCAACGTTTATTAGTCAGGAGAATGGTTTACGATTCACAAGTCTCGGAATTTCCAAACACTTTTTCTCTTCCGCGTGGAATTTATAAAGAATTTCCATCGACATGGTTTTTATGACGAAACGTATTCAAGTCGGCCCTCTTGCTTAAAGTCAATGCTTAAGCTTCGTAAAAACGATGGTTTTATTAAAATGTAAATATAAAAACGTGCTTAGTTAAAAAAAAAAACGTGAAATTGAATTTTGGAGTAGTCAGCAAAACTTCTTTCAAGTAAAGTTACATTGTCCAAAATAAGGCCTATCCCAAAACATTTCGTACATGTAGACTTATTAGTTTAAAATCCTAACAAACCTCCTTATTAAATAAAAAAAAAATCTTATCTTGTTTTTTTTGTCGGCTATCATTACGATAAATTTTATTACTATCTTACTACCAGCTTAATCATAAAACCGTAACAGTCGAAAATTTCGTTAAATTTAAAATAAAATAAGGCATTCTACGCGAGGATATGTATATATGATAATATTATGTAAACTGCGGATTGTTAAGTATGTATATTTTATAGCTTTCATAAATTATATCCACAATAATAATTATTTTAAATTAATGTTAAGCCAGTTGTTTCAATGTTATAAATATAAATTAAATTCACGAAGGGATAAATCGATTATCGTTAAAATATATATATTTAATAATTCACGATCTTCTGGAATAATATGTAATGCATTAATGGCTACAACATTGACGTGGAGTAGGGAAAATAAAGATTAAAAAAATACACATTTTGTGTCATTTACTTCTAAAATTTTGTTATATTTTTTGTAAAAATCATTCCATTCAAGCTAAGTTTTCGTATAAGGTGGTAACATTAAGGTCGAGTGACCATTTTTCATTACAATACGCAAGAGTCGGCAAACATGGGGTCCGTGCGTTGTTTCGTCAGCGCAACATGAAAGTGACCTTGGCATGAATGACAGCTCTCCGAGCAACCGACAATACTAAGATGATCGTGATCGCTTAAATTAACTCCGAGATTTGGGTGATTTTTAAATTTCATATATTATACTACTATTATTCTTTTTATAAATTGCAGATTGCAACGGAATACATAAACCGTCATTTTGGAGACAGTTTTTTTTAATGTAAAATAAAATATGCGTGTAAAGGTAACACTATATTTAAGTTTATAATTAAGGGAAAAAATAAAACCATCTACACATACGTTATATAAAGATAGAGAGAAGATATTCTTCCACGAAAACATATGAATAAGTTTTCGTATTTTTCCAATTGATCTCAAATTGAATGCCAACTACAGTACTTAGGATTTATTTTTTTGGTGCAATAAGTGTGACTCTTTGTTTGATTTGGACACTTTATTTAAAATTGCCTTAAGCTTTGTTACACAATCAAAATAAACGTGACATTTCTTGGAATTATATTTGTGCATTTTATAACTTGTATTCATAATAAATGAGCACAGATTAATTTACCAATTGGGCATGATGCCGCGATGGCAATTTTATTAAGTAATAATGATTAAATTTAGTCTATAGTCTCAATATTTCAACGGGTAAAAGGGCACATAAGATTGCTTTCTTAGTTGAAGAAATAAAAGTAGATTTTGTATATTTTTAGTAACATAGATAAAAAAACCTAAGTTATTATTTAATAACTTGAAAAAGGTTTTATATGAAATATATATATTAATTATCGTATTAAATTAGTTTTCATTTTAATATTATTTCCGTAATTTATTGTAACGTATATTTCGTCAAACATTTGACAAAGGATAATTATTTGTAATGATTTTATATTTTCATCATAAAATTGTCAACATCAAAATAAAATAGTATGAGGGTGGGTATGTATAGTCAAATAAATTTGATAAATATTAAAATTATAGACTAATAAAACGAAATTAAGATGTTAAAGATGCAAAGCACTCATTACTAATTATTATTATTGAAAAATCAATAGATTTTTGTTTATTATGTCTACTTCAGTAACAGTTGTATAATTACAAATTTAAACGCATTAAGAAAAAGGTCATCGTTTTTACATCAGATTTTAAAAAGTTACCAAATATAATTTCAACATTTTTAACGATTGGCAACCAATAAGTGAATCATCAACAAATGCTGGTTGCGGAATCTATATTTGAATACAATTCAATTTACGTTCATCTTAAAAAATAATTTTTATTATATACATTTTTAATTGCCATAATGTTTTTTTTTCTAAATATAATTTGTGTATTAATTTATATTTATGTACTTTTGTGTGTAATAGTATTTTAAGGGTACTTACGTATTGTTGGCGTGTTATCATTCTCAGCGGCCTCTCCGTTGTGACAGATTATGGTAAAACAAAGGACTAAGAGAATTTTGAAAATACGTTGAGCCATTTTTTTATTTTTTTTTATAACAACTTTATCGTTACAGTTCGATATCACAGAACGTCCAACACTAATTTACATTCGAATTCGTGAGATTAATTTTTTTTTTTTTCGATTTGTTTTCCCGCGTCCGCTGTTCTACAGATTCAGTTGGCAATAGCCATCTGGTCGGTCGTCAGCCGGTTAACGCGTCTCATTTTGTTTGAAGTGAAAGCATGAGGCGTTGTTTTATTCGGGCATGGTTTTCGACATCCCTAACCTGCCCCCCCCCCCCTTTGCATAGTATTTACAAACACCACGTGGGTATCTGAGCTGTTATTATGTCTATCATAGAATTATAATGTGTCATAGCCTTTTAATGATGGGATTTTAATTTTTCCTTTTGTATATAACAATATTTTTATTAATTTAATAATCTATTGATATTGTTATTATTTTGAAGGTATATGTGATTTTTTTCTGATGTAATAAGCATGTGTGCTATCACAGCTTCTGTGTACATACAATTTATAAATTTGATGATGACTACTGTTTTATTATTAACTGTCTGCCCTTGAGTAACCATTTATTTGATTTGAGAATAGGTACTATAAACTTATTTATTTTTAACCTTTTTATATAAATATTTTACTCTGCACAGATGATAAATAGATTTTTTAATATAATCAACTTTTGTATAATTTGTACAAATATATAAATTAATAGTAAATATAAAGATACGCGTAATTACCAATAAACAAACGAACCATAGTTTATTTATTTCCTTAGTTATTAACGAATATTAGTCGAGTAAACAATTTATTAAAATCGTCTATATTTCTAAACATATAGGTGTGTTATTAAATACACCTCATGCAAAAACTTCTAAATATTGACAGGAAAATTGGACCCATTATATTCAGCGTGTTTCAGAAGTTTTTGTTAGTTAACGTAGCCACAGAAATGCATGGCCGGGCCTTCTTGTGGTATAATAGTTAAACCTATACTATCTATACTAATATTATAAATGTGTTTGTCTGTCGCTTTTTCACAACCAAACTAATGAACCGAATGTGATGAAATTTGATGTTAGACAAATTTGAAGTCCAAGGAAGGAATTAGTCTATTTTTTGCCTGAGAATGAACCAAGGGGTTCATTGTCAGGCAAAAGGGGGTTTAAGGAAAGGTAAGCGAACCCGCGGGCGATAACTAATATAATATAAAATCGAAAATATAGGGTAGATAGCAAAAAAACATTGAAAAATAACTAGCTTCAAACTAAAAGAATTATAAATAATGGCTTTTGTCTCTCATTGTGATGTCTCAGAGATACCATAAGTATTGTATGGTATTTTGGTAACGTAACAGCTGAAAACATTTTCCCACTTATTATATGTACCTATTATAAAGATACATATTTTCTCATACTTAATCAAGTCATAAAAAATTCGTACTTAGGAAGAGTATCATATTAATTAACAATTAAAAGTTTTATGTTAGGAAAGAAATATGTTACTGTATCTCGTATAATTTGCAAGACGTTCAGACCGGGTCAATTTTAAGCGGGCGTTAATGACCATATCCGTAAAGGTTAAGGCCTAACAAAAATGGTCAAATGAGTCTCGAGGTAACATTTATATTATATATGCGAAAATAACTCTGTCTATGCAAACCGTGCAAAACTTACTTCTAGAATAGACATAAGTTACTTTTCCATGCCTGTCACCTAACGAGCAACAGCTAAAACGCAAGCGAAACCGAGGGTGATAACTGGATAGACATGAAATGACCATCTCTAAATATTTGAATAATCTATGATATATATTCTCTAAATTTGAGCATGAGCCGAGATTAGAGTTGGTACCGAACATATTGTATTTAATCTTGAGCATTGATAACAGCGCCACTGAGCTTTCATTTCTATACACAAATTTCATTATCAATAAAGGGAATATTGTAATGAAACTTGCATGCGTCGGAAGAAATTCTCCCAGATGGTTCATCTACTAATCCAATACCAATACAATTGAAGCATTTTGGCATAACATTCATTAACCTCAATACAAGAAGAAGCGTCATTCCAGTAGTGCGACATTTTAGAGCTGTATTTATGTGTAATTTTATCTCATATTTATAAATAAATATATATTATTAAAAGGCACACAATCTCGCCACGTGAGTACCAGGTACCAGCTGGTACCGGCAACTTATCAATTCATAGGTTTTTGCTTGAACAGTAAGTAAATCTAATAACTTTTTTTTATATCGTGCGAATCTTTTACATTTAAGGAGTGGTCTGCAGTGTGGATAGCTGAGGTACTATGATTACCGGCTAACCTATTTTTTCGTCTCTCCTGGGAATATAAAAAGCCTTAATTATTTCTAAGAGCAAAACTAGTTTGCTGTTTACACAAAAAGCAAAATTTGACCTTCGATTTATTATATTTACATGACGTATAATATCTAAACCAGAAACTACTCTCAATTATGTAACGATAATAAAATTGATAAAATATTAGATTATTTTAAATATATTAATATTTAATTAAAAGCAGTATTTAGAATTATTGGTAAGTATAATTTAACACTTAATTTAAATAATTTGAACGAACATTAACGATGTTTATCATTTAGCAATGCTTAAGAATGATAATTATTGTACAAAAAATCTATAATTGGTCTTAAAATAAAACCAAAGCAATTGAATCAAGGCCAATCAGTCTATTAAGATATGAAAACATTTTTTTTTACTTTACTTATTATTTTATAGCTGAATAAGTGTTATAGTGTACTCAGTGGAATTTACCAATAGGCTAAGTAAGCTGGGTCGGCAGATTTAGGGGGGCGGAAAATTTAGCCCAAATTTATTATAAACTTACAGAAATAAAAAAAACTTTCAATTATATGTATACTAATTACGCCCTTAATCCGTATACTCGTCACAACATAGAAGGTTGGAAAAATAATCTAATAACTGACAGAAAAATCACCTAGTTTATACTATATAATATATATATATATATACTAATAACGGGAAAAATCCCATGTAATGAGGACGTTAGAACACAAATCAAAAATGTTGCAAAAAAGAGTAAGGGGAGGCAATAATTAAACAGCCTTACTTGGTGGTAGGGCTTTGTGCAAGCCTGCCTGGGTAGGTACCACCCACTCATCAGATATTCTACCGCTAAACAACAATACGCAGTATTGTTGTGTTCCGGTTTGAAGGGTGAGTGAGACAGTGTAACTTCAGGCACAAGGGACATAGCATCTTAGTTCCCAATTTTAGTAGCGCATTGACGATGTAAGGAATAATTAATATTTCTTACAGCGTCATTGTCTGTGGGTGATGATGACCACTTATCATCAGGTGGCTCATGCTCGTCCGCCAACCTATTCCATTAAATAAAATAAATAAATAATAAAAAGTCACTGAGTGTACTGAATATGAAATATGGTTAAGTCAGGTTTGCCGTGAAACTGTCTGGAAATTAGATGATAATTTAATCTTGAAATGCTTTTTTGAAGTCCATAGTATATAGTAAAATATAAATATTATTAAGTATATCAGATGTATAATAATTCGGTTATATTGACAATATAATTAGTCATACGTAATCTATGCATATAATGAAATTGTATAAATAATAATAATATAACGAATAATTAAATCCTTACTTGATTACTAAATTTATTGAAAGCTGACTTCAGAGATTCAGATTAATATGAGAGATGTACTGTTAATTTCCCCACATGAAGTGACCCAATTAAATCTAGCGGTACTCCATCCCTTCAGGTTGAAGACACAATACATTGACTTAATACATATGACGTCATTATATTTCCCATGATTTCTCCATTGCAGTAATTTGACCTCAGCCCATGGTCAGTAAATATTTGGAGCAAACCTACAAGCTCGCAGCATGCCAATTAGCCAGTGCGATGCCAACAAGAAACCCTGAGTCACAGTCGCAGATTTATTTATGTTTTACCTGTTGGATCAATTGTGTTTAAATGTGTTACCTATTCTAGAAATAGTTAAAGTACAAAAATATTAAGAAGTATATATTTCTAATAAAAATATTCTTAATTTTTTGGAGACACGTCTATTGTACTGTTAGGAATAACAGTGGATTCTTTTATAATTTAAGTGTACAAACGCACAATTTTAGTAAAGATAAAGTCCCACGAACACATATTTTATTGATAGGTCGCACGGTGCTTACCTCCTTTTCAATGAAATCAAAGTTAAAAGATTTTTTTAGTTATAACTTTTTTATATTTTTCTATCGTCTCAAATAAATTATATCAAGTTTTCAAAACACAATCTAACTAGCTTATATCCTGAAAGTTATAATAAATCATATATTTTTAGATATTAAAAAACTTCCGTTTATCTCCTGTAGGCCTCTTAAAACTCATCCCGACCCTGTCATCTTTGTCCCTTTGTATTTCCTTATCATCGAAGTTTAAATATGATTGTGGCAATGAACAGAGACAATTGAATCTTCGAAATGATCCATCTTAGCCCAAATTCACTCGTAGGAGTAAAATACCAGCCGTTGAATAATTAAAATCATAACAGTGATTCCTGTGAATAGATCACACCTTTAAAGACAAGGGTTTAAAAGAGCATAGAATTCCTCCCCCCTATAAAATGATACATTGCATTATGACGTTATATTGCAAAAAGTATGGTCTTTTTATAACGTGACTTTTAAAAAGAAGACATATACTATGGGCGAAAACACATACTACTAGATATGAAAATAAATTATCAATGCTATCAATATAATCTACTAAATTAGATAAACGCACCGTCTAAAAGGGGCAAACATAATATTTAACTATGCAGTCATAAAAATTATACAGTCATACTCACTGGCGGATTTACCAATAGGCTAAGAGAGACGGCAAATTTAGCCAAATATTTTTTTTGATTACAGAAACAATAAGTAAAATTTTAACAAAAAGAAAAACCGACTTCAAACAAAACACTATTTTAAAACAAATGAATATGCACTAAAAAGTAATAAAAATAATTGCGTACTCAGCGTATTTTTTAGAGTAATCCCAAGTAAAATGAAATGAAAAATATTAGACTACTTAAAAGTCGATCTACGATTATATAACGTAGTTATAGTTATTGGTATATTTGGAGCCGGTGTCAGCCAAGGTGCCCTTGCCCCAACAATCAAAAGAAAGAAGCGATACGAGCCCCTTGATTAATCCAGTATATTATTGTATAAAAGGTAATTTGTAAAAAACATATTTGTTAAAGTATTCTCGTATTGTTTTTCGATTGATATACTGTAGGGTTTTCTTGGCTGACACCGACTCCAAATATAGCAATATTTGTAACTACATTATATAATTGTAAATCGACTTTTAAGTAGTCTAATATTTTTCATTCATTTTACTTAGGAGGACTCTAAAAAATATGCTGAGTACGCAATTATTTTTATTACTTTTTAGTGCATATTCATTTGTTTTAAAATAGTGTTTTGTTTGAAGTCGGTTTTTCTTTTTGTTAAAATTTTATTTATTTTTTGATTTTAAGTGAAGCTGATGTAGAGAAGAAAATCCTATATTAATTGTTCTACCTGCCCAAGAAAAATAGTAAGCTTATTAATATGCGATTCTTTTAAGAACCAAATGTAGATGTATCATGACGCACTTTGAACTAAAATTTGTACGAGGGACACTGCAGGATCCTGAGAATTCGACACTTTGAACAGTGATTTTGTTCAGAAAAGTAATTGTAAATCTTAATTGTTTTTGGTGACCGTCTAGAAACAATTGTAATTAATAATATTCCATGTAAGAAAATTGTTAGTAACATTTTTATTACATATTTTGACTGAACCGCCAAAAATTCCTTAGTTTGTAGAACTACCCGAATAAGTTATTGTGAAACCATCCCTAAGAGACGTCTATCTCTCGATTTTGAAAACCTTTTTTGAATACCTTTTAAAGTGTACAGTAGGTATTATTTTAGGTATGGTTTGATAACACGTAAGGAAGTGATAAATATATTTATATGATGCCTATCGAACAGAATGGTGTTCTTTAATACGCGGTCCCCTAGGTCCATTAGTTTGATCGATCTCGGAGGTTTCAGCCAACTTTGCAATTACTTTAACGTTACTTTAGAAACCTCTTAAATAATCAGTATTTTTCTATTTTATTGTGCATGTTTTGTACATATAAACCTTAACCTTCAACAACAACAACAAAGTAAAGTAACAGCCTCGGCCTCCTCTCCCTTTGAGGAGAATGTTTGGAACATATTCCACCACGCTGTTCCAATGCGGGTTGGTGGAATACACATGTGGCAGAATTTCTATGAAATTTGTCACATGCAGGTTTCCTCACGATGTTTTCCTTCACCGCTGAGCACGAGATGAATTATAAAGACAAATTAAGCACATGAATCAGCGGTGCTTGCCTGGGTTTGAACCCGCAATCATCGGTTAAGAATTTGAGATGCACGCGTTCTAACCACTGGGCCATCTACCTTAACCTTGAATCAACCTATCTTTCGAAAAACGCATTAAAATCCGTTGTGAAACTTTAAAGTTACACAGGGAAAAACAGCGGTAAGCAACTTTGTTTTATATTATGTAATGATATGTATAAGAAGTCAACTTAAAGACCAAAGACAATATTGGTTAAATTTTGATTGTGATATGATGATAATTACTGTTGAAAAACGAGAATATTATTTAAATGTATTCTAAGGAACTGGCCACTATTAAGAACTACTTACCCACTTGTTTTCATTCTGTTTATCACTTATGAATTTGATGAAGATATTACATCTTGTATATGAAATTTATCTATTAGGTACACTATCTAGTTTGTGGAATCAATCAACAGATAAATCAATTATAGGTAAACACTGAATTCGCTATTAATTATTTTAAGTATTGTTTTTATAGACGGATTAGTAAATCTTTTTCCTGATGGCAAGTGGCCGCCACCGCCCATAGCTTATGGCGCTATAACCACTTCTTACCAATGTGACACCATCCTGGAAGAGTATTATATTATATCTGTTTATATAATACTATATGTATTTAGCCAATGTCACGTGCGAAGGAAAAGACACGATAGAGATAGATCGGCACGGTCGGTACAGGCTTGATTTGATTTTGAACGCATAATAGCGGTATTATATACTCATAACGTAAAACAACACAACAGTAATTAGATGAAAGATAATTTCTATTATAACAAATAAGAACAATCAAAAAACTATATGCAGCTAAATTTTATTACGTTCAATATATTTACATATAAATTTACGAAATGGACTAAACACACACGTTAACAATAATTCAATATTAATAGGACAAGATACTTTAAAAGGGAACGTCGTGTATCGGATGGAGGCGTTTTGGGCAGGAGAACGGTATATGTTGTCAATAGTTACACTGACTCACTTACCTTTGAAAACAAAACCCAACAACAACACTTCTGTTTTGCAGTAGAATATCTTGACATTAACCTGAGTATCGATTTTTTTTATAGATTACTATGTACGAAGTATTAAAAGTTTATATACGATAAAACATATAAAAGCTTGAAGTATCCTTAATATTTGAATTCTTTAGTATGACCAGTGGCGGATTTAAAAATTTGCCGCTATTAGGCTATACAATTTTTGCCGCCCCAACTGACTTTTGAAAATCACGTTAGTTATTATACATATTAACTACGTTTATTTTGAAATTAAAAGTTTATGATTTTTGTTTCATCGGCTTTTTCCCATTATTAGTATGACTGTAAACTAGATAATATTGCTATTAGTTACTGGATTATTTTTGCAAGCCGCTATGTAGCGACGAGTATACTGTAGTAGTCTGTACATATAATTAAAAGTTTATTTTTCAACCGACTTCAAAAGGGAGGAGGTTATCAATTCGTCTGTATTTTTTTCTTTTTTATGTTTGTTACCTCATAACTTTTTACTGGGTGGACCGATTTTGATATTTTTTTTTGTTTGAAAGGTAGTGCTTCCCGTGGGGTCCCATTTTAATTTTATTTTTTTCCGATGATGGTATCCGTATGAAAACGACATAAGTCTTAAATTTGCATTATGTGTGTGCGTGATAAATAGGTTAATAACTCAAAATTGTGCCAACCAATTTTGAGAAATCTTTTTTTATTATGAAGCATATACTTCAAGGGTAGTTTGATGAAAGTTTGGTAAGGTTCTGAGCATAGGATCCATGACAATGTATAAACACACACGTGTGTTTAGTCCATTTCGTAAATTTATATGTAAATATATTGAACGTAATAAAATTTAGCTGCATATAGTTTTTTGATTGTTCTTATGTGTTATAATAGAAATTATCTTTCATCTAATTACTGTTGTGTTGTTTTACGTTATGGGTATATAATACCGCTATTATGCGTTCAAAACCAAATTAAGCCTGTACCGACCGTGCCGATCTATCTCTATCGTGTCTTTTCCTTCGCACGTGACATTGGCTAAATACATATAGTATTATATAAATACATATAATATAATACTCTTCCAGGATGCTGTCACATTGGTAAGAAGTGGTTATAGCGCCATAAGCTATGGGCGGTGGCGGCCACTTGCCATCAGGAAAAAGATTTACTAATCCGTCTATAAAAACAATACTTAAAATAATTAATAGCGAATTCAGTGTTTACCTATAATTGATTTATCTGTTGATTGATTCCACAAACCAGATAGTGTAATAGATAAATTTCATATACATAAAAATTTTAACAAAAAGAAAAACCGACTTCAAACAAAACACTATTTTAAAACAAATTAATATGCACGAAAAAGTAATAAAAATAATTGCGTATTCAACATATTTTTTAGAGTCTTCCTAAGTTAAATGAAATGAAAAATATTAGACTACTTAAAAGTCGATTTACGATTATATAATGTAGTTATAATTATTGGTATATTTGGAGCCGGTGTCAGCCACGGTGCCCTTGCCCCAACAATCAAAAGAAAGAAGCGATACGACCCCCTTGATTGGTCCAGTATATTATTGTGTAAAAGGTAATTTGTAAAAAACATATTTGTTAAAGTATTCTCGTATTGTTTTTTGATAGATATACTGTAGGGTTTTATTGGCTGACACCGACTCCAGATATAGCAATAATTATAACTACATGATATAATCGTTAATCGACTTTTAAGTAGTCTAATATTTTTCATTTCATTTAACTTAGGAAGACTCTAAAAAATATGTTGAATACGCAATTATTTTTATTACTTTTTCGTGCATATTAATTTGTTTTAAAATAGTGTTTTGTTTGAAGTCGGTTTTTCTTTTTGTTAAAATTTTTATTTATTTTTTTTGATTTTAAGTGAAGCTGATGTTGACTAAATATTTTTTTTAAATATTTTTTTTAATATATAATTAAGCGTTCCGTTTATATGAGTCAGAAACTACTTCGAGGACAATTTCAAAGGAAACTTGCGAATAAAGCAAAAATAGACTTTCGAAAATGCGGATAAAATACGTCACGCGGCGAAACTACAAGGATCCCTCGAAAGAGCTGTAATCGAACTCAGCAAAAAAACTTTAAAAAGGCCCACTATATTTCATACATCATATGACATCACATCACATTCACAAAATTTGATTAAAGATAGTAAGAAATTCTGCCCCATATCGCACCCTAACTGCAAGCCGTATAGGAGTTCCATCACTACATAGTATAAAACAAAGTCGCTTTCTCTGTCCCTATATCTTTAAATCTACGCAACGGATTTTGATGCGGTTTTTTTTAAAAGATAGTGTGATTTACGGGAAGGTTTGTGTATATAATGCATGAACAATATAGTAAAGAAACACTGATAATTTTAGAAGTTTGCGATGTGATGTCGTAAATAAACAAATTCTGTAGTATATTTAGTATCAGTATTGCACCCGTGCGAAGCCGGGGCGGGTAGCTAGTTGATTATAATATTCGACTATGATAATTACATAAACATAACCACATTACGGAAGGTGACTCAAATATCCAAATAACCTATAAATAAAAGATTCGACTGAGTATCGCTAACGTGCTCCTCAGAATTGTTCCGTTCCCTTCCGTTCCGTTACTTTGTCATGGATCCTGTGCTCAGAACCTTACCAAACTTTCACCGAATTATCCTTGAAGTATATATTTTATAATAAAAAAAGAATTATCAAAATTGGTTAACGTGATTTTCAGTTATTCACCTATTTGTCGCGCATATACATAATGCATATTTAAGACTTATGTCGTTTTCATATGGATACCATCATCGGAAAAAAATAAAAAAAAAAATGGGACCCCACGGGAAACTACCGTTCAAACAAAAAAAAAATTATCAAAATCGGTCCACCCAGTGAAAAGTTATGAGGGAACAAACATTAAAAAAAAAAAAAATACAGACGAATTGATAACCTCCTCCTTTTGGAAGTCGGTTGAAAATGTAATATCTTCATCAAATTCATAAGTGATAAACAGAATGAAAACAAGTGGGTAAGTAGTTCTTAATAGTGGCCAGTTCCTTAGAATACATTTAAATAATATTCTCGTTTTTCAACAGTAATTATCATCATATCACAATCAAAATTTAACCAATATTGTCTTTGGTCTTTAAGTTGACTTCTTATAGATATCATTACATAATAAAACAAAGTTGCTTACCGCTGTTTTTCCCTGTGTAACTTTAAAGTTTCACAACGGATTTTAATGCGTTTTTCGAAAGATAGGTTGATTCAAGGTTAAGGTAGATGGCCCAGTGGTTAGAACGCGTGCATCTCAAATTCTTAACCGATGATTGCGGGTTCAAACCCAGGCAAGCACCGCTGATTCATGTGCTTAATTTGTCTTCATAATTCATCTCGTGCTCAGCGGTGAAGGAAAACATCGTGAGGAAACCTGCATGTGACAAATTTCATAGAAATTCTGCCACATGTGTATTCCACCAACCCGCATTGGAACAGCGTGGTGGAATATGTTCCAAACCTTCTCCTCAAAGGGAGAGGAGGTCTTTAGGCCAGCAGTGGGAATTTACAGGCTGTTACTTTACTTTGTTGTTGTTGTTGAAGGTTAAGGTTTATATGTACAAAACATGCACAATAAAATAGAAAAATACTGATTATTTAAGAGGTTTCTAAAGTAACGTTAAAGTAATTGCAAAGTTGGGTGAAACCTCCGAGATCGATCAAACTAATGGACCTAGGGGACCGCGTATTAAAGAACACCATTCTGTTCGATAGGCATCATATAAATATATTTATCACTTTCTTACGATTTATCAAACCATACCTAAAATAATACCTATTGTACAGGTTAAAAGGTCTTCAAAAATTTTTTTCAAAATCGAGAGATAGACGTATCTTAGGGATGGTTTCACAATAACTTATTCATGTAAATTTTTCACTTAATTGTCTGTCGTTTACTTTTTCCGAGATATAGTGGCTTACATTCGAAGCGATTTTAAGCAATACAGCATTATTGTCTATTAAATATTTAAAATAGAACAATTTGGCCCCTATATAGCATATAATTGAATGAATATTTTCGAAGATTTTACAGATTTAAAATGCAGGCAATAGGTTTATACAATTCGTATGAACCTATTGCCTAGTAACAAAAAAAAGCTGTGAACGTTGTAAGACATTATGTAATATATTTAGTATCAGAATTGCTTCAGTGCGAAGCCGGGCGGGTCGCTAGTGTATATGTAAAAAGTCTTAAATTCATCAGATTGTTTTGTAGTGTTTCGTAGTGTATTCTTAATATCGTGAAGGTTCGATGAAATGAAAGATCTTGGATCAGTAATTAATATAATTAATAAATAAATAATAAATATTAGACAACATCACATACATTACCCTGATCCCGATGTAAGTGGCTAAAGGTCTTGTGTTATGGAAAATCAGAAGGGTACCGCTTGGGTCTGCAGACCCAAGAAAACATAAAAAACTAATGAACTTTTTCTTCATCGACTCGGCCAGGAATCGAACCCGGGACCTCGGAGTGGCGTATCCATGAAAACCGGTGTTACACACAACTCGACCACGGAGGTCGTCAAAATAATAATTAATATAATCGAAAATGCACTTGTTTGTTTAAGATCCGTGATTTAAAAGTACGAGACACGTACAGAAAAAAGTCGATGACACCAAATAATAACAATATCGATATTTAATTGCAATTGTTTACAACATAAAGCCAATTAAAAATTAGAAGTCTTAAATTGATATTGTTATGTCTTCACCTTACTATACTCATCCTGATACGTACAAATAGTTTCTTATTTTTATTTTATTTTACATTGCTGTTTCAGAACTATATGGATCTTCCCTGTTTTATATAAAACGTCAATGTAATTTAAATAAACTTCATGTATAAAGTCCAACTTATTTGCTGTTATTTAAACGATATAACGTATTCGATGTTCCCGTGGCAGTTATAAGCCGGCCTTCAAGAAATAATGACGCTTAAAGATTCATAACTATCGAAGTGACACCCAAAAGTCCCTTAGCTTAGAATTCAGCGAGCGAACTAAGTGACAGTTTAAATAAGTTATGAAAATAATATAACAAGTGGCCCGATTTCTCGAAGACTAGTGATTTCAAAATGCGCTTCGAATTCACGAGAAGACAGTGGTTGACGGTGGTGGTGATATCGATCGCTGATTTTTGCAATGCAATTTGTGTTGCTCTTCAAGCGCCGTTTTTTCCACATGAGGTTCGTATAAAATTATAAAAAAAAAGAAACACATGTTCGATTTTTAAAATTTGACAAAACAAAAATGATCAACGACTTTTTTATTTCAACTAAAAATTATAAGCAAAACTTATGTCGCACACGTGCCGACATTATTAATAGTATATTTTATCAAATGGGTATTAAAAAACCGGGTACGTAATTTATACAATACATATTTATAAAGCATACGATTATGAAACAAATATATTATAAGTATAACAAAATTTCAATCGAAACGTTTCTCGAACATTACGTTTTCTTTTGTCGATGAAGAAATAAATTTGGAAACCAAGCTTTGAAAATATTATCCGTTCGCGCACGATCTTTAAGCGAACGAGAGTAATTGTGCTTTAAACAGCGGCTTCATAGTAACAGAGTCCTTAACTTAAAACGTAATGTAGGGACTGTAATGCACAGGTCTAGAACAACCATCCAAGAACAATTGAGAAGAAGTGATTGAGAATGTCTTCAAGGATTAAAACTTAAAAGTTCAAAACCAGTTATATCTTATTTTGAGTGTCGGGCGACATTATTAAAAGTCGCCGATAGTATTAATAAAAACATGGAAACCTGAATATTGGTTGATGACCTCGAAAAGGCGTATGACCAGCTGTCGGTCCTGAAAGACAGGCAGAGGGTATTCTAGATTAGTGCCGAACTAATTCGAGCAATACTTGACCATCCAGTACATAAGCCCGGTCAACGACTTGCAAACGCAGACTTCAATTTGTCGTTAGGTGTACGCCAAGATATAATTTTATAATGTTTAAATATTTTTATTAAACTTCATAATTTTCATTTGAGGATTATAAAATTGATTTAATGACATTGTTGATTGTGAGAATATATTATGTTTATATGAATAGCTTATGATGATGGTGAATAAGAAAAGATTGTTGACTGCGAAACAGAGAAGGAAAAACGTCACCAACTTCAAACAAATGAATCGCTCATTTGGAATGCGAGTGATAAATAAAAATAAATAAATGAATCTATTTACACAGGTTTCTAGTCAAAAATGTTTCCATTTTCAAACAATCCTTTTATGATATATCAAAAGCCTAAGTAAATATCAAATAAAGTTCTACTTTTTTACAGTATTTTACAAATTTTTTTTTAGACAAACAGTACACGTTGAACCAATAGCATTATAATTGCGCGTTTGGAAAATAGTTTTAAAATTTTTAGTTCTTATGTTCATAGGATTCATAATCTTAATAGGATTTATTCCAGGGCTCATTTAGTCTAATAGTTTTCCTTAATTTGTTTTGTTATTGTAATACATGCAAATAAAAACGATGGTTTCCAACTTAGAATGCAGATCCCGAGTTGCTAGAGTCAAATCTAAAAAAGGTTACTGTTATTTGTATTTGTAATACTTTCTTTCAATCCAAAAGGAATGGACGAAGGTAGCAAATTATAGAGGCTAGTTAATTCTTGTTTTATTCTAGCGGTCGTAAGCGTTCTCTTCTACCTTACATATAGTCGGCTGCTGAGAATGTAATCGATAACCCCTCTGTGGGTTATCGAGACCTCACAATACAATTACGAGGCGCCCGTAGTTTTACTCACCAGTATCTAGGGCCGAGTAAACTTAAATGACTTTACACTTGTTTTTGCTGTGATTTATTGATAAATAAACGAGACATTATTTTTAATTGCTAAGATAACTATTTTTATATCAGATTTTTTTATTGTTCGTAACTATAAACTTTACATACATTTGCTTACAAATTAATAATATTTGATGAATCAAATCACGATGTAATAAACACTGACAAAAATCCGAAAATAAAGCAAATTATTAAAAATGCAAAATAATATGAAAATGAAGCTACAAGAAACTATTCACTTACGTTGAATTTATTCACGTCTTGCCATTGAATTCATTATAAACAAATATTAAGAAAGATAATGAAATTAAATAATATTGATTGAGCCTGCACTTTTGTGAGTGAGTTCTTTGGTGGGCGTTCACACTTCAGGCTGAAGACTTTCTCAGTTCTAATGCCTACTAGAAAATACATAGTACTAAAGTATACAGCATTACACCATTTACTTACACCACGATTTCTTTGACTACTTTAAGACTTCAAGGCAATTTTGAACATTCAAAAAAAATCAAAATCAAAATAAACTTTCTTCTAGTAGGCGTTTACAAGCACTTTGAGTCGTCATTTTACAATTAAGTTAAGCTAGCGCCTCAGAAACTCAGTAGTTACTCTTTTTCAACATTTAAAAAATAAAAAGTCATGTTAGTTAAATACAATTATTTAAATTAATATATCCTGTTTGGAAGTCAACAGATCGATCTAGTCTTATCTAAATTTTTACATTGAGCATTTGACTATTGTAATTATTTAGATCTCTCAGTCAACGATAATGACTGGTTGAAGTTCTTTTCGACCAAATTTTCGGTAACGTCATAATTAGCTAAATCTCCGTGCATGTAACTTATTTATAAACATTTTGCAGGCCGAGTTAAAAGGCTGTTCAGCGACGGAGTATGGACTCGTATTTGGCGTGTTCGAACTGGTGGTATTCATGATCAGTCCATTCTATGGCGCTCATCTCAACAGGCTTGGACCGAAGTTGGTGTTTAACGCGGGCATTTTGACAACTTCATCATGTGCGATACTTTTTGGGTAATGTGCTATCTTCATTCACATTGTTAACTTACTAAACTGTACTTTGATAACTCAAGACACTAAAATATATCTACTAATAAGTATTATCATGATAATTAATTGACCCTTTTGCCGAAATAGGTAAAGGAAACAAGGAATAGTTATTATAACGTCTCCTGTATTTAACAAACTAACGAATTTACCTACTAATGTTATATACGGGATAATTAGTTAAATAATGCTGTCTTCTTTTTTCTCATGTGCAAAGACAGTGATAAAAAGCGAGAGATCACTGTTTAAATAAACCTGCCAAACAATATTTATAAGATTTTAAATTAACATGGTTATTTTTATTATTAAAGTTATTAATTTCGGGATATTTACCATGTTTTTTATTTTTGTTCGGTGGAGCTCGATATTTCGACATTGTCTACGAATGTCTTGTTCACGAGACTGAAGTGTGAACAAGACATTCGTAGACAATGTCGAAATATCGAGCTCCACCGAACAAAAATAAAAAACATGGTAAATATCCCGAAATTAATAACTTTAATAATATTTATAAGTCTTGGAAACTTATAGGTATCTCTTATGCTTCTATCAAAATCTTATATTTAGATATATATTGTCTTCACTCTGATATAAATATTATAATAATTTCACGTAAATTTAACAATTCGAGGAAGAAAGTATTATTTGTATTCTAACACTTACATGAAGGGGAATATAAATATTGATGCCTATATTCTAGTTAAAGCCAAAGCAAGTAGTTTATTTTATTTTTGGAATAGTGCTGCATATCATCAAACAACCAACATGGAAAACCTTTTAGAATCTGCTTCAAAGTTTAATAAATTTTAAGTTCAATTTAATTTGAAAAATACTTAACTTTGTTTATGTATCATTGTGTTGCTGTCAATTCTTCTGATTAGAGTGTGTGTATCGCTTAATAAAAACAAAAATTTTCAATCATAAGTTTACTTTTATTTTTACATAGCTTTAAATATATCAAGCATTCATATCAAGCCCTAATTTTGAATGCTTTTATTTACGTTACCTTATTTAGTTGATGATCTTAATTTACTAATAATTCCATGTTACATTAAGATAAAATGCCCAAAATACTGGCAGCAAATTAATTAACTTTTTTAATAAATCCACAGGTTTTTAGATAAAGTCCAGGGTCACATACCATTCGTGACACTGGCGTTCACGATACGTATCATAGAGGCGATGGGAAACGCTGCCTTTTTGACTGCTTCCTTCGCCATTATTGCCAAAGAATTTCCTAACAACGTCGCCACAATGTTTGTGAGTAACATTTGAAATTAATATCACAGAATATTTATTAGTCTGCCTTTTCTTTATACTTAGATAAAAATGTATGAGTTTTCTATGCATTCTAAAACCTTTTATCCGATTCTGAAGAAACTGACAACTTGTTGTGCAAGAGCTCGCAAATATGACACAAAAAAAGAATATTTCTCTGTATGTGTTTCATTCAATGTACGTATTATATATACGTTTATTCTACCCAAGCAAAGCCGGGATTAAGTTGTAGGTTAAGCAGCGTCTAAGGAGCACAAGCCCTATGTTATCATTATTGAATTTCCAAATATAAATGGAAAATACGTTCATATTTATATATAAAACAAATCTAAGAAATATGAAACAAATAACTTTCATATATACTTAAATAATAATATCAATTATCACTGTGTCGGAATTGTATTCTAATTATATAAATAGCTATTAATTGCCAAGTACATCTTGTCTTATTACATTGTTAGCAACCAAGGGTCAAACTTTCACAATGAACCCATTTCTATCTCTGAGTGACCTCTTTGATTGCAAATATTTCGTTGCGATGGTGATAATATGATGTTTATTAAGCCGATAATAGAAAATTAATAATTTTCCTTAAAAAAATTGAATTGAACCCTGAAATATAACCTTAGCAATATCTTAACCAAGCGTTAATGCTAGCTTAAAATTTTATAAGATAGTTCAGGTTAAATTAGGCTCGATGTACAGAAATACTGCTGCTCTCTCCTAGTTCCTCAAAAAACCATAACTTAATGATAAATAAAAAAAATATTAGAGTTAACTACAACGAAAGTATGTAAATAATAATTAATAAAAAATAAATAATTAATCTCATTCAATGTCTTTAGACCCTAACGTTCATCATAATTATTTCGAATCTTGTACGTGTAATTAATATATATACATATATACTTTAACTTTTTATTCAACTCTTCAATATCATAATCATTGATGAAAAGAATCACTGAGTTCACCTAATACCTTCTTACCTTCTAATATAAGCTGACAAAGCCTACATCTATACACAACATTAGGAAATTCTATAAGAAAATTCGCTCCTAATTGTACCCGAGATAATTAATGAAAGTTGAATGAAAGGAATAGCATTATTTATCTGATGTATGAATGAAAGAGATACATATTATGTTTTTATTTAATCTTCACAGGCATCTTTAGAGACGTTTTTCGGCCTTGGTCTGATCGTGGGTCCCATGCTCGGTGGAGCTCTGTACAGCTGGGGTGGCTACTCTTTGCCATTTGCTGTTTTGGGATTTGCTCTGTTTTGCACCGCTATTCTCTGCTACGTGACATTGCCAAAAACTTCTGATGATGAAGATATTAAGCCTACCGGACGTAAGTTACAAGTTACCTTTTCATTAAACATAAGTTTTTTGGGCTCGTTTTATAAGGTTGTAAAGCCATTCACTTGGTGGTAAGGCTTCAAGCAAGTCCGTGTGTATAGACTCCAACCGCTCATCAGATATTCTCCCAAATTCTGTCAAATATATTTGAAGATTGAGTGCGTTGGTGTAACTACAGGCACATGGTCATAACATCTTGGCTTCCAAGATTGGTGGCGGATTGGTTGTGCAAGGAACATTTAATATTTCTTACAGCGCCAATGACATTGGATCGAGATGTTCACTTACCAACTGATGGCTCATTTGCATGCCCACCTAACTAATTATAAGAAGAAGTAGGGAAACCTAAGAAAACTTTACCAGAAATTACCAAAAATAATCGAATTAACTTGTAATGGATACTACTACTACTACTAGATAGCTTCTGATTAAAAAAACTATATCTATCAATAGAAATAAAAACAGACAGACGTGCCCTTATGTTTATAATTCAATTAAAATGAAAATTATTCCTTTTTGAAATAAATACGTATATGAAACAATATAATTATATAATTTAAATGTTAAATAAGTTTAACTATTAATTTGTTATGATATTACGTTCATTTATCTCTTAATGAGTCCATTATCATTTAGATATAATTAACTGCGTCACATATTAGACTTTACACTTGAGATCAACTAAGAGGCAATGATCTCAATTCACTCCAAATGTTAGAAAATAGGTATTTATTAATGTTTTACTGAATTTTGAATACTTATTCTTATTTCTATAATGACAATATTACATCGACTTAGATAGAGCATTAGAACTTTTAAATACAAATGAACAAGTTATTCATATGCATGACATATATTTTTATTTTTGTATGCGTCCTTCATTACAAATATTCTATGTATACTCTTATATGTATACTGTATACTAATAGTCTGACTACAATTATCGATTGACAGTCGAGATTTTGATTCAGACTACAACAACACCGCTCAAAGTAGCTTTTATATCAGACGCATTACGTTCGAAACTAAAATTTAATCGGCTTATTTTTATATAGCAATATCATAGAATAGATTTTTTTTTGTTTAAAACGTGTAGGCGCTTAATATACGACTCCAAAATCGGAAATATTAAATAATTAATCACTTTTATTAATTTAATTTACCAAATTGTCTTACACTCCTTTGTTAACTTTCTATTATTTTAATAGAATTTAGTAGTTTGATATATATACCTAGCCTTATAGGTATAATCAATCATAAATAGTTGTAATATAGCAATAACACTTTTGGAGATATTAATTAATTTAATTTATGAGTGATTTCAAATAATTCTGTTCATTAACAGCAACAATGATGTCATTACTGAAAATCCCCGGTGTGCTGTTAGCGGCAATAAGTATCATTTCAACGAGTATGAGCATAGGATTCCTGCAGGCGACTTTGGAACCACATCTACGCCAGGTCAGTAGATATAGAGTGTAATATAAAATATATAGGAATCAAAGTTACTTAATCATTAATGTTTAAGAAAAATACTACTGCGTGTAATTAAATAAAATGAATAAATATTATTATCTCGTTACATATCTAATCTGCGAATTAATCTGGTATAGATGATCATCACGCTTTGGTACTATCAAGTAGAAAAGTGTTTGAATTAAATGTTTAAAATATGGTGCTTATAAAAAGCGTCATACTGACTTCCCATGTTGTTGCAACTTAATATTTTCTTTTCCAGTTCAATTTCTCTCCAGTGATATTAGGTTTGATCTTCATAATTAACGGTGGTATCTACGCGTTGTCTGCTCCAACATGGGGCTGGATGTGTGACCACCCTTCTATCAAACCTAAATATGTAACGGCTCTTGGTCATTTATTCGTCACGGGAGCTTTCTTACTTGTTGGGCCGGCGCCGTTCATTGATATGCCAACGTAAGTGATAACGTTAATTATAACTTTCTGAAAAAGTATTAATAAATATTAAAACGAAAATATCAGCAACGTATCGTCTACTTTAATGTAGATCTTAAATTGTATGTATGCGACAATACAAGTCATGTATGTGACTGAAAATACAGGGATGAAAAAATACGGGCACCAGGCGTTGATGTAACCCCCTCCCCCTTACGACAACGGGTGCCGTGCCCAGAAATTACCTGAAATTCGAATATTTAGATAGCCATAATTTTGCTTCTATGGAAAAGATTTGTTAGTCATGTTCTAAAAAAAAGATGTAACTGAATTCGAATAATTGTTCCCATGTGTATATTACGCGGTATATTTAATGATATATATCTTAGCATATTGTAATGACATGTATCTTATAGACATTAAAGAGGTGACGATGTAATAATTTCTTTTTTTAATATTTAGTTTTTACATTGTACATCTGCAATTGCACATATTATGTTCTTGTGTGAGGATTGCTATCATACAAAAAACATATACGTATCTAAATATTACTACGTTTGGTACAAATATCCAGTAATATAACACAACACACTATACACTTTTCATTTAATCATTGACCATTACAAGTGATCCATCTAATAATATTTCGACCCAATTCATAGTCTTACAATAATTGTATGATATTAAAAGTATTACAGTCTCGTATTACAAGTGATCCTTATAATAATCTTTTTCAAGGATGCTGTGGGTTACAATCGCCGGTCTTGTTCTGCATGGTTTGGGTATTGGCAGCCTTCTCGTGTCTTCATTTTCTGATGCCCTTGGTACTGCAATGTAAGTAATTATGTACTAAGCCACTTTTTCATACTAAATATTGGTTATTTTGATGGACTAAAATTTATAGACACAAATCTTTGCTTTGTTTATATATAGGATCAGTCTAATGAGATAAATTATCACTAACGTTAATTCAATTAGTACTCAAGATGTTGCGAAACGTGTCAATTTTTAATAAGAGCAGTCCTTCAACTGTTCACATTCGCCAATATTATAGCAGTTAAATTTCAAGCAAGATATGAGTCAAAAGACTGAGCATTACATTGAGCAATCGGTAACGATACCGTTTTATTACATTACATTACAATCTATCTTTGAGAAACAAAATTCGATCATTACAATGACCAAACACACAACTTTCGTCGATATTGAAGTTGTGGGACCAATTTTCCAAGAAATAGGGATATTTCTCTCTTCTTTAGACATTGTAGAATGACCGCTGAGGAACCGTACCGTACTAAGATTGATAAATTGGGTTTCGTGACAATTCTCGTACATATTTTAAGACCCAAAAGATGAAAGAAGAAACATTTTCTCAAAATTTGTACCATTTGGCCAGTAATGGAACATTAACTGATTTTTAAATTTTCCTATATATTTCTAGTTCTAGCGGATTACCCAACTCGATAGAAACATACGGTCTGGTGTCTGGGATGTGGACCTCCACATTCGCTTTGGGTGCCTTCATCGGACCCACTGTCTCTGGTCTGCTCTTTGATTCCATCGGATTCCGGAGTTCGACGTCATTTATCGTCATTCTCCACTTGTGCGTGGTAAGTGTTTGAGGAAACAGTTACCTAAAATAGAAACAACATTGCACATTATTTCTGAAAACCATGCGACTTTTCAAAGATCTTTTAGTGTTAATTTGAACTCTATTACCTTACACAAACAAATGTTTTACTATATGATTACATGTAATCTCATTATTAAATACTATTTATTATACACAAAATAATAGTACATATTTCATGAGCCTTATTTTTCACGTGTAGAGGGAACTCCACTCAACTTTCCTCAGTAATCTTTAGATAACTTAATCGATTTATTTGAATCTTAACGTTTTCCAAAAAAAAAACATAATGAAACTTTTTAATTTGAAATGAACACTTAGATGGGAGTGGTACTTCTATTCCTGTGTACGTGCGACCGTTACAAGATGGAAGTGTCGGTGTCTGCTGGTGACCTCATGCAATTGGACGGCACGTTGGATGAAAGCGTCCTGATTGGAGATAAATTTATCACACCCGCTACTAGAACTAAGAGGTATTTAAATTCACCAATGAATTTTATTAAAATAATCTTCATAGTAGTAGAAAATATTCACTCGAGTCGTAATTACTAAAAAAATTACCTCAAGGTATACATTCTTTAATACATATTTATAAGTGTAGTTTAATTAACCAACGGCAAGCCTCGCGACTACAAAATTATATATTTTATAGGTATTTATTAGATAGATTGTATTAATAAAATCAATATCAAAAACACAAAAGATGCCTTTTTCAAGTAGGTTTTCACAAGCACTTTTGAATCGTCATTTAGTAATTTTCATGAAGAATCATTTTTTATCGGACTAATGAAATTACCCTATTCATATTAGACAAAAATTTAACCAAACCATAACTAGCATATAAAATAACCAATTCTTAGACTGTCTTATTCCAGCCGTCGCTACGGCATCAGCGTGGAGCAGTCCCGCCCGCCGGCCATGAACAGCCTCATCGCATGCTCCAGCTTCAAGAATAGACGCAGTCCCTGGAGCCAGCGCACGCCGAGATATCGGCCATCCTACGGCAGCCTGGACCATCGCTTCCGAGCATCCCTCTCTGTCACATAAATTCGCTGATTCCAATAAAACTATCGAGATATTTCTTTAAGTTGGGATTATCAATTTGTATCCTAGTCATTATTACCAAAGACACACCCAATGCGAAACACCTATGCAACAATCTGCTCCAGTTAATAAACTATTTATTTAAATGTAACAAAAAATAATATGTCAGATATATCCGGGGTTCTCGTAACTTTTGAGTATAATTTACATTAAATTTAGTCTCGTAATATTTCTATTATATTCTGAGCAAACCTTAGATGTAAACACGGTAATACGTTTTATAAAACATAATTATTGTATTCTATAAATTCATAATTTATTCAATCTTACTTCCATCTTAATTGTTATTATTTTAATTGATGTCTGTTTATCTATCCACGTTAAATAGCAACGCATAAGGAATTTGTCTCATATAAGTAATGAAATAATATGTTTTGTTAACAATTACAATAATTGATGTAAATAATACAATAAATAAATATTGTAAGTTTACATTTTTGAATTATTTTATTTGTTGAGCCTGTTTCACAGATGGTGTTCGTTATTGATTGTATGTTTATTTTTAACTAGCGGCGTGTCCCGGCTTCACACGGGTGGACATCCTTTTTTTTATATTATGAAGTACCTTATTTATAGATTTTTATATTTTAATACAAGCAATACCACATTCTCTGCCTACTTATAATTGTAATCTGAATGTCCCATCGTTTTACAGTCAAAAAACGTATTTATTCTTAAGGGAGTACACTGGCAAATCTGCCATTTTATGATAGGTAATTAAAATGCCTCTTACTTTGGGAACTAAGGCATTATATCCCTTTGGTCTATGAAAATAAACACTGGATCAATCACCATTCAAAATGTACACAAATTCAACGGAATATTTTAACTGATACTAAAGCCCTTTTTTTTAACGCTGGAAAAACGCTTTACGCGCGATGGAAAGTGGGGGGGGTGTGGGACTCCCCGGTTTCCTGATCGCCTAGTGCGCCCAGGTCCACCGGGTTTACCCACTAAAAAACCAGCGGTACCCTCTCCGTCTTTCGGTGGGCGCCACGGGTTCGCTTACGCATGCTACCGTGACGTCTGCAGCGGCGTCCTCTTCCCGCTCCCGCTCCGCAGCTTCCTTCTGCGACATCACGCGTTCGCAGAAGGAGCGCATCTCCGACCAACACGTCTCGCTGCCGAGCATTTCGTTGACGATGCTCGACAGCGAGAGGTCTCCGCCCATAGACGCCGCCAAGGAGTGCCTCTGGGGCCCCCATGCGGCACACTCACTCAGGGTGCGGTGCGCCGTGTCTACTGGCGCACCACACTCGTGGCAGGAGGGTGACACCTCCCGCCGCGCTATTCCGTGCAGGTACTTACCGAAGCATCCGTGCCCGGTAAGTACCTGCGTCATCCTGAAGGTGAGCGTGCCCTTCTTCCTCGCGACCCAACGACTCAAGTGGGGACGGATCGCCTCCACTGTCGCCAGACCCGCCGTGGGTGACCCCAGGTCCTCCTGCCATCGGGCGATCAGGGCTTGCTGGGCTAGAGCCCTGATCCGCCCGACCTCCGCCGACCCTGGACGGTCGCCGCGGTCCCTCGCCTCAACCCAGAACCGGTGCACCTCCGCGAGCACCTCTGCCTGGAGCTCCCAGGGCGGATGGCCCGCGAGAAGTGTTGCCGCAGTCCACGACACCGTACGGTACCCTCTGATGCCTCTCACCGCTATGACCCTCTGCGGCTTCCGCAGAAGGGCCCGATTGTCAGCGGTGCGGGCGTCGATCCAGATCGGGGCACCGTACAGCGCCATCGACCTCACTACGTCGGAGTACAGACGCCGGCATAGCCATCCCGGCCCCCCCACATTCGGAAGGAGGCGGCCGAGAGCGGCGGCGGCGTTGATGAGCCTCGGGCCGAGATGCACAAAGTGCTGCCCAAAGCTCCATCGACCGTCCAGGATGAGGCCCAGATACTTCATCTGGGCCTGCACCTTGATCACCGTCCCCCGGACGGTGATGGAAATAACTGATACTAAAGCCCTACCTTAAAGTAATAATATCAAACAAATG
Source organism: Vanessa cardui (assembly GCF_905220365.1). Taxonomy (NCBI): domain Eukaryota; kingdom Metazoa; phylum Arthropoda; class Insecta; order Lepidoptera; family Nymphalidae; genus Vanessa; species Vanessa cardui. The sequence goes on from NC_061124.1 coordinate 11,609,356, forward strand.
CTCCATATGTTTGAAGACAAGAAGACTGATCTCAACGTCACGAAACAATTGAAAACGTTTCCGAAGATATTGACTATATATACTGTATATATGAAGATATAGACTACATCAGTATAGCAATAGCACTATTATATAATCTATATATTAATATTATTTAGACCTTTTACATTAAATTTTATCATCGTTTTCAAGGTTTCTTAATATTTATAAAAACATATCTGAATTTCTAATATTCGTAAATTCATATCTATTTGTCGTAATGTAGCATCTACTACTTTACTACATCTTAATCAAGAAATCGAATTTTTAATAATGTACTTTACGAAATAAGCATTTTGATTTTGTCTCTTAGGCTTTTCTTTCGACATATCTGAGTTATGTTTATTATATAATACAGATATTTTATCCTAAGGCTCGCAGTACGAAGGCGTTATGTCTTTCGAAAGCAAGGACGTTTGTGTTATTGGTAAATACTTTATGAATTCAGGTCGTTTTCTCTAAATCAAATAGTTGTCTGACAGTTGCAAATGCAATAAAATTTCATCAAATGATTTATCTTTTATGTTAATCTTTTAAGATAATTTATATATAAAAAGTAATAAGTATGCAAAAGATTATTATGATAGATTTTTTTTTAACAGCGATTTGTTTCACAATCAATTAATCGTTTATGTGACTTATTGCTATAATTTATAAATCAGGCGTATATACATTTTTTTTCAGACTTAGCTCAAATTAAAAATGTTAGCTTATGATTTTTTTATATTAAATAATTTATAATATATCTCTACCGATATAACGTTCATATATACATATAATGAAATTGAAGTGTCTGTTTGTAATGTTTAAATAACCAATTTTTACTAAATGTAATGTATACACGGTACATGCACCAAAATAACAATTCTTACAATTTTTATATGTCTGTCTGTTTGTTCCGGCTGATCTCTGGATCAGTTGGACACTTTTAACTGTAACTTAGGTGACAACAATAATCTTTTTGTTAAATTCAAGCACAAGAAGTCACGGATACAGCCAGTATCATATAAAAATATACACAAGCTTTAGATTTTTTTTAAATGATGAACTTGTTAAAAATCAATAAGTCACTCTGATCCCGTTATGAGGCTGACTTATGCCGCCTTAACATTGCCTAATAAAGGCAAATGGCACTCAAATCATCTGATTGCCTACAAATATAGAGAGAATGTTCCAGCCGGTTTCATCGCAGCTTATACTAATCTAAATTCCTCAAAAAGGCTAATTCACACCTCGTTGACACACATAATATGTAGATATTTAATAAATTTACGCAGATTATAAACATCCGATTTGATTGACACAGATTACATTTTAGCAAAGGTCATTTTTTTAATATAATTTGTTTGACTAACAAGTAACAATGAACATAAAAACACGAAGACAAAGTTACTGTTTATAAATGAGTATAAGTTTTCTCAATCACATATGACCTCTGCTACCCCCTGCATAATTATTACGAAAAAACAAATAAATTGGTTACTTTATTCGACTTTAAATTACGTAATCATTATTTTCCCTCTAATCTGAAATAAAAGTGATAAATAAATGTTTAATAAAAAAGTACAAAAATATACTTTTCTTAAATAATCGTTTAAGAAAAGTATATTTTGAATATTAATCATTTCAATTTCTTCCAATCAAAACAACAACAACAACAACAACATCATCAACCTGTAAATTTCCCACTGCTGGGATAAGGCCTCCTCTTCCATTAGGGAGAAGGTTCGGAACATATTCCACCACGCTGTTCCAATGCGGGTTGGTGGAATGCACATGTGGCAGAATTTCGATGAAATTAGACACATGCAGGTTTCCTCACGATGTTTTCCTTCACCGCTGAGCACGAGATGAATTATAATGAAAAATTAAGCACATGAAACAGCGGTGCTTGCCTGGGTTTGAACCTGCAATCATCGGTTAAGATGCACGCGTTCTAACCACTGGGCCATCTCGACTCTGTATTATATTCCAATCAATATTTAATCGTAATCTTAATAATATTCAATATATTTATAGTGATTTAAATAGTATAATAATAATAAAATAAAGAAACAAATACAGAGTAAAAAACCTCAACATCAGTGTCGTTATCATGGTGGCAGAATCAAGTGCAATGTCTGCGTAGGCCCTCAGGAGGTGAATAGCATCATAGAACAAGCTTAACGGCTATAAAAATAAAATAAAACTGTGAAAAATGCATCCTCCATTAAATAACATAGTTGAAACACGTCAATGAGTAATAAAAATATTTATTAATTATTATTACCGAAGTAGGAATAAATGTAAGTATATAAAAAAAAAAACAAAATACTTCCTTTAATTATATTTTGTTAAAGATCTATATCCATTCGGCCTAGTTCTCATATCATTGATCTTGATAAAATAAAATAAGGCCAATTTCATAAATCGACCTGAGTAAACATATTGCTAAAGGACGTTAATTATAATTATCTAAATTGTAATTCTTACAACCATTAAGAATTTATTAACATTATGTCTGGAAATCAATTAAAATTTTTAGTCTGTTACAACCTTCATTTACTTAGTTTTTTTAATGACATACATATTTGCTGACGTCATTGATTTTACACACAGATAAAAATAAACGACAAAGAGTTGATGAGAAATACCTTTACTATTTGAGAGAATTGTTATGGGAACATCTGAACATACCGCAAACAAAGGTCACATTCCTAATGTAATCGAGAAAAGGTCAAAACGTCTTCTGTTACTATTAAATCGTTGGAATACTAGAGAATAATAATAATAAATGCAAGTCCGTATTCGCAGCGCTACATTTGAATTTGGAAGACGTTTTTCTGGAAACGTTAGACGCCATTTTAAATTTTTATTACTTCATAAATATTATTGTTTGTTATAGGATATACCTTTATATATATACAAACAGTTAAGTATTCCTTCGGAAATGTCCCAAATGGCAATGTTCGGAGCTTTAAACACACCCCCTACAGGGCGCTTTGAGGAAATATTTACTAATTGGTTGTTTCAACTTCCATTTTTTACTTCCAGTTCTGAAGCCCTGCAAACGCACTACCTGATCGAATCCAATCTAAAACATCTACTCACAAAACACCAGACATTTCATCAAAATTGGTACAGTAGATTAAATGGAATTATGTTACATTCCCACGTACAGAATATATTATTTATATAAAGGTATGCAGTTTTACCTACACACAGGCAGCTTTCCTCACGCTTTCCTTCAACAATGAGGACAGCGGGACTTCAATACAACTAATGTAAGAACATCAAAAATGATCATACGTCTCGTATCGTATTATAACCACAGTTAAAATTAATACGTACATATATTTTTTATTGATGATCTTATAAATGATAAAATAATAAAACATTATTACTATTAATATTATAATCATAGTAGTAAAGTAACAGCCTGTACATTTCCCACTGCTGCGGTAAGGCCTCCTCTTCCATTAAGGAGAGGGTTTGGAACATATTCCACCACGCTGTTCCAATTCGGGTTAGTGGAACGCACCTGTGGCAGAATTCCGATGAAATTAGACACATGCAGGTTTCCTCACGATGTTTTCCTTCACCGCCGAGCACGAGATGAATTACAAACATAAATTAAGCACATATATATATAGTGATGCTTGCCTGGGTTTGAACCCGCAGTCATCGGTTAAGATGCGCGCATTCTAACCACTGGGCCATCTCAGCCCGTATGATTATGATTATGATGATGATGTATGATTATGATCGTAGGTCCTGTCTAATTTTGTAAAATCATAACTTCGTGAGTCCAAAACTTCAGATATAAAAAAAAAATTATCAAAATCGGTCCACCCAGTGAAAAGTTATGAGGTAACAAACATAAAAAAAAAAAAAAAAAAAAAAAAAAAAAATACAGACTTCGCTTTAAGGGTTGCCTAGAAAAGGGCAACAATTTGTTTTCATAACTATGCCAGCAATGCCACAAATAATAATGATGAAAAAAAATGTTTCCATTTAAAGAACTTTGCTTTCAATATAGACTAATATGACATGTTACAGCATTACAGATGAATATTTTCGAAGATACTACAGATTTAAAATATAGCGACATAGCGGTTTATTTTGTCTAATTACAAAAGAGCAAAGCATCATCATTGCGCCCACGAGGAGCGTATACTTAGACCCAGAAATTAATATATCATTTGACATTTTTTTATGGTATTGGTTTGCGGACGAGTTTATGGGTCACCTGATGGTAAGTGGTCACCATCACCCATAGACAATAACGCTGTAAGAAATATTAACTGGTGGCACATTGACGATGTAAGGAACCTTGGGAATTAAGATGTTATGTTCCTTGTGCCTGTAGTTACACTAGCTCACTCATCCTTCAAACCGGAACCCCACAATACTGAGTACTGTCGTTTGGCGGTAGAATAACTGATGAGTGGGTGGTACCTACCCAGACGGGCTTGTACAAAGCCATATAAGTACACAGAAATTTATTCATTTATATATATTGAATACTGAAATTAATTTGATTAAAAACTTAACACCAAAGTGTGACTTATTTTTGACATGTGGTTTAGGTCGCTTATCATATTTTATTAGCTTAAACATCTAATAATACATATCAATAAAATATATGCAAGGAAGCCAAAAATATCGATGACGAATAACCCAAAGATATAAAGCTTACTTAGTCATATTAAAAAAACTCAACATCTCCCACGAAATGACGTCATAGAGCTTACGGTGAATCATCCAAATGCTTATCACTCTTGTAGTTAAATACAACAAGATAAGACGCTTACCAAATTATATTGTAGATAACCAAAGAAATGCCTAACGCAAAATATTTTTAAATTGTTGTTAAAATGTTGACAGTGATTGAATAATTTTGGAAAACTTTCAATTGACGATAAAACAAAAATCACACAGGTTTGCTAATATTTTCTTTTAATGCAGAAACATATACATATTTTTTATTAATTTAAATAATTGTATTAACTAACATGACTTTGTATTTTTTAAATGTTGAAAAGAATAACTGCTGAGTTTCTTGCCGGTTCTTCTCGGAGAATCTACGTTCCGAACCGGTGGAAGCTTCAATTAATTGTTAATTGACGATTCAAAAGTGCTTGTAAATGTTCACTCGAATAAAGTTTATTTTGATTTTGATTTTTTTATTTAATTTTATTTGTATTTCTATATTTTGTTGACGAAAATTCCTAATACATTTTATTCAACGAAAACCGTGATTATTAGTATTAATTTGGCGTCGACCCTTATCTCAAACCTGAATACTCGGTCAAAGATTTATCCGTACACTGATTTGAATGAAAATAAAACCGTAAGAAAGCAAATGACTGCCTCACGACAACTGATCACCTCTGCACTTTGACCTTGTAAGGGTATCAACTACTCCTAGCATTGTCAGCGCACCTTGTGCCTCCAACTATGGATCAGATAATACTAATAAATTGTTATGTGTTGACTAATTTCATTATTTATTTATTATTGGTTTATTTTGTGGTAAGTATTTGCGCAAACCCGTCTGTATTGGTACCACCTCAACAGACATTCTACTGCCAACAACTGTCCTTCTTATTGTTGCAATTTGTGTTTTTATTATACGTACAGATGGTTAGATCACTTATATACCATAGTTTGCCAGATTAGTCGATTATATCGTTGCTCTACTGCTTATTCGTAATGTTCAATAGACAGGGTCTCTAGCATGAAAATAGTTATTCAAATATTATTGATAGTATCAGAGATAGGAGCTACAAACAAAAAACTATACGACTTCCAATATTATATTTTCATTCATTCATTTTAATTTTGCGCACTTTTTAGTCAGCTCCAGAATGTAGACTAAATATAATTTGTTTAAATAAATCCTTTAACGTTTTTTCGTGGTAGAAGGCTAGCAACATACGTGTTGATCATTTGCAATATTTTATCCTGATTTGAAAGGTATTAGAACAAGTGGTGTGAGCCCAAGAAACATCTCAGACCAGCTCATCGATGATGCGTGAAATTCCAATGTCTATAAACAGTGTGACCATTCACATGGCTAACTGAATCATCCAATTAGAAACAAAACAGAAATGTACATATTATCCACTTATATTATTAGGAATGCCATCATGAATGACGAAGTTTTAGCCAACGAGCCAAAATCGAAGACCAAACAAATTCACAAAAGATATTATAAGGCACATGTTTACACTTGTTTACGTAAAAGTTTGTGCTCTCCTCTCCAACTTTCGGAATCCTATGAGAAGACAATTCGATGCTAATGAAGCATCAGAAATGAAAGAAGTATTAACAGGTATTAACATCAGCCTCTTTATATTATTTTGGAAACACAATAACACACCCAAGATACAATCGCCTGATGCTACTTTCCTAGTTTCGAGTTCCTAGAATGAAATCCTCACTAACTCTTAATTCCTCTAGCGGACAAAGCCTTCGACTAATAAATTCATTCGACAGGCTTTACACCAATAGCAAAGTTGATATTATTATTGTTAATATTTACGAGATTCTTACAACAGAAGTCGATTTACATCTACAATACTACATTAGTGACGTATACACCTGATTTATAATATCACTTATAAGTTATTGAATCTTAATGTAGCTGTTATATAAAAGTAAAACGTAAAGTAACAGCCTGTAAATTTCCCACTGCTGGGATAAGGCCTCTTCTTCCATTAAGGAGAGGGTTTGGAACATATTCCACCACGCTGTTCCAATGCGGATTGGTGGAATGCACATGTGGCAGAATTTCGACGAAATTAGACACATGCAGGTTTTCTCACGATGTTTTCCAATTAAGAACATATATATATAGTGGTGCTTGCCTGGGTTTGAACTCGGTTAAGATGCACGCGTTCTAACCACTGGGCCATCTCAGCTCAACTGTTATATACTATATACTTATTATGACTATATATTTACACACACACACGTGTACGTAAACTACTACATAACGACACATATGTACTTTTATAACTATTATACATAAAAACATATCAAAGACAATGAGAAGTAGGCATAGACAAGTTTACTACTTTTTACCGATTGTTATATTCCTAACAGTAGGTACATAAATCTTTCTTATATCAAAACTTCATAAAGTAATAAATTATACTGTTATTAACTTTAGTAATGTATTAAAATATTATGGTAATAAAAATCTTGATATATAAGGTACATAAACTATAGAATCTAAATATCTACGGCACCGTGGCAGAGGTAGCTTAACATTTAATATAATTGAATAAAAAATAATATTAAAACGTTTTTGTATTACAAAAGTAACCTATACACATACACACACATAAATTTTGGTTGTTATTTATTATATATTATATGCACTGTATGTCGTCACGGACTCGTCGTTTTCAGCACAATACATTTATTTAAAATCTGTAATATATGGATCTTATTAATTTGCGTTTGCTTGAAAAAATGTTTTTTTTTTAATAAATTTATTTCGTTGTAAATTGCAATTTGTTTTAAATAAAATTTTAAGTAAATAATTTTAATTATTATATCATATATAACCATGTATCCACGTCTATATTCTATTTAAACCATATTGTTATTGAACAGCATCCCAAGAACCGTACGTCTCTGAAATTATATCAATAACATTGCACTAAGGTGCATTATTCTGAAACAAGTGAACATTACGGAATATATCTTCGTCTCGTTTTTCCTTTATTGGAATAGAACGAGACATATGACTTGAATGAGTACTGCTTTCAGTATAAATGTTTGTATCAAACCTGTTGGACAACCTCTAGTCACGACTCTGGGTTCAAATTTCGAGTAACTGAGCTCCGGAGACTAAATAAAGCGGTACAAGACGGAGTCGGAGAAACGAGAAAAGCATTCTATTATTTAACATAAGAGTAAATAATAACAACGTGTAACACGTTGAAGGACTTACGTGTAACGTTGTAGGACTGGCAAGGAGGTTACATGTTGGAACGATGAAAGGTCTCGTTTGTTCATTTTGGACCATCGACATTACCTGCCACAGATAAAAGACAAATAATTGGATTTACACTTAATTGATGGAACAGTTTTAAAATGATTTGACCGCACAAACTTTTTTTAATGGATAGAATCAATAGGCCACTTTAGGTTTCAAATTACGAGTATCTTTAAGACCAGAAATGTATTCATGCGCTTGATAAGGCTCTTTACTAACTAATAATGTGTACACGTACTTGTATTGATTATCCATAGACGGAAACACTTTGATGGTAATTGCTTAATTTGCACAAACATGGCAAATACCAAATACGAGCTTCGTATACTTGGTGTTTTTTTGTTATACATCCGTTCAATCAAAGGAAAATACGTTTGTACTCACACTCCAATACTTCGGTCAACATATTTGAACCACGAGCGTTTATGCTTGAATAGTTTTCGCTTCTTGGCCCGCGTAAATAAGAATAGGTTGTAGGTTTTCGAGTAAAATAACCTGTACAACCTAAAAATAATTTAAATAAACGTCAAATTCGATTCAATTGTTCAGCCGTGAATGCGTAGCATGTAAATAGGTATTCATATAAACGAATAAATAAATGTTGTAGTATTATTGACTTGTTCGCGAATTCAAATGACGAATGCATCAAATCGAGAGCCGATATGGCCCAGTGGTTAGAACGCGTGAATCTTACTTCTTACCAAGGATGCGGGTTCAAACCTAGGCAAACACCACTGAATATTGATGTGCTTAGTTTTTGTTTGTATGTATATGTGTATTACCGTAACCTAAAATTCCGCCACATTGGAACAGCGTGATGGAATTCATTCCAAGCCTTCTCCTCAAAGGGAGAGGAGGCCTTAGCACAGCATTGGGAAATTTACAGGCTGTTGTTGTTGTTGTTGTTATGCATCAAATGTTTGATCAAAAAAAACAATATCACTACGCTGTTAAAGATCCACCCATAGGTACAGAGAAGTATTGCGTTAATTTTAACCCCCATATCTATATTGCAAAAGTGAACCATTTTTACCAGATTATTCAAATTAATTCGGATGTTATATATTTTTAGAGAACTAAGAATTTAAATTATCTGCAGGACAAGTTTCATATCAAATTACTAATAACAGGGTTCGTTCTATCACTAATTCTAATTTCATAAATGAATATTACGCTATAAAATAAATACATTAAGTAAATTATGTAACAATTTATTTATTAAATAACTCTAATTGCTAAAGTAATATGTATTATAATTTATTTTATCGTTCGATTGTTATTATATTGTAATGTATATAATATGTAATAGCAAAAAAGCAACGTTTTTATTCAATTGATTGATTTCATACAACTTAATTAACAGACTACAATTAACTATCATAACAATTATGCAATTTTATTCCAAATTTGGTATAACTGTATATTTTTTTTATTATTTATTTTATTATATTATGTTTCTTGAATTTTAACATAAAGGAAATGGATAGCGCACCTTTTATTTTTGTATTATGTCCTTATTTTTCTACTACTAGTCGCCTGCGGCTTCGCTTGCGTTTACGGTCTTGGTTGTCATGTGTTAGGCAATAAAAGTATGTCCTTTCTTTGAATTCAAGTGTGCTTCATAGAAATTTTATCAAATTCGGTTCAGCATTTTGGTCGTGAAAGAATGACATACAGATAGACAGAGTTACTTTCACATTAATATAGATATTATACGTTTGTCTAAACGATATAATGAATTTAATTGGAATATAATGAAATTTCATACTTAAACTTGACTTATTTCATTTGGAAGCTATACGATCACACATTTAATTGTTTTCTGTTCATCAACTTATTCATTATTAATTTATTTTGTCGCTTGTAATTACTCTATATAGTTAAACTAAGTATGTATTATTTATGAACGCGATAATCTCGGGAAGTGTCAGTCTGATTTGAAAGATATATTTTGCATTTGATAGCTTTAGATTGGCAGCAGAAAATTGATATATTATTTAACTTCACGCTATGTGAATTTAAATAAAATATAACAATAACTATAACTACGTTTTATAATCGTAAATCGACTTTTAAGTAATTTAATATTTTTCATTTCATTTTACTTAGGAGGACTCTTAAAAAATATGTTGAATAGATACGCAATCATTTTTATTACTTTTTAGTGCATATTTATTAATTTTAAAATAGTGTTTTGTTTGAAGTCGGTTTTTCTTTTTGTTATTTTTTTTATTTATTTAACAATCAAAGAATATAGACTTGTAAGTAGTAACAAGGTTAAAATCAAGTTACAGTGCGTAAGTAACACGTCACTTACCCCACCTGACGTCGGCCCCCGACCTGCGACGACTCCCTCAAACCAGGGGCAATGAAACATTGGTTATAAATTTAAAAACATTTCTTTCTTGATTTCTCATCACTCTTTATATATTTATAGTCATTTAAATTAGTCATTTATTATAAAAGTTTACATTATATGCAACTATTATAAAATATATTACGATGTAATAATGTAACTTTTTAGTTAATTTTATTAGTAATCTGTTATTTTTTAAGACAAATTGTTAATAATTAAAAGAGAAAACCATTTTTATAGAGACAGTAATTCTATTAAGTTATAAATATATATAGTTTATGTTATACGTATTACTTTAAAGACATTTATTAATAATTTTTTTTTTTTTTCATTTTATGATTTGCCTTTTCCTATTTAAATTTGAACCACTCTTATTGACACTCCACCACTCCACCACTCAACCACTCTGTAGGCATCACATTCATACACAATAGCGTACAATTACACTTAACGTATGCAAAACTATGAATACTTACTATGAATCATATGACCTATCGTTGCTAGACCGGTTTGATGTTACCAAAAGCATTGTTTGCCTTGACGCCCAACATCAAATGTCAGATTAACACATAATCTTTGCGGTTCTCGTATTATGAAAGCCATTAAACCAAAATAAAACTTTTGAATAGTACGTCACTTGAAGGTGCCTTGTGTTAGTAACTCAAGTCTGTGATGGGAAGTTTCGACAATACAAGTATTTAATACTGATTGATACAATATCGTAGTCCTTAAGGTAACTAGCTTAACCGATGGTTTATATTTCAATTATAGGTCTATATCAATGGTTAGCGATTAAAATTCAAATCAATTAGATCGTAGCATGATCTATAGGAAACAAACATAAAATAAATTAAGAAAAATGTTTTATAAGGTAATAAAACAATTTTTTTTATATTCTCCATGACTATTTTTTTCGTTAATTATTTACATTTATCATGGATTTTCATTTTTCTATTATGGTGGATCTGGTTACAATAAAATCGAATAATAAATAAAACTTCTCTTTTTTTTTAAAAAAAAAACAATTACATAAAGGTTGTCAACATCTGTCCGTACCTGTAGCGTTTTGCTTAGTTCCTGCCTACTCCTGAGGTAGGAAGACTGACGTAATCGGTTATTCAAGGTCTAAAAACGATGGGGGACCTTCCTGCTTATGTTATACTTCACTTTCTCGACTGTTTTTTTGACCACGATTTTTTAGACGCATTTTTAGTTAAGTACCAGATAACATCCTATAACGTCACAAATCGGATGTTGTCAAATTCACAACTTTTTCTACGTGATATTGCTGAAATTATTACTTTAGCCAAATATATTCAATCCGTTTCTCACACATATATATAATGTTATGTATTGTTATGACGTCACTAGAAATATGACCCAATAACAAAGATAAAGCTTAAAGAATAGATTTCTTAATACAAATGAATTTAATAATTAATCTAAAAATTGAATATATTTTTCAAATAAATGACAAAAAGGTCAATACACCTCGTTAATAATGCATCATATCATAATAATCATTAAAAAGACCTAAATTATTAATTCCAAAATATTAATTAATTCGGTTTTTTAACTAATAATCGATATTTAAATTATTTTCTCATTAATCAACTGATTTTGTCTTAAAAATATTATAATTTTTCCAAGAGTTATCTTGATGACACATGAACACAATTACCAAATGTAATAAAAAATAACTGCATTTTGATTGGATTCACAATTAAAGTTTGAACCCATTTTGAATTGTTATCTAAAGTAGAAAAATGTATAAAAAAAAAACTAAAATTTAAATATTCTTATTAATAAGAAATCTGAACAGAGGTAATACTATTAATACAAATATTTAAAAAAAAACATAGCGTCGTGCTATTTTATGAAGAAACATCACACATATTAAACAGATTACATTTAAAGTTTTCAAACGATTAAAAAAAGAGCAAAAACGTTAAATATACATCCGTCTCTTATCTACTCGTATAAAATTACCAAGTGTAAAAGAGACGCTTGATGCTAAAACGTCTGCTATTATATGAGAGATCCTTGTATGAGTCACTTCTGTGTTTGTATCGTAACGGCTGTCGACGGTTGGGAATTGGGAATGACTTATTGTGTGTAAGTTTTCAATCTTACTCAGGTTAATTCAGTCAGTCAGTCAGTTAGTAAATCCAAAGTCCCCTAATATTTATTACAGGAAACTATTAGTAATAATCGGTTTCTGACTCCGTAATGACCTTAATAAGCATTGCTCATCAAGTAACAATTATTATAAAATTAGTGCTTAATATTTAAATGACTAAAATGTACCTAAATTTTAAATACGTAATTTTTTTTATAGTATAGGTTGGCGGACGAGCACATGAGCCACCTGATGGTAAATGGTCACCATCACCCACAGACAATGACGCTGTAAGAAATATTAACTATTCCTTACATCGTCAATGTGCCACCAACCTTGGGAACTAAGTTATGTCCCTTGTGCCTGTAGTTACACTGACTCACTCACCCTTCAAACCGGAACACAACAATACTGAGTATTGTTATTTGGCGGTAGAATAAACGAAAGACAGGCTTGCACAAAGTCCTACTACCAAGTAAATTACATCTTAGTCCCTTTTTGTTTTAGTAAAACATCAAAATTGTCGTAAAGAAATAAGCATGTGTTTAAAAATTTCAAACTTTTTTTTATAACAATCCATTTAACAAAAGTACATAGAACTTATCAACACCAAGAGTGCGTCTAAGATTACAACTATTAGTAGGTGGAATCATATAAATTTTATTAATTTCTCTTTGATTTTGATTTAAACAAACCCTCGTAGGACCGTTGTCCATAAAAATAGATATATGATGTGAATTATAATTTAATAAAGAATATCAATATTCTTTTTAGTAAAAAAACATTTGAATCGTACCTGAATGCATTAAAATGTTTAAGTTCAGGTGACAATAATTATTGTTATAAAAAACCTCATGTCTAGCTTGTTAATGAAATTCCTTACGAACATTTTGATTCATACAAGCTATAGGTGATTCATTGTAATTTATTTTTTGTATCATAATAATATTAATAAAGTCAGAAGTCACGAGCCAATTTGAAGTATCCTAATATATATAAAACTATTTGCTGGGGTTCACGTAATCTGAGATATACAAACATTTTCAAAGAATTGCGTATTATACGGAAAGTAATGATGATTATTTTTTGTTAATTTTATATTTATGTTCAAATAAAATAAATAAAATTATGTAAATGTGATTTTTCTATGATTCTGAACACTTAAGCTATAAGTATTGGATGGATTATATATACATTATATAATAATAAATATTTCATAATTATTTTCCCAATTACAAAACAGGTAGACGTTCGTCGCAGTATAATGACTCAAGCATTAACGTTTTTTAGGAACATTATCCATTAACAACAGTTTAGGCCGCCTTGAATTACTGCATTGGCCTTATGTAATGGCCGAACCTTGTTATTACAATACTAAAAAACTGTATTTAAATATTTCTTTTCATGTAAAACTAGTTTATTATTTTTAATTCAATGCCATAAAAATCAACAGACACTATTTACGATTGTAACTTGTATTTACGATTGGTAACGTAGTATTACGTAGACGTAAATTGATTACCCTAAGGTAAGTAAACGCTCATGTAGATTGTCAATGGAATAAATGAACACCTATTTTTCATATAGCACGGCCCCCTCCCCTTCCAACTTTATTATAACTGTCAAACAATTTTTCCTAAAACATCTCTATATTGAAATGATACTGTTGAAGAAGATTTATGTCCCGGCTTCACTCTAGTAAAATAAGTACCACAACAACAACCACAACAGCCTGTAAATTCCCACTGCTGGGCTAAAGGCCTCCTCTCCCTTTAAGGAGAAGGTTTTGGATCATATTCCACCACGCTGTTCGAACGCGGGTTGGTGGAATACACATGTGGCAGAATTTCTATGAAATTTTGTCACATGCAGGTTTCCTCACGATAATAAGTACTCTTTGATGAAATAATAAACATAAAAAGAAAATATCCGGTTTTATTTCATGCAAATTGAAGTCCTCTTTTGCTTTTCTCTACTACAATATTAGCGACCTTTCACTTGAATCATTCTGGTTATTGATGAAACCACATTAAAATCCGTTGCGTAGTTAAAAGATGTGTACGTACAGACAGCGGAAGTGGAATTAATATTAAGGGAAATAATTAAAACGTAAAACTTAATCTTACAAATGATCACATAGTTCTGAATTTGCTAAATTACGAAGAATAGATGTTCTGTTCTTCGGAATGTCTGATAAGGGTTAAAACTTATAAAAGAGGTGCCAGTCCTATGTGCATTCGCAGACCAGCTGTGTTTATTATTAGATAGAAGCTAAACGAGTGGATGACCCCTCATACTCATAATAATATTCACCGGACTGCGCTCTAGAAAAGGCAATTAGAATTATATTAATATTACAGTATTTTACATGTGCATGTTTTGTTAAATTACTTCAAGTGAGTTGTGATAACACGTATCTATATCTATACACATAATAAAATTGGAGTGTCTGTTTGTAACATTAAAATAGCTCGTTTTTACTCATTGCATATTTCTCGGTACATATACCAAAATATCATTATTGACAATTTTTGTCTGTCTGTCTGTCTGCTTGTTCCGTCTAATCTCTGGAATGGCTGGGCCGATTTTGACGGGACTTTCACTGGCAGATAACTGAAATAATAAGTAGTAACTTACACTACAATATATATATTATTTTTGTTAAATTCAAACGCGTACAATTTCTAGCTAGTTATCCAATAAATAAAGCCTACAATTAACTTATAAGAACACTTCACGGACTAAGCATTAGCAGATTAAGAATAATCTGAATGAATCAAATTGCATGTCTTGGACAAATTTAAGCGTTCTCATATTAACAATAAACAGCTTACGTTGAGAATTCCTTTTTATATCCCAATAAAAAATTCCTGCACATCCTCCCATTCACAACTCAGGTAAAGGCGGATACTCACGACAGTGGGTACGTGTCCCGTTTAGTCTCAGAATAAATAGTACGTCAGAAATGGCATATGCTCCAAAATATCAGCCATAGCAGGCTCAATGGAGATCTACTGGCAATTTGCCACCGTTGCCCATTGACATTGACATTGTATAACATATATTTCATGGTTTATAACCAATCGCTGTTACCCCGATATTACCCGATTACCCGATATTACATATTAGTATTGCTGATCAGCGGTAGATTGATGAGATTAAGTATTGCTGATCGGCGGAAGAATAATTATGTTAGGTGTAGGTGCCGGTTCCCACTATTAATGCATTGTGTAAATGCTACCAAAACGCTTCCTATGAAATAGTCCAATATTCCTAAAAACCATATTAAACTCTAGCTGTTACCCGCGGTTTGCTCCCGTAGAATATGAATATATTTACAAATTAACTTAAAATATTACGTTGATGAATAGAATACTAAAATGTCTTACCACTCTGTTTCCATAAAAGTAGTCCTTTATCGTAGTAGTCCTTTGTCCTTTCTCAGGCCCTAGACTATTTGTGTACTAAATTTAGTAGTAGTAGTAGTAGTTATTAAGTAGTTTTGGCGTGAAAGCGAGACAGACAGAGTTACTTTCGCATTCATAATACTATGTATGGAAGTATAGATTGACAAACAAATAAGTGAATAACATCGATTAGTAGCAAATAACGTCCCGGGTTTTTCGAAACAAGGCTTCCAAATATGAACAACAACATACGTGTATTTGTGAACAGTAAATATTGCTCACTCATCTGTCAGTGATAGTTCAAAGAATAATATAACTTATTTATATGCTAATAATATTTATATTGGTTTGTACGAATTCTCAAAACAGTAGATCAAATATTGCGACTGTAAATATATATTTACTTGTACGATTAATTTGCAGTGCCGTGACTAAAATTGTTATTTTACTTTAAATACCAAAAGAACAATCTTTGCCAGAGAGTTAACAGGATTTAATAAAAAAACATGTTACAATTATTATAAATACATAAATATTGGACAACATCCCATACGTTAATTACTCTGATCCCTATGTAAATAGTAACAGCACTTTTGCTATGGGAAATCAAAAGTAAAAAAAAGTAAATGCGGTACCACAAAACCCAGACCCAAGACAACAGAAAACGAATGAACTTTTCTACATCGACTCGGCCGGGAATCGAACCCGGTACCTCGGAGTGGCGTACCCATGAAAACCAGGTCGAAATATGAATGTCGATTATGAATCAGCATTTAACATGTTATTAATACTTTGGGTTTTTTTTTAAATTATTTTGATGCCATTTCTAATAAAAATGAAGATCTAAGTCTAAAAAAAAATATGCGAAGCTCTTTATTTAAAGATAATAAACCCCGTTGAACTCTCGTCAGTTTCCCTTGGAAATGTTTCTATCATTTGCATTTATGATTCCAGAGGCATTAGATAAGATGGTTTCATGCATTAATTTCTAATCAAATGTACATTACTTTGCTGATATTTCTTTTGACGAACGATTTTAAAACAAAATATTGATACAACATTAAATATTATTGCATGTTTTAATTATTATTATAACTATACTGTTACTGCAATTATAAAATAACACATGTTTATTTTATAGTAATAAACGAATCAAACATTTTAAAATTCATTGTAATAAGCTACATTAAGCCAATCCTTGTAATGGATTTCATGAATGCCTGATACTTAAAGTAAAACGAAGTTATAGCAGTGTTGCCAGTCAAAATATAATCCAAGCCAAAGGAAGTTCATCCGATAACATGTGCCGTCACAGTCCAGTGCTCGCCCCACTTGTAAGAGCCACTTCCCTTAACCTTTCCACTTGAATCCGTGACACTTTCTTATTTTACACCAACATGCTATTATATGTACATGATAATAATAATATACATGTTTATATAAATAGTAAGAAGCAAGCGTTTGTATGACTTAGTGCATAATATCATTCATTGATCGGTTTTGTTACGGTGACATTTAAAATCTCTGGTATAAAAGAAATGAGTTGACTTGACATAGTCGTCTGTCCAAGTACCTATTATGTACCTGTTCAGCGATTAAATGATTACCTGCCTTGAATTCTGGTATTAAAGTTGAGTTAGTAAAACATACGTATCATTCAATGAATACTCGAAAACAAAAATAAAAGGGTAGAGATGAAGTTACAACGAACAATTAAATTATCTTAGTAATTTTGTTACCTGAGGACATATAAACTATCGCTATTGACAATAGATTCCTTTTCTTTCTAAGTCGATGTTTTGGTAACCACAGAATTTGAAGTGACATGTTATATTCAAACTGAAACAGAAATATTACTTTTTGGCGGCAGAATATTCCGTAATTAGGCAATACTTAAACAATCGTACCTTAACAAGTACCACAGTAAATGAAACCTACTTTATTTACATAATTTATTTCAGAATTAACATAATATTCGGACAGTGCAATTTAAGTGTGACAAAATAAGTTTTTATATTGAATATCCTTGAACAGCTTACAGTATTACTTTAAAAATATACATATATTCTTGACCAAAATCTAGCGAAATCAATATTATTTCTATGTAACATAATTAATAATACCTTGACACTGAGTGATATATCAACATACATTTTGAAATAATTAGCTTCGTCAGTATTTTTTAATAAATAATCACTTTTCGCTGAATCATGCCATTGCTAAAATAATGTCAATAGTGCAAAATAGAAAAGTAGATCGTATACTTATCAAGAAATTCTTGTAACTAAAATAAAAGCAGATACGATTTCTTAACAAAAACTTGTGATAATAAACAATAATAACAAAATTTGTCAGAAAACCTGTTAAAACACTGACACTATAAAGGTTGATCAACGAATATCCAAATATGTGAATCCACTATGATGACGGTAGGATATCCCATTGATGGCTTAGATTAACAGAGCCCACTAAGTAATGTGTAATTGGAAATCAGATCAGAAAGAATTCAGGCGCAAGCAAATACTACTTACTTACATTTTCCAAACCAAACCCTAAAACAGAACTAATGACAATATATCAGGCGAACCCAATAACTTTTATTTGTCTACCCGCGGTTTGATCCTAGGATCTCAGAATCTGCAATCTGATAATATCTAAAGATATATATGTTAGGTGCTTCCGTGATCATGGAACGGAGTCGGAGCATTCCTCGATGTTTCAATATTAGTGAAAGATAAAATAATCTATCTATCTCTGCCATACACAAAAGATTCCGATATACTAAAGAAGAGACTGACCTTATAAGCATAAGTTAAGACTATTGAAAGCGCAAACGTGTAACTTGTTGACATTATGAGGAAACCGACATTTTTCCGCGAATCTATAAATTATTCAATACAATACCATTAAAGGAATTATTCATCTCTCACGAACGCATTATGCATTGATTAATTCCAACAAAAGGGCCTTTTGTTCAACTAGACATACGAATGAATATTTTTAAACATATCTGAAAAATTTCGTTCGTAAACAAAAAATAATAACACATCGTATATTATGTAATCGACCTTGTGTCGGTACAAGGAATTTGATAATATACTATATTCAACTATCTGTTACATATGCACCTCAGAATAGTGATAAGGTTTATACACATCATGTGTCATAAAAAACACTCCCATAAATTCTTCAAAAAGCATCAAAATAAGTATAAATATAAACCTTCAAAAATATTTCATTTTCAATGAATCTCTCACAGAAATGCCTGCATCACATATGTGTATTTGAAGTTCAAAAAAATATGATCTCTGATCGATTTGTGAGCGTATCGCTACTTATATGAAGGATAGCATAGACTTGGACACAATACGTAACACAACACCTTATTAATTTTCTTATAAGATATCAAGGTAAGTGAGGTATGAACGTCAATTGAGGACAAAGGCCTCAAGTCGCTTGAATCAGAGCGTAACCTATCATGCCCTACTGTGTTAACGGACGAGTGCTTTTTAGGATCTTCAGATATAGGTTTCTATGTGAAGACTCTTTTCCCTGATATCTCGTTATTAAAAACGCTTGTGAGACAACTCTTTTAATAAATAGATAGGCAGTACAGATGGTCTAAAATTTATAACGAAGATAGATGTATATATAAGTCGAGATGGCCCAGTGGTTAGAACGCGTGCATCCAGCGGCGGCCTTACCGATTGCGAGGCTCCGGGCGATAGGTCTTTGCGAGGCCCTTTGTCCTACGAAAAAGTACCTACCTATGTGATGCGAAAGTTGGTCTGGTTGTATGATAGGTATTCGTTATGTTTGGTAAGAAATTCTGATATTATAAAAATAAATAAATGATGATTTTTAAAATATTTTACTTACATAGAGAGATTTACAAAATTAACAAATACAAAGATGTTAGCCACTGATAAATATTAAAATTGATGTTTGCGGCTTTTACTAAAACTAAAATCTTTAATTAGAGCACAATAATCTAACGAATGAGCTACGTCATTTTCGATAGACAGAATAGCAAGTGCTGAAAGTCGATCTTGTGTCATCGAATTTCTTAAATATGTTTTAATAATTTTGAGCCTCGAAAAACTCCTTTCAGCAGATGCAACCGTAACAGGTGTAGTGGCAATGATTCTAAGAACTATTTCAATAGTGGGGTAAACTTCAGTTAATTTGTTTTCTATTATGTATTTCAGCACCGAGATAATGTCATCGTTTCCTTCATACACACGGATAAACATATTCAGTTCTTCGTACAATTCATGTCCATCAATGTCACATGATTGTCCTACTGTCAGAGATATTTGTAAGTCACTGCATTGCTGCAAAAGTTCACGATCACTTATTTCCTTTAATCTTCCTATATTATATAGAAATCCAAATATGGTCTCATGATTCTTAAGTGCCTCAAACCTAGGATGGCAGCTTGCGCGCACATTGTCGACAATAACATAAAAGTAATTTATTTTGAAAATCTCTTCCGCATTCAATTCATGATCTTCATTTTCCCCTTCATAATCAAAATGTCTTTTTTTACGTCTTTTTCGGACTTCTTTAAACTGTCTGTCAATATCATTTTCCTCGGCTATTTCTCTCGCTGTTACGAGGGATGACTGAAAACCATTTTCTCGATAATTATCGAGCCAATTTGTGAATGCGTCTAGGTGTTGTATAGCCACATCTAAGTGCATGTTTTCGCTTTGCCACATTTTACTAATAACATTTATCTTTGTAAGAATGTCATACCATATGACAAGTGAAACTACAAATTCATAGGTAGTTATTTCTTTTTCTATAGAATGACATTCACTGACCAACTGACAATCTGTGGTATTTTCTGCTAAATCCTTTAAAGCATCACAAATATCGCTAAGTTGGTATTTAACGGCCTTTACCGATGCTACCCTACACTCCCATCTAGTTTCTGAAAGTGGTTTTAGCGATAAGGATTTTACATGAGCATTTAAAATAGCCCACCTTTGACTTGAGCCAGCGAACAGAGTATACAACCTTTGTAGCAAACCAAAAAAAGATTTTGCTTGGACACAAGATGATGCTGCATCTCCTAGGATGAGATTCCAGCTATGACTCCCACAAGGTAAAAAATAAGCAAGTGGATTAATTTCAATAATACGTTTTTGAACACCACTTTTTTCACCACGCATGTTGGCACCATTATCATATCCTTGGCCTCTGCAGTTTTGCAATGATATACCTAACTGTTCTAATTCAGTGATTATACAATTAGTCAAACTTTCAGCTGTGGTTCTTTCGACGGCTATGAAACCAATAAAATGTTCTTCAATTTCAGCCGTTTTTATATTAAAAAATCTTATAATAATTGATAGTTGCTCTACACGAGAAACATCGCGAGTGCAATCAAGGATAATAGAGTAATATTTATTATGAATTATTTTGCCAACAATTTCAGACTTCACGTGACTTGCCATTAGTTGTATGAGCTCATTTTGAATAGTTTTTCCAATGTAGTGGTCTTTAATCGTTTTATCTTTTACTTGTTGTAAGTGAAGTCTCAGCACTGGATCAAATCGGGCTATTAGCTTCACTAAATCTATAAAGTTGCCGCTTGTCTCACTCGAACCTAAGTCAGATGTTAACTTCTCTCTATGACCCCTGAAAGCCAAATTGTGAGATGCTAAAAAATTTACAATTGCGAGCAATCGTTCTAAAATATCTCTCCAACGTTGCCTTTCTTGTTCAATTTGTGTTTGTGCCAAAGAGTCAATAGTGGAACAGTTTTTTAAACCATTCTCTAAATTAATCCATTTAAGCATACAATCTTTGTGATGTCGACTAGTTTCGTGTGACTTTAGGTAATCACTCAAATGTTTCCAATTACACACTCCTTCACTTGATCCAATCTTCGTATTTTCTACCCCGAATATTCGACA
This sequence comes from Vanessa cardui, assembly GCF_905220365.1. Classification (NCBI taxonomy): domain Eukaryota; kingdom Metazoa; phylum Arthropoda; class Insecta; order Lepidoptera; family Nymphalidae; genus Vanessa; species Vanessa cardui. The sequence continues at coordinate 11,631,191 of NC_061124.1, forward strand.
TGGAAAGCAGTAAACGGCATCTTTTGCCTGTGAATAAATCATCCAGCGCCTGTCGAGCTTTTCACCGTTCGTTAATATCTTATTATAATGATATTCACTGAATCGTCGTCCATCACCATTTACGGGAAATAACTCGATTTTAATCCGGATTGGACCTCTTAACACGATCTCAGTTCGGTATATATCAGTAATTATTCTGGGCCACATACCGGGGTCATTTTGAGGGTTCAGATTTTCCATTACGGCTTTCACGGATGTAGACATAGACTCTGGTTCAGATCCGTCATCTCGACAGGATAGAGTTGACGGCGGCACCGGTGATCTAAGAGGCAATGATGTAGTTAAATCATCATCTTCCTCGCTGTTTTTACTTGATGACGGTGGCGGCACCCATGATGATGTGGAAGGAATGTTTCCAGGCGTATAAGTTTCTTGATCGTCACTTTTTATAAATTTATATAAAGATCCACGTAGATTTTCTTGTACCTGCTTTCTTTTGATAGCTCGTTTCCTTTTTGAACTACCTGACTCAAATTTTCTACCCGAATCACGATCACGGGAGCTCATTTCGTAAATCTTGTTGTGATTCGCGCATACAGTCAAAAATATTTTTTAAATAGGTGTCACACAAATTTTTAACCCTTTATCAGCTTACTCAATACTTAAAATACTATAATTTACACTTTTCTAACTCACTTAATACTTAAAATACTATAATTTACACTTTTCTAACTCACTTAATACTTAAAACACTATAATTTACACTTTTCTAACTCAATACTTAAAACACTATAATTTACACTTTTCTAACTCACTTAATACTTAAAACACTATAAGAACGTATAATTAAATATAATTAAACGATATTTATGGTACAGCAATAACTTTGTAACTCATGCTGCAAGTGAAATAATTCCGAAGTAACGAAAGTTGACGAACGAAATGAAATAAGGGAATTCCCCGAGCGATAGACGAGCAGAACATTATGTCTTAAGTGTAGTCTACACTAGTCCCGAGTACTATGCGTTTAACAAACCGAATTAAAAGTGTTTCATTCAATAAATCAACTATGATTTAAATGAATAACTTTATTATAATTTATATAATTATTACTACTTAATAATAATCATTACTTATATAATTAACCGTTATTTTAAAATCTTAATAATAAATTATACTAGCGGCAAGATACGATGGCCGTTTTGACACATTAAAAAAGTGATGTGAAATGTAAATTTATTATCGATATAATATATTCAAATCTTTGTTTTTTTTTGCAAGTAATTTAATTCAAGTTTTTGTTGCAAGTAGAATCGAATTAAAAAGGTTTAATAAAAAATATAAAATAAGTTTAAGTAATATATTCGAACGAAATCAATTTAAATCAAAAATTGGGATTAGAATGAATAACTTTATAAACACATTACATACACTCTCACTCTCACTGCTATATATCTATCTGCTCGTTTACGCAAAAAAAAAGTTATCTATGCGGTACCCTAATATTTATAGTTTAGAAATCACATTCGATAAATTGTATGACTAATTGCACGTTACTATTGACAATAAAGAACAACAATTTGCTCCTTTGATGTAATTATTTATTAAATACGAAACTTCATGAGCGGGCAAACGTCAAAACGGCCATCATAGCGTGCCGCTACTATAGGAACAAAATCAAAAGTCTTAAATAAATAAAAATATAGTAAAAAAAAATTTATAAATGCTCGACGCGAGGCGAAGCCCCTTCAGGCGCGAGGCCCCTTCAAGCGCGAGGCCCCGGGCGATTGCCCGGTTCGCCACCCCCTAAGGCCGCCACTGCGTGCATCTTAACCGAGCAAGCACCGCTGATTCATGTACTTAATTTGTCTTTATAATTCATCTTGTGCTCAGCGGTGAAGGAAAACATCGTGAGGAAACCTGCATGTGACAAATTTCATAGAAATTCTGCCACATGTGTATTCCACCAACCCGCATTGGAACAGCGTGGTGGAATATGTTCCAAACCTTCTCCTCAAAGGGAGAGGAGACCTTTAGCAGAGCAGTGGGAATTTACAGGCTGTTGTTGTTGTTGTTGTATAGATGTATATATGAGTTTATATTGTCAATTTAACTATCAAAAAAATTATTTCCTAATTGTTTTTAACAACGATATGTCAGATAAAAGTCTTCGAATAGAAAACAAAGTCGTCTAAATTCTACATAAATATATGTTTATAAACTTTTCTATGTTTTGTTATAGTGACTCCTCCAAACTACATCACTATAGAAGCCACAACTTATACTTCGAGGATTTTGGTTCTCGAACGATATATCTTTTCATGTAAGATCGATCGGGGTCTATCAAAACTATATCGTAATAATTAAAGTTAGTTTTTATATAAAATATAAATAAATTCCAGATAAGGCGGCAGTAAAGGACTCTGGAGGTCAAATGGTAATTCATCTAAGGAATTAATCTGTGAAATATTTTTAATGATAAAATAGATTTATATCTAATCGTAGAATGATTCTGAATGAATGAACGCGCCTTGTACTTGAAATGGAACCTCAAGAATAAAATACTCTATACCTCAGTTGGACTAGAAATCCAGATGAATATTTTCCAGAATCTCCTGGTACTTACAAATATCAATAAAGGTCTTCCTAATATTGTACCCAATGCACTTTAGAATAGTCATGAGAAAGGATGTGGACTTATATTTCCTATACTAGGGCAAGACCAAATGTATAGTTTTAAGAGAAAACCTCAATACAGAAGTGACCTTTTAATTTTAAAACGTTACATGTAAAAAACTTTGCACCCAATTATAACCTTAATTTTTTTGATATATAGATTCTAAAGTCGACCCAAAAACCATTACTAAGTTTAAACTACCTAAACAAAATACTTTTATCAACTTCTTTACTAAAATCAACTACATCATTACATTTTCTTTCCACATTCGTAAATGCATCAATAAATTATACATTTTATATACTTGCCGGTTTATTGGAAAATATCTTCTTAAATCGTTTTATTTGCGAATCTTTTTATTTTACGTAACCATAAAATATTTTATTAAAACATGGTTTCTATTTTTATTTGTCAGCCAACACTTCAAAACATGTGTACACATGGCAACACACGTTCGCATTTTCATACAATGAGCATAAAGAAAAAATCGAACTAAACTTAGTGCTTCAACGTACATCAAGGGATCATAATCAGACGCAATTCCGAGTATCCAGCGATAACTGAGCTTACCTGCGCTTTGCCCTCTCTCGATATAACCCCGCCGAGTTGAAAAGCATGCGCTTTTGCAAAAACATTCCACTGCTCAATAAAAACTGAAATGAAGATTTTTTCTTTACCATGTCTAAACAAGACCCTTGTTATAAGTAATTGCTTCATATCTAATCTCTGATATTGGATATTTTCAAGCTGACAAAATGAGATACATTTCACAATATATATCAATTGTTTTGTTCCACTTTTATCAATTAAAACTCTTATGCCTTTTTTAAATGTACAAAAAAATAATATTTCGAACAAACATTCAATGTATTTCTCATTCATTCACTCACAGGTCATTTAGTTGTTCATTCTTTTATAACAGTTTAAATTATAATCTTAATTGAAATATAATTAAATTTACATCCAGTTCCAGTGCAGTTTTTTTATACCTACAATGTATGGTTCATTTTGATTGTTTTTTTTTTCGTGTCCGCTTACTAATGCGCTTACTAATACAGCCATTAAATACCCCGGTTAAAATTCTAATTAAATTTTCTTTGTTTCATTCAGTTAAAAAAATATATAAAAAAAACTTTGAATATATATATTTGTTAATTATTTCCACATAACATAAATATATTTAAACAAAATTTATATATGAATTGCGGAAAATCTATTGTTAGAATAGTTATTACTAATGCTTTTTCCGGAAAATAGTCATTAAACACAATGAAACAGAACAATCAGTTTATCTGACCTTGCTTTTGAAATAGATTTTAAAACAGTTCTTATTACATGAAATCACGTTACTATCACTGTCCTAAAACAATTATACCCTAACAAAAAACTCTAAATCGTATAATTACAAAACAAAAAGTATGACTGTATACATAAATAGGTATGTAGGTATAATTTAATTTTGCACTTTCTGAATGCATTGTTAAAAAAAAACAATTGTATATTATTAAATTGATTTGGATTGAATAATAAAAACATATATGAATTTATTTGTGAAATTATTGGTATTAAGTTTATAAACAAAATTCTTATTTAAATTAAACAATAGCAATTATTATTTTAGAAATAGGTAATTGTAAAATAGCTTAGAACCGTAGAATCAATGAAAAATATAATTATTTACTAATAATTGTAAAAACCCTTATGATCAATCTTACAGACAAAATGATTCAAACCTTAACGGAACACGAGACGCGGAAAAAGGTTAGTATCTCAATGACGCAGCGTACCTTCCCAACTCTGGCGGGTTACGACGCCGGTGGGCGGGCGCACGCGACCGGGCGCCACTCGCGCGCGCACCGCGGACCAAGCCGCTTCGAATTTCGAACGTTATAAACGTCAACGTCATTGCCATTTTATTTTTTTTATTTTTTGTGCCAGTGTATGGAACTTTAAGGATTTTTGTGCCAGTATTTGTGTTCCTTACTCAAACAGGTTAGTTTTATGTTAATTATGTCACTATTTTGTAATGTAGTCGCGGTTTTGTGTACGATAGGACGGAATTTTGAATTATAAAGGATTTTAAACGGTTTCGTCAGGTGTATAGAATTTATGTAAGCTTCGACATTCCACGTAAATATTTTTAGATTTAAATTATTATAAGTTTACTTACATCATTAACAATTAAGATTATGTTATTACTAAAGCGAAATTACATGAAAGTACTAGTTTTTTTTAGATTTATAAATTATTTTTCCTGTATTTTGTATATTATACTTATTTATTATTTAAAATTTCCATATCCAATGATATTAATAACGCATTTTAGACGTTTCGGTTTGTTATAAGGACAATTGTCTTAAGGAAAGACATCAACGAGTTCTTACATTCGGATGTTACATCATACCAACCGAAACTTATTTCTATAGCTTTATTTGTTACTTGCCAGTTTGAAGTATTGTTTTATCAGACAACTAGAAACTTTTTTAACTTTATATTTAATTTATTCAACAAATTTAAAGTTCGACACCAATACATTTTTATTATAATTATTGATAAATATCTGTTAATATTTCGTTTTATTTTGATTGTTTTTGTAATTCTTTGAATGTTTTAAAATTGTTTATGACATTATGAAACGGACGGGTCATTAGAGAATCTATAATATATTCCATATGGTGAGTTCAACCGACGTTCTCTTCTCGTATTGGTTATTTACTTAAAGTGCTTTAGAAAACGAGTTGTACATATACATCATATACATATAATGTATAAAGTAATCAGCCTGTAAATGTCCCACTGGAGGGAAAAGGCTCTCTCCAGGAGGTTTATAGCTAATTCTACCTCTTTGCCCCAGTGTGGGTGCATACTCAAATGTCAGAAATTCATTGGAATTTGACATGCAGGTTTTCTCACAATATTTTCCTTTACCGCCGTGGATATATCTATATATCTAGGTTTGAACTAACAATCAAATATAATGCAACCACTAATCAATCGACAAAAAATTATTAATCTCGCTAAGTCGTTAATAACATAAAAATACACTTCAGAATTATATGGAAAACGTTATTACTCGTTTTCAAATATCAAGGATTGTATTATATTACCTGTTTATTCATTTTTAAGAATATTTATTATTTTATTTATGGCAACAAAAGTAGCGAATTGATAACGAATGAGTTTCGAAATTTCTTTACTATATACATTATAAGCAATATTTAGTATTAATACGTCGTCGTTAAAATGCTTCGTGTATTCATTGCGTTCGTAGATATGCAACTATTGCCAACGTTGAATTAAATATTACTTAAAATAACCTTAAGTAACGGTTACACTTATTTTTTTATCATAAACTTACTTAATCCTGTACTTTATAGAACGTGTTATTGTTACTACAAAATGTACGATTCCTCGTTATATTTCAAGTTTTAAATTTAATATTTATATCATTTGGTACCATCCTCTCATCACATATTCGACCGTCAATAAATAATACCAATCATTGCTATATTTCAGTTTGCAGGTTAAGTGGGCCAGCGTAACCATTGACACAAAGTACATTCTAACTCAATAGATTGTGATATTTCTTATTAGTATCTATATAGGTATACATTTGAGTGGTGTTGCCCACTTAACATCAAATGACCAATTTTGCCGTATATCTATCTATTTTAAACACAATACAAAATATAGTTTACTTAATAAAACTATTACACAGTGCTCACACAATGTAATCATATCAAATATAATGATAAAAAAAATATCAACCTTTATAAATTCTCAGTATTATTAAAAAAAAATACAAGCATAAAAACCTCTTTCAATTCGTCGTTTGTCGGAATCACTGAAAGTAAACGTGTATACGATCTAAAATGAAACAAACTTACCCAAAAAAAATAGTTGAAGAACAAGAAATTAACTATCCCTCCCCTCCCCCTAGACCAATATACCTAGTATACAGTGATAGAGAACAGGAAGTCAAATGACTGACTCGTCTCGGCTCACAGAAATTTGGAAGCATTGACATTAAATTATAATCATATTATTATATTGTAAAAAACACCACTTGGAGATCATTATGTAATTTTGAAATGTACTTTTTATTATCACATGAACGTTAAAACAATTTCGTAACATCGATTAATTTAATTTTCGATTATGACTCGAATGTAACGTGACTTATCAGCATCTCATAAAAACTCTTACGTGATATCGCGTTTACGTGATTATTTAATAAAATAAACAAACTCATTAATATCCATTTCTATAGAACACTTACTGCTATTGTATACCATCTTATGCGTATAACACACAATGAAAGATAACAAATAATATTGCCATTATTTAATTGAAATCTCGGTCAATTTTTTATTTGACATTTCCAATTTTAAAAATAGTTTTTTGATTATATATTTCGTAAGAAGTAATTTTTCACATTATATGTATTTGAAAACTATAATATCTGCTTATGTGCATCCTGTCGTTGGAGTTGTTTTATGTCGGCCTTACGGACCCCTCTGTCAAATTAGTGTATAATATAACTTTGATTATGTGCAGTCCTTTATATCGAAAAAGGAATTTTATATATTTTAAATATCGAATCTAGAGTTAGAATGGTTATTTTAAAGATAACATAAATATGTCACAACTTCAAAAACTAATTTGTGAATTATTACTAGTTGCATTTCATTGCTCCTAATCGATTTATCACATTCACTAAATTATGCTGAATGCAGCTGCAGGTTAAATAAGCTTTAAACTTCCTTAAAGGTAGGCCTCCTTAATAAAATATCGTTAGTAAAACATAACAGACTACAAATATGTAATAATACAGATTAAATTCGAAAAAACTGAGTTTAAAAAAACCCAAAGCAAATCTTTAAAAAAAATCTTTCTTGGAACAACTTTAATGCTACACAATCTACAATTCAATCAAGAAAAATTTAACAATTTTTTTTTATTAGACAATGCAAGCCCATTCCCGCGTCTGCTAAAACATCGCTAATTCAAAACCGTTTTTTTACTTCCATTGTGTTATAACATATATAGATTATATTATTCGTTCTGTGTCAAAGCAAGATTTCCCATAAAAATAAGAACTGGTTTAGAGTTCAAGCTACTTCTGACCTTGCGTGATTCTTGGGGCCGAATTGGGATAAAATGAATATTAACATAAAATAAACGTAAAGGTGACAAGAATAATAATCCTATTTGAAAAAAAAAAAAAACTTCTGATAATCCCCTAGAGCTTAAAATGTCCGATTTTAATGATACCTAAAAAAAACTTACGTACAAAAATGATTCCTCTTCCTAAAATGACTCGTCAGACTCATTATTTCATAAAAAGAACTCGATTGCGTGCTTCAAGTATATATTTCACAAAAAGCTAACTGATTACAAATCGATAAACCGAATCGATTAAATTTGTCGATTTCAAAAAATAAATGACAAGCGAAAACGGACTTTTTAGGTATTTAAGTAATTGTAAAAAACTAAACTAACGTTAAGAATGAAACCTATTAACTACAATGTATTTTTAATCGTTTTCAAAGATATTACCGAAATGAAAGATGCCGGATTCGTTACAATACCGTGCGTCACCCCTCGAAAGGAATTTCCTGTATCGATAAAACAAAAAGCCAGCTTTGATACACTCACTGATAGCTAGAAACAATATTCAATTCGCAATTTTCATAATTCAAACAATTTTAAGATTAATTTATTATTACGTTTATCATAATCGTTCGCGCTGCGATTCAAGTCCAAAGTAGCCCAAGTACGTAACTCTTTCATACGAATTGCTGAAACAAATTAAACTGTAAAAAGAATATTAATACCTCGTTAATTATACGAAATTCGATTCATTTCGTCATTTACAGTGAAAGAGGTCGCTACGTTCTAAAAAGTTTTATTTACTAACATTGCAAATACATTTGTATAATGGAAACTTTCGTTGTGGGAAGAGGATGTGTATATAAATCTTTGCAATGTTAGAGCGAGACAGGGTATACGCATGTTTGGCTGGTAGGAGTGGTGCAGTATGCGTTTTTGCCGCGGCATTCTGCACCTTCAGTCTTGGTCTAAGTCATGGACTTGGAAATGATAAATACTTGGACATTATGCAACTAGACAATGAAATGAGAGGCGCAAATTGCAATCGTAACTTCTTGATATTTCTGTTCACCATTTACACTACGTGTGGTCAAAACCAACTGACTGAAGTTAGGCTCACAAGACGTTCGCGTACTTAAAACACTATGCAGAATATATAATTAACTGGTTTTGCACGTGACTTCGCTCGCGTTTTAAGGCAAAAAACATAGCCTATGTCCTTCCTTAGAATTCAAGTATGCTTCATAACAAATTTGATCAAATTCGGTTGATTCGTTTGGCAATGAAAAAACGTCAGACAGACAGACAGGCAGAGTTACTTTCACATTTATAATATTAAGTATAGAAGTATAGATTATGCGAAATTGTACTGTGTCAGTGTTTTTTTAAAACGATAGCACAATTACTGGTGACTACTGCCTTATCGGTCAACTAAAATCACGCCACGTGTATGTAGGTATATATATACATTACCTAGTGGTTAGTATTAATCGACGAATGTCTGCGCAGCGGGCAGTTTCCGAAGCCTTGGAAGGAAGGAAAATTGGTGCTGTTGCCGAAGGAAGGTCGGCCGATGGACTCTTCTTCGGCATACAGGCCAATTGTGCTGCTGAACGAGACGGGAAAACTCTTCGAGAAGATCCTCGCAGCCCGTCTCGTTCAACACCTCGAGGAAGTCGGTCCGGGTCTTTCAGAGGCTCAGTACGGATTCAGGGCAGGCCGGTCGACGGTCGATGCCCTGGACGCCCTGAAGACTCGGACGACGGAGGCGGTGGCTCGGGGACAAGTCGTCCTGGCAGTGTCGCTCGATGTGGCGAACGCCTTCAACAGTCTTCCCTTTGAGACAATACGGGAGGCACTCCGATATCATGGGGTGCCATCCTATCTCAGGAGACTGCTGGAGGCGTACCTCCAAGACAGGGAAATCCTCTGGGCGGGGGTCAATGGGAGGCTCGTCCGGTATCGGGTGGGCTGTGGCGTTCCACAGGGGTCGATTCTCGGCCCAATTCTGTGGAACGTCGGTTTCGACTGGCTCCTGCGGGCTCCCGTCCTTCCCGGGATGGGGGTGTTGTGTTACGCTGACGACACCCTCGTCACGGCGATTGGGCGGGACTTCCAGGAGGCGGCTCGCCTCGCCGAAGTCGGAACGGCTCTCACCGTGGACCGCATGGGAATGCTGGGCTTGAGGGTCTCCATATCCAAAACGGAGGCCCTCCTCTTCCACGGTCCACGGAAAGGACCCCCACGAGGGGCGAGAATCACCGTCCAGGGGACGGCGATCAAGGTGCAGGCCCAGATGAGGTATCTGGGCTTGATTCTGGACGGACGATGGAGTTTCGGGCAGCATTTTGTCCATCTCGGCCCGAGGCTCATCAACGCCGCTGCCGCTCTCGGTCGCCTCCTTCCGAATGTGGGGGGGCCGGGATCCCTATGTCGGCGTCTATATTCCGGCGTAGTGAGGTCGATGGCGCTGTACGGTGCCCCGATCTGGATAGACGCCCTCACCGCTAAAAATCGGGCCCTACTGCGAAAGCCGCAGAGGGTCATAGCGGTGAGAGGCATCAGAGGGTACCGTACGGTTTCGTGGACTGCGGCGACACTTCTCGCGGGCGATCCGCCCTGGGAGCTCCAGGCGGAGGTGCTCGCGGAAGTGTACCGGTTCCGGGTCGAGGTGAGGGACCGCGGCGACCGTCCAGGGTCAACGGAGATCGGGCGGATCAGGACTCTAGCCCAGCAAGCCCTGATCGTCCGATGGCAGGAGGATCTGGGGTCACCCACAGCAGGCCTGGCGACAGTGGAGGCGATCCGTCCCCACTTGAGTCGCTGGGTTGAAAGGAAGCACGGCACACTGTCGTACAGAATGACGCAGGTACTTACCGGGCACGGATGCTTCGGTAAGTACCTGCACGCGATAGCGCGGCGGGAGGAAACACCCTCCTGCCACGAGTGTGGTGCGCCAGTGGACACGGCGTACCACACCCTGTACGAGTGTGCTGCGTGGGGACCCCAGAGGCACATCCTTGCGGCGACTATGGGTGGAGACCTCTCGCTACCGAGCGTTATCAACGCCATGCTCAGTAGCGAGATGTGCTGGTCAGAGATGCGCTCCTTCTGCGAAAGTGTCATGTCGCAGAAGGAAGCCGCGGAGCGGGAGCGGGAAAATAATGCCGCCGCCGACTCGCTCCGCAGAAGACGACCGGGGAGGAGGAAAAGGCGCTACGCGCACCTTCTCCCCCCGCCTCAATAGGCGCCGCAGGGACCAGGGGGGGTCCCAGTACCCCGGGAATTCCCCGTAGGAGTTGGAGGCCCGCATAGGCGGGCCGACCGTCAGGGCGTCACGGTAGCATGCGTAAGCGATCCCGTGGCGTCCGCCGAAAGACGGAGAGGGTACCGCTGGTTTTTTAGTGGGTAAACCCGGCGTACTTGAGCGCACGAGGCGTCCAGGGCTCCGGGGAGTCCCACACACCCCCCCACTTTCCATCACGTGGGGTAAGCGCGTAAAGCGTTTTTCCAGCGAGAAAAAAAAAAAAAAAAAAAAGTGGTTAGTATTAATATGTTACAGTTGAATTATGATATATACATTAGAATGTTTCGTACCAAAATTACTCAAACTCGAAACGTAATAAAATGGTTCATAGGGTGCAATCCTTGGTATAACAAAAGAGATCCTATTCTTGTTAACATTAATTTAATTTTACAATTCACATTTAACAAAGCGGGCGTCTAAAAGAATAATGTGATTCATACGTCACTAATATATAATTATTACTATTTAATTATATGAGTTCATAATATGATTATTACTGAAAGTAACAATTTCACATTATTTAGTCTCTATTGGACGTGATATACAAACGGACAAGACAAAGAAAAACAGGTTAAGCGTAAATAAAGTGATCTCTTCCAGTCAAAATCTTGCATAACAATTAATTTATGGCAACATTACAATTAATTAAATTAAGGAATTCGTAATTCGAAACACTTCGAGAATTCCTTGATAAGTTACGTAAGTGAAACCGGAAAAGTGAATAACAATTTTTTTTTTCACAATCCGCTTCCGCCTTCATCTTGCGGACCAGCGTTAGACAAAAGCGTTCGCTCGTTGTCCTTCGCGGGACCGGTCCGCGCCGCTTACTTTCGCAGGCTAATTCGAACAACGCTCACTTCTGCAAGCACTATTAACTTCGCTAATGATTGATTGGTCAACGGAATGCTTATTAATTTTGAATACGAGAAAAAGTAAATTGAATGAAACTCTAATATTCCAGTTTTAATGACATATTATACGTATACACGTTATTGATTTGATCTGAATATAAAAGTATATTTATTTATCATTACACAGTATATAATGAAGAACCTCACCGTTGTCTGTCCCCTTTGTATGCTTACATCTCTAAAATTACGCAACGGATATTGATGCGGTTTTTTTAATAGGTAGTATGATTCGCGAGGTAGGTTTTTTGGATATGATACATGAAAAATATACTATATTGAACAAAAAAACAAGAAAAATTCTGTAGCATATTTAATATCAGCATTGCACACGTGTGAAGCCGTCGGATCGCTAGTAAATTATTATATTAAAATATACACTGAATTTTATTACACCTCAAAAAACAATTGTATAAATATTAACTTACAAAAGATGAAATGTCGATATAAGATTTTAAATTAACAAGGTTATTTTTATTGTTAAAGTTATTAATTTCGGAATATTTACCATGTTTTTTTATTTTTGTTCGTCACGTTCGTTACGGTCTGAAGTTCAGTCTCGTGAACAAGACATTCGTAGATAATGTCGAAATATCATGCTCCACCGAACAAAGATAAAAAACATGGTAAATATCCCGAAATTAATAACTTTAATAATGAAATATCGATATTGAAATTTCACATATACTTAGATTGGACGCTAAGTCGGATTAGCTCAATACATAATAAATAACTCGCAGGCATAAAGACTGATTTATAATCGATTCATAGTTAAAACACGTGTTGCCGTTACATAAGCATTCATAAGAGACTGGTCAAATCGTAAAGAACTCGATTAAGTATTGAACTCATACATAGAGTGCGCATCTTAACCACTTGTTTGCATGTTGATGACGGCCACAACTCACAGCACAAACGTTCGGTTTTGCGTCTTATAAATTACTATAGAATACAAGTTATAGTATTGAGACTTGGTTTTTCCTATGAACGGAACGTGATCAACAGGATCACTTGATTTCAAGTAACATAAAAAAATAAATAGTATAAAACAAAGTCGCTTACTGATGTCTGTCTACGTATGCTTAGATCATTAAAATTACTCAATGGATTTTAGTGTGTGTTTTTGTAATAGATAGAATGATTCGAGAGGAACGTTCGAAGAGGAGAGTCGAGATGGCCCAGTGGTTAGAAGGCGTGCATCTTAACCGATGATTGCGGGTTCAAACCCAGGCAAGCACCGCTGTTTCATGTGCTTAATTTGTCTTTATGATTCATCTCGTGCTCAGCGGTGAAGGAAAACATAGTGAGGAAACCTGCATGTGACAAATTTCATAGAAATTCTGCCACATGTGTATTCCACCAACCCGCATTGGAACAGCGTGGTGGAATATGTTCCAAACCTTCTCCTCAAAGAGAGAGGAGGCCTTTAGCCCAACAGTGGGAATTTACAGACTGTTGTTGTTGAGAGGAACGTTTTTGTACATAATATATGAACAATATAGTAAAGAATGACTGATAATTTAAGAAGTTTCTAATGTGATGTCGTAAATAAACAGATTATAAATACATTTCGCTTCTGTATTGCATCCATACGAAGCCGAGGCGGAACGCTAGTAAAAACTATAATCATATTTTTACAACATAAATAAATAGCTTGTATATTTATCGCCAGCATTATCGCATTCAATTATCATTAAAAATATTTCATACGCTTTTGGATTTGACCTGAACAAAATAGAAACTAAAAAAAAAAAACTATTTTTAAAATTTCATATTACATGCAATTTGATTACGAAAAGAGTGAATAAAAAAATACACTTCACTTTCCATCACGATATGTTTATTACATAAGCTCGGTCAGGTGGTACCACCGAGTATGCGATTATTGGAGGTCAGTGTGGATATGACATTTAGGCGAGCGATCAATTTGTCTCGTTACGTATAAATATATGGTTAGCTATATTTGTCGATACTTAAACAGTATTTCATCGCTTAATAACATTCGTAATTGAAATTCTATAGAAATTTCCAATTAAGTCCGCGTTGTCGATGATATAAAACGTAATGATGAACGATAATATAGATTCGATCAGATTAAAATATATCCTATCTAAACACACTTTAATCAAGTTTAGACTCCTACGAGTACTTTTAAATCGTATTTTATAAAATAAAATTATATTTAAAGCTTATAGTCTGTTCGAAGCGAAGCTACATGAATATTAATTGATTAATAATATAAATCATTTAATTAAAATTATGACAACTACATTATCATATAAGAATATTGAATATAATAGTTTAGACTTCACATTTGTTGGTTTTATAGTCCAACATAACCTAAAAAAAGAAATATCTTGTAATTTTTTTTTTTTTTTTTTATAATAAGGTATGATCCTCAATAAAGCAAAGGTAAAATAAACTACAGGTTACGACGGTTTCATAAATTTGCTAGATATGTTTAAAACGATTCGTAAAAAAAGTAGCACATCATTAAAACTACACAGTCGATAAACAGGTTTCGATTTTGATTAATCTAACATATATATGCATAAATCAGATGACGTTACGTAACAACCGGTATCGAAATATCGTTATAACATGTCATACAACACTAAGAACGTTATGAACTAGCAACGTGCGCCCGCTTTTAATAGATGAAATTGGTTAATAACGAAATGATATGATATAAATATATAATAGCCTTTAGCTCACAGGCATAATTTAAGCTATATCTATTTACCAATGAAATAAGGAATAATGTAATCTATCTTCGTTTTATCAACAAAAAAAAATAGAATTGGGTCATTAGTTTCTAAGATTATCTCCTACATAGGTACATACGAAGATATTCTCTTTATAATATTGTATTAGATCATTTGGACTAACTAGTCAGAGCTGTAGATCCCGAAGTCATGGTTGTTCTCAGGTCGGCCTAAAAATATGATTGAGGTTTCTCTCGAAAAATTCTCAGTAGTACCCCAGAGTCTGGAATTGAGGAAATATAACATGTCCTGTTGGTTCGTCTACCTTGACTGACGTGGCCAAAATCGTTGTGACGAATCGGTCATTACAACATCATAGGCTTTTTTTTTAGATAACATTTTAATAGTAAAATATAAGTAGAGTAGCTAGTATTAGTATAAGTGCTGAAATTGAATTTTTACTAATATGTTACCTTGGTCTTACTACGTTCTAACAATTTGGCATATTTAAATTGAATTTGTCACGGCAAATTATGTCAAGGGAAATAATACTAGTTACTTTTATAGTATCAAATGCTCGTTGCTAAAGTTTAACGATGCTCTCAGCGCGTGTTAACCTCAGCGATTCTTCAAAGTTCTCACGTGGAATGAGAATAATATAAGACATGATAATGGATCATAAATAAATGAAACAAATAATTACTTATGAAATTATATATGTATAAAAACCAATGGTCTACATTCATACTTTTTATTTGACGTAAATTGTGCACGTCTGTGGTATTAATTATCTATCTACATCTTAAGTAGTATCTGTAATTATATTTACGAAATAAAATGAACGAGAACAAAGAATTTCTAAAGACATAAGACCAGGTATTTTGTGTTTAAGTTGTACTTAATACTTTATTTCAATCGAAATTCCATATTGCTTGATTTCGTCAATAAAAATTACTTAAAATATATTGTAATCTTATGTGGCTTTATAGTTATTGTGTTAGAATATTCCAAATATATGTATACCTAAACCTATATATATGTATTTAAAACAGGATTCTAATAAGCGGAGAAAATTTGTTATAAATATTTTTCTACCTTACAAACAATAGTAATAAAACGATCAGATGTAGATTAAAAATATTTACAAAACTATTATAGAATAAAATTTAAATTTGAAATACGAATTAGATTCGTTCGATGTACTTAAACGACACTGAAAGCATACATCGAAAAAAAATATCAAGTGTATGATTTCAATATCTATTCAAATTAAATGGTGTGTGTGTGTCAATATACTTAACTTGTGTGCACAATCTATTGACAGTTTTTTGTTGATGGATGTGATCACAGTACGCTAATCCATTGAAAACATTGAAACAAGTAGCTGATCACGACTGTTTCATGCGCATAAGGTCACTCTGGTTGCTGTTTCGAATTTAGATTTTTCTTAGCAAAAGAAACATATTCAGTACTATCTGCTTATTTTTTTAAAATCTAGAAACAAATATAAAAATATGCAACCAGAAATATTTAGCCACAGGTTTTAGGTTACTAATAGCTTATAGGGACTTTATGTACGCTGAGGTATATATTATTATTTATTAGAAGTATCGAGTATTATGTATACACTTCGAACTAATGACAAACATGATTACATTCGATTAGCATTGGTCCCGGTCAACACAGGTCTCAATTAAAATTATTGCAAAATTTTGTTATTATTTGTGGAATGTTAATTTATTTTTTCTTGTTTGTTTCAGACAGTAGAGGTGCCATCAGTGTCAGTGAGCGTGACCTGTGATGTGCAACGAACATTTCGAACAATCGATTGACATAAATTAATCGATTAACTGTTAAACGAATAATTAATCGAGTTTTTAATTACAAAATGTGTTATTAGAGTTGGGAAATAAAACGCGTAGTGTACTTTGCGAGAAGCTAAAGTGACATTGACAAAGTGTGCAGTGAAGTGTTTATTATTGGGCAGCGCTCAACACTTGACCGTCTTATTCTTGGTAAGAATCACCTTTTATTGCTTATTTTAAAACGCTACATTATTATTCCATTTTTAAATATATGTAATGTTATTTTATTTATGCCTTTAATATAACAGTTTGTATTAACCTCCTTCGTTGAGTACAAACTTTTTTAACATAAAATTATTTGTTTAAATTAATTAAAAAGTTATTATACCTTAGTGAGAACACTAAAAATGACAAAAACGAAAGAGCCATTCCATGCATATCACAATAATTGCTTACAAATGCAAGTAAGTAATCCATTTAAAGATTAAAAGGATTATGTCAGTAAAGCTGAAATAATTTTCCTCTTTTGACATTTGTTATTTTTAATTTGTTAATAAATTGTCTTATGGTACATTTTTTTTTTAGATGACATAATAGGCAGACATTTGTAACTTTGCCGTTTCGTAAATTAAATAATAAAATTAAACCGCTTATAAAAAATACTTTGGTAAAAAAGGGATATCATTCGATACAAGATTTTGTAGATGATAAAAAAGCTTGGAATTAATACATATATTGTATTTAACTAATATGATTGTATTTTTTAAATGTTGAAAAAGAGTAACTACTGAGTTTCTTGCCGGTTCTTCTCGGTAGAATCTAATTTCTTAATTGTTAAATGACAATTCAAAAGTGCTTGTGAAAGCCCACTTGTATGAAGTTTATTTTGATTTCGATTTTTTTGATTTAATATCTCTTAAATAATGTATTGATTTCCAAACATTGAATGAGTACCAATTTTTTATATTAAACGACTACTTATTTCACTTTATAAAACTTTTTACTGTAAGAAATACTAATAGAATAATTCCTTCCTCGACAACTTAAATGCAGGTCACTGAATTTACCAAACTGTGACCAAAAAGAGAATTCAGAACTTAACAAAATATCATGTGATGCGGAAACTACGAACTAAAATCGTAGTTTAAAATTTCAAGTGACCGTGCAATATAATATTTATATATCTTATAATAGCGTACTAACTCCTACAGATATAAATGTGAGAAATTGTGAAGATTATGTTTGTTATTATTTCACGAAAACACTACACAACGGATTTGGATAAAATTTTACAGTAATATAGGATATATATCAGAATAACACATAGGCTACCATTTATAATGATTTTAAGTAAAAGTGCGAAGCCCGGGCGGGTTCGCTAGTTATCTGTAAATGCGAAACTCTTAGTATTTGTATAAATATTCAGTGTTCAGTGTTTCTTAATTATATTGACCGTGTATTATAGAAAAACCTTCCTCTCGAATCACTATCTATTTAAAACAACCGCATCAAAATCAGTTGCGTAATTTTAAAGACCTAAACATACATAGGACAGACAGCGGTAAGCGACTTTGTTTTATACTATGTAATGATTTCAGAACGCATCATAAGGAACTTATACCAATAATCCTTATAAGAAAAAAACTAAACTATTGTCTCAATTAGGTACTATCCGCATGTAATGTACATCTAGAAAATAACACAAAGCAATTTTAATACGACCTGTATTGAATGTCAGTGAAACAATTTCTAACAAATCAGTAAAACTAAGAGACATTGCAAACTCATTGCGAACAACCAATGTCGACACGAATACATTGAATTATTACGAACATAGGAAGTTGACCATTATAAAGGTAACATTCCAATGTACCTTATAATAAATAATTGTCAACAAAGCTTTTGTTATTATAAGCAAAGAATTTATTGTAATATATTTATGAATAACACTCTCACGGCTGCAAAGAAGTCTACACAAAACCTTTATATGATACACATATTATAATGATCTACACTTCTATTGGTCAGCATAATATTATCTGCCAAATTCACCAATCATCATATTTCAGCCAATTTACATAAAACCATTAAACTTTACACCTATATCTTCCTCGTGAATCACTTCGTCCAATAGTAAAAACTGTATAAAAACTATTTAATATTTTTTGATTTACCGCATACAATACCGATAAAAATACTTCTTGGTAGTGATACTAAAGTATATAAGTTGAAGTTAATCTTATGTAAGATAAGAATATTATTTTATTTCAAGAGTGTTTTTTTGAACGGCAACACTATTACCCCGTTGAACCGGAAATCCTATTCTACTTGAAAAAAAAAATAAACATATTTGAAAAATACCAGAACAGTATGCCTAACTTTATTGAATATGTGTACTTTTAATATACATACATATTATATTCTCATTCTTAAAGGTTGAATACTTTTTTCAATATTAGGCTGTGTATGTAATGTTTTGTACAATTATCTGATAAGTATTTTGAAAAAGATCGTTTGAACGGAATTAGTCATTGAGTAAGGTACTATGACAGCATGATTAAGTTTAAATTAACAACAGGTTTCTAAATGTAATAATTGGCCTGGTGATTATATCGAAATTATTACCAAAACTGTCATTTGTTAATTGGAAATTAGCTAATGTATTTTAGCGATATTAATTTTTGGAGTTAATAACCTAACTTGTATTGAAAAGTCGGAAATTATAAACTCGAGTTGTTACACTATTGTCAAATATATTATGGTTTATTTATAATGATATCATTAAAGTATGGTAAAAAAACGCAAAATTTTATCAATTTGTACGATTTACGAATCATTTCGTTGAATTGTGTCAAGATCTAAAAGTCATGCTGATAATAATGATTCATAGTAAAGGTATAAAAAGTATTTCGTATTATTGTAACAAAATAAATTGACTTTTTGTCAATATAGCACACTTTAGTGAATGGTACCTGAGTTAGATATTCTAGCGTTTGAGTAACTTTGGTTTCCCATAACACCATCATTGTGATATGGATGTTCCGGTCATTGCTGTCAGTGGTTCCTATCACGTAATTGTGAAGGTCATATTAAACCATTTGCTTTTTACGGACTTTGATTTACATAATCACTGAATGATTTACTAATGGACAAAATCATCTTTCTAATGATTTTGTGACATTTATAAACTAAACTACCTATTTATAAAAATATAGTTTTTATTTACATACATGTTGACGACCTTCATGGTCGTGTGTTCACCGGATTTCATAGGTACGCAGCTCCGAGGTCCCAGGTTTGATTTCCGGCCGAGTCGATGTAGAAAAAGTTTATTACTTCTCTATATTGTCTTGAGTATGGGTGTTTATGGTACCGTCGTTACTCCTGATTTTGCATACTCACAAGTGCTTTAGCTATCAGGGTAATGTATGTGATGTTGTCAAATATATTCTTTTACTGTAAGAAATCAAACTGGATTCATAATATTAATGTCGTTACGTTAAGATGAACAGACCGTTCCGGTCGACGTTGCTATGTCGCCCTTGTGGAAATTCATCAAGGCCAAGGACGCGAGAATTCGGCTCGGATCACTTGCGACGAAGAATCATCCGTAACGATTTTTTATATAACAATAATGTCATAATACGTTATTTAATACCGTTACTAATAACGTTATAGAAGTTTTATGTAAATCAACAAATAAAAATAACTAACTTTTCTGCTTATCATGACGTAAATAGGTAAGCTAATTCGGAACTGAGCACGTATATGCTTAGGGATGCACGAATGCTAGTTTTACTATTAAAATTTTATCGATAAGATCAGAAATTATTGTTGTATCGTATATGACATATACATTTAATATATAATCATAAACTTAGTACTTATGTTCCTCGAACTTGTAACTATCTGTCTTAACTCTTACCCCACAAAGTAGAGTAGTCGTATTTATTACTAAACCGTTTGGAGATTGTGCTGCCCAGAAACCCAACCGAAGCAGGTGCATGCAGGTGCAACTTACTCGGCAGAATTCGATTACATCTGGTCCTCACAGTATATATATATATATATATATATATATATATATCAATCGAAGATATAGGATTCGAAACTAGGCGAATACAATTTCCTGCCAAAATCTGCCTTTTACGTGGAACTCTTCCACTGTTTCTCGTAATATGTAATTTTCAAAACATTTCCATAACAGAAAAAGACTACCCTACTACTTTACTATACTACTACTTTGGTATATAAGTATACTTTTTGTGTCATCTATACCTAAATGACCCTTGTTCATTGTCAAGGTCAAACGTAAAAACAATTTTACTGTCACGCGGCGTGCATAGGAAAATGATTCCTATATAATTTGTCATGCGCCGCAGGTTGCGTTACGCGGCATTTTTTGCAAATAACGTCGGCCTAAAACTTATTAGGTAATTACCTATAATCTATCTAATGCCTTTTAGTTTTTAGAATTACAAATCGTTGCATAATTTGAGTCGAAGCTATAAGATTCTTAATTGTTTATCAAACACTCGGCGATTAGTAAATGATTTCGTAACTGTATCTAGTTAATTTATTTATTTGCACAAATTAGCAAAGGTACATATAATTGAAAAATACGTTCTCTTCCAGTATTCCTAGTATTCTCGTTTATCTGACAGAGAGTATAGTACATGGTGCAAAATTAATATATTAAAAAATATATAATATACATATACTTCTATACTAAGTTAGTAAATCTGTCTATCTATCTGTATATATTTAATCTATATGTATCATCTATCTGTCGGTCTTTCACTACCAAATCAAAGTACCGAATTTGACGAAATTTAGTATGCAGCAGACATAGGCTACTTTTTTCCTGACACATGATAATCATCCCCCTAAAATGTGAACGAAGCTGCGGGCAACAACTAGTAAAACATAATGGTATTTTATACTTATTTGTATGTTATGCAACGATCGTAAAGAAATGTACAATTTTTAGTATTCTCACTGATAAACGAGTCCTCAGAACATTACATAAAGTATGGGTATATTTGTACGTAATAAGACGATAAAATGTATGTCTCAACGAATTCCAATACGTAATTTGTCCATAATTCGGCAATGTCAGCGCAATCTTTAAACAAATAAAGTTAGAAAATTTATATTCTTGAGTCATTACTGTTGAGTGTGTGCAAATATTTGGTCAACTTGACTTTTCGTAGCTTTCATTTTTTCCCGTGTATCATTCAATTTTATGTATTACTAGCGACCCGCCCCGGCTTCGCTTGGGTGCAATGTTGATACTAAACATACTACAGTTTTTTTTAATTACGTAATTTCCTAAATTGTCTATGGATTATTCGAATCACTCTATCTATTAACAAAAACCGCATCAAA
Organism: Vanessa cardui; assembly: GCF_905220365.1. NCBI lineage: Eukaryota > Metazoa > Arthropoda > Insecta > Lepidoptera > Nymphalidae > Vanessa > Vanessa cardui. The sequence continues at coordinate 11,653,093 of NC_061124.1, forward strand.
ATCCGTTGACTAGCTTTAAAGATTTAAGCATACATAGGGACAGACAGCGCTAAGCCACTTAGTTATATACTATGTAAGGATATAAATAAGAGTACGGTACAAGATGAGTTTATTTTGGAAAGACGCAAGTTTTATCATTTACATCCCTGTAAGATTTTTTTGAATGAATGAATGAATATAAATACTTTTCATATCGAATAACAGATGATTGATCTGTTTAATGGTACCCGCCCAAATAGAGCCCTGTCGCATAAAAATTGTACCTATAAAAACAGTAACAACAATTTTAAAAGTACGCGCTGATCAACAGACTATCCTATCACTATTTGACATTGTACTCAAATACTTATAGCCTTGAAATTATAATCGATTTTAGAATATAGTCTCTGTGTTTTTATATATGTGTATCTTTATTAATTATATTTTAAAGTATAGGTTATGTAATGTATGCACTTTTTGTACCTAAACGTACTTATTATGCGATATTAATGCAAGTGGCCCTTCGTCACTTGAAGGGAAAGTGCAGGGTGTGGCGGCTGCTTAACTGGATTCCTTTAAAAAAAACTTGTTATGCAACAGAATTTATGGATATGGCGACTGAGGCATTAATCGCAAAAAAAAACTGAAATATTTGTATGTTTGTCTGTCAAATTATTAGAAATAAAGCTTAAACTCCAAGAAAGGACATAGGACATAACCCAGCCTAGCAGCTGACGACCTAAACCGCAGGCGACCATCTATAATAAAATTTTAAATGTGAAAGTAACTGTCTGTCTCTCTGTCACTCTTTCACAACCAAACCAATGAAGTGAATTTGAGGAATTTGGTCTGAAGAAAACTTGAAGTCCAGGAAGAGACATAGGCTACTTTTAATGCTCGGCACATAACAACCAACACCCTAAAACAGGAAACCACGGGCGACTACTTGTTATTGTATTAAGAAAGTATCCGTTACTGCCTAAACTGAAAATCGAAAAGCAATACTGAAATCTCATTGGCCACGCGATGCTTACTAGGATTATCCGTCTCGAGTGGAAAGCTCCGCGACCCAGTACTGTACCTGTTCTCCTTTACATAACACTTGCAACTTTCACTGCAATCACCTTGCATTTTTCTGCGTCACTGCATCTTACGTCAATTATTATTTAATTTAAAACAAAGCTTACGTAATATTGATTTTATTTTACATTTATATGAAAATAGTATCACCCACACATGTAAATACGTGTATATGTATCAAACACACGCGTGTAAATACTATTTTCAATCCGTGACCAGCGTTAACATTTTCCATATTGTTATTTAATAATTCTACCTATAATAATAATAATTTTATTAAATACTCGTTATACCCATTAAATGCAGTATAATGCTTATAATCGATGACTATCTCTAGTTATTACTTCAATTATTTATAATTAACGGCAAATGGTTTTATATGCATTTATTATATAGCCTTAAGTCGAGCTGTTATTATCGAACTAACATTTCTATTTTAAATAAACTTTGTGGAATCACTGCAATATTATAAAACAACAATAGTCTTCCAGCTGTGACTGCCTGTTTGTCTGTCAGAACGCAATAAAATCATAAACTATCAAACAGATTTTCATAAGGACTTTACCAATAGATGCAGTAATTCATTAGGAAAGTTTTGGTGAATAAATCAATAATTTCGCCTAAATTGGCTGATAGTGAGAATGATTGTTTTTTGATGTTGCATAAACATGTCCAATAGATTTATGTATGTGTTTTTTGATATAACTGTTTTATATAGTCCCGTATTGTACTTAATACTCAATATGAACTAAATACAGCTGGCAACTCGATCAAAATAGACTCACAAAAACGCTAGTGTCAATAGAAACTAAAAATAATTTCGTAACTTAAACAGAGTAATCGATTTGTCACAGACTGTAAACAAATCACTCCTCCATATTCATAATCTTTTCACACTTGACATGTAATTATATTGTTTCTATTTTGACTTTAAAATATGTCGAGTCAAAACTGTTCAATAAAGAAATTATCTATATATAAAGATAATTATCTCGCTCGAGAGATGTCAAAATAACTATGGCGAATATTTCACAGTAGTATGCGGATCCGTGGCTTAAAACGATTCGTTAAGCTTCAGGCAGACGTTGACCTCGTCGAGTAAAATATTAGCGATTACACTAAAAATACTTAAGCCGTTTCGAATTGGTGCTTTGCAATTTATTCGAATGGTCAGTACAAGAAATCTTCTCTTTAATTTTGACTAAGTAAGTGCTGATTAAATAGGAATGTAGTCTTTTTAATCTTTATCCAATTCGTTTAGAGATTTTGCAGTTATAGTGCTATATGAAAATCATTGTCAATTCAACTAATTCCTTTGAATACTTGCCGTCTGTGACCTTCTGAAATAATTAAGAAAATAAGTGATTTGAACTTAATTATAATACGCACGAGTTTAGTTGGCCGCCTTAGAATAGCCTCATAGATTTTGAATATGGATACCCGTAGTAACTGCAACGAGGGAACAATATTTTTCATACGTTGTAAAAAAAATGTAATTTTAATTGCTTATTTATAGTTATTCATTTACTTCGATATGTATCTATTTAACATTTATAATTATTGAAAGCAATAAAACCTTTGAACGCCATCGCTGTACAGACATTGGCAACATAAAAAGTTTCAACCATTCAGCAACACCAAAACCAACATGGAGAACTGAAATATACGTATTCCATTCCAATTACACTGGCTCACTCAACAACACACACCAAGTTATACTCTGTTTTACTCTGAACGAGAATTATAATTTTGAAACATAGTTAGTGCTTTAGATTATAAAACAAAAATGTATATCAAAGAACGTATGTATAAAACATCTTATAATACCAAATATGTTTTATCGGATAAAAACAACAACCGATCAACATCATTAGAGCAAATGACTCGACTTTCTTGTATACAAGTTCAGTTTCCCTTTCAACGTATAATGTCGTCTTATAGTCAACAAAGCCGTAGAACAAGTTCAGACAAATCAAAATGTAAACGGTAATAAACGAAACGACACCAGGACATCAGAAAGTGGAAGGTGGTTACGACCCTTTTACGGTGCGACGGCTTTCGGAGTCAGACACTCAAGCTTGGATGACATAGTTATTATAATTGCATTTTTAACATTCCTAGTTTATAGTAAAATGCAATAAAATATATTTAATAAAGTACGTCGAATCTTGCAATTTTTTTTCTAGATTCTACCGAAACGTACAAGAAATTAAACTTAATTGTCCTGTCGATCCAAAGATTTTTGAGAAAAATTCTAATTAAAACATCTACATAATATAAAATAAAGTCGCTTCCCGTAGTTTGTAAATTTTGATGCGGTTTTCATCTATAAATAAGCAGATTATAAAGACAAACGAAACATGTTAATTTTGCTAGCCCAAAAAAATAATTATTTTCATATTTATCCTTCGATTTAAATATTGTATAAAGTCTTTATTAGTCCCATGTGAATCCGAGGTGATAAGCTAGTATATTATGAAGGCATTATGCATAGCCGCGATCAGCGACGTTTTAGATATCGTAGAGCACAAAATCCGCAATTTATAATTTTACGGACCACTAACACACTTTTATTCTGTTTCACGGGGTTAAGAAAACGCTATTAAAATTAAGATGTTCAGCGACTCGGTGTTTTGCAACAAATCAATTTGCATTAAAATAATGTCATCCTATTTTAGGTATAATACGAGTACCGGAAGTCAAATCAGTAATAATTCTATTTTAATTTTCCATTAGGATACAAAAATCAATGGGATAAAAAAAATGAATGGGTTACAAATACAAATGTAAAAATAACTCGTCATTTATTTTTACATTTGTATATGTAACCCATTCATTTCAATATAACTGCCTCATTAGTCCAGTAGAGTTAGCTAGGCTTGGCAAAAGCTACTTTACTAACGAGGCAGCGAACTGATCCAGGGGTTCGGCGCACAAATCGTTAGCTAACCGGTTTTTCTTTGAAGAAAATTTTAGCAAAATATATTTTTTTATTAGATATAGGCATTGGCGTCTTAACATTCTGCCAAAAATTGAGAATATATCAAATACACCTGTCTTCGTCCACTATAATATTTCCTGTCTTAACGAGCAGTCTTCTATGAGAACATAATATATTTACCTACATATTCTAAGAATAGAGAACGAACGATACTATTGTACACCAAACCTTGGTTTAAAATTAGTTCATTTACGGGTTTTCTTCACGCGAATAATCTCTCTAATTTATCTATGACATAAATAACATCAAAAACTACTGTAAATATAATATATAGGAATACTTTCATTGGGTTTGTTTTCAATAATAGTAAGATACGAACATACCGATTACGTATAAAGTGCCATTATCGTTAACATGTGATTTTATGGCGTGACTGAGCCATCAAGACTTGACATTACATGCATGCTAACGCTTTAATAAATTACGTGGTGAAGGAAAACAGGATGGTGCAACCTTCATCGCACATCTTGGAGGAAATTTTGAAATAATTATATCTAATATTCCATATTCGAAGCCTAATGAAGTCTGCGTTTATCACGTAGCATGTCTTGGAGTCTGGCGGTTTTACTTTTGCATACATAGTAATCGTTAGTGATGTAAAAAATGTCAGCCATAGAAATCGTGATAGTTTAGAAAATGTAACATGGCAACACTAATTCCTCATAGCTCGTGATCTCCGTATTTATTTCGACATCACCTATGTAATAGTCGTCAATTACTTAGCCACTTTGAATGTTGTGTAAAGTAAACAACTGAGGCATTGCGAGTCTTGAATAAATTTTGATAGCAAACATAACCTATTCGGAAACTATAAATATCTCCGTTTCGCAAAAGGGAAACCTCAAACACCATTTACTTGTTTCCTTAAAAAACGTGCTAATTTCGACATGTAATAATCTATGGATTTCATAAGGCCTTTAAATTGAGTATTTATTTATCGTAAATTAATTAGAACCTAATTTAAACTCGAAAATGTAATAAATTAAACATATAAATCGAGTGACCTGTAAAATTATCACTTACGACACCTATTACATTAAAACCTTTTTGAAATATATGTATTTATTATCTGTACCCATCTGTTATGCATGTGAGATGAAAGTGAAACTATTCTATTAACTACTTTTACCCGCTACAAACCACGCCCATATCACTCAACCATGTATAGATTAACTAGTTTGATGTTATTAGTATCAATAATCCATTTGTTCTGTCAGATGTTAAACGAATGATAACATCGATAATTAGTTGCTTTTTATAATTAATTAAACTTATATTGGAGGTGGCAACAATTTAAGATACAACTATATATTGTTTGTATTTTTATATTTAAAATGCAAAATCGAAAATAAAATAATATTTTATTTATTTGCCCCAAAACCGTTATATTACCTTTGTTTGCTTGTATTGAAGAAAAAATAAGTTAAAATTAAAAAAAAAAAAAACGGAATAATAACTATTATTTTCTTATTTTTCTAAAAACTTACATAAATAAATGAATTATAACTAACGTATGAAAGTAAATAACTATAATTAAGCCAAATGGAAGATTGCATAAAGAATAGGAAGGATTCTATGTGGCTATATTTAGGGGGACTAATTGTTGACAGGACAACTAAAACGACGTTTATAATCTTTTTTAATCAATAAAATAGACATTAATTGTGAAAAAATCTTTAAATTGATATTACGGTTTATCAAAAATGCGGCATTTTACTACACTTGGGTAATAGATTGTAATGACGGATTACAGGTAGAATTGTAATTGAAATTCCGCTGCAATACATAAGAATATAAGAATGTTACCCACACATATGTACATACTACTTAGTGTTAATTCATTCCTTTTAAATAAGAATGAATGAATGATTGTCCTTTACGAGTTCCTAAACCGATTCTGAAATAAATAACCAGTTGTACTACGTACGTCAGCAATAGACCAAGGGCGAAAAAAAAGTTGTTCAATATAAACTTTTTGTGTATGTATCGTCAATCAATGACAACTTAATATCTTATAGAATACGTCTAAAATTTCCAAGGTTTTAACCATATACTTAAATGTTGAAAAAAACATTCCATATTGCATTATTCGCTTTATAGTTTATCATATTTAATTACGATTATTACAACAAACATTAGCTAATGGTAAGTAATAATTTATTTATATAATGGCACACTTGTTTAGTAAGACGTACCCAGTCGTTAGATCTGCGCTGACGCCGATATATTTTTATGAGTCTAGTGTAATTTACGCCTCGAAATCGTGATTATACTTAATGTCAATTTACGACGAATATTTTAATAACCAATCGAATTATTGTAGTTATATAAATACACTCAATTTACACTATTCTGTCTGTACCTAACAAAAGCTAAATTTGTACAGTTGATTACGTAATAATGAAACATGAAGATTATAATCTAGTCTAATTTTCTAAAGTCCGTTACTGTAAAACAATATTAGATGTGTAGCTTTTTTGTTGCGATTTAAATCGGTAATAAGATCAAAGTAAAAGCAATCACTAAATAATTACAGAACGTTCCGAGTCCGAGACATCAAAATAGAATAAAATCTTCAACACAGCCGCATTGTTCGACGTTACCCAATCGAAGATGCTCGCGAAATTACTTTTACTGAAACAAAGTAATGGAATTTTAAACCGTATCTTTTAAGAATAGAGTCTTAAATCCCTCAGCAGAGTTTGTACGAAAATCGCATAGCCTAGATAAAGTGCTAAAGGTGCTATTAAGCATCGATCACACGCTAACGGTAGAATAAATTTTCAATACACATTTGTGGTTTTACATTTTTTTTTATTAGGATTTGTTTTGTTACGAAACTTAATAAATATTTATTGAAAACAACAGAGTTTGTTTATAGAAATAAAACTGTCAAAGAACAATAATTTAAGGGTTATTTTTAATAAAAAGAGTTTAAACTCACGTTTTGATAAATATATATACAAAAACAGACGAAATATCTTAATAATTCATTAGGTAAAGAATAATAATAAAAGCAAAGTCTCAGTTTTGTCACAGTCGATATACCAAATTTATGGTTACGCATTTGATATTATTAGCTAATAGGGCTATTCAACAATAAACATTTAAAATACTTGTCTTCATTATTTTAGTATTATATAAGTCTTCATTAAATTAAAAAACACTTATAAATAACATTTATTTTTTGACGTCAAAGGAAAAAATCGCTGAATTTTATTTCAATAAGACTGTAATTGTTACATAACATTTTATGTATTTGCAAAAATAAGCCAAACAAAAACCCAACTACATAGAACGCTCGTTGAAACAAAACAATACTAAGAAAGTCGACTTCAACCGTTGAAGGATAAAATCTTTTGCAGATGAAAATCTATGGTTCACTGACCTTCTGACTGTTCCTTTAGCCGCTCGACGCTTCAATAGATAGTTGTATACTTAAAATTACTGTACAGATACATAATTTGAGTTAACATTAAGATAGTAGTACTATCATACAGGATGGACTTAATGTATTATATTAAAGATATGAAAATTTTTCGTCTTATTGTGGTAATATTACACTTCGAAATTCAGTAACCATCTTGTAACGGTTTATTTTTACAGTTACGACGTATTTTGTATATAGTAAGGTAATTTAATTTTAAATTTCGAATGACTATTATATTCCAATAATAACATATAGTTTTCGATGATATAAGAAAAGTAAATAAAGTCAACACACGGTACAATGTTTCCCAATAAATTAAAATCCAAATATCCTTTCTTACTCTACGTTACCAAACGAAAAACTTACGAATTCCAAAACTATATCATGTACAGTCCGAACCGGCTGATAGGACCTTTTAAATAATATAAAATAATTATTGATAGTAATTTTACATTCATTAGATTATAATATAATTTTATAAAAAGTTATAGGAATAAGGAAACACTAATTTACTTAGTATACATTTCCTTCATACCAAAGGAATATATTTAAAATAAAATTTGACGAAAACTGTTCATGAAAATGAATTAATTCATTGTTTAAATTTACATAAACGGTTATTCTACTAACCTCTATCTATAGAATAAATAATTATGATTGATTGCATTAAAAGTTATTCATTAGCCACGTTAATCGGTTTCGAAATCGATTGAAATATATTAAATAATAAAGCAGCCACTCGAAATTGTTATTATATATCGATTCATATTTATTCACAAAACGAGATATCGATGACATCATTTTATTCGATAATAAATCCGAGTTAGTCTTTTTTTCCCGTCAAAAATAATTTATTTCACAGCAATGACTAATTCGTATATTTTACATTATTTATCCAAGGAATACACGTTAGCCTTCAAAAGCGTCAGCCGGAAACCCGCATGGAATCGAATTCAAGGACATACCTAATTGTTATAAACCTACAGACAAACATTTACATACCGTCTTAATTGGTATTCAATCGTTATTAATATAATTCCTGTCTGATCTGGCAATTTGACGGAGCAGGTAGCTGTAATAGCCCACAATATGTGGCTGTGTTCAAAAATTCTCTGGAACATAATATCTCAATTTCCAAGATTAGGGCGCATTGGTGTTGTTAGGTATGGTTAATATGGTTAACGGTATAATGTCTGGCGATGGTGATCTTATTACCCTGATCGCCCATTGCTCGATCGGTTACCTGTATTGAAAAGCTTAAATGAATGCGTGCATCTTTAATTGATGATTGCGTGTCCAAAACCAAGCCAGCACTACCAACTCTAAGCCAGCACTACCAACTCTAAGCCAGCATTACCAACTCCAAGCCAGCACTACCACATCCAAGCCAGTTCTACCAATTTCAAGCCAGCACTACCAACTCTAAGCCTGCACTGCCAACTCCAAGCCACTAAATTTACAAGCGTTTTTGTACTTATAATTCTGCTCGGTGGTGAAGGAGAATATCGTTAGGAAATCTGCTTCTAATGTGAATAAAAATCTGACACACAAGTTTATAAAGAACTTAGAAAAGCATTTATAATTCATATAAATAATCGCCAGATCAAGGTCATCGACTTCCCTTCGTTAGGTAAAATCGTAATTAACAATTATCGACGTTTTAATTGAATACCTATGTTTGATTCTTTTAAGCGTGCAAAACACTAGTTTTAGTAGCTTAAAGTGTGTTTTTGCGTTAAAAAACGTTAATAGTTGACACGGTTAAGTGTTCGAAATGAAAAGGCAGACCACTAAATAAATCCACGTTTTGCAACGCGTTTAACATGCACACGTTTTTGGCTATTTGGTCAAGGCTTCGAAACGAGGCTTAACCAATTAAAGCCAATTACGGTAATACGTGATTATTTTCTCTATTTTATCTTTTGAAATTATGAAAAAAAAATTACTCGCCCAAAACTAACAACTCTTAATAAATTCGAACGGTCATTGCTCAATAATATTACGCCATTCAGCCTTATAATTGTGCTAGAATTATAGATCAAGCCCGTCTAAACTGCAGTCGCAAGTAATATTTTGGCCTCTGTCCAAAAAAGATATTTACGAGTCCTTGTGGCGCACCAGGCATAGAAATCACTACTTGTGCTCGCGCATGTTATGCTTAAGACATATATATAATACCTGCGTCAAACAGTCACACATACATTTGCTTTCCCCTATAAAATACCATCTATGTAAAGGAAAACGTTTATAGACTCTCACATGACGATCACGAGCTTATATAAGTCGTGTTTAGCTAATACATTTGTCGTACACACCAATCCGCAACCTCCCAACCGCAAAGTACTTGTTAAGGTCATATACTAAATAGCCAATATAATTTCGTAATCTAAAATAATGATAAAATGAAATGCTACTGAACCCTTCGCTCGGCGGTTTAAAAACCGCACCGTAATTTGTCGTTATAATATCTATTTAATATTAATAATACTTACGTCTTTGGCAAAGTATTACTAAATAGAATGATGTAGGCAAACCCACTTGATGCCTGCAGGCGGTGTTTCAGGGTCGATTAGCACCCACACCGATTCTGAACTCTCGATTTCTATTGACACACACGTCGAATGTAAGTGACACGTGCGTTGAGTGAGAGTGGATTTTTTATTCATCTTCATAATACATTAAAAGGGCCTTGACCTTCACGTAACGCAAAACTACTTGACAAAGAAAAAGATTCAATCTAAGTGCACGTATATTATGAACATTCGGGGTAAGAAAAGGTTCGTCACCTTAAGATCTATTTTCGTGTGCTCAGTACGATCGATATTCTGCTTCACCGATCGAGAATGACATATTGCAATTATCAAATGTTTAGATTCAAAAGGTACTAAGAGTTTGAGACTTGATAAAGGAATGAATTTAAAAACTGACGAAGGTTTTCTTACTCTGACTGTACAAGGAAATCATTAAAAAAATAAATAATACAATTAACAAACTATTATTTCAATAATGATGTAATACCGACTTGTATTATTTCCGAAATTAAACTTCTGTTCCAGCATACGGTCTAACAAAGCCCCATAAAAGTTTAGAATGCATAGTAAATGAATTGAACATTTCTCCTTGAGAGAATGAGCATTTTTTTGGTTATTGTTCATTGTATTACATACGGTTATTTAATGAAAATATTACGTGTATTATATAAAACAGAATAATAGTCAATTATTAAAAAAAACTTTCGTTAAAATCGCTATCCTCAAAAAAGTAATTCAAGATTAAACTTCGAAAACATCATTATTCCAAGGCTATTGAAATGATAAAAAAAGATTATATATGTTAAAAAAAAAACATATAGGAACTATAACTAAAAACTTTTTTCATAGCAGTATTATAAACAGTACCTTCTAATATCACAACAAAGTACAATCAGAGTAGCCTAGCCATAATTACGGCCAAGTTTTTGTTGTCCATATTACTAAAGCATCATTGGAGCGAAAAGTAACGCGATCGATGTTAAAACGATTCACATATTACAAAGCGATTACATCAAACGAATCAGTTACACAATATGATAAATACTTTCTTAGGTACATTCACATTTCGGCCTTGTATCCGGTTGCAGCGGAAGTAACGGTCAGAGACGTCGCGTGCTTTGTGCGAATATGGCATTCGATCTAACGATCGGCTAAGGTCTATGACACTATTATGTGATACGCTAAATGAATTTAATTTATTTTCATTACGTTTTAAGTATTCTTAAGAGTCAAGCTGATTATGACTGTGAAAAACGTCTAAGACCTCTTCTTCCTCTGAGGAGACAATTTAAAGCTTATCAACCACGATACTGCTGGTTGATTCACACGTGACAACATTTTGTTGAAATTTGACACTGCAGGTTTCCTCGGACTGTTTTAGACAGGTATCCTCACAGTTTTCCTCCGCCGCGAAAACTTATTTTTATGTATCAAATAAACAGTTCTCGTAGACCGTATTTGATATAAATTGAGTTTAAAACCAAACATAACCTAATTGCCAAATTAAGAGCGTACTCAGTTAATCAGCAAGCAACACTCATAACAATATAAATATAAATGTTTAAGGAAGAACACCAGCTCACATCATGACTTAATTAATTCCATTCAGTGGAAATTATTTTCGTGAAACACGGACACTAATATTATTAATAATATTACACTTTAAGCCTTGTACTTGAGAACGATACACTTATTTTAAACTTCCTATTTCGTTTTCCTTGAGTTGTATTTGCATATAATAGATATTATTTAAGCAACCTGATTTACAGAAATGGTTTTAAATATGCTTTAAACCCAATCCAATATAGCGATTGTAGCAACTTATTTAATTAATATTTCAGGATTTAATTTCCTGGATTGATGAAACTTAACTATTAACACATTTTAAACAAGTATTTAAAAAAAAAACATTTTGGTGGTGCAGTAATCCTTCGCATTGTTCTGTACTGGTTTGAAGGGTGGTGAGCCAGTATAACATCCTAGTAGCGCCAATGATATACAACGACGTACCACTTACCATCAAGCGGAAGCCTAATTCACGGAAGCCTATTTTATAAAAAAAAAAAACATAGAAACAGCGTTTTAAGGTCGTTCTTTTATTATTTTAATTACATATATCTAGAGGAAGTTATAAATGGACCACAGGATGATAAGTAATCATTACCGTCTAATACAAAGACATCTGGTAGTAATAGAAACATTAATAAGTGTTTATGATATTGGGTTTAATTTTGTTTGATCGGTGATTTTTTAAATAAAAGGACGTGTAGCTTGTACGCAGGTTTATTTGAAACTAAAGAAAACATTAATAATAAGTGGACTGTAAACATGTATGTAATCTGTTTGAACATTCCGCCCGCCAAAGAACATAGTTCTTTAAGTACATTTTAACAAAAAAATAACTCATAGATGTAAACACGCATTAACTTAACTCCTTAATAATTGTACATAAAACTAATGACAAATCTTAATGGAATAAATCTTACTGATATTCAAGATGTAAACACATTCAAGTATGTATCGAACACAGAACAGGTTGAATAACATTGATAAAGTTTCACAAATACAAATATCTATAGGTATAAACTAGAACTTTTACAGTAAATATAACAAATCAATCTTATTTAGTTAAAATACAAATTTTGCTCACTGGACGTTTCAGTACTCCGGTTTTACACTTTATAGATACGACACGAGTTACGTTATCAGGTCCAGGATATTTGTTGATAATCTTACCAAGTAACCATTTAGCTGGCGGTAAATTGTCTTCCTTTAAGACAACAATATCGCCTATTTCTGGTTCGTTACGTTTTGTGTTCCATTTATACCTTTGATTTAAATTAACTAGGTATTCCTTATACCACCTACGCCAAAAATCTGTTACAATCTTTTGCATTAATCGCCACCTATCCAAACCAACTACATTACAATTAGTGTAATCCTCATCTGCAATATTTAACAATGGTTCACCTACCAAAAAGTGACCTGGTGTCAAGGGTAGAAGGTCATGTGGATTATCGCTCATCAAAGAAATCGGTCTGGAATTTAAACACGCCTCCACTTGCGCCAGGACAGTGGACATTTCCTCGTAGGTAAGGGTATTATTTCCCACCACCTTTTTCAAATGGGTCTTAGTACTGCGTACCGATGATTCCCATAACCCACCAAAATTAGGTGAGTGAGGAGGGATATAGTGCCAGGTAGTTTTTTCTAAAGACAGTAATTCTGCTATTTCTCCCGGAAGAGAAGATTGGGCAGTATTAAACATGTTTCGCATTTGTTTATCCGCACCGACAAAATTAGTGCCATTGTCACTATATAAATCTTGACAATGGCCTCGTCGAGCTGTGAACCTCCTAAAGGCAGCAATAAAGCCTTTGGCAGTCATATCGGTCACTGCTTCTAAATGGACTGCTCGTGTCACCATGCATACGAAGATGCAAATATAACCTTTATAAGACTTTGCTCCTCGACCTGGTGAGAATCTGATAAAGACAGGGCCACAGTAGTCCACGCCAGTAGACTTGAATGGTTTACTAGGTTTTACTCTTGCCTCTGGGAGCAAACCCATAATCGGAGTAATTTTTTTTGTTGAATATCTTAAACAAATAGTGCATTCTCTGAAATATTTTTTAACACGCTCTTTAGCACGTAAGATCCAATACTTGGATCTTAAAAAGTTTAACATGACTTGTGGACCACCGTGCAACGTTTTTTCATGCGCATGCGCAATTAAAACCTTGGTAAATTGATGTTAACCAGGCATAATTATCGGATGTCTTGTATCATAGCATGCGTCTGATTGTGCTATGCGTCCACTGACTCTAAGTATCCCTTTCTGATCTAAAAAGGGGCAAAGAGATCGTAATTTACTCTTCTTAGGTACATATTCTCGAATCTTTAACTGTTTTATTTCGAATGAAAACTCACGCTCTTGTATTTGTTTAATGCATAATAATAATGTTTCGCTCATTTCTCTTGGTGTAATAAATTTAGGTAGTTTAGGTCTAATATCCTTGTTTAATTTAAAATTCAAAATTCGTCTACAATATGATACAATCTTTAATAGGTTATTTAACGATGAATATTTTAACCAAAATAAATCTTCATCAACATGAGATATAACAGTTAAAGATTGGATTCGTTCATCTTCATGGGTGTCTTCAATCAGTTTCATATTTATAGGCATGGTAGTTTCTGATAACCACTGCGGTCCTCTCCACCACAATGCATGCTCACTCAACTCTTTAGGCTGCAGACCACGTGAAGCACAGTCCGCAGGGTTTGTTTCCGATGAGACATGATTCCACTGATTATAGTCCATAATATTTAATATAGTGGATACTCTGTTACTAACGAATGTTACCCATCGACTTGAGCCTCCCTTCAGCCATGCTAACACTATGGTGGAGTCGGTCCATCCATAGAGATGTTCCTTGGGTATATCTAGAACTTGTGATACCTCACTAATAAGCTTGGCTGCTAAGGTGGCACCACACAATTCAAGCCGGGGAATGGAAACCTCCTTTACGATTGGGGCTACTCGAGTTTTCGCAGTCAGAAGATGTACATACGCTTTATTTGAACTATCAACTACCCGAATATAGACTGCTGCCGCATAAGCGGATTTTGAAGAGTCTGAAAATACGTGCAACTCTCTTTTACAATCTCGCGTGAAATTTATCCATCTAGGTATTTTGATATTTTGCAAATCTATTAACTTTTGTCTGTAACTTAGCCACTCACAAAGCAATTCAGTTGTCAAACACTCATCCCACTCAAGACCTGACTTCCACAACTTTTGAATTAAAATCTTAGCATTAACGACCACAGGGGCAATCCAACCTAAGGGGTCATACAATTTCGCGACTTCAGATAATATATGTCTCTTAGTGACTAAATCTTTATGTTCAGGTAAGTTTAACACGTATTCAAAATTATCATTCCTTCTGTTCCAACTCAACCCTAGTACTTTTATCAAATCATTTAACTTTATAGTTTGTCTTTCATTCAACTCAGTCCTACCAATACGCTCTAAAAACTCCTCATTGTTACTATTCCATTTTTGTAACTCAAAACAACCCCTCCTCATTAGCTCATTCATCTCCTCATAAACTTGCATTGCCTCAGGAACTGTGTCAACTCCCGTCATTAAATCATCCATATAGAAACACTGTTTTGTAATGCTCGCAGCTAATGGATACTTCTTCCCTTCCAACTCAGCTAGTCTATGCAATACCTTCACGGCTAAATATGGTGCGCATGCTGTACCGAACGTTAAACGTAATAATTTGTAACGTTGTATGGGCTCTGTTGGATTAAACCTCCAGACTAATCTCTGGAATTCAGTGTCTTCCTCAGCCACTCTCACCATCCGATACATTTTGACAATATCTGCTACGATACATATTTTAGGATGACGCCATCTCATCAATATGTGCCTCAAATCTTGTTGTAACCTTGGCCCAACAAGAAGCTCATCGTTTAGTGACACGCTATTGTCACCCTTGCTCGAAGCGTCAAAAACGACTCTTACTTTTGTAGTGTCTTTGTCTTCTCTCACTACAGCATGGTGAGGAAGATAGACAACTTTAGGATTCTGTAATTCACTCTCAGACACCACTCTCATATGATTCATACTCAAATACTCACTCATAACTTTATTATATTCTTCTCTCAACTTTGGATCTTTCAATAGCTTTCTCTCCAAATATTCTAACCTTTTTATTGCTCTCTCTTCTGTATTGCCATACATACATTTAGGATTTTCCGTTGCAAAGGGTAATCTCACTATGAATCTTCCTTCTTTATCTCTTATTGTAGTTAAATTAAACAAATCCTCACATACCTTCTCACTATCAGTCATCTCCTTCCTTACCAAGTTAGGCTCATCTTCCATCTCCCAAAATTTCTTAAGCAGCTCGTCCTCTTTTATCTGTAAATGCATGCTATTAAAATTATCTTTTACTAAAGCTTGAGGTCCTTTTGACATTTTTCCTGACAAAATCCATCCAAACAACGTATTTTGTGCTAATATATTACAATCAGGATGCTTAATAACACCATCAAGTAGTATTTCACTATAAATCTCTGCACCTAGTAATATGTCAATTTTACCTGGCACAGCGTATGTAGGATCTGCTAAAGAATGATTGTCCATTTCCACCCATTTGGGAATATTCAATTTGGTTGATGGTAGTAGTGACGTTAAAGAATGCAATACATAAGCTTTAACTATGATATAACTAGTAGGATTATGACGCGATTCCAAGTGAAGTAAAACTGTGTGTTTAATTTTCATACGACCATCTCCTAACCCTGACACCCAGCCACTCACTGGTTTACGTACAAGACCTAATAATTGCACAGTAGACTCGGATACAAAAGATGCCTGAGACCCTTGGTCAATTAAAGCACGAATAATATACTTAAGACCATTAGAATGAAATACCTTGACCTTAGCCGTCGCAAGTAGCACGCTGTTGGGTTGTAGCTCCCTTCTAGAAAATGTAGCAGTTATGTTTGTATCACCTCGTGATGTACTCGCTCTCTCATGATGTGTTTCACTCGATGGCACTACAGTTGCTTGCTCTCTGGTTGTTTCCTGGTTATCTCTCTCAAAATGTAACATCGTGTGATGTCTCCTTCCACATTTTTTACAACTGAATGGTTGACGACACTTTATGACCGCATGAGTTGGTACTAGACAATTAAAACATAGTTTAGCTGTTTGAACGAAAGCCTGTCTTTCTTTAGGTTTCATAAGACTAAAACGCTTGCATTGGTTGATATAATGACTTTCGTGGCACAACGGACACTCTTGTTTAGACTTAGCCTTGTCCTCTTTCTCCTTCTCTACTGATGCATGAAATGATTTTGATTTAATCGCAGGCTTAGCTTGCATATCACGTTTTCCGTTCGTATCTATCATTTCCAAGGAGCGGAATCTGTATTCTAAATAATCTCTCAATTGTATCCAAGTGGGCAACTCATCACCTCTCGTGTTTAAATGCTGCTCCCATTGTTTGATAGATTCCGTGTCCAATTTAGACACAACTAAGTAAACGACAATTGTGTCCCAAGTCTCAGTCTTAATGCCCAAATTCTCTAAACATTTAAGACAGGTAGACGTTGTATCCAATAAACTCCTAATTGCATTGGCTGACTCGTTATGAATTTTTTTTGTAGCGAATAAAGACCTCATAACAACATTGCAATTATAGCGCTTGTTATTATAACGCCGAACTAAGTGCTTCCATGCTTCCTCATAATTGGCATCAGTCGTTGTGAAATTACTCAGCAGATTTAACGCTTCTCCACTCAAATTACATTTAAGATAATGCAGTTTCTGTACCGATGAAATACTCTTATTATTGTGTATTAAAGAGGAAAACATATCGTAAAACGTTTGCCACTCTTCATAGTTACCCCCAAAAGTAGGTAGTTGTATGCGAGGTAGTTTAACATCACTGCAATTTTCTTTCGCTTTAACAGTAGCTGCTGTGTAAGATAAGTCGGAAACTGGCGGCAAAAACTGTTGCAAGGTTTCTAGTAAACTCGATTTATACTGCATATATAACTCCTCAAATGTCTCATATTTTCCTTCTGTAAAATATGCTTCTTTCTTATTTTTCCCTTTAACAACAATCTCCTTGTGTGTTTCTCTAAAATCTTTAAATAGTTGTTCTAACACCTCTAATCTCGTTTCTAAATACTGACGTTCTTTCTTTCCCAGTCTTCTTAAAATTTCTCTCCGCTTTTACTAAATTGTCGAACAACTCATCTTGTAATGAATAAAGTGCCTCCATAGTAGTAACAAATAAACTCACGCAGTAGTCTCGATAATATTCCGATCGATTACTTGTTTTGCGTAATACTCTCAAGTTCCGCAATAAAGTTTTTAACTTTTATTTTAATCACTCATAAAAATCACTGAATATCACATATATGTACGTAGGAAGCAAATATCGTTGATACTAAAGTTTATTTCTATTTTTTAATTTAAATCAATAACAACTCGTTCACTTATATTGTCTCATAACTAGCACGTCGCAATTTCTGTAAACAAGTCACCGGGCGTCTTCTATAACTCAGTAAAAAAATCTTTTGTTCTCGTGCGGCGGCCGGAGATAATAACCATTAAACACTATCCGGATCGATTATGGACCAAATGTTTATGATATTGGGTTTAATTTTGTTTGATCGGTGATTTTTTAAATAAAAGGACGTGTAGCTTGTACGCAGGTTTATTTGAAACTAAAGAAAACATTAATAATAAGTGGACTGTAAACATGTATGTAATCTGTTTGAACAATAAGAAATGTTTTATCGATCACATGTATAAACCCATAAAGGCACAAATACACGATAGAATTAAACACACTTTTCTAAAAATCAAGTCATAATTGCCCGCGTCAATATCTCTTTGTTTGGACTGGATTAAAATAGTCTCATGCGCTTTTAATTTTGTCTAAACGAAGGTCGTTCGTGACAAGACTGTCGCAGTTCATTGTCAAGTAAAAGTCGCTCAGCGTGCTTACGTAAATGTAGCCAACTAATTGACTAATCGAAAGCAAGACTCGCATCCATTACGGTTCGTTATTTATAAGATATATATCTAAGATTGATTGTGAAACACTTTCATTTACAACGATTGCTTCTATATCGCGTCGCATGCAATGTTAGACCGGAATCACATCTCATCATACGTATTACATTTTAATATCAAAGACGATTTATTTCAATTTACTTGAAATGAAAGAAATGGATCAGTGTTTAGAAAACGAAGATTGTGAGTCTCTCAGGAAAACGCTTCTGAATTTACAAGTGCTTATCCTTATTAATCATGTTATACTTAGGGTAAAGAGTGTCTTGGAATAAGCTTCTAACTTCAATAAAGATTGTCTTACCTCAGCAGTAACATTCAGCCTGTATGTGGAATGACTGCGGTCTGTCTTAACGTTTTTCGTACGAAAGTGCTTCATAAAATTACAGACATAAGCCTCAATTATTCTTATCATTCATCTCAATTATAATTCTCCGTCGACAAGTCATTATCTTCGAAGTCAATTCAATTGTGTCGTTCGAACAGGCGTGACGGCACTGGCGACGAAGCCGCACCCAAATTCTTCTCACTTGTAACTTGCTCGTGGCAGCATAGCTCTGCGCATGCGTGACATGATTTTCATACCTGCATAGATATTACCACCAGATATTACCTACGGCTATTAATTAAGCTCGTAATTTAAATGTATTAAAATATCTGGTAAATAATTACATAAAAAAATAGTGTCAAATTATTTGTGAAGAAATTGTTTACAGCCTTGTTTCTTGACCCATCGAACCTTGTTACTTGACATCGGCACTGCAAGAAATATACATCTGCAATAAGTAAACGACTATTTCCTCCTTCAATGCTAAGTATGGATCTAAGTTATAACATCCTTCGTAATGCAATACGAAAATTCATATTGCAGAATAAAATGCAGGCACATTAAAATTACATGATTTGATATAACATTTATACTAATGCATATTATAGATGTGAGTTTTACTCTTTTACGATCAAAACATAAACCAGGTATTTGATTAAATTCGCTGTTTAGAAAGCTTGAAAGTCCAAAAATTAATAATATATCAAGAATGAATTACGTATATTACTAATTTGTTGGAAAACTATGGAGTGTTTAGATTCGGTAATTATTATAAATTCAAATCAATCTTGTAAAACGCTTGATCGAATATCGAAGTGCTCGCAAGAATTTACTTAAATAATAAGAATATATTTAATTTTACATTGGCAAAATGAAAAATAATATCAGATCAATGTCACAAGTCCAGGGTTATATAAAAATATAAATATAAATTCGATAAAAGAACAGTGTTTAAACAGAGCACTCATCTCTTGTTATTCAATATTATGTAGCAAAAAAATTATCCTCACAAACAATACGGTTCTGCATAAACGCGGATATACATTATAAATAAGCCTACGAATATAATATCGTAAAACCTTAATCACTTCACAGCGCGTGATCAATGTTACCAATAAGGTTACGGACCGGTTGCATTCAATCCATTGCAAGAACTACGACAGTCTTTGTTACCGGCCTTGCGATCTGAAAGCATAACTTCCGACCGTAGTTACGGATTAACTAGTTATTGCCCGCGGATTCGTTCTCCTATTGGATTGTTCTATATAAAAGTGAAAAAGTAAAGTTACAGTCTGTAAATTTCCCACTGCTAGGCTAAGGCCTCCTCTTCTCCATTAAGGAGAGGGTTTGGAACATATTCCACTATGCTGTTCCAATGCGGGTTGGTGGAATGCACATGTGGCAGAATTTCGTTGAAATTAGACACATGTAGGTTTCCTCACGATGTTTTCCTTCACCGCCGAGCACGAGATGCATTATAAACAAAAATTACACATATATATAGTGGTGCTTGCCTAGGTTTGAATCCGGAATCATCGATTGAGATGCACGCGTTCTAACCACTGTATCCTCTCAAATAGCCATCTCAGCTCTTTATTCTATATCCTGGGGTCCAAGCTTGCGTCATATAAAATTTCATCATTTCTTACAATGGTTTAAAAATCCGACAGAATGTATTTTGCATTATAATAATATTAAGCCTTGATAATATAACGACGGAGAACACGTCATCTTAACCGGCTGAAGTTAAAATTCGCATCAAAATATTCCATGTCAATTAGAAGACTCGTCCGCAAGTATTTTAACGCTATTTATAGATAATATAAAAAGCAAAGAACAGAAATAGAGACCGTCTCAAACACGAGAGTTCCATCGTAATTAATTATGACTTTATACTGAAAGCGTCTATGTTTAAAACCTGCCATGTATTTTTTTAGGAGACACGAGTAAAACAATAACATGGTATTATTATACGATCATAAATTAAATCTACTTTCATTTCAATATTTAGGAAGTAGTGTGTGACACTTTTCTCTGGCCACCTTTTCAAATTTAAGCACCATTTCCTAAATTTAATGATTTTAGGAGACGGATATAAAAGTTGCATTTCTATCGATCGTTTCTAATTGAAGCAATTCTTTTTTTTTCAATCAAGATAAATTTTGCTGTAGTAAAAAGGTTGTATATAAAACGAAGTAGATTTTTGTTATCTTTTCATCTCTTCGTAACATTGCGAACTCGGACCGCTTTTAATTATTACTGTTGGCAAGACCATTAC
Organism: Vanessa cardui; assembly: GCF_905220365.1. NCBI lineage: Eukaryota > Metazoa > Arthropoda > Insecta > Lepidoptera > Nymphalidae > Vanessa > Vanessa cardui. The sequence continues at coordinate 11,674,325 of NC_061124.1, forward strand.
AAAAACAAATGTAAGAATTCATCAGTACGTTCTCTTTGCATTGCATTAAATTAAAAAAAAAAAAACTAGCCAGTGTTTGTTCCAGTGCCACTGTCTTTGGCCTCCTCTCTGTTTGAGGAGCAGGCTGGAGTTGCCAAAACTATTTCAATACTCATGTCAAATAATTATCAGATACTTAGTTTTCCTCACGATCCTTTTTTTTCAGCTGAACACGAAATGAATTAGAAATACAAATAGACTTAAACATGAAAATTAACCTCTTTAGTTTTAGGTCACGTGTTTAGGTAAACGACTTGACCATCTCGATTCTCCTGTTTCTCCATAACAATGAAAAACTTTTCAAAGTAATAAGTAAATAATAAGTCATTTATTATAACCAAACCACCAATTAGATAAACTATTAATAGTAGAACGCAGAAAAAAACGCTATAATAATCATCTATAAAAACCACTGACGCAGTCTATTAAATAGATACATAATTTTTTCTTAAAGTTTCCCGACTTCTTAAAATTCGCTCATCTTCATTACGGAGCGTGTGAAAAATTCCAACTCAGACATAATAGTGTCTAAGCATCTAGAATAAGAAACGAGTTACGGAAAACAGCTAGAACAATGTAAACCAGTTGTAATTGAAACAAGAGTTAGCTATTAAACCGGACTCGTAACGTCACTTAAATAGCAAGTTAATTAGTGTTACGGAATCCTGGACAACTCGGATCACATATAACGGGCAGAGAGGCTGTTAAATCAATTGTTATTTACATAGTAACAGCCCGCAAATTTCCCACTGCTGGCCCTCCTCTCCCTTTGAAGAAAAGATTAGGAACATATTGGACACTGCTCCGGTGCGGGTTGGTGTTATATGTGGCAGAATTTCGTTGAAATAAGACATGTGCAGGTTTCCTCACGATGTATTCCTTCACCGCCGAGATCGAGATTAATTATAAACACAAATTGAGCATATGAAAATTTAGTGGTGCTTTTAAGAGTTTGAAACCGCGATCGATTAATATGATTATCAAAATCATTTGTTATGAAACAAATATTAGATAAAACAATGATATGTAATGATAAAAATGAAAGCAACTAAACCGAATTCAAATTCAAAATCGAATGAAGCAGTAGACAAAATAAAGCTTTTTTTTTAATTCGCCAAAAATACTGTCTTTTAACACAAATTGACAGTCGCTATTTATTCAACGTATTGTGTTATAAATTACAAAAGAGTTTAATTTTATGGACGTTGCTTTCAATCACGGCGGATGAATAGTAGTATAATCTGTAATAGTTTATGTTATATGTATATTTTTTGTTTGTTGTTTATTAGGCCCTTGTATTTCGCGAAATAAAATGTTTGCAGGATTTTCAGTACAATTGCTATTAATAATATTTTTTCTATTATATTTTAATGTATGCCTAAGTAAGCTAAAGTAGACCATTTGACTTACAAATTAAGTTTCAAAATCATAACAACAATATACGATCACATACTACTATTTACTTCTAAATAATTAAAAATATAATTAAAAATAAGCATTTGAATATAAGTTTGTAAATGTAAAAAATGGCTACATTATAAACATAATTCAGCAAGCGTCTTAAATTATACGTTACTAACTAAAGTACAGTAGTGGCGAATATGCTCCCACGCGACTTGGTTCATTTACCTCCAATACCAAGTAGCTGGTCACTGACCATTATACAGTTACACACCAAACTTACTTCAGCTGATGTAAGGGCCGTTACAAATAGGGAAGCTATACATACAAAGATTTTATTTTGTAACGGTATTTGTGATGTCGCGATTCAAGTTATAATTAGGAATATTAAATAAATATCCTTTTATGATATGAAATTATATTTATTGTAAAATATATTTTATACATTTTTATCACTGAATAAGAACGTAATATTTCTATTTTCTAACGGAAAAGAACTACTAAAACAATTTATATAAAACCTCTAAGGTTTTTTTATGAAGGATTTAGTGATAAATATTATTATTTGAAAGAAAAGCGTGAATTTGATATCATGTATATAGAAACGTATAAATAAAAATAAATGATTTTTAATTAAATTTAGATATTTAAATTATGCAACTTGTACGTAAGAATACGAATATGGTAAACTTGTTTGCAAGATTCTTTGCACTTAGGCGTAATGGTGATCGTAATGTCGATAATCAATCTTCATTACACCAGCTATTACATATAGGTAATGTTTTTGAACCAAATTAGTGTGGTACCGTTGTATGTGATCAGATCACGCTATGTCACAAAAAATTTACCAAGAAAGCTTAATAAGTACCCAATCATTTGCTTCGCTTTTTTTTTCAAGCTTTTTTTTCCAAAAGGATTTAAATGCAACTATTGACCCGACCCGGCTTCGCACGCGGACAATGCTGATACTAAGTATAATATATAATGTCTAAATAGTTAGTAGTTTTTACTATATTCTCTACATATTATATACAAAACCTTCCTCTCGAATCACTGTCTATTAAAAAAAACTGCATCAAAATCCGTTTCGTCATTTAAAAGCATATAGAGCAACAGACAGCGGTTTTATACTATATAATGATAATGATAATAACGATGATAACAAATAAAGTAAGTAATAGAGATTGTTTTGATACATCTAGTCTAAAATTATTTTTGTATCAAAAATCTTTGACGAAAAACGTTTGAGTAATTCTTAATCAAAGTCGGAACGAGGTCGTTTAGTGTCACGACACTTGTTATGTGAGGGCGAAAGTTGCTTAACTTTGAACACTTAACACACTGCAACTTGAATACAAAGCCATAACTTTGTCAAAATTTCCAAGTAACAATATTACCTATAAAATTAATTTAACATTGAAATTTGATGAAAACAAAAGTAAAAATGAAAATGTCGAAATAAATACATATATCCGGTTTTAAATGGACCATTAAATGCGTGTATTTAATTTAGGATCCAATGATATCCCTTAATTTAGCAAAATAATTAATACAATTTCTGGTAATTTCAAGTTATCGTGTAATAGAACAAAATTGCATTAAACATCCGGCTTATCTAATTGGATTGAAATTTATTTACACGTGAGTAATGCACAAAACTTTCAATGTTTCGTATCACGAAACGTATTCAAGGTAAGGCTCGTTAAGAGAGAGGCTGTAAGCGAATACACATTCCACATGAGTTAAGATTAAAAGCACCCGCGTATATTGTTAGGACTTAATTTATTCCTCCATAACCGATTTGTATACTTTCAAGTAACATATTTTCTTCGTTAGAATATTAAATACTAGTTGTTGCCCGTGGATTCGCTCGCATTTATGGGCGGTTGATTGTTATGTGTCAGGCAAAAAAGCAGCCTGTCTTGGAGTAGATGTAGGATGTCTTCTTTCCTTGGAGTTAAATTTTTCTTCTTCTTCACACCAAATTTCATTTCAATACGGTTCATTGGTTTGGTCGTGAAAGACCGACAGACAGACAGAACTACTTTCACATTCATAATATTATATATAACAAACAAACCAAACAAAGTATAAGTAGATAGCAAACCTCTTTTCTGAAATCAATCAATGTATGATACCGTGTAAATGTACCCTAAATAACTTTTCCAAGTTGCACTTGTATACAAATATTATTAATTAATAAAACTAAGGCATATATGGTTAATGATCACACTTAATATAAAGTGTTTTATTAATTAATGAAGGTTGGAATTTTGATTGGCAACGCACGCTGAGTGGGTTTCATTGCTATTCATAATGTTCAAACAATCAAGCATTACTCCCACGTTTATATTAAGGTTCAGTGTAATGTAAGAATACAATTGCATATTTTGATAATGTGTGATGTAAAATCTATAATAATACTCTTACTTATTAACCAGACGAGAAATTTAAGGGAATTCTTGCTAACTAAATCTTACCATACATACGAGTACATTATTGCTGATTATTTAAAAGTAATGTTGCTAATGTATTGTCATATATTATGGGGTACTAGTTTATAAATATGTTCATCTTAGGTTTAAATATTGAATCCCCGTTTGGCTGATAGCTGTCCTGGAGTGTGGTCTTGTTAATCTGTAATAGTAAGGTCGTAGTCGTGCACTAGTTTTCGCACGCACTTGTACACAATAACTCTTTCGCAGTTAACTAATCTGTGTCTATTATTGTTAAGAATGGACGAACTGAAAAGAGTTTTTACTCCATCCTACCTCTGTTATATAAAAAAAACTGGATAGTGTTATTTTTATAAATATAAATACTTTTTTCTTTATAAAGATATAGTTTTTATTATTGTTGCTTGGTTGTAGAGTAGTCGTTGTAGAACCTTTAAAACTAGTCAGCATTTGCAATTGTATTCAGATCGGGTGACGTGTCGCAAGTAGTCATGATCAGAATTACCTAATATTGCCCACTGACTGCAACGCTCCGCTCTGAATCTTTGATCACTCATTTGGCTATTAGTATTTTGTACGATGTCTTAAACGAGGTCCATGCAAATCTGTACCTTACGGCCTTGAGGATACACCCATTGAATTACAATTATTGAGTACAAGGGCTTGAAATGTAGCTGTTTTGAGTATATAACCTTATGCATACAGAACATTTTAAGAAATGGCTTGTGAGTAAAATTTTAATTATATTTGAAACGACACTTTTAAAGGTTTTGTTTTTTGTTCTTAAATCAAATTTTATTTAAGCTATTGAACTAATATATAACTATATTTTGATCAATGAAAGGGGCTTCCCCGCTACATCAAAATTTGCCGCATATAAGACGACGAGCGCGTTATATTTGCCTATTCATAGATTTTGTTTAATAAACAAATAATAGACACCGTATATTATTTATAGAGTCGAGATAGCTCAGTGTTAAAACATAACCGAAGATAGTGAATTCAAACCAGAGCAAACACGACTGAATTTTCATGAACCTAATTTGCATTTGTAATAAATCGGGTGCTAAGCGACGAAGGGAAATATCGTGAAAATGTACCATGTTTGCATCCCTAAACCCATTGGAGATTCCAACAAGCAATCTTCAATGAACGAATAGAACGCTTCTAAAACTTCTCCTTAAAGAAGAAAGGAAGCTTTAGGAGTTTTCGAGCTGGGGAACATTTAGAGGCAGTTACTTTTTACATATAATAACGCATTATTATTATAGCTCAGCTAAATCCTGTTATAAAATATATATAATGTGAAATAAATGTACAGAATATTAGTATGCATAACACGAGCTTAGCAGAAAAACCTTTCGGACGAAATTGAGACAAAGTGTTGATATAACGCGTCGATTTCCTTCCTTAATTAGTTACATATTCCGTATATCACTCAACTATTTTCCTGATACCTTGACGTGTAACTTGATTACCTCATTTTACGTTTCTGTGGTATTACAAACTTGAAATCGCATTTTAAAGACCTTTTATAAGATATGTGTCCTTTGACTGTGTGAGCTACCACCTATTCGTAATTTAAATTCGACCAACCGACAGGAATCTCAGTGATTCCTTATTCCCACTATTTAAAGAACAATTGAATAGTTGTCGCTCACGCCTTCACTTGCGTTTTTGTGGTTGGTTATCATGTGAGGAAAGAAGCCTGTGTCCTTTCTTTTAGTTCAAGTTTGCTATAAACCAAATTTCATCAAATTCTGTTCATTTCTTCGCTCGTGAAAGAGCGACAGACAGACAGAGTTACTTCCACATTTATAATATTAGTGTATATATAATGTTAGAGTTATTTTTTTACACATTGTATAACTATAATTTATTGGAATAATTTAGTTAAGAATATGTCGATTGACTATTAAAGAATATGTTGTAATGTAATATTTTAATTTTTCGCAATTAATACTGGCCGAATGTCTGATACTGGCCAGTAAGAAAGAGAATGTCAAGAAATCGAATGCGGCGGCAATGTTTGGTGGTATTTATATTATTAATTTGGAAATAATGAGAATGAGAGGCGAAAATAGTGCTAATAAATGAATCTGGAAGAATATCGTTGTTTATACTCGTGACCATGCTAAAAATAATATTATATTTGAGCAAATTTATAATAATAATGAACCTTTAGTAACGTTAGTGAAATGTCAGGACAGGTAAATTTATGTTTGAAAGAACCAAAGTATGATAAGTTAGCCTTGTTATACCGTGCAAGTACGGCCATTAATCAATAATCCTACACGACTGGAGACAGGTCAGGCGCAGGAACTATGAATTGCTACTAGGGCTACTGCAGACAAGCGGCTTACAGGAACGGCTACTGAGGAATTCTTGACAAAACTGACTTGTATAAATGGCCCGGCTATTCAACCCTGCGACCTCACAATCCCGATTGAACTATACGATTAAGCGTAAACGCTTTCTAGGACAGTAAACGCCTACAGATGTCGTAACAATCGCTTACCTATTGTGTCTATTACACCGCCCCTCAAAGTGTTAACAAGGAAACTATTGGATACTTTAACAAATTTTTTGATATTTCGTTTGAATAAAGTAAATTGAGAGGTGAATAACAAAATAATTTAAGTTTACTATTATCAAAACACATACTATTACAAAAACATATATATATTATACGAGTATACGAATTTGTTTTATTTTAATCGGGATTTTTTTAATTAAACAAACCGTCCACTCACAGGTTGTTTAAATACACAGCGGTTTAAATTAAACTTGTCAAAACTGTTCGACAAAAAATCTATAGATGCAAAGGGTTTAGTTAACCCAAAAAGGAATTTAGGTACCTTTTTAAGTTTAAGTACCAAAGGTAATTTACATTTGACACACTAATATTTATATTAAAATACTCGTACCTGTCGTATAACCTTTTTGAGAATATTACACTTTATAATTTAATATTGTTTTTACGTGTTAATTTAATAATAACAACCTATATAGGGTTTTTTTATGTAGCCGACGTTTCTTTAGTATTTTTTTAATGACGAAGTATGCAGTCATTTTTTTTTCCATTTTCCTCTATTTATTAAATAAAGAGTGGTTCACATTTCGAACAATAACTTAGCTTAGTATATTTACAAGATAGCAATGTATTACAAACTTTAATACGAACGAAATAAATGTGAAAATACTGTCACATGAGCCAATGAATTTAGTAAACAATTATTATCGTGATGTCATCTTTATAATGACACACCCGGATCACCGATTCATATTCGAAACTTTAAAAAAACAGAGAACATCTTAAGTTATGGTTGCTTTTTTATTTTTAGTATTTCTTGCTAAACTGTGTTTCGTACAAGTATGAAATTTATATTAAACTTTATCTGGTTTATCTTCCGTACATAATAGTACAATTAATATACAATAAATGATTACAAAAACTTCATTGTACGGCCAATAATTAATGAATAAAAATCGACATAAATATAGATTTTTGTTCAAGAGTTTAAGCAAAGGTTATTGGATGCCTAATGTTAGAGCATATTTTTCATTGTCTCTAATTAATTGAAATCCATTATAATTTTCTTCCATTTTGACGTGTCGGTAACGAGTTTTGACTGCAATTCTTAAGATTACATAACAGTTCTTAAGACGGATAACGTTCCGGTGTAATATCCGCGTTAAAACTATTAAATTTTAATGAAATCTTCGCCGTCTCGGAAGGCCAGACGTTCAATACCTTGATAAGATCATTGTTGAAATATAACAATGAATAATATTAATAAATTAAATGAATTTTAAAAATTTATTTAACCTATTCCAAAAACTATAGAAGTAAATATAAATGAACACAATTTTCGCCTTAAATTGACATAATATTAATATGGATGGTATTTATTGTGGAATCTTGAAAATTAGGTTTGTAAATATGAAAAAAATTAAGTTGTTAGCAATCAGAACTTACATGACTTTTTCTAAAGATATATTGACAGAAACCATGATTAATAATAAACTTAATTAAAATATTCTATAATTTTATAAATAGTAATAGAAATAAATGATAATTGTATTGTTAAAAATTTAATCAATGAGTTGTGTTTTGTTACCGCTAAAACAAAAAAGTCATTTATAAAAGAATCGCAAAACTTGAATATAAGAATAATTTAATATAATTATTGAACTAAAACACAATGAAAAACATAAAAAATGAAACAAACTGTTTTATTTTCATTTTTGAATTAACCTAAAAGTAGAACTTTTAATATAAACACGGATGTTATTGAAAATCTTTAAGACAATAATTATAGCTTTAACTAAATTAAACACAGGTCTTAATACTCCAATAAACAACTAGTAGGCATGGAATAACTTTGGAGATTATTCCAGCGTCCTACTGCAGTGCAGTTTGTAGGGTATATATGTTAGAAATTCATCTGACACTTACAAGTTTCATCTAGATTTTACCGTTAAGCACAAGACGAATAAAGTTTATGAATCATGTTGTAAAACAATCCTTTACCCAATCTATCCGCTGGGCCATCTCGCCTCTGATAACAGATATTCTCTTGAATTTACGAGTCAAGACGTTGTCGTGACTCACATGGCCTGAAGCTTACTTTCACATGTGCAGATTAGACGCGGGCGTGAACACATCTTTGCAAATGAGCGTTAAGAATTCGTAATCTATCCCCACACTAATGTACCACAGCCTTACAGTAAATACCGTTTGGAGGTATAAAAGAAGGCCACATACATATCTTCTTTAATTTAAAGTCTATAACCTGAATTTAATTTCTGGGACAGTAATGGCGTCATAAGAATAACTTATATCTCTAGTGTACTGCCCTTCATTAAGATATCAAAGCTACAGAAAATGGAGAAAAGGTTCAATATATTCAGTTAATGATAGATATAAATAAATTGGTATTCAAATCGACCGCCTGATAGTAAGTGATCACCAACGCTCATTACTGCTCATAGTCATTGGTGATATAAGTTAAGAATGTTAACCATTCCTTACATCAAGAATTTGCGACGAACCTCATTCACTAAGATGTTATGTCCCTTGTGTCTATAGTTACACTAACTCTTCGAATTATTTATATTTAACGACAAAATATCTATGATGTGGTTTGTACCTACCAAGGACATGACTCCAGACGAAGGAACTTTTCAACAATCAACAGCGTAGACAGGCATGTTGTATATAAAACCTCAGTATTAAAAATAATATTTAATATTGCAATGATTAAAACGTCTATGTCAAAGGTATTATTTTATAAAAACAAGCATAAAACTTATACCTTAACTGTGAGGTCTATTTACAAAGGTTTTGCACCAGCTCGCAGCAAAAACTTAAATCTAATGCTAGCGTAAAATGCAGTTAGTCTAGTATGCGACCAGTACGGCAAGCCTTTCACGACTAGATGTCTGACATTCCTTCCCTAAAGAATATTATCAATACGCCACAGCCGAGGGATCGCATCGTCGAGTTGTCATTTGTTTTCTGTTATTTAGTATTTTTAGAACAATCTATTTCTTTGAATGGCGGTGACAATTCTGCTTGTATAATATACTTTTAGCATGAAGTCATTCTTGTTGAAAATATTTTATACAGCGTGTTCACAAAAATATTTATAACAGATAAATGTAAGTAGTCTGCAATTACATTGTTAATTCGTTATACGTATAATATAATAGCTATTAAATTAATTTCAACATTATTAATTTATAATGGATAGTACGTAAGAAAATTACAAAGAACATTAAATACTATTAAGAGATATCGAAGATTATTGTCGTTAAAAATCCTAAATATACGAATATGTTTGTAGTGAAATGTATGCCCCTGTATAAAACAATAACAATTATTGTTTACGTGATTGTTGTCTTCGTCGTCCGACTGCGCTGTGCGCGGTCGATACTCCGAGCGAAACCATTGCCTCACGTTAAAAAATAAAAAAATGTCAAATCGGGCGTCCTTATCTAAACGGTAGAATGTGAGTGAACAAAATGCCAGGTGGCGGGAATTTAGTAAGGTGCGAAAGGTATAGGAAGACGCCTCGGACACCAAGGTCAGCGCGTGCGCGTTACTACTATGCTAGATCCATGGTGGAGACACCGAATACGCGGAAACCTAGCACACCGAGGTCAAGGTTAGACATGACAACCATCATCTTTCCTTGTATATATAATTTTCACTTAATTATTGAAAAAAAAAAAAAAAAAACATATTAATCTTAAAAATATGGCAACAATTTGTTTCATTAAATACCTAATTCATCTAATGGAATTATTTCAAGCTTACTTTTTATGAATCAAGAAAAATTGAAAAATGATCAATAAAATGAAGCATTCACCGATATTCAATGGATAAATTCGTGCTACTTTAATCGCGAGCGTTTATCATAGAACAAATAAACGAACGCTTCATTGAGAAGCGTATCGGTCCGGAAACGAATTAATGGGCTTCAGTCGCCTCAATAAGAACCTCACATCACCTGCCCCAGAAGGACAACTGGCCGACAGTTGTTTTGCTTTGTATAAATCAATTATTATTTCTCTATTTCTTATCTGTTTCGCTAAGACTTGCAACCGCAATTGAGGTTGCATTACTTTGTTTTGTGTTTACTTGCTGGTCGGAATCTAGATTTATCAACAGCTGAGTAATTTCAGCTCTAGAGTGGAAAATTTGAATACTGGCACATTCCATACAAATATTAAGATCATATGAAATTGGAAAAGATTTGTGGACATCATTGTACAACACTATTTCGATATCTCCATAAATAAGATTAGTAAAAAATATTTTTAATGCAATCTGCAATGTTTTAATAGGATAAGTAGGTGGAAATGCACTACTGATCTTGGAAACTAATATTTGAAATCCCTTGTGCCTATATTTACACTGGCTTACTCATTTTTCAAAGCGAAACACAACATACAAGTATTACTGTTTGGTGGTAGAATATCTGATGAGCGAGTGATACCTATTACCTACCCAGGCCGACTTGCACAAAGCCCTAGCGCCAAATAATTTATATATTGAATATGATTATTCTCTATATTTTTATAAAATATGAAAAAACCTTATATTAGGTTCTTGGTACTGTGTGTTATATAAAAATTGAACAGCCTATACTTGAAATTGTGTTACGTCGACAATAGTCAAACATATTGCTAGTCCTAACGCCTATTTGTATCGATCGCTCTCAAAACACTCTCACAATTTTTCAATATTTATAAATCTTCTCTGTATCTGAATAATAATGTTTCTTATAACTAATCTCTCGAATTCCTAGACACTAACCTGTTACAGCAATTACTTGATATCCGGTTAGTTATATATTCGAGTATCATTTGAGTATATTGGAAGTAACCGTCAAAGTTATATTGATATTAGTGAACGTAAGGTCGTAAATATTTTCTTACAAACAACAAATTTTAAATTTTATTCATAGATAGTTTTTTTTTATATAGTGACAGAATAAACGGACATGAAAAAACCGTAACCGAAAAATGAATGCATAAATACAGAAAAAGGTATATTATTAAAAAAAAAAAAATTGTATGCAGCTTAAGCTTCCTAAATTTTTAATTTGCATCAGGGTAGTAGACAAAGGCAAAAGTGTGACGTCATACAAAGACAGCATGTGTACCACTGGATTTAGTTGGTCTGGTAAGCGGCGAAGAGTTGTTACATTTAGTTAAGAAATTTCCATCAGGTTAACCTTAAAAATATGTTTTTTTTTCATAAATTTCATTTCATCCATGATTCAATCATGATTATTATTTACTATTAATAAAAAAACCTAAAAAAAATCAAAGTGATTAAACACTGGCAACATTTATCGTAAAAATCATTTTATTATTCTGACTTCCCGCCACGAGTGTAACTTACTACTGCCATTCATTCGGCTTTGTAACACTGCTTGCATGTTGAAAATAGTTTTTTTTGTGCCTGAGTGATTAGTCAATTGAATCCATAAACGATACGCGCTGAATAATAATGTTCTTATATTCGAACAGTATCATATAAATAAATAATAATATAAAAATAAATAAATAATAATAATATAAAATTAAATATGAAGATAAACACTCTTAATTTAAAGATAAAAATACACACTCAATTTAAATCATAATATTTTTTTTCTATACAGATAAAAAAACTTGCTTTTTCATAATTTTATATCGTATATTATTTTTAATTGAAATAAAAGCTTGTAAATGATTAAATAAATTTGATATAATGATACAGATAATTAATCAATAAAACTTTATTAAAATATCCTTGACACTATTACGAATTAAAAAAATGCAATTATTGACAATCGTTCAATAACGACAAATCTTAAAAAAAAAAACTTACAAAAAATTAAGTTGTCAATGCTAAATGTGATTCTCAAACGGCTTTAACTTTGTATTATAAAATATTAATACCTTACAGCTCAATTTTTTTAATTTTTTTTTTCAATGTTAATATGAATTTCTTCCTTTAAACAATTATAGTAAATCTAAGTTAAGAATGACAGGAATCTTTAAAAAAATAGCAGTAAATCCAGACCATAACTTCACATCAAGTAAGAGGTGGTTAGCCTCGCTGCCTTTGTATTGAGACTAAGGACAGCAACACATTACACGCATTTTTACCAGACTACACCGAATAAAACACATATATTCACAAATATCACTGGGTTTCATAATCGTAATTTATTAATTAATCAAATTATTCTGACAGCCATAACGGGTTTTAATTTAATTCATTAATTGATTTACTTGATAACCTAAAATTCAATATGGCTGACAAATGTTAAAAAAATACAATGACATATCTACGTGTTTAAAAAGTAGGATACAGTGTATTAAAAATTTAATTAAATTTTGCAAAGAGCGCAATGTTTAACGTGTAGTAGGTATGTTGAGGTCAACGGACGTCCGTGTTTGAGATAAGTTGACCGACTATCGCCGAATCTTTAATGCGTTTACATGTTGCCGCAGATTTACCTGTTTAACTTAATGGCTATAGTTATTGTCTTGTTTTGCCGAGACAATGTTTTTTTTTTTTATGGTATAGGTTGGCGGACGAGCATATGGGCCACCTGATGGTAAGTGGTCACCATCACCTATAGACAATGACGCTGTGAGAAATATTAACTATTCCTTACATCGTCACTGCGCCACTAACCTTGGAAACTAAGATGTTATGTCCCTTGTGCCTGTAGTTACACTGGCTCACTCACCCTTCAAACCGGAACACAACAATACTGACTACTGTTATTTGGCGGTAGAATAACTGATGAGTGGGTGGTACCTACCCAGACGGGCTCACACAAAGCCCTACCACCAAGTAAAACCAGTAGTCCAAGAACTACGAGTTCTACTCCTGGAAAAACAGTACTTTTAAGTAGATTAAAAATTCAAAAATATATTTAAAAGTACGACAAAAACGAATGACTTTTCTACACCGTTGATTAACTATTTCTCAATATACTTACTTTCATACTAATTTGATATTTCACAAATAATAAACCAGTTTCTATGTTTTTTATTTTTGCTTAATTGCGAAGTAGGTTAAAATATTTAACTGCAATAGATTTTTTGCAATTAAAGAAACAAGACTTAATCTTACGCAAAATTCGCTAATTATTGAGATAATTTACAGCACATATCAAACGTAATAGTTAAAACCAAATGTCTTCAACCTACCGGCAGAAAAAAATAAATGTTTCAACTTTTCTTAAAACTTATGTTTAACGGGCGTTTAATTAAACATTGTGACTTCTTCTTCCTAATGACAAATGACGGAAACAGAAAGAGACAAATCTATATTAACGTTCAGAGCTAAACAATTTCTTAAAAAAATTCGATCCTACTTAGTAACCAAAGGTAATTCCCGGCATACCTAAATGTATGAAATATATGACGTAACGTTTCGGTTTAAGAATAAACAGATTTACAATTCAAATAGAAACAAAACTGACATAAAGCCTCTTTTGTAAGAGATATTGTTCGAGTCCAAAAACTGAAACAGTTTGAGACGTGACCAATGCATTTCGTGCTATGCCATTTGCAATAAGTCGCTCCAGCACTCCAATATTATTATAATAATACCTCAAAAGCATCAGTATTGTTTCCTGCATCAAATTATAAATTTATAGCCGTAATTTTATTTCTAAAGCGATTAGCATTTTCCACTTGGCTGCCACTTCCTAGCCTTATAAATAATATGTATTCACAAATCAAATTGAAGTCGACTGAGAGTCCATTGCCTTCGCGCAAGACAATTCTAATTAACTTATTTCAATTTAAAGTATTGCTTGGCATTACAATTGATACAAAACTTGATCAAACAAAATCAATAACATATATTTGTTGGTTAAATCGACTTTAATTGCCTTTTCTCTTTTCAGATGTCAGTCCGCTCCAAAAATAATGGATAGCCACAGTAGATCGGCGTCCCCGAGGGACCAAATGCGGCCGCAACACCGCCCCCCTTCCCCGCCCTCGTCGCCCGCTGCATTCGACAACCGAGCTTACCAACATGATGAATCGGATCCGAATCACAACGATTCGTTCACTTCCAATGGACCACACCAAAATGGACACAGTAAAGAGCCCAATGGCGACACGAAAACACTAGAAGCAGTTAACTTAGAACTGATAAACCTTACGCCTAAGAATGGATCGAAGAAGAAGGATGTGGAGGTCGACATGAATTCTACAAATCCGTACGACGAATACTTCGTCCCAGTCAACGAACACAGGAAATATATGAGGTTTGTGGCTTTTCAGTTTCTTCATTTTTGTACCTTTGAGAAGACTTATAGAATCAATACCGTAAACTTAAAATTTAAAAAAAATTTGTTCGAAAAAAAATTCAACAAAACATTCCGCGCTTTAAAATATTAGTACACTAAAAATTTGTTAGACAATTCCATAAACGTTAAATAAAAAAATTAGCGCGCGCAATAAAGTTAATAAAAATTAAATTTTTAGTTCGTAAATTTGTATTTATTATTCAAAATTTTGAGTATAGAGTAGCGTTTAATTTCTGAAAGACTTCGTTTACTAATAGCTGCCGAACTATACGACACAACGTTGCAAGTTACATTCGAAAAAGACCCGTTATTTTACTATCGTACTGTAACCAATCACTGTAGTATCGAAGCAAGCCTTTGATCAGCCTGATTTATTTATCTTTTATCGATACCGTTCTAAACGGTATAAATATAATAGAAGGTCTTAGTCATCCTGGTAATTACTGATATGTAGAATAATATTAATCTACAATTAATTAGTTACGACCGTTACTTTTTTTAGGCGTTATAAATGTGTATTTGACTTAAAAACAGTGCTTCTAATTCTTTAAAGTTTTCGAAGTACAAAATAAACGATAGTTTTGTTTTACAGAAAAAATAATTAATAGATCGTGTTCCATTTGTTTATTTAAAAGCGTTCTTCAATTCTTCGGATCTTAATTGTTTTTTTATACTAACCAATAAATGGCAAAAACATTCACGATGTAATCTTTTAAAATAAAAACCGTTTAAATCGGCAAAGATAATATGTATAACAAAAAAAGCTAAATTAAAAATAATTGTAATTTCATTTTGTAATCGACGGTTAAGTTTATTTATTTGTAATGTATCACAGGTAATTCAAAACGAAATCATAATATGCCATAATACGATATCATACTGCAAACCAATATTATTTCCATTTGAATTATTCAATGCAACGGCATTCATTACTATCTAACAAATTGCTTAAAAATACAAACCGTAATAGTATTAACTGAACAATGTAAAATTGAAATAATATCGATAAATTTTCATAGGCAAATTGAAATTCGCGTCAGTCTTTGCAAATCTGGTTTCTCTCGAGAATGTGGTTATAGATGTTACGCAACCGCTCAACAGACTGTGATATTGTATTTATAAAACACTATCGACACGACCAGGCTTCACACGGGTGCAATACTGATGCTAAATAATCTACAGAATTTGTTTATTTACGACATCATATTAGACACTTCTAAAATTATCAGTATTTCTTGACTATATTATCCATGTATTATATACAAAAACTTTCATTTCAAATTACTCTATCATTTAAAAAAACCGCATCAAAATCCATTGCGTAATTTCAAAGATACAAACATACAAAGGAACAGGCTGCAGTAAGCGACTTTGTTTTATACTATGTAATGATTATTGATACGACAATAGATATTAGCAATACGTTAACATTTAATTATTTTAATCTCTCAAAGATCTAACAAAAATCGTTCATATAAACCACTAGTTGCATAACTATTAATCTGAAAACTAAATTAGCTCTCTATTTATCATTATATGTATTACTTTTAAGCTTCCTATTAAATATTACAATCCATAATAAAGTATTACTTGATATTCTTACTTGTGATAAGTTATATACACATTTCACAAATTGATTTTAAAAATAGTGTCAGTTAAATTATCTAAATTTATATCTGAAACCAGTTCGAAGCTTATTAATTACGTTATTACGTATTCAAAACGATACAGTCACAAGCAAACCGCAAGCGACACCAACCTCATCACACGTCCTTGTTCTAATAACGATTATATTAAAAGACCTACAAATGTTATTTAACGTGCGAGCTGACCTTGGCCGGTTAAATAAAGTCAGTTGACACCCGCGAATTGCGTCAAGGAATCCACAAACTCGATGCCTGGCATGAATTATAAATGAGCGTGCTTTCAAACTTTTGCGAATTTTGCTAATTCTTATGTAGAGAAGCGTTCGGAGTTTGAATGTCTCACTTACGGCTCAGAGGCTGTGTATGTTACGTCGTAATATTGCAATCCGTTGCGTTAAAATGTCACAATGTATTAAGTTTGTCAGGCGATATACCAAGCGCAGCTGTAAACAAATCCGACGGTACTAAAACTAGCTATGTGTTATTATTAATATTTAGCTGTACCCCTGTTACAATTGTGTTAAAATTTGATTTCCTCATACGATTATGTAGATGTTTTTTTTCTTTCGACTGCGTGAAATTTGGATCATATGTAATTATGGATCTGTTTCATACAGTTTGTCATATTGATTGACGTTTACGGTCACTGCTCCGCCCCTTATTCATGACGTAAAATAAATCGACTGCATAACTCGAAAAAAAAATGACTTAAAAATGCCATGGTCCTAATTTTATGAATATATTGATAGTTCAAATATTATAATCGCTGCCGTTCAACCGTTTTCTTATCCTGCAAACGCAATGAAAGAACTTTGACCGAGCTACAAGTGGATACTTGATGTTCGGTCAAAGTTAGACTTTCTATTATAAATAATATTTATATAAAATATACTAATAAAAATAATAAAATATAAGTAAATCTGATTTATTCGGTAGTCAAGCGATTGGTTACAGTATAATAGTAAAATAAAGAGTCTCTTTCAAATGGTTGTATTTGTGTTTACTTGGTGGTAGGGCTTTGTGCAAGCCCGCCTGGGTAGGTGCCACCCACACATCATATATTCTAACCCTAAACAACAGTACGCAGTATTGTTGTGTTCCGGTTTGAAGGGTGAGTGGGCCAGTGTAACTACAGGCACAAGGGACAATAGCATCTTAGGTCCCAAGGTTGGTGGCGTATTGACGATGTAAGGAATAGTTAATATTTCTTACAGCGTCATTGTCTATGGGTGATGGTGACCACTTACCATCAGGTGGCCCACATGCTCGTCCGCCAACCTCTGCCATAAAAAAAATGTAACTTGCAACGTAATTGTGTAGTACGAAACGAACTCTGACTAAACCATGAGCGAATACTTTTGGATCAGTCAAAGTTAGATCGGAATATAATTCTGATCGTTTCACAAACGTAAATAATTAGAATTGGCCTTCACTTACGGTTAAGCTCGTCGATTCGTCGTTAAATCTAAATAGAGTTGGAGCCGTATTATTACCGTCTTAAGTTAGTTGTACTGGCCCTTAGCTCGTGCCTGAGATTAAAGCGTTCAATTATACGAACTTGTCAAGATATCCTTATAGAAGTTATAGAAGCAAGTCTTCCATATTATGGGAATCATGTAGATATTTTATATAAAATAGTTTATGTAACTAAGTGATTTTAGTCACTTAATGTATATTTAAATTATAATTTGAAAAAGAAGTCGTGACGTGTCTGCTTGTAAAGTAGATTATTCCATCTACAGTCATAAACAGAACGAACCTTTGAGATTATTCTAAACGCTTATCGAACATTTAACTTGTAATTAGTAGATAAGGACTAATTAAGTTAAAAATACTATTAAAGGATACATTTGTTACTTAACACTAATTGCATGGCCCACTTAAGTTACCGGCTATTATGAAAAGCATTTCGAAGGAAAGTAGATAAGTTATAAGTTGTTACATGATTATATAATATACTACCTGATCATCTGGCTTTACCCGCTTGTATGAAAGACAACATACAACCCCGGTTTTACCCCCTAAGGGGTGGCGTTAAAATCTTATCGTTTATAAATCATTCTTAATGGATAAGTCACTCTATATGAAACCCAACTGCCAAATTTTAAGTTGAGGTTTTATAGTTTCAGACATTTCGTTTTTAATCAGTGAGTATTTCGCTAATATGATCATCATTAATGGCTAACTATAATTCCAGATAGAAATCCTGAAGTACCCCCAAAAAGGTATTGGGGCTTTTTTTAAGATTTGTAAATTTTCACTTACGTGACCCTTCAATGCAAATCAAGCTATTGATCCTGTGTCCTGAAGTCTTTCCATTAGATTTTGTGACAGCCACTGCAATCTGTCAAATTATTAACTCATTAATTTGAGTTAGGAAATTACATCTTTTGAGACATTCAAAAATAAATACATGTAGTTAGTTTATAAAACTAAATACTAAAGATAAGTTGTAATAGGTATCGGAAATGGTGCTTAAAGGTTAAATGCAATATCGTTTTCTAGGAAATATTAAATTACATAACACATCATCATAAGATACGACCGTCGAACTGACGCCTCTGTATTATTTCATCTATTGTATATTTATAACGATCTTATATCCGTTATTTAGTTTAATAGACGTATTTTATTTAAAATTAATGTTTTATCTTTTGACTGGCAATAATGAGACTTCAAACTAATATGACGATTTGATTTTTGTGTTGGTTGATCGTCTTATTTAAGATAAAGGTAGCCGAGGGCCTGAATAATAACATACAAACATAACTGTATCTACAGTAAAATATTAATCAGTTAGAGTATCGATTAACAAATAACAACGAATTTCTTCCTTTTCTTTTATATAAATAGATACGCTTAAATATGTATAACAGCTATTAAGTACAATGTTAGTAATTATGTTAGCGACCAAATATATGAACAGTAGAAATAATTGAGTTATTATTTTAGACATTTTTAAACATTACATTTAGTCGAGGAAACCCATATAAGCACAAACGAAATTCATGTGTATTATTTTTTTTTAGTTAACGTCCTTATATACGTATTTTGGTGCATTTAAAAATAGAACCCAGATTCCGTAAATGGTTTTTCTTTCTTCCATTTGAACAATTCGATCTCAGTAGAAGACAGTTTCATGTGTCACTTGCTATTGTTTTAAAATTCGTCAGAATGTTTTTAAACTGTAAACAGATAAACAGAAATAGCTGTAAACATAATGACTCGATACTAAGGCGAACGACACATCAGGTAGCTGAAGGCTAAACATACAACTATTACAAGTGTATAACGACCGTTTTATAGCTTGTTAAACTAATACAATTAAACTTTAACGGTACCGTGTAAGACAAGTCATATTTCTCGACCTAATTAGTTACAGTACAATTATTAATAGATCGTTCTGGAAAATACTTTTTCGATATGAAAATTTAAATTTATTAACGTGTTAATAATACGATACTCTATAGGGAAGATTTATTGATCTTTCTTGTCAGATGTCAGGACCTATAAGTGTTACACGTAAACCTTTCGGTGCTTCCCTTGCTCAATTAATTGCAGTTATTCCTTTGAAAAAGATCTATATTATCGTGAATATACAAAAGATTGAAGACATACTGTGACGCAATTGAAAATGTATCTCTTAAAAAGCATCGCGAAGACCGTTTTACTCGAGATTGATTATTGAGATTGACAATGTTGTATGAGGGTCGCCTAAATAAGTCTGTTTGAGAAAGCGGTTGCATATTCATAGCAATGGTCAGAAAGAAAACAAAGACAACGACGACCTGAAAGAAATCCAAAACAATGCGACTAGACCACAATGCGGGCGACGCGTTGAAATCTTTACAGAACATTCCGACCTCCTTCAGTTAATCATATAATACTTGTCGGCTCGTCTGCTTGTGGAAAGTAGTTGAAATTGAAATTCTTTGGAATATTAGTGGAATATTTCAAGGCCATATTTGAGTAAAACTTCTATATGTAACATAACACCCTTGGTTGCGTTCGCTCATTTAACAAAACATTTTTAAAAATAAAAGTTCATATTTGCAGTCCATGGTAGGAAAACGGTCGTTGTAAGAAATCGTTCGTGAAATATTCAGCAATACAATGCGATTTTTGTTACAATGTTTTCCTTCATTATAAACCTCTTGTACCCTTTTCCTACCCATGCTAATTCGGAACGGATACTGTAACATAACTAATAGGTACATTTTAAGCAAACTATATTGTGTACTTTACGTGCATCCGAATCTCGGAATAAGTTTGGTTTTGTCAAAAATTATTAGCATTTGTTACAGCACTAATTTTTTTAGGCAGATGTTACCACTAAACATCAGGCCCATTTGCCAATTAACCTAAACTGCTAACTATATATGACATAAAAGTGGTATACTCATCTTATAAATATAAGGATGCAATTTGTCATTTTA
The DNA here is from genome assembly GCF_905220365.1 of Vanessa cardui. Classification (NCBI taxonomy): domain Eukaryota; kingdom Metazoa; phylum Arthropoda; class Insecta; order Lepidoptera; family Nymphalidae; genus Vanessa; species Vanessa cardui. The sequence continues at coordinate 11,695,138 of NC_061124.1, forward strand.
CCAAATGAAGTTTCTCCATGTAAACCGATAACATCTAAGACGAGCTAATAAACAGGACAGACTATCATTTGATTTAAGATTCAAACGAACAAACACCGTAACTAATGGGTAATGACACTATGGCGGTTAGTGTGACTATCCATTGTGATATTACGCAAGTGAAAACGCGTTTGTATTTGGTCCCATTCATGAATGTCGGATGCGCTTGCTCAATACATCTTCAATAGCGAACGAAGCTTTTGATTGATTTAAAAATAACTGACATGTACATAACATTTATTGTACTGACGTTGTGAGTTTGGTGACACGGAAATATATTTGGAGTCGTCTACAATAATAAAACATCTACGGAATTTGATCACACAAATGTAATTAATAACTTCCATGCAAAGAATGAACAAATAATTAATCTTTTAAAATATATGTAAGATTGATGATAATGTTAAATATTTATTAAATAAAGAAAAGAAAAAAATGATCGATTAGACTAATTATAAGCAAAAAGTCCGGATATTTTCACTTCATATCGTGTCATAAATTGATGATAATTATGAAATCTTCAATCATCAGCCAATTGATCAATTAAAGGTACTCGTCTAAGGAAGGATGCGCTTTAAGCATTAACTAAATTACTTTTATTAAATAGAAACTGACAGAGGAAATTGACCAAATTTAAAAATAGATAACGAACTAACGCAATTAATATCGGTGTGAAGGTCCTCTTCATAATTAACAAAAAATTTAATCGATAGTGTTGCCACACTAGGATCTAATCGATTCATAAAAAGGAATAATCGATTTAAAATGACAATAACAATTATATATTTTTTTATATATAATCTGTGCTCACGACTTTGTGCGCATTTGAATTTAAGAAAAAAGTTATCGTTTAGTTCGCAGCTTTTACTATAACTTATTAATTCTGTATAAGCAGCGCTTGTTGATATTACGTCCTTGGTAAGAAGCAACAGACGTGTGACGTGATTCTATACATAATTTAAAATTAAAGTAGTCTAAGTTAGTTATTACATCAGCTATCTGCTAGTGATCGTCCCGTTAAAATCGGTCCAGTCGTTCCAGATTAAAAGATTCCAATTATGTAGGTTACGGTTTTCCTCGGATCATGAGTTCAATGAACACTGGTAAAATATACTATCATTTAGGAATACATCAATACAGCCGGTCTATATGACCATTGTGGTTCACTGATGTAATCCTAGACGGATCTACAATAAAAATCTAATATTATAAATACCAATAATCTCGTTTATAAATTAGCGCACAGGTAAAAAAAAGTAAAAGTAAAAAGTAAAGTAACAGCCTGTAAATTTCCCACTGCTGAGATAAGGCCTCCTCTTCCATTAAGGAGAGGGCTTGGAACATATTCCACCACGCTGTTCCAATGCGGTTGGTGAAATGCACATGTGGCAGAATTTCCATGAAATTAGACCCATGCAAGTTTCCTCACGATGTTTTCCTTCACCGCCGAGCACGAGATGAATTATAACACAAATTAAGCACATATATAAAGTGGTGCTTGCCTGGGTTTGAACCCGCAATCATCGGTTAAGAACCACTGGGCCATCTCAGCTAGTATATAAAAATATAAATGAAATTGAGTATAAAATGTTATAAATGTATTCATTTTTAAATTATTTTTGTCAGTAAGTTTAAATATTTAATGAAACAAAAATTCGCTTCCTTAGTCCTTATTATTACACATTAGTATACAAGTAGCAAACAGCCACCTACGAAGATCTAAATAGAGGCTCACGTCAAAACACCCGAGGTGTGTTCCAGGCCCTTTGTAAGTAACCGTATGAAAGGGCCGCAGGAACAAAGCGGAGGGCAACGACCTCCGCGCACCATACCTGGTCGCAAACGGACTTATAATAACACAAGTGTTTTCGTAGGGTTTAATATAACTACACTACGAAGTCCTTGCCTGACGATTCATCAAAAAAAAATTTTTAATAGTATTTTTTTTTTAATAGCTTGAGCTAGAGATTTATCTGATCACCCATTTGTGATTCATATCTGTGTAATCTCTTAATAAGACACATAGAATAAAAATTTTTTTTGTATATTTTGTATAATATCACTATTTTATCGAACAGACTACCTACGTACATATATTTGTCATGTCCTTATTTTCGTACAAGAAATAAAATACATATTAGGAATATATTCCTTAAGTAATTAGTAAAATTAAAGTTAATATGAATCTTAAAGATTAATTATAAGTAAATTTCTATTTATCTATAAAACAAGCATAACTAACAGCCTGTAAATATCCCAATGCAACTTTGGCCAGCAATGATAATTTTACAGGCTGAGAAGATTATTTTCTTGTGAGGAAAAGGTTTGGGTTTTACTCCGCCAAGCTACTATAATGCAGATTGGTGACACATTTTATCATTCGACACATGCAACTGTCTTCACGATATTTTACATAACCGTTGATCACTAGATGAATTATAAACACAGATTAAGTACTCAAGTTTAGTTTAGTTTAAGACTAAGATTCACACGTTATTACCATTGGGCCACGGTTTAAAATAAATCCTGTACGTAAGTTATATTTTAAGGAATAAATATTTTGACGCAACTTAGAAAACATGCTTAATATTAAGTGTATGAAAACTCAACGGTATTTCAACAAACAAATCGTATTAAATAACTTAATATTTTATGCAAATAAAAAACCGCTGAAACATATTATTGTTTTTTTTTTTTTTTTTTTTCTATCTGCTTGAAATATTTTTGGTGTAAAATAGTTAGGTTATACATATTGTATAAAAATGTAGCAAGTATCACCAAATGTCGATTTATACCTAAGCTAAGTTTGAATGGAAAATAAGTATTAAAATGATTAGATATACCTTCGATATCCTTAGTTGTTGTGTTCGTTAAACCTCTAAAACGGGTTATAGTATAAAAATATATATAAAAGAAAATTAAAACACCCGTCTGATCGCTCTCGTGTTCATTTTATTGTTTAAAAATGTCTTTTTAACCTCCAAACATTCGTGGCATGTATTTATTTGCTTAGGTGTATTTAATACTATACTCAGCGACATGTATATTCGACAAACATACACAGGCACCTTAGCAAACAGATTGTATGCATTTTGTACCTTAATGCGTTTATATTACAATATATTTTACGCATTCATTATATGCAGCAACTGTAAGTTACGCGACTATTACAACACAAGAAATTTGATACTATACGTAGACAGAAAATTGTGTAAAGACTTAGTTATAAAAATTATTTTATGAGTGAACGTGGTCTATTTATTTTGGTACAATATTATTTTATTAATATTTTTATTTATATCGTGTGACTAAATTTAGTCATGGATAAGACTAAACCTCTTCCTGAAGTCCATCAACTCCTCAATAACACTCCAAAAGGTGAAACGGTGTTAGATCAGGAGAAGTACGTATTGATTTATGAATCACAAAGTGCTAGTAATAGTTGCTACATTTTCATTCCGGGTACATATTATGTTATACTAGCGACCCGACCCGTCTTCGCACTGGTGCAATGCTGATACTAAATATACTACAGATTTTAACTTGTTTCTTTACTATATTATCCATACATACAAAAACCTACCTCTCGAAACTATTAAAAAAACTCATAAAAATCCGTTGCGGAATGTTGAAGATCTAATCATACATTTTTTATACTATGTAATGATAATGTAATTATAATTTACACTTTCGAATATATTATAGTCATGTTTGTAAGTTGTATTTGTACCATGTTTTAATAATGAATTTCTTGTTCTTTCCAGAGGCGAGAAACTGTATGTAACGGCTGATAAGCGCGGCGAGAAGGGAGGCTGCAAGCGGCCCCTTTGCTGGACGTTGCTCGCACTCGTTGTCGTCGCTATAGTTGCACTCATCGTTCTCGCAGCGAGTAAGTTCAAATCTATATTAATATAATATGTGAAAGTAACTCTGTCAGTCTGTAGCTCTTTCACGACCAAACGAATTTGATGAAATTTGTTATGAAGATACTTTAAACTCCAAGAAAGAACATAGACATCTTTTTCGCCTTACACATGAAGAAGACCTTATAATGCAAGCGAAGACGCGGGCTAATAGTAGTATTATATAAATAACTTGATTGTCAAGTTATATGTACGACGAGATACAATTATTGGTTAATTCTTTAACTAGAGCGTCGCCGAATGTCTATATTCAATTACATATTATCTATAGCTTGTCAGAGTATTTCTGGAAATTAAATATCTTATATTCATCATATTATGTCTAGTCAACAGCGGGTTTTTAAAGGAACAAATTCCGATGTCCGTGGTTCAAATCTAAGATTAGCTCAGCAGCAAAATATTGTTTTTTTTTTAATCTCAGTTGTCACAAATGCGATTTGTTCAATTCACTCGTTCGAAATGACGCCCGAAATGGGTTAGAAATACATCATCAATGTAGCAATTATAAAGGACATGGATGGAGGAAAGTAAATCACAGACAAAATAACAGCTAGTACGTGTCACTTCTCCATGTCACGTGTTGAATAATGACATCATTAATAGACTGGTTCCTTTCTTTCTAAATCTGACCCGTAATTTCGGACTGACATGCAAGTCCTCGGTAGTATAGTGGTAAGTATCCCCGCCTGTCACGCGGGAGACCGGGGTTCGATTCCCCGCCGTGGAGTTATCTTTTTTTATTAGAATTCTATGTTAAGTAAATCCAAAAAATATTTTTCTTTTAATTTTACTTTATAATTTGTAAGATGACAATTACGGTAACATCCTATACGTTGCCCATAAAAACGGAAATTCTACAAGAATTTAGGAATGTGCCTACTTGTTTATAAATGAAACCCAAAAGAATAATATATTTAGAAATGATTTAAAATATAATAACTCAAACAGAATCAAACATGATTTAAATCTCAGATAAAACCTAGTGGGATACGCTCCGATAACGCACAGATATTTTAACATGCAATCTGGCATAGTTAAGCTTTTGCATAAGTTTCATACGTTCGTATTCTTGTACTGAGAAAAAAAAATGTACCTTTTAAAAGAATCTTGATTTATGTTACTGATTGTTAATTAATTATTGTAAAATCTTACAGTGGCGAAAAGTATGTATCATATTAATTCGACAAAAAAAAAAAAAAAAAAACAAAAAAAAAAGACCCGCTGAGTTTCTTTCGCCGGTTCTTCTCAGGTCAGGGTGTTCCTTTTTCCGAACCGGTGGTAGTGTTTATTTGACAATCAATAAGTAAGTGTAATGCTTCTATATTGAATAAAGGAATTTGAGTTTGAGTATTGAAATATCTACAGTAAGAATAATCACCTAATATACCTAATATTATCTACAAAGTCCATGATGCTTATCCTATTTTAACGTAGAATTAACTAACGATTAAATATAACTTTTATTTACAGCTGGCATACTCTTTACCAACTCGCCAACACCCCTCGAGCAGTACAACGCATCGGTCAGTTCCGCGCGTGCGTTTGGCGGCATCACAAGCGATCACAGCCACGATCACGACCATAGCGGCCACCATCACGACCACAGCAACCATAATCATGACCACAGCGAACACGATCATAGCCATGAACAAGAAACAGGCACTTCGACTCCAACTCCACAAGTTACGGAGACACAGAGTGATGAAGCACCAGATCTCTCTATTATGTCTGATGAATCTAACGACATGTCTTTGTACGGTAAGTAAATGTATGAATCAAACATAGGTCACAAAATATGGAATGATCTTCCATCCTAGGTGTTCCCTCTGTGGTACAATATGTCCTAATTAAATAAGGTTTAAAAAAGTATTTTTAGCTAGGTGTCTTGACTGTGCCCCAGGCATTATTGACACTCATGGACAAAGGTCTATCTGTCTTAATAGCCAATAAATAAATATAGTATGTACATATGATTTTTTTTAAATCGAGCATTCTAGTGCAATTGTTTCACTCAATTGGCAAAGTTAAAGACATTAAATGCTAGCGCTAAGTGCTTTATTTCATGAATATACTAACATTGTTCTGTATTCAATTTCAGTACCAAGAACAGTAGAAGGAGAATTAAAGATCGACAATGAGATTTTCTTGCCAGCTTTCGAAGATACGGACAGCGAAGAATATAAGGAATTTACGCAAACGTTCAGCGACGCCCTGAAACACGCTCTTTTCGATAGAAACAGTTTGGAAAATGGAGACAACGAGATATTGGTGGAAGTCGTCAAATTAAGGTAAATAGATATCTTCTATGTCATGCTCATACATTATTTTTTATTCGTGTAACGATGAATGACCTTATTTTAAAAGCTGGTTCCAAATCAGCCCAGTAATAGTTTCCATTTGTTAAATTAATGTATTTCATTCATCCCCTGCTTGGTATGAAGGAGAACGAACGAAATAATGAACTTGTGTTTCACTTAACCGCACAATAAAACCGTGATAGATACAACCTATAAATTATCATATTGGAATAAGTTCTTTCAAAATTATATATATAAAAAAAAATTACTGGCTGTAAGTTTGCCTTGAAAGCTATATTTTACATTTTGCAGCTAATTGCGAAGGATGAGACCATATGTTATATCAGTGGGACTATCCCAATTCATTTTAAAACTAAATTAATCTTTGTTAATTCCTTTCAATAATTCGTTTTGTATATGTCAAGTTTCTATAAATAAATACTGAAAATATTAGTTTACTGTTCAAATCTTATGTAAAAACTCAATTATTTTTTTCTTAATTGCAGGAAGGGATCTGTCATTGTAACGTATCGAATTCACTGGGTACCAAAATACAACACTGAACCGACCGAAGATCTTCTAACCGCGAAAACTTTGAAGACCAACCTTAACAATTACCTGAACACATACAATCGAATGATAAGTATATACCACGTCGCAGAAGACCAAGAGATACAAACCAAGCCTGTTCTTGATATATGCAAAATTAATAACAATGACTGTGAACATAGGTGCGAATTTGACGAATCCACACTCGACTTTACGTGCGTTTGTCCACATGGACAGATAATGGATACTAGTTCACCCAAGAAATGTATGCCTATTTTAGACAATTCCGTAACAAAAGAAGGTCCCAAGACTACTACTCAAAGGCAACTAGAGGACACAACTAGAACTGTTTCTGAAGAAGAAAAATCGAATGGTGAAACTGCAAATGAAACTACCGGTGAGAATGTGTTCGACTGGAAAAAGACACGTCAATATATGCCAGAAACGACTACAGAAACAGAAGCAGATTTGAAATTTTCTCACATATTTGGTCACACTGATACAGAGACGCAAAAACCCGAACCGAGTCCAGAACATGAGATTTACTCAACGGTTGAACCACTTTCTTCAAAGGAATCGGCTGAAGATGTTCAACCGGAACCTGAACCTACGGCTGAACCAAAACCTGAGCCAGAACCCGAACCTACAGCAGAACCAGAACCTGAACCTACAGCAGAACCGAAAGCCGAACCAGAACCCGAACCTACAGCAGAACCGAATGCTAGGCCAGAACCTGAACCTACAGCAGAACCGAAGTCCGAACCAGAAGCTGAACCTCAACCTGAACCAAACTCCTTGCCAGAACCTGAACCTACTGCAGAACCTAAGTCTGAGCCTGAACCAACAGCTGAACCAAAGGCTGAGCCCGAACCCGAACCTAAAGCAGAACCAAAACCAGAACTCGAGTCTACAGTTGAACCGAATGCTGAGCCAGAACCTGAACCTACCTCTGAACCGAAGGCCGAGCCAGAACCTGAAACCACAGAAGAACCTAAAGCAGAACCAGAGACAAAGTCGGAACCAACAGAATATAAAGAAAGTTCGCCAGAAATATTGCTGTCGCGTAATCCCATGACGGAATCGCCGGATAATTCTGAGTCGGTAACCCGTTCTAACTTTAAATCAGTAGCAGACTACCAGTTTCCAGAAAAATCAACTGATAGACCAGACATAACAACAATTTTGATCCCTAACTCCGATGATACTGATGAGAGCAAACAAAATGAAGCATCAGAATCTAAAACTTCTCCTAGACCAATGTTTGATCACCCTACGTTTGATTTAGATAGTTTAATGGGTATTCATACTACTGCAGAGCCAATGGAAACAGAAATTGAATCTGGTGAACTTACAAATATTGAAGAAGAAAATAAGGAAAGGAACGAAAATAACATGAGTAATCCAATGACAACGACAACAACAAGGATTTCTATTTCCGAACCTAATAGTATTAACGAACCTTCGTACGAACCGAAACCTGAAATTATTTCTATTTTACAACAAAATGAAAACCCAATGGATTTAAAAGATACTTCTAGCAACGACTCATCAGTAGACAATGATTGGCTTGAAGCTGAAGAAATTACTACTAGCGCAGTTCCCCAAAGCACTACTGTAATGACAAATAATGAAGATATTATTAAAGCAACAAATGAAAGCAATATGAATGATGAGCGTAAGACAGAACCGAGATCATCCAAGACCTTAGAAGATTTTATAACAGAAACAATGACAGAACAAACAAGTGGAATTACAAACGATGATATTACGTTTGATCTGATAAGAAAACATAATGAAATGTCTTTAGAATCAACTACTTCTAGAATGGATATGGAAATGACTACATCAAACTCGCAAGAAATGGACGATAATGTTAATGAAGATGAGTCAAATAAAAATAAAGTAGATACAACAACACATAGTTTTAACAATGAAAGAAATGATCAAAATATGGATAACTCGATGAATTTCGATCGCAATTATGTGATAACAAGTACCCAAAGTAGCAATGACAATAAAATGATTATGTCTCAATCGCCAGGAACACAAAGTATTTCAATGAATGAAAATACTGAAATGGAAACGACTACAGCTGGATTAGATACAATTGTTCCGAGTACATTGAACGAACAAAATAAAGAGGATCGCAAACCGCTACTAGAAACTTTAGAAAAAACCACCCAATCTAGTCAAATATCTAATGACACACCTTCAGATAATGGAAGTAAAGACATTACTTTTGATGCTATCAATATGCTATACAATCGTTCATCCAAAGCAATCATGGATAAAGAAAATAACATTCAAGACACAACAGAATCTAATGAAATATCAAAAGACTCGGCCGAAACATCAACTGATTCAGATTGGTTATCTGAATCAGTAACTGAGGTTAATTATGACGATATTATGAAAATTACTGAAAGCGGTGAAGTCACCGAGACACCTGCGATTAAGGTAGATGAATTATTGGGTCGTGGAGTTGTAAAGGATGATTTCGAACCTGATTACCTGAATAATATGGGGTCTAACAATAGCAAAATATCAGATCAAGATGAGATGTTGTATGGGATAACTCATGATTACTTAAATGACGATTCCAGAGTAAAAAGAGTAAATACACAAAAAGATAGTTCTGATGGTACTGATGAAACATTACATGTTACCGAAGCCATGTTACCAAACAAAGAGATCGAATCAAATACATTTGAAACTACAACGATTGGCCAATATATTTACAAAATGTCGGAAAAAAAAATAGATGAGGCTGTAAATAATCCAGAAACAACAATGACAACTTCACATCCAGCCCCAGTGTGGGAAGACACAGAGAAAGATATTACGACCGATGAAGGTGTCAAATCTGAAATGACCGAAAGCAATGAAACAAAGGACAACATAAACATAATGGCATCAACAGTCATGCCGACCACAACCGACGCATTTAAAACTGATGATCAACAAACCGTAAATCAACATAATGTCCCTGATATGAGTTCCCAAAATATGTCACAAGTAAGTAACTTGAACGTTACAATTTATGAAATACCCAATCCAAATGACAACCAATCAACTATTACCACAAAACCTACAAACGTTCAATCTTCTGAATTCATAGATCACGACACAGACATGAATCCTTTCTTGCCAGAAGTTGAGAACAATAAAAGCCTTGTAAAGAAACTACAAGAAGGTCATGACATTGAACCTGCTAACTTAAATGAAACGCAAAACGAGAACGTAGAAGAGCATATGAATAATTCAAATACTGTTAGCGATATGAACGAAAACACTAACTCAAATGATTTATCAGTTATACCGCAAACAGTTCAGGAAACTACAACAACCGAGATCAACAATCCCGAAGGAATGTTCAATCAACTTTTTACGAATAGCAATTCTCGAGTTGAAGAACCAGCCGCTACCGAAGCAAATAAAACACCAATTAATTCAATTACCTCGTCCAGCGAAGAACAAACGAATGATAATTCTTACAACGAAGAAGTTTTACCTATTTCAACGTTTTTATTAGACACTGATGATTTAGACACGACAAAGAAACCAACCACGACACCTGAAAATGATTTAGCTAATGAAGCGGATAAGACAACACCGAGGCCCGTAAATAATGACACTGAATTTCTAAGTGTAGTACCAATTAGTGAGGAAAATAATGAGCAACTGAAAAAAGATTACAGCAGTGAAAACATTCAAGAACTTAATTTTATTAGTGATTCACCTGAAAAGAGTGACAAAAGGACAGATGTAACCAACTTCGATTCTATCTTAAACAACGAAGCGTAGTTTATCCTGTAGTTATGAAGGGAAGATATTGTACATTATTGTTACTCCATTTCCTGTGATTTTAAATGCTATAAAATACCAATGTAAATTGATATACCGTTACATCTATTCTCTCGCTAAGATTCCAAATGGTTCTAAGTTTATTAATAATACTAAAGATATTTTACCTATATTGATAAATAATAACTTGTTTTATTAGACTAGTCAAATTAGAAAAAATAAATCAACATGAGGATTTTAGATTATTTATTGCTTCAAGTACGTGAACAAACGCGGCCAAAAAATTAATCATTTAATTATTATCTTCAATGACGAAGAATTAATTTCTTCTTTTTAAATTGTTACCATAGATAAATGTATATTTTATTATAATAACATTGTTTATTTCAATAATCAGTTAATGATGACATCTGATTGGGTTCCTTATTATTTTATCTGAATTGTATTAAATTGATGTTTATTACAAACATCTCGTAATATCTAAAATGTATATTCCATGCCGTTATGTGATAATTCCGAATGATAAAGTGGCATTCCATTTGTCGATTAAATAATTTTTAACTTAGTTATACTTTTAGAAGTGAGGTCTGATTGTAAAATAATAATTTTTATTACTGTAGTAATTGTTAACTAAGATATATTTTGTATAATATGGTTAAAAATGTAAAGAAGTGTTGTAAATAAATATAAAGTTAATATTAATAAATAATATTTTTATTTTATTTAGTCCTAATATAATCGCAACATCTTAAAATAGTAAGAATTTATAAATATATGAATCTATGTAGATTATAAACTAAAAAATCACAGATAATAAATTATTATGTTGTCATTATTGGTTGTGGTGTGATCTCATCAATTTCTTGAGCTGTCATTTGATCATCTATTGACATCTTAGCACACAAGCAATTCTCACTTATGGTACCACTACCACTCACTATACATTTACCTAACACTGCTTTACAACTATTAAAAGGCACTTGATTCATTATATTCAATAATTTTTCCGTTTCAGTCACTTCACTTTCTGCTTTAATGTTGATATCTATGTCAATTGTATCTTTGAGTTTTATTGCACCATCGTTTCTTAATTCAAATTTTGGTAAATTGTCATTTGTATTTTGTAATAAAGGTTCCTTTAAAGAGTTTGTATTCTGGAGATTAGATTTGGTACTGGAACAATCACAGCTTTCGCATGCATTGTTCATAACACTGACATTCTCATAGTAACTATTCGGTGTTTGTTTATTATCTATCTCAACTTTAAGAGGATCAAAGTTTTCGTTTGGAAGTAGCTCATCATAAAAATTGTTCGCATCTTTTATTTGCGCACACAAACAACTATTTGGTGAATTTTCATCTGCAATACATTTACCTAATATTGTTTTGCAGTTGCTAAAAACTTCTATATTATTATAATTATTATTTAATTCGATTTCAATCTTTGGTTTCGTATTTGTATCTTCAGGCGTTTCTGGTATTGGCATACATTCTCTTTCGTGATTTGCATATGAAGTTGGTGTTACCATATTTCCGCATTTGGCACAGAGCACTGCTGCATCTGCTGACAATAGACAATTTAAAATGAGCAAGAGTTTGTTTGAACACAGCAGAACATAGAAAGTAAAATCTATAATCCAGTAAGGTCAAACTTATTTAATTATTGGAAAAAAGTAGTTACTGAATTACATAATGCCAATTATTTTAAATACATATAATCTACATTCTCGAACTTGATAAGATTTTGAATCATTACATGATCATTGCAAAATGCTTCCTAAACCTATTAAAATAAATTACACTTTGCTTTTTAATTGTTAATGTCATGTGAAAAGAAGGCTAAATTACAAAGAAAAAGATGGTTGGACCATATTCTACTAGTATTAATGGACATCAAGGAGTGAGTCAATAAATCACATCGAATACCCAATAAATTTGATAAGAGATGGCGATATATTATGTTCATAAGTGACTTATTCACATTTTAGAAACAATTTCAGCAATAAACTTCACAATAAATTCATGAAAAAATTATAAAAAATAAACTATTTTGTATTGATGTTACCTTTTAATGAATCCTGAGAAATATCACAGTTTGAATCTGATGATATGCCACTATCAATGGTAGTCCCTGGAAAAAACGTAATACATGTTTGAAATTTCAGGCATATTGATTTAACTTGGCAAACACAATTGCTAAAACTATTTAATGCGAATGGCAATAGGTAGGTCAACTAATAATCCATCAGAGGTGATTTTTCCATTTCCTAAAGTAAGCCTTAGTTTCAGATAGCCTCTTTCACGAAATGTGTGATCAACCCGTAATGAATGTTTAAAAAGTATCCCTTTTCTAAGACACATTAATCTGGAAATATTTAAATAGTATAACATTACCAGAATATTTCAAACCAAGACATATTTTAGACTTGAACCAATTGCACTTTAACATTGTCTTCTGTATTAACACACCTTTATGTTAATAAAACAAAATCTAGTACTTACTATGACTTGTGAGATGTTTTTTCCTTGCATATTCTGTAACAAATCTCTTGTTACAATCTGGAATGGTACAATACAACCAATTCTCAGGCTCATGGGTTTTAATATGAGACTTCAAATGATGAGCTTGAATAAAACCTAAAACAAAAATATTAAATGAAATATAATATACAATTCTACAATAATTGATAGATATAATTTGGAGGATGAAAAATTACTTTACACAGGATTTACTGTGACAAACAAACAGCCCAGTAATACAAATATAATGACAAGACATGTACATCAAAGGTTCTGGCTACGATATCTCCCAGATTAAAAGCAATCATTTACAGTTCCATTAAAATGAGGTATTATATAATATTTCAAAATTATACTGTAATTAAAAACAATTCCAAAATTATTATTTATATATAATCATTGACTGTCACATAAGAAACTAGATGATAAATTATTATGATCATAGAGTTTCATTTTATTGTTCAAATGCTACAAAGTATGCCTATGATGCATATGAATGCATGTGCAAAAAATTTTCATTATTATTATTTTATAATGACTAATTCAAAATAGCAGCTTCTTATATATTATTCAATGCAATGAATCAGTCTTAGTATATATGTACTTATGCATATGAAAACATCTTTATCAATAAAACCACATTCGAACTATTGACACACAACTCGTATTTGTCATACAAAATAATTAGTCATACAATATGTAATTGGAGTTACCTTTTCCACAAGTTTTACAATAAAACTGTTTTGCGTTAGTGTGTGTTAGCTCATGATGTTTGAGGTGGTGTGCAAAGTTAAAAGATTTTTTACAGTCTTCAAAACTACACTGGTATCTTCTTTCAGCTTTAGGCTTATGAGTCTTCATATGCGACATTAATGCCAGATCACTTTTGAATTTGGAGCTGCATTTAGAACATTCATATGTACCTGAAATATTTAAACAATTTTTATATTAATAATTAAATTTCATTCATTTATAAATAAGATACATCAGTATTAAATTTATGATAATCAATTTGAAAGTCTAAATTTAAAGCAGATTAAATGTTACATACAGAAACTTTTAGTAAAAAATATATATTCTAAATCATTCTTTGAAATATTTTGCAAACTTTTTATTAGTTTTGTATTCAATAGTTTATTAGTTAGCAAAACAAGAAAACATCTGTCATATACATATATTACTCTAATAGCTTCATACTTTACACAACAAATCATTGGTGAAATTATTACTAATTTAGAAAAGATACTTTAAAAGCATTGATATTTATCTTATGTGTAATAAAAAAATGTGTGTCATATCGTTGAGTTCAAAGTATTGGATAAGGAGATTAATATGAAGCTCTGCTAAGCTCATTATGGATTTTGAATTAAAGTAAATAAGCAAAATTTAATTTTCAAACGCATCCATAATAATAAAGTGTCACATTTACCCATAGACATGATAATTAAGTTGCAAAGAGAAACATGGATATTTCTGTTATGTATAATAGCTCTGACTCAACTATCAATATTGCATTTATATACTTTTATAATTGAATCAATTACATTAGAAAATAATTAAAATTAAGGTTGCTAAAAAAAAATTATGTCACTGGCTGTATATTTCCTTTTTTCTAAAAGTTAAAAACTTTTTACTAATATGTTATGGTTTTAAAGATGATTCAGCCAGTAATATAATTAGGCACATGAGGCATAACAGCCTACGGTTCATATTACAATGTAATGTAAGCTTGCAATAATAGTCTTTGTATAAAATAAAATTACTTTACAATAGGTAGAACATCTGTTTATGTCTTCTTAAATAGGATTAAAAGATTTTTTAACTAACATCCAAGAATTTTCTGAATCATGTTTGAAAAGGTAATGTTTAAATACTATTTCCAATTTCACCAATTATTATAAAAATAAAAATATTTACATTTGGTATTATGACATAATATAAATAATATAAGTATCTAATTTTTTTAGCAAATTGGCAGGAAAAAATAACTTGAACAAAATGTTACTGTAATTAAAATCTTGTATAATAACAATTATAAATTGCTTGTATTCATACACTTGAATAATGGATATTTTCATTTAGGTTTATTTGATGATAAAATTATTATTTCTAACTATGTTTATGATTACCATTAATAATGCATATGTTTTAGTAGTTAATGAAAACAATTAAAAAACATGCATTTCTCTCATTCTAGTTAAAATAGCTATAGTATATTACTTGTATAGTATATACTTTTTGTTAATTTCGTTTACTGTACTTTATTTCAACATAAATCCTTGACTTGAAATAATTCATCGGAAAGTTTTGTGAGTAATGTTAAAGATCTTACCTTTGTGCGCATATTTTATGTGACGCTTAAGAAGAATATCATCGCGAAAGTTACGTCCACAATCAAGGCACTGAACACTTCCAGTTCTTTCATGCTGCTTTTGGTGCCTTCTTAAGGCTGATCTATAAATAATTGATAACAATTTATTAAAAAAATATTGAGTATTAATTTAATCTTATTGTTAGTTAAAACAGATTCATAATGTTTTTGTATTCAATTATATTTTGAATACATTTATTGAAAACTTACAGAAAACTAAACTTTTTAAAACATTGGTTGCACTCAAATTGTGGAAAATGACTTTGTTCATGTCTCTTTTTCTCGCTTTCATATTTAAATTCTTTAGAACAGTAACAGCACTGCAACATTATAGACGGATGTGCTGATCGGAAAATTCACTGCTTTCAATTTTCATATTTATTGGATTCTTGTTATTATCTTATCATCTTATCACAACGAAGTACAAACTAAAGCCCGTTGAACACTCAATCACTACGGGTGTCAGCAGTCGAAAGTTCGACACATAAAACGTAAATATTGTAAAATATAAATTGTAAATGTGACAGACGACAGTCGACAGAGGTCAGAGACACTAGACTCTAGAAACCAACTACAGACAATAAAAAACTTATATATTAATAAAATAAAACATATAAATTCGAATAATGAAGAGCAGGTGAAATAGCAAAAATGCCCTGCAAGCTTAAAATCACTTCGAAGTTCCTACATCTATGCAACTATTTTTACTAATACAAAAATCGATAAATGTATGTACTACCCTTTTTTGTGATTTCTATCAACACATTGCAATGTATTACATCATTAACATGGTTTATTAACGTATTTTGTAATAATTATTGCAACTATTAGAACGTCAATATAAAACATTTGACATAAAATAGTAACAATATAAATAGATTTAGAAAATTAATCATATTAAGATTTAAAACAAATATATGTTTATATTATTTGTACGTTACAGTCCGTGATTGAAATCTCTGTTTAAATCGCTCTAGCTCAGAAGCCTATAGAATAGGGAAGATGCAATATTTTTATTTTAAAGAACTCCATATAGAATAGACCACTCAAATTTATTGCAAAAAAATTGGTTTCAAACTGTCTATTTAATTTTTCGCCCGAAAACAGGTCTATATTTCTTATGACGTCACTCCTGTCTGTCACTGGCCCATTGATCATACTTATCCTCACTGGCTTTCGGACTTTTTCTCGACTTCTGTGATACTTTTTTGTAAAAATTTCAAACGGACTATTCGATACTCCGAAAAAAACCGTATTGACGTATTATTGTGCCAATGTGTTCATCTACTTCAACAAAGTTTTCAAATAAATGGTTTTTGAATGGACCTTCTGACACAAAACTGAGAAAAAGTGAAGCTGAAAAGAGGAATCTGGAGTCTGCTTTCACAAACCCTACTTCCATTTTTATTCAAAATACGAGGTTAATTTTCGTTTCAATATTCACTTTTTTTTACAAATAAAACCTCAAATAAGTAGTTATAACAGGAGTGACGTCCTGAACGTTGAAAACGTCCTGAGTGTTGTGAAATACGTGCCGTTTCAAGTTACCTTAATTTGGAATTATTGTTAAAAAAACAACATTTTATCAAATATAAACCTTGCAATGGCCCTTCTTTTATACTTTTTTAACATTTTAATAGCAAAATTTTCATAAATATTATTTTTTCATATTCCCTATGGTGCTGTTTCTCTGGCAGATTTACATTTTAACTAACTTTATTTTTAAAAACTAAACTGTAATTGTTACAATAATAGCAATAATTAATTGGTCAGAATAATACATATGTAAGTATAGTACGACACAACTTAGATGTAGCATCGGCAAAATTCGTAAAACCGATCACATCTGAATTAAGAACGCTATCCCATAAACATTTATTTATTTTGTGATTATCAACATTTAGTTCTTTAGACAAACGTGTAATGTGAAATGATCTTGTAATATCAAATGATCATTATGAAATATATTCGTCAATTTGACTCGTCGATTTACGTGCACTTGCTTTCTCGGGTTGAATTGACACGAGAATCTATAGCAATTAATAACGTCGAATGGCGCGATATGGAGCTATTTTTATTGGTTGTATAAATAGGCAATAATCGGTTTTATTGAATTTGCTGTACTACACCCAATAGGCTAACACTACCCAATCATACATACCATTAATTGGAATATATGGTGAGTGGTACCCACCCAGACTTATTTAATATTTAATTATACCAGACAAATTATACTACATTCTATGTGCATGAAAAAAAAATATAAGAAAATCGTTTGAAAAAATGGTTACTATTTTTTATTATAGTAACACGTCAATGCAAAAATGCAATACAAAATATTTTATATTATCTTGATGTTGTATCACATTTTGTATGTCACAGTTTTTACAGGTTAAAATGTCATTGTCATAAATTCATAATAATCAAATAATGTTATGTCATATGGCTTAATTTGAACTTTAATAATATTATACTCGTTGTGCCAGAGGCTTATAAAACGATAAAACATAATGAGATACATGGAAAGTAACATTATTTCTTTACATTTTGTAACGGACAAACGAAACTTATTCGTACACAAACAAAAACAGATTCCGGCATCAATACACAAAGAAAATAATAATCGCTAAATACTATAGGTTTTCACTCTTAATATAATCTAAAATCTAAATTTAAAAGGAGATTGAAACGAAATAAGGAAAGACTTTTGCACGATGCATGACAAACTATTGCACATGTTGGTTACAAACGCATTTCAGAAACATTCGTGTGGTGGGAATAATATAAACAGCACGTCGCACGTGCTATTCTTATGTAAACTTTTTATTTTGTGACATAAAATTTATTAAAAATGGAAAACTGGATAAAAATTACCCTCGTCCTGTGTTTATTTGGAACTTTGCGTGAGATCCGGCCCTCAGAGCCTTTTGTTACTGAATTTCTTCTCGGCGAGTGGCGTAATATTACTGAAGATCAATTAAATCGCGAAGTCTATCCGGTTGGAACTTATTCATATTTAGCCCTTCTTGTTGTAATATTTTTGATCACCGACTTCCTTAGGTTCAAGCCAGTTATTATTTTATCAGGTGAGTTGATGTAAATATTTCTCTTTTTTACACAATATTGAATTTTCAACAGAAGTCTTAATTAAAATCACATTCTAAATTAATATAAGTATCATATTTAAATAATACAATTGATAAATAATACAATTGATAAATTGAAAAAGAATTTCAAATCCCTTTTTGGGTATTAATCTTTATTTTAATTAAAATATATATTATGCCCATTAGTTTCAAAGCTATAATGTTAAATTAACCAATCATATTAACCTTATCTTAAATGATTATCATCTTATCATTATCAATATTGAGTAAATATTTAGTTAATTTTTATCATAGTTTGGATTTGGAAAAACATTAATCCCATAATTAAAATCTCTTATTTTATAAAATAAATAAATAGGTGAAAAGTAGAAATTTAAAAAATCAAAAAGGAAATATAATTTTTGTTACGTAATACTCCCTAATATAAACTAAATAAAACAATTTAAAGTTTATCCTTAACTGTAACTAGTGTGTATTGTCAGGGTAACATTAAATTATAGAAAATAATTCTATTTACTGCTCTTGCTCTTTTAAAAACACTTAGGAACAAGTAATTCAAAATTTTCTACATAGAATTAAAATTCAACAAAAGACGATTTTATGCAATTCATCAACATTTATGATGCAAAAGTCTTAAATATACTTGCTGCACAAATTGTCTTTTGATAAATAAACTTATCAGTATCTATCTTATCAAAGTTATTTTACGTGAGGCAAGCTGTGTCTCACTAATACTATCTTATTTGCATCATTATACTACTTTTATCATTTTAATGATAAAAATCATATTTAATTAGCTCTTATCTCTAGATTAACCCTAATCCAGTATGATTAAATTAAAAAAAGTCATTATTTCCCTGTAAATGACATATACGGTTTTCAACTTTATGATTATTGTGGTAAGCATTAAAATAATATATTTTTTTAATTGAATGGGTTTCAAGACCAAAACATTAAACAGCAACAGTTATCTTTAAATGATTTATCATCTAAATATATTACAATAATAAAGTGGTTACTATAAACATTTAGAATAGAACTATCCCAATTAATGAAATTAACTGAAATAAAATTAAATTTAGTATTATTTAATCATATTTAATTATCACGGGTCTAACATATTTTCTAACATATTTTACTCTGTCTGTCTGTACATCAGTCCTTCACAACCAAACCACTAAACCGAATTTCATGAAATTTACATACGGTATGGTAAACAAAACATGAACTCCAAGTAGGCCATATGCTTCTTTTTTGCCTAACACATGACAATCAACGCCCTTAAACGTGAGTGAAGCCACGGGGCACTACTAGTTTTTATATAATTATAATTCTTATCAAGCATTTACCATTGTTCTTAAAAAGTATGAAAATATATATTTTTTAATTTCAATCTAGGTCTAAGTGGTATCTCAGTCTATGCTGTACTACTATGGACTTCCAGCATAGAATGGCTCCAAGTCTCTCAATTTCTGTACGGACTGTACATGGCTACAGAAGTTGCTTATTTGACTTACATATATGCGAAGGTAAGTTTCATATTACAAATAGGAATTTCATAGTATTGAATCATAATTGAGAATTGAATCATGTAAGGAAGTTATTTTAAGGTTATTTCATTAGACATACCAATGAGGTTTTATATTCTATTTACATAAATTATTAAGATAAGTATGATGAACTATTTCAGTCGAGGCGTGTATTCTCAAGGGCTCTAGCCCCGTGTAGGATATAACACACAAATGTGAGTAAAAAATTGAACTCCATTCTTTCACTCTGATAATTTAATGGAACAGATAATCCAATGCGTTCAATAATACTTAAGGCAACGGCTATACACTATATGCTTTTTGTAGCACGATCTTATCTACACCGTGTCCAAACTACAGGCCGCTATTGGGGATTTGTCAACTGGTAACAGTTTCTTAGTATACCTAGGAACTAGACTAATGAGAAATTCAAGCATATATCGAATTACAATCAGGATAGATCTTACTACTGCAAAGTGATCTCTTCGACGTATTCTACTTCGATGTCATTAAAACAATATTCAGATATCTTATAATTTCTCCGAAAGTATCCGAAAACTTAGTACGTCTTCAATTATCTAAACTGAAGTTATTTTTGTAATTAAAACCTATAATTGATTCTTTATTACCTACCAATGATAAACGACTTATTTTTAAAAGATAAATACTTAAGTGTTAAGAAGTTGCGTGTTCTTTGTAGATCTTTAAATATCTTTGTGTCGTTCAAAATTTGACGTAACGAACTTTATTTAAAAAATAGAAAATTTTACTGCTTTGGCGTAACAAACATGCTGTATAGTATACCTTTTATGAAAAGAAAAAAATCTTTCTAATTACGCAGTACATATTAAAGCACGCAAACACAGCTTCCCTCTCTCTCTCATAATCTGATCAAATCCGACATTATCCTAAAGAGTTCAGATGTTTGAGAAATTGAGAAGAGCGTTGGTGACGCTCTTACGTGCTTTCCGAGACATAGGGGTACAATCATTTTCAACTTCAAGACCCCGATTGCTTACTGAGAATTTTTCGACAGAAAACTCCATTACATGTTATCGGTCTGACATGGGGTTTGAACCTTGATCCTTCGTGTCCGTGGCCAAATATCCAGCCACCGATACAATACCATACCGATACCCATACCATGATACAAAAATCATACCATCCTATGGGTCTTAGATCTTCACTATGTTAACATTTAATCTTATTACGATTGCATTGATGATATGGCTAAACGCATTCCTGTGTAGGTAAGGACTAGGTCATTACCACATAGCTCTCATTGAAACAGCAATAGCTTAGCAGCTTAGTGTACAATAATAATATTAGCATTACTTTGTTATTTTTCAGTCAGGGTAAAAGAGCCAGTGTGTCATAGGTACAAGAGATGTAACATCTTAGTTTTCATTAGGTTGAATGGAAACTATGAAAGATAATTTCATTCAGTGTCAAATTTTATGCGCGGTAGTCATCACTATTTTAACTAATTTACAAATAGCAGAAACCGAATTACGTCATGATTGGGCACAAGTGTTCCATTGGATTAATCAAAGAAGTTAAAATAATTTTTGCGACTCAATATTGTACGAAAACTAGATTGTGGAAAATAATTTTATCTTCGATAGTTTAGTACAGAGGTCGGCAACCTTTTGGTAGACAAGGGCCAGGAGGTGGCAAAATAAAGTATAGGCGAGCCGCAGTCATGATATTAACCTTAGAAGCCCAATATACCTACGCATAATTAGTGTTAATTAGTCATATTTCATAGAACAGATACAAACGACTTAAACAGGAAACAGACTTTTTTATACTAGCGGCAAGATACGATGGCCGTTTTGACACATTAAAAAAGTGATGTGAAATGTAAATTTATTATCAATATAATATATTCAAATCTTTGTTTTTTTGCAAGTAATTTAATTCAAGTTTTTGTTGCAAGTAGTATCTGATTAAAAAGGTTTAAGAAAAAAATATATAAAATAAGTTTAAGTAATATATTCGAACGAAATCAATTTAAATCAAAAATTGGAATTAGAATGAATAACTTTATAAACACATTACATACAAATAAATTGATACAAAAAAAAACAAAAACACTAGTGGCTATATTTTATCGAAGTCGTCCATACTGCTGCTTTCACTCTCACTGCTATCGTCACATTAATTATAAGTTCATTTTCTAAAATATTATCTATTTTCACATTTATGTTGCCGACCGCTTAGTACAATATCTGTGCTAAATTTCATGACGTTAACCCCTAAGAAAAATAAGTTGAAATTTATTGACTTATTTCGTTTATTTTCAGGTGGATTCAGCGAAGTACCCTCTCGTTTCGTCTTGTACTCGGATAGCAGCACTGACGGGTCGTTTCCTGTCTGGAGCAAGTTCCCAGCTCCTGACTCATTACGGACTGATGAACTATCGTGATTTGAATTACATCACCTTTGCTGGTATGTTCTCCTGGTACGTTAAATTGATACGCGTGGTTACTGTAGCTAAATTTTATATCATTTTCGAATTACTTTTTTATTTTATTTGGAAAAGTTACATAATTACACTCAATTAAGACTTAACATTTCGTTTAAAATTAATTAATAACCGAAAACAATGTCATTAAATTAATAATTGTGGCAATAGCCGTTGTAAAACAAATAAATCATTGAATTGAAATGATTTGATAACCCCTAAGATTTATTTCTTATTCTCTCATATCATCTCTATCTTCTGTTTGATTTATTTGCGGTTTGATGGACGTATTTATTTTAATTAACAGCATTCCGACGTAGTTGCAATATATATCACAATTGTCTTGAGCCTGTCTCGGTATCCTTTATACCCTTTTTATTAAAGCCAACAGGTTGAATCTAAGATTAGGGTGCGTTCACACGAGCAAACTACCTTCAATTGTAATAATTATTTTACTAAGTATTAGGTATTAGCACTGAGTCTCAATGCAAAATTTTGGGAGTGATTTAGTAAAATTTTGAATAAAACGATATTTTTTATTCGATTATTGAAAGAACGTTAATATTCCAAAGAACTGTCATTGCATCTACTTACCATCCCATGGTGGAGTTGTACCCTTTTATTTTCACGCCTGATACTCAATAATTAAATAAACATATAAATAGATACTAGATAATTAGCGGAAAACAGTAACTACTATAGAATATATATTTTAAATATGTGAGAACTTTTAATTTAATTTAAAATTAATTAGTTACTCGTGACAACGAACCCGTCGTTGTCACGAGTCAGGTAAAAAAGTATCGTATGTCCTTCCTTGGATGTCAAGCTTGCTTCACAACAAATTTCAACGAATTCGGTTCACTGGTTTGGCCGTAAAAGAGCGTCAGACAGACTGACGGAGGTATACTATGGTATTTACTACGGTATTTATAATAATAGTATAGACTGTAAAATAATAAAATTACACAACTTGCTCACAAAATTTCGAGCCATTTGCAATTGCATAATAGGAATAAAATTTTAAGTGTAGTTCTGACTTGAAATAAATATCTGCAAGCATAAAAAAAAACAACTTTCAGGCACGTAAACACATCTATTCAGATACAAGATACAATTTTACTAAAATATAAATATATGTGTATCCGAAAGTTTGGATCGATGGATGGATGTTTGTTACCCAATCACTCCAGAACCAGTGCCGTAATTAGCCTTTTCTGCGCCCTGTGCGAGCTTCTATAACTGCGCTCTATTTAAGCAGACCCTTTGCCTATTTTAATGTCTCACTCACTAAAACTTAAACGCAGGTTCACTACTGAAAATGCGCTGCCCATTAACGATAAGCACTAAACACAAATACGCTCTGCGCTGCCAAAAAAATGAGCGCGATGTGTGTTTTTAATGATACTAGCATGTAAGCGTATTGCCTACAAACGTATTGTATTGGAATCGAGTACTAGGGGCTCAGCGGAATCTTAACAAGAGCAAAACGAAAAAACAATAGTCCTGCAAAGTCTGTCTATTCTTGCGCCCCAGAGAGTCTACGCTCTGTGCCTGGGTACCGGTGGCACCGCCCTATTTACAACACTGTCCAGAACGGCTAGTCTACAACAACAACAACAACAGCCTGTAAATTCCCACTGCTGGGCTAAAGGCTTCCTCTCCCTTTGAGGAGAAGGTTTGGAACAAATTCCACCACGCTGTTCCAATGCGGGTTGGTGGAATACACATGTGGCAGAATTTATATGAAGTTTTTCACATGCAGGTTTCCTCACGATGTTTTTCTTCACCGCTGAGCTCGAGATGAATTATAAAGACAAATTAAGCACATGAATCAGCGGTGCTTGCCTGGGTTTGAACCCGCAATCATCGGTTAAGATGCACGCGTTCTAACTACTGGGCCATCTCGACTCTTGGCTAGTCTAGCTGTGTGTGAAATTTAATTCAGATTCGAATTAAATTTGACACACAGCTAGACTAAAGTCTGTGAATCCATGCATGTTTTTTATCCCTAATACCGGCACTCCTTGGAGTGAGGAGCGAGGGGGTAAGAAACTAATGAATAATGACTTAGATAAAGTCAATCACGCAAATGTATTCTCTCGTTTCACAATACATGAATGATTAGATAATAAAGCAAATAACGAGAACAATAGCGATGATGTATCTTTAATTGACTCGTATACCGAGTTACCTACCTCAACGACTAATTATAAATGATCTAAAAATAAATATTTATATGCGTAGACATTTCTCGCTGTAAAATATCGTTTCTTTCTTACGAAATTGCCTATCAACAATAATTGTTTTCAAGTTGAAAAATCTATATCACTATCACTACATAGTATAAAGCAAAGTCGCTTTCTCTGTCCCTACACCCCTATGTATGCTTAAATCATTAAAACTACGCAACAGATCTTGATACATTATTTTTAATAGATAGAATGATTCAAGTAGGTTTAAATGTTTAATACATGCACAATAAAGTAGAGAATGACTGAAAAACTGTGAACATTGCAAGATACAATATTTTTAGTATCAGCATTGCAACCGTGCGAAGCCGGGGCGGGTCGCTAGTATGTGTATAAAAGCGAAATATCACTATCTGATATTGCGAAATGTCAGAAACTATAAAACCTGCAATCTAGAACCGTAGATGTCGGAACAGATTTGATGAAATTCCACCCCTTAAGGGGGTAAAACGGAAATTGGAATCTCAGGATCTACTAGTACCTTATGCGTCATAGGATTCGATGTATTCAATCCACTTAAATTCAATCTTATTTCTTAGTATGAATAAAAAAACGATGGGTTAGGTTGTATTTGGACGTTTCGAAAACACTATATGTATTTATATCATATGTAGCGTTTTTATTAATTAATGGTATCCGTGCTAAGTCAGAACGGGTCAGTTTTATTGTTATTAATAAAATATTATAAGCAATTCAAAAATATAAAGTTTATTTTTAAATAAGACACGAGCATAAGGCACAATTTATCGCTTATTCCTTCAATAGTCTTAAACATTTCGTATAATAATAACTCACCTATTATCAGTAATGTAAAACAGACGATTCGTTTTCTTAAATAAGTCTGTTATTTTAATCAATTTCGTTGCTTTGATAACAATTTTAAATACAGACTTCATTGTAGGTTAAAAAAAGATAACTGTTGTAATTAAGATTGAATACAGTATTACTATGAAAGGAATTCTTATTACGTATGTTTTTATAATTACAGTTAATTATATGTAGATCTTAACGAGTAATTTCTTCCGTCAATGTACTATACAAGCACACATACTCATATATATACAATATACATATATGACACTGTATGCAAGTCCATTCATTTTGTATTTAATAGGATAAGTCTTTGAATATTAAATTGGCCACTAGTCGGTACTGCAGCACAATCTTGGGTTCAATTGCACTTTTACACAGGTTTTGCTAAAGAGGGGAAACCGTCACAATATGCCTTTTAATAAAAATCAATAATAGTTTAAATTAATTGGGAAGGGTTTGGAATAAAACAATGTAATACATCATCATCCTCCTGCCGTTATCCCAATTTAATTTGTATTCGGCGCAGCATGTTTTCTTCTTCCATACTTCTCTGTCTGACGTCATTTCACAATCAACATCCTTTAAAGACATAGCATGTTATATTGAATTAACGTGCTTGTATCCCTGGGTACAACACTGACCATTGTACAACAGGCCTCAATTTCAGGATCCGATGGGACGTCAATGATACTATCAGAAAGAGTTACCCAAGATTAAATTTTTTTCCAAGTGAGAGTAAAAACAAGCTGTGCTAACAACTTAAAATTGCCACCCAGCCTCCTTTCTACGACAAATTTAATTTTTTTATGCTAATACTAGCTGTGCCCGCAACTTCATGCATGATTGAATTAACAAAAAAGTTATTGTCGTATGAAAATCCAAACCATCGAAAGTCCCGTCAAAATCGGTCCAGTCGTTCCAGAAATTATCAGGAACAAACATTGAAAAAAAAATATTTTTGAAGTACATTTACCGTACCGCTTTTTACTTAATGCATATTAACTACTACATAATATATGTAACAAACAATTTATTTTACAGCTCAAATTTTGGCAACGTTCTGGGCATTTTGGCTGCCACCTGTTCCTTATGGAATATACTTTCACAGACGCTCAATAGCCACTACCATTCAAATAGACATAGGAACTATGAACATGGAAAAGCAGAATCCACAGCAATCCGAGAAGGTAAACAATTTTAGTGTCTGATATTTGATCTTTGTAATTGTGCACGGTAACGCAAATATAGACTTGTTGGTGATAAGTGATCACCTACAAATACGGACATTCATATTTGCAGTGGCGGATTTACCAATAGGCTAAGTAGGCTGGAGCCTAGGTCGGCAGATTTAGAGGGGCGGCAAATTTAGCCCAAGTTTGTTATTATCTTACAGAAATAAAAAAAAAAACTTATAAGTATGTGCGTCTGTTATCCGTATACTCGTCACTACGTAGCGGGTTGGAAAACTAGTCTACTGTCTAGTAACTGACTGAAATATCACTAGTTTATAATCATACTAATAACGGAAAAAAACCGATGTAATGAGGACGATAGAACACAAATCATAAATGTTGCAAAAAGAAGTAGGGGCGGCAAAAATTGAATAGCCTACTATCCTACTATATTTTTCACATCTAGTATCATAAGGTATAATTATACCTCGTCACGGTAGTATGCGAAAGCGATCTCGTGGCGCCCACTGAAAAGACGTAGAGAGTATCGCTGGTTTTCTAGTGGGTATTACGGTGTACCGGAGCGCACTCGGCGTCCAGAACACCTAAGAGTCCCACATACCCCTCCACTTATATATATATATATATATTATAATAAACAAGCAACATCTGCGTCAAGTCACACAACTTCCCTTAAAAAAAAAAAAAGGCTGGAGACGGGAGATTCGTGGTTGACACATTGAGAATTGAGATCGCGAATATAATTATTACGGTGTAATGTGATTATTGATGGTTATTTGTGTTGTAGACTAAAAGTTTTCTTTTGTGGTAGATTGATTGTTATTTTAAATTAAAGATAATTGTTATAGAGGTTAACCTACTTTCTACTTCTGGTTCTAAAAATATATATCATATAAATAAAAAGTAGTAAATTATTCACTATCTTTAAGTAGGCACATATAAAGTTCGACAGTACGTCAAATGACTCTGAGCAGGGTTTGATGTGTATGGTAATAATCAGTACTCATATCTTTATATGAGTAATCAGTTGTACAGAGTATTATAAATGAGATAAGACCAAGTCATTATAGCCGTCTTCATAAATTCATGAAACAAAATATTTTCTAAGAAAAGTTTTAGAATTTATTTGCCAACACAATATGCAGGTTTCCTGGCAATGTTATTATTCTATCTTAGCATTTGTCTTGACTTTTATAGTCGAGTAGTGTATATACCGGGTTTCAAGCGAACGCCACTCCGAAGTCCCGGGTTCGATTACCGACTGAGTCGATGTAGAAAAGGTTTATTAGTTTTCTACGTTATCTTGGGTCTGGGTGTTTGTGGTACCGTCGTTACTTCTGATTGTTCATAACACGGGTGATTTAGCTACTTACATTGGGATCCAATATTATATATTTATTATTAGATATTATTTAAGTAACTTATTAAGCACGTTCAAGCAAACTCTGATTTGACATTTTTTCAAAAAGAGGTCTTTGGTTAAGATAATAAAACATGTTCTGTCCATTAGAGGTTTCTTCTATCCATTACGTCATCTCAAGCAATTAAAATAATATCAACTGATTGCAGCCAGTGACGTAGCTAGATGAGGAAGGGCCCCGGTACATAGAAAAAGAACCGGGCCCTCACCCCCTCTATCCCATCCCTCTTTAACTAATAATTACCCTTTAAAATTATAGATACCAATAAAGAAATCTTGTGAGCAATGTCGTGTTTTACTAGCTTCAGAAGCTAAAGGTTTAGTTTAGAGGGCCCCCTGAACTCGGGGGCCCTGGTGCACTGCACTGCCTGGCCCTACGATAGCTACGCTACTGATTGCAGCGTTCGTTCCGTAAGGACATAACGGATGCGGCGTACCTCATCGCGCGGCACGCCCGCTCCGCCTACACTCGGCCGAAGGTTCTCGCGTGGTCTGCGCTGTACGCGGCCGCCATGGCGCTGTTCGTACAGGCGCAGACCTACGTGCAACTACTCTGGAACCAGATACAGAAGGACGATGAAGCACCGGTTAGTATCTTTATAATATTATCTCCTCATTTGGTCACAGAGGCCAATCTCTCCAGTTTAAATCCACTGCAAAATTGGCATAATTCTGCATGGCGTGTAGAATGTAGATAATCTGAGTTTCTATTCGTCCATATTTATAGTACACTTTGCTAGCTTCCATTGATGAGTAGAAATGTCTACCAAATCACATTATTTATATTAATATTATAAATGTGAAAGTCACTCAGTCTGTCTGTCTGTCGCTCTTTCCCTACCAAACCGTTGTACTGAATTTGATGAAATTTGTTATGAAGCAAACTTGAACTCCAAGAAAAGACAGCTTCTATTTTGCCGAACACATGACTTCTTATAATGTTGGCTTAAATTTTCGCGATTATTACACATCGAAATAAAACTAGTTATAACGGATTTGAATCGCGTATATATATTTATACCCTTATTTATACAGTCTACCCGTGACCACGAACGCTTTAAAGTGCTCTAAATAATTAATATACGCGATTCAAATCCGTTATAACTAGTTTCATTTCAACATGACTTCTTAATAAACACGTGAGGTGTAAGTGATGATGTAGCTGATGACGTCTACGTCTCCGTGACCACGAACGCTGTAAAGTGCTCGAAACGTCAGGATGTTAAAAATAATTAATATACGCGTTTCAAATCCGTTATAACTAGTTTCATTTCAACATGACTTCTTAAACACGTGAGGTGTAAGGGATGATGTAGCTGATGACGTCAACGTCTTCCAGGTGGTGTATAACGGCGCGGTGGAGGCCGTGCAGACGCTGCTGGGCGCGGGGGGCGCGCTGGCGGCGTCGTACTGCGCGCGCGCCGCGCTGCCCGCGCCCGCGGCCGCCGCGCAGGGCGCCGCCGTGTTCGCGGGCACCCACGTGCCCAACGTGTTCGCGTCCTACGCGGGATACATCGTCATGGGACTGCTCTACCACTACACCATCACGTTAGCCAGGTGAGTCAAAGCTAGTAGACTAGATACATGTATAGTACGACACAACTTAGATGTCGCATCGGCAAAATTCGTAAAACCGATCACATCCGAATTGCGTACGCTATCCTAAATTATCAATATTTATTTGTCATGCGAATATGATCTTTACACAAACGTAATAACGTATAATATCATATGACCTAATATATTCGTCAATTTGACGCGTCGATTTACATGCACTTGCTTCCTCTGACGCGTGAATCTATAGCGACGAATAGCGTCGAATGGCGCGATAGGGAGCTATTTCTATTGGTTGTGTAAATCGGCAGCAATCGGTTTTATTTTCATTCCATTGCATTTTCCGATGCTCTCCGATCTAATTTGTGTCATACTATACTGGCCGAATGGTCTTGTATGAGTTCATATGATAAATATATATATGAGACAACATCACATACATTACTCTGATCCCAATGTAAGTAGCTGAAGCACTTGTATTATGGAAATCAGAAGTAACGACGGTACCACAAACACCCAGACCCAAGACAACATAGAAAACTAATGGTAATCTACATCGACTCGGCCAGGAATCGAACCCGCGACCTCAGAGTGGCGTACCCATGAAAACCGGTGTACACACCACTCGACCATGGAGGGTGTAGAGGTTGTGGAGGTTGTGCAAGTACCACTGACGCGCCAGTTAGCCAAATAACAGTATGCAGTATTGTTGTGTTCCGGTTTGAAGGGTGAGTGAGCCAGTGTAACTACAGGCACAAGGGACATAACAACTTAGTTCCCAAGGTTGGTGGCACATTGACGTGTAAGGAATAGTTAATATTTCTTACAGCGTCATTGTCTATGGGTGATGGTGACAACTTACCATCAGGTGGCCCATGTGCTCGTCCACCAACCTATACCATTAAAAAAAAAAAGTTATTTTACTGTCAGTCAGCAATATAAATCTAAATATAAATGACAATGAGAGTTACAATAAGACCTTTAACCATAATGTGATATACTCTGTTCATATTTCCTGATTATTATTGTATAGATAGATTCCATTCTATTAATATTTTCGAGTAACTTTTTTAATGTCAATTGTCCTGACACTCAGCTTTTAAATTTATAAAATAGCACTTATTTTTTTTTTTTTTATACCTTTTAGTGCAAAAATTGCTGGTCAGCTCAGTGATGACAGCTGTTTCGGTCTCATATTCGGTATCAACACCTTGCTGGGTACGGGTCTACAGTCTCTCCTCACACTAATTCTCATACAAACGCTCACATTGCCAATCGCAGCACAGTACTTCACTCTCAGCGGCTTGTTCTTAGTCCTAGCGTCAATTTGGATGCTTGGCTGGATAGTAAATGTATGTAGACAAACAAAAAGTATTAGTGTTACAAATCAGTATTAAGTAGACGTAGAAGATTGTTCCTAACTTAGTTTCGTATTGAGGGATCTGATTGTATTGTTTTTTTTTCGGTGTAGAAATTAGTTAGGAAAGGTGCTTTTGCGTTGTCTTTTTATATATTTTATAATGTTGTGAGTATGACTCTAAAAGTAGATTTAATGTTATTTTAGTTTTATATATGTTGATAAAAGACAATCTGTAATTCCTGAACTGTGAAGTATATTTTTTAAATTGCAAATATATTTATTAACTTAGGCTGAATTTTTTTTCTTTTATTATGACCTAAAATATCACCCTTTTATATATTATCAAATGTTTGTAAAAAATAGATTATATATTTATAAATTGTTTAGAAATTACTATTGTTTAAACTTTTATAAAAAAAAATTGGTTACATAATGTTTTATGATTGACTAGTACCATGTCATGATACCGATAATCATAATAAAATATATCCAGTAGTACTTTAATATCAGATTAATGAACAAACAGTACTACTATTTGAAAAGATATGTAAATGGAAGTCACATTATTTAATACTGAATAATAATTTGTTTTCAAAATAATGCATAATTTTTATACAAATTGATGTCATACATTCCTATTTGGAAAATTAAAGGATAACTATTAATACTTAATAAAGAATTAGTAATAAAAAAAATAATTTAAGAATGCTTTTAGTAAGAAAAAATAAATTTATACTTTTTTAGTGTTAATTTATATGTCATATATGTTTAAAATTGAACTGCAAATTATGATAAATATTAACTAATAAGTACTTAATAAAATTGGTTGGCAATTTTTTTCACTAAGTACAATGTGATGTTAATGAAAAACTTTTAAAAGTTAAATATTTTATTACTAGATAAATTCATATTTTATAAATCTGTATAATATTTATGTAATGATAGATCTTAAATAAATATATGTTTGAAAAATATATTGTTTTAATACCTTGATACACCCTTAATACTGAAACAAGACAGTTTAATTTATTTAAATAAAATATTATGATAAATATAGTGTTTAACAATTTTTCTCTTGCAATTGAAGTTAATCTAATATGTACAATGATATGTTTTGTTTTTGGAATGTTATAGAACATGTTCTTTTTTTATAAAATGCCAGTATTTTATAAATTTCAAATATATAACAGTCACCATACAACTCACAACCATGGTATTATACATTTACGTCATAATCTGGACACTAATAATTTACTATGTACAATTTTATTATAGATATTCGTAGTCCTTTAAGCGTACTGCATCGAAGAGGGTCGTGTTTTAAAGTATACGTAGACACATATCAATAGGAAGATAACCGCAAACGTCGGCAAGACTATTGTGTTTATTTGTTGACGCATCTTAGCAAATTCTTGCTTCCTCTCGCGTTTCTGCTTAGCGGTTTCTTTAACTACTCCCTTGAGCTTCCTCATTGTTAAACTAAAACAAAAATTAATAAAATAAAATTAGAATAACATCAGGCTCTTTCGTCCGGTTAAACTACCTACTTATAATATAAAAGATTTTTTAAATATATTTAATTAAAAATAACAAACAATATAAACTAAACACTTACGATAAATTAAAATTGAATATAAGTTACTTTTATTTAATAATTATTATGTAAAAAAATAATAACACTATCGTGTTTATAAATTACTGTATACGTATAATACACGTCACCACGAACTTTTCTTATGTCTAATATGACAGTGACAATCTATCATGTGACAGTACAATTTTTTAAACCATTTTTCATTTAGAAAGGACTTGAGTAGAGCAGCATACAGTAATTGTAGAATGAGAATTATAAATATATAATTTTTTTATTACTACCGAAAGAAAAAAAAAGCGAAATAAGAGATGAATGATGTTTGAATAATGCAAATTAAATTATGATAATGGTTTTATTCATTAACACATTTATTATACTAATGCGTAGATATCATTAAATTACTCGAAGTTCTTAAAATGCAGTCTGCTTCTTATTTATCTTTTGACCCATTTATTTATATATATATACTAAACTATATATTAGTATCTGCCCTTTGGCAGAGAGAGATGTTATAAGCTTGAACCCTCCACGTAGATAAAAAGAGTGTAGTGATGATAATATGTTACATGTGTGACTGACAACGACTGAGAACTGTGTTCGGTAGCAAATAGAATAATACATAATACAGACCAAAAATAGGGGCAGGAAATTTAGTTTTTACCTTCCTCTAATGTTGAATTTCGTAGTCAGACCTAATCTATACATATAATAAAATTGCAGTGTCTGTTTGTAATATTAAAATAGCCCTTTTTCGGTACATATACCAAAATAACATTTTTTACAATTTTTATCTAACTGTTTGTTTGTTCCAGCTAATCTCTGGAACGACTGGATCAATTTTGACAGGACTTTCTTAATAATACAAACAGACACTCCAATTTTATTGTATGTATAGATTATTTTTAAAACTATTTGTATATAAAATAAATATTGTGCCATAGCAAAAAAAGATCAGTTATTCTTTCAACTTTATTTAATTGTTATAAGTTCACAGCAAATCACATAACATTTTCAATCTACAGAATCACAAGTTGAATTATGAAATCTACATAATTATAAATGTCACTTAAGTGTTTTATAACTTTTTTTTTTAATAAACAATTCAACACACAAGAAATATAATAAGTTAATATAAAAATATTTATATATAATAATATTCATATTTTATGAAAATAAATTTAAGATTAGACTTAGAATTTAGACATGATATTCTCCACCATCTTTCTTTTCATCAGCCAAAGATGTAATAACACTGACAGCGGTGCTTTGAGAAAACCAAATAAGTGACATAAATAATCCTTCCAGGACTCCAATACCCAGACCAGCAAACACATCCAAGAAATAGTGCCTCTCCGCAAGAACCCTCGATATAGCTACAGCTCCAGCCCAAGCAAGCAGGGGTGGATAGAATATAAAATAGATAGGATCTATACAAATCAAAATGAAAGCAACTAAAACTGCTCTACTTGTATGGCCTGAAGGAAAGGAATATTTGTCCGGGTTGCCAGGCAACAATTTGTTCATTGGTAGGGGGCGACGTCTCCTCACAAAAGCCTTCAATACAGCTATTACTATTATATCTAGAATGAGCGCTAAAAACAGAAATTATTATCAGTATTTTTCCAAGAAATAAAAATATTTACAAATATATTGCATTCTGATAAAATTGACGGTTAAATGTTATCTCTTATGATAATGCATTATTCAACATAAAGTATAATTATTATAAGGAAAGTTTTAAAGATATTTATAAGTTTCATTGTACAAGTATTAAAATTACGTACCAAATAACATATTGACTTGTAGTTGATACAGTTCCCTGTTGTTAAAAAACCAAATGAAGGAGAGCCAGCCCGCCAGCCATACTATGCCATGACATGATACCTGGAAAACAAAACAAAATATTATCAATTTGTACATTGTATACTAAAGAATAATTGTAAATAACTAAAATTTATCTGATTTCTATGTCAACACCAATGATTTTCCATAAAAAAGACATGGGAGTCATCTTTTAAGAAAACCAAGATCCAAGAGCACCTGGGGACACCATAGAGTGCATCAAATAAATGGAACTTTTAAATACTTGCTGATTACTTAATTTGCATAAACAAAGCAATTGTCTTATTTGTAATTAGTTTTGCTTAAAATATCATCGGTTGGTGTGTTCTTGAACACCAATTTTACTTTAAATGCAGCTAACAAAAGAATGTTAATAAAGTTGACTCATAGCAATTGTGAATCACGTAATTATATATGCAAGTTATAAGCCCACTTTCAATGTAACTATTTAAAGCAATTACATCACTGACATTGCATACCATAGCAGACAATTTAGACAATATAAACAAAAAAAAGAATAATAGCCACCTCTAAAAACTTTGAATGTATACGAAGTGATCTTAATGCTGTTATATTTTGAGACATTTCAACAAATTTTTTAGTGACTTGAATGTCATATCTTAGTATTCGCTGCAACATGTCTGGAACTTTTCTCTTGTCTTCTATTTCTCCTAACTGAAAATATAAATTAAATACGGTAAAGTACTCCTTACTTATAAAACTTCTTATCATACAATATAAAAAAAATACATAGCTAATTTAATGATCTTTTTAAATGAGAAGAAGCAACGAATTAATAAAATATGTCTCAAATTATCTTACCATGTTGGTTTAAAACAAATAATGGAAAACAATGAAAATTATTGGAACTGCCACTTGAGTAAACTATATTAATCTTTAGTGTTATGTGAAATTGTCAATATAAAAGGAAAAAAGGAAAATACATGCAATGAAAGCTATATTACTACAATGTTTGGATGTAAAAAGTTAGTAAATTTGTATTTTACTTTGAACGATTGAGAATAATAGTAAAAGACTTAATCTTTAGGATATTCTATTCGTATTTCGTTACTAATCGACAAATATCCAACAAAATGTCATCTTGACTTGTCAAATTTTCAGAATTCTTTGTGTTACAAGTAAATAACGTTATATTGTAATTTACAATATAAGTTTACAAGTAAGGTTTTTTTGAAAACTCAATAATATAAGGTTCATGCGCATTTTTATTTATATAAGAATTAACAACATTAAATACTTAAATATATATATACAAATATGAACTAAAACTAGTTACTGTATAAATCTTGACCGCGTGGAATGGTGGCAAGAATGCTAGCAGCATTTCCCCGTTGAATCGCAATTCCGATCCTCTGGGCAAAAAACGAACCAGCCCTCCTGTCACCAGTGGAGGCAATGAGGCGAGGTGTTATACTTTTGATGAAGCTTTTTGCACCACTACTCCAAGGGCCAAGCGTTTCGACAGCAAATGGAACAAAAAAGTAATTAGACATAATACACGAATATTTAGTTATTTTTTTGGCTTCAGCTTTTTCCGCAGCGGCACCGGCTCTTAACATTGTTTCTCGAATATGAGATGGGGCCAACGTGTCAACACATGTAGCGTCCCACACAAGGGCCCGACCTCGTTCCCAGGGAACCAATGTTAATCCATCAGGTCTCTTACCATCATCACGACTAATTCCACGAGGCTCAGTAAGAGCAGGAACGTCGATGGTGGCAAGAGCCCTTTTTATTATGTCATTAAGAGAACCGTGGCGGAAAAGCCTACCTGAACTCCTTGGGCAAGAGAGACCATGTAAACCGAAAGAGTCTACCTCCTTTCCACACGGGCATCTGTGTTCAGAACACAGAGGTGTTCCCAGTCGGAGACCAATCGATATGCGAAAACATTCATTATCTAAAAGTGTCCCAAGATTTTTAGAGGGTAATGAATTCAACCAGTGACTAGACTCTTTAGATGATAACGCTAGAAGCCTGGCACGGTCTTGAGCACTTGTTAAATTTTGTGTCAAACTGTGTAGTGTAGCGTGAACCAATGAAGAATCCCAAAGTTTTGTAACTTCCTTAGGGATATCATCATTAGGGCACTTTACCTTCCAGGTCTCTATCGCCTCAGTAACATTCATGATTTTTACAGATTTTGATTTTAAAATTTCTGAACAAAGGTCTGAAATGCTATGTACAGAAGAGAGAAAGGCCGGGAGGGCAACACTTGATATTTTTCTCACGCCGATGCCACCAAAAGGAATGGGAAGTGTAGCTTGAGTCCAAGAATATTCATCAAGAGATAAATTTAGAATTTTTTCTAAAGCTTTTTCAAGGGTGGCATCGATTTGATTGGTAAGACTGGGATATTTCCAGATTGGGCTCGCACGTAGAATGTACATTAATTTTGGAACGAAAAGGCAATGTTTTAAGATTGTATAAGCTATATGAGAATTTAAAATGCCCAGTCTGTCAAAATTGTCCGAAAATATTTTAATTTTTTCGTTAAGAGAAGGCTCTATGCCCTCATCAAATAGTGGTGCACCAAGGAGGCAAAGTGTATCTTTATGAAGAATTTTTATGTTAGGTGCAATTTTATTAAATTTATCTATTGCCAAACTAATATTTTTGTGAGTTAAATTGTCCGTAAAAAAAATTTCACATTTTGAAAAATTCAATTTAAGACCAATTTTGTCAAATTGTTCTTTAATTTTAATTAAATCTTCAATAACGTCATCTACTTTACCTCCTATAGTTCCATCATCTAGGTACCAAACGTTTAATTTAGATTTTAAATTCGAAATGCAGCTATGAATACCTAAGCTAAAAAGAGCAGGACCCAATGGATCTCCTTGCTGAACGCCTACATTAGAATGAATTGTATCTTCACCAAAAAATAATTTGGA
This sequence comes from Vanessa cardui, assembly GCF_905220365.1. NCBI lineage: Eukaryota > Metazoa > Arthropoda > Insecta > Lepidoptera > Nymphalidae > Vanessa > Vanessa cardui. The sequence continues at coordinate 11,732,687 of NC_061124.1, forward strand.
AGGTGAACTATAACATTGCCAAACGTATGGGTAAATTTCAGGCAGATTAGAGAAGACTTCGTTAAGCAAGGTTCCCCTATCTAAGGAGTTAAAAGCATTCTTTACATCAACTTTCAGAAGTACCTCGGCCTCGTTTCCTTTTAGAAAGGTACGAGTAGAGTGTACTGCTGCTTCACAACCACCTCTGCTTCCAAAACCGAGTTGAATTGGTTGAAATTTCGTTTTTAGGGTGGAGACTATGTGCCTACATGCTAATTTAGATGCCAAACGGCGAAAAGTGGTCCCGATTGCTATTGGACGGATACTTCCGTCTTTTTTATTAAAGGCACAAAGTCTTGCACCATAAAGATGTGGTAAAAAGGATGAAATCACCTTACCAGATAGCATAAAATTGCAAAGATTAGTTATGTCACTTAATAGGGCCCTGCCAGCGTCACCGGCCGAGGCACTCACAAGATCTTTAAGATGTTGTGGAGTGATACCATCAATGCCACTAGCAGACCCGCTAGAAAATGACATAATGGCGGCATAGGTATCTTCATCCTTAACCTGTAAAAAATTGTTCTGTGTAGGCGGGGGCGGAAGCACAGTTGTTGGGTATGGCAAAGGATGCTTTTCTTGCAAGGTTTCTAACGTTATATCATTAAAAGGTGCGATGGTATCGCTAGAAAAAAGAAGGCGAGCTGCATTCTTAAAATCTCCATCCATTGCTTTATTCTCAACATTTTTCTTTATATCAAATTTTTGAGGTCGTGATGAGTATTTTGGAATTGAAATTTGTTTATCTAATAAACTATTTTGTTTTAATTTGGTCGATAAGGAACCATTTTTGGTTTTATCGACATGAAAAAACTTAAAAGAAAACGTAAAAAGATTTTGCCATGCCGAATTACTATTAGAAAGACAATTTTGAAGTACAATGGATAAAGATCTAGCTAGAGATATTCTCGCTCCCCTAGGGATTCTTTTTACTAAAGGTATATTTTTGTGACATTTTGTTAATATATTTTCAAAATTAATTGAATCTGTATCACTGTTCGAATTAGTAGGTAAAATAGAAAAAGTATCATTTGATTTTTCTAATGGAAGGCTATGACAGCGGGTTGTATGAATTTTTAAGCCTTTTTGGCTTCTGAATAGCCTCCCATTAGTACATTGGGGACATGTTAAGAGGTCCGGCTGGGAATTAATTATTGTCCTATCATTATTAGAATATAACATTTAACTGTATAAACTTATAAACACTATAAACACATAAAGTCACTATTATGCCGCTAGAGTGTCACCAGCACAGCATTACAGCAAGCGGCTCATCGTAGGGACGCTTGACTTGCTCGGCATCGCCTCACTCGTCACGACCCCTGAGAACAAAAAGCGAAATCAGTAAATCATGAAATTCCAAATATTTATTTCGAATAATTTGATGTTAAGAATAAACTTGACGTCAATTTAATAAGAAATGGATCGATAAATAATTTTATTATAATAAAATTAAAACCGAAATTTATTTTGACATTGACATCAAATTTCTTCTTTTTCAAAATCATTATTTTATTATTCAATGCGCATTTTAGTTCGAGAATAAAAGATTTATATGATATAGAATTATGAATATTGGTAATATTATATTTATCGATCTCATTATTGGAAACAATAATAATTCTTAAAACATTTTGATATATTTTAACATATTGTATACTCTTTAGAGCTTAGACTTAAACATATTAATTTAAAAAACAAATTATTAATCAAAAACATTACTCTGGTATTCGATTGTCTTTGGGCTTATAAGAAGTAATTACTAATACTCACTAATATTATCTTTTAAAATAATAATAACAAAACCAAAACTGAATACATGGAATTTTTTGGTATTTCATTATATGGTGCACAAAATTATATTAAAGATATGATAAAAGATGATTATGTTGAACCTTTAAAGGAAGAAGATGTTCGAGGTTTAATGGAAAAAGTAATACAGAATTCTACAATGCCTAAAAAGGTAAAAAATTTTAGTTATAAGTGTATACTATTGTTCAAAAAAACGTTTTATCACCCATAACATCAAAAATTCACAGATACAGAGACCAGATATGGATAAAATACGGCTAATTGATTGTTACATAGGCAGAGTCAATGGTTTTGCTTACGGCTCATCACAAAGATTTATTAAAATGAAACGTAAAGGCGTTATAAAGCCAGTAGGCCCGGCAGATATGTACAGATTACCAATTACTACATCAGTTGAATATGGTTGGTGGCAGCATGATCCTGAAATCAATAATGCTTCTTGGCATATAACTCATCCAAGACGACCTCAACCTTCATCTCCCTATACACTTATACTTGATGTTGTTAGAAAAAATAACAAATACGCTACATTATTTTAAACTCAAAAGTATTTTTAGTGAATTATTATATTTTTTGTAGTATATTTTAATAAATGCAAATGAATAATTCAAAAAGACTTTAATATTTTAAAAATCAATGGAAATTGATTTTATATATCCTAAATTAGTTTTGAGATTGATACTTTGTGTCTATAAATTAAAATGCTTTTTTTTTCATTCTGTAATTTGTTTTTATTGCAAGATAAGGCCTTACGTGCTAATACTTTAGTCACTTTTATTAATAATCTGTTTACTAATGTTACGTTTGACATAGACCTGTCATCATCATATAAAATTTCTCTTTTCGGTTTTGACATCACATCGACGAGGTTGTTGAAGCCAAAATGTACGTAATCTAAGAATATTTTGTTAATCTGAAAAGTTATTGAAAATTATTTTACATTAATATTTATTAATTTTGATGTGTTATCTGAAGGATTTAATATTTTACTCGACATTTAATAAATTAACAAGTTAACCTAAACATTCTTCCAGGTCGAAGGTATCGCGTGATACGCTTTACGAGTGCGTCAATGCCGTGCTGCAATCATCAAAAGATAAGAAGCGTAACTTCTTGGAGACTGTAGAACTCCAAATTGGTCTGAAGAACTATGACCCCCAGAAGGACAAGCGTTTCTCCGGCACCGTCAAGTATGTTTACCTGGAAAGCGCATTTTTGTGAACATGTGTTATTTAATTTATGTTGTACACAAGAGTGCGTCTGGACAGGGAGTCAGTGTAAACTGACGGGACTTTACCCAGAGTCTTAAAATAACGGGTAGGTTTGCTTCGGCTTACCGATTTATCATAAACATAAGTGAGGCAGTCGCGGTAAGATTTATATGGATGTAGCAGTACCTAATAGTTTTGTTTATTTGCCAGTAAATCTGCTAAAATTAGCTTAGACTGAAAATGATGAATATTAAATAAAATTGCATGTATTATCTGATAATTGATGAGTAAAATTTACTGATAAATATTTGTAGTTCAGTTTTTATACAATGTAATAAATTACAACTAACAAAAAAATAATCTTTATTTCAGGCTAAAGTACATTCCCAGGCCTAAGATGCAAGTATGCGTTCTTGGTGACCAGCAACATTGTGACGAAGCCAAAACCCTCACTGTACCTTGCATGGACGCCGAGGCACTTAAAAAGTTAAACAAGAACAAGAAGCTTGTCAAGAAACTAGCAAAGAAGTTAGTAGCTAGCTATATTATTACTATATTGTGTAGTTTTTAATATAAACAATTATGTGATCATGATAGTTAGAATCGGGAGTTTTTACTATTATTCCTAAAATGATCTATTAATTGTTTTTGCCAAGATAGTGAATGATTTTGGAAGTGTAAATGGTCATCATACTGAAAGACAAACCAGAATTAATATAGACATTTCATTCATTCATGTATGTGAAGTTTTCGCAACAGAGAATGTGTTTTCCAATTTAAAGCCCATGCATAACATTCAAAAGCGGCATTATTCAGATAAATTAATTTCATTATTGTTTACCAAGAACTACTAATGCTCTTTAGAACTCTTAATAACATGATTTTGTTCTTTTTTCAGATATGATGCTTTCCTTGCATCCGAATCACTCATCAAACAGATCCCACGTCTATTGGGTCCTGGTCTGAACAAGGCCGGCAAGTTCCCTGGTCTTCTTTCTCACCAGGAGTCCATGACCCAAAAAATTGATGAGGTCAAAGCTACAATCAAATTCCAAATGAAGAAGGTAAAATATTTTTAATGAGTCACCTCGCTATAAATTATAATCAAAATAATTAGTTTAAAATAATGTAAATCATGCTGGATTATTTGTAAAAACAATTGTTTCTGCTTCTTTTTCTTTCTGCTTGACCCATTTCTATTGTTTGTTTAATAATATAAACAAAAAAACACATGCAATTAAAAAGGTTCATCAAATTCAGTAAATGAAATATGTAGCAGAATTTTATTTATTTTGTTAGTATGTTATATTTTTTGTTTAACAATTTAATTTTAATCTAATTTACATTGTCAAGTATTAAGGGAATTTAAAAAATGAGACTTAATTGACTTGTCTTTCCTTCCAGGTACTTTGCCTCTCTGTGGCTGTCGGCCATGTAGACATGACACCCGATGAACTTGCACAGAATGTGCATCTTTCGATCAACTTCCTCGTGTCCCTTCTGAAGAAGCACTGGCAGAATGTGCGGTCACTTCACATGAAGTCTACAATGGGTCCACCTCAGAGATTGTACTAAATCATAACAATAAAATTTGACTACTGAACTTTTAATTTTTACTTACGACCTTTATTCATCACAATAATTATTTCTACATTAGACATTGCTAGTTGCTTATCAGTTATCACTTCAATACGTGCAAACATAATGGCTGGACGAATTCGCCATATGAATTTTGAAAGTAAACTAGCTGGTCTGTTTCTCTACCTATAAATTATTATTTTCTGATTAAACTTTTCAGGCGAATTTAAAACATTGTCAGGTAAAAATACTCCAGAAAATTTAAAAAAGAAATGATTTATTTCGTGAGTTTGACTCCTTAACTTTATCAAAAATCTTGCTAAATTTTTGTGCTTAAAGCTTGATTTAAAAAAAAGCTTTTAAAAATGCGGCATGGTTGAAGTATGACACTCGTAATTGGTCACCATCATCCATTAACAAGGATGCTGTAAAAAATATTAACCATTCCTTCGAACGCCAATATGTATCCCTTTGGAAACATTATCTCATTCAAACCGGAGACCAACAAAACTGATTGTAAAATATGGAATGACTGGGTGGTTCATACTCCAAGTTTGGCGAAGCCCTTTAACCATCTTAATATACAAGGTTTCCTTCGCTTCAATTCGATTATAAAAAAATCATGAGTTTCTCTAGGAACTAGGAAGATTACATCTCTGGTACGGAGAAGCAGGCGCCAGGAGTAATAAGGTTTTATGAGTTATAAAACAGTGTGCTTATGTACTCTGTCGTCAGTTCCATACACTTTGATTCTTCATTCAACTGAAAGATCTTGATCATATGTCAACTGTCAATTTTGACATTTGTCAAAAATAATGGAATTTTGAAATTTCGCAATAGTAAATTTAAGGTTATACGCGATCATAAATAAATCGACGAATAAAAATGAATTTAAACATTTCAAATCTCAGTAAATTTATTTTTAAATCCCAATCAGTCCCTGGATTTGGGGTAAGGATCCCAAATACACTAATACTTAATTATGTTCATAAATAATGCATTATTATGTTACCTGTATTCTTGATTTAGTTTCAGCAAGTAAGAAACAAATGGGCTAATAGTTTAATGATAAGGGACGTTAAAAGAAGGCGTATGAGTGCTGAAAACTTTCTGGAAAGAAGTAGAATCAACGCCTTAAGAAAGAACGATGTACTACCAATAGAAATAAGAGAATTAGCAGATAAAGAAATAAACAAATTTGAAATGAATGCTATACCACTTCGGATCAACAACAGATGTGTTATTACTTCCAGGTCTGTAAATTATAATAACAGTACCTTTATGTTATCTTTCAAATTGATGTGTGCCTAGGGATAGCGATCCTGTTATACTAGGATCTCTGCCGAAAATTTTGTGGGAAAAATATAAAAGTTAAACAAAGTAACAACACTATCTTATGTTATTTTCGTGTAGATTTTTTTAAGGCTTTAACCTTTGTTAAAAAAAACTTATTCATTTGAATAATTATAATAAATGTTTAAACTTTGAAGTGTATTAGGTCTTTATTGCAATTAATATTTGATTCTGGCCTTATTGCAATCTGTTGGATCCTGCAAATACCCAGTTGCAATTATCATGCCAGATTGGATTCCCTATATGTGATCAATGAACAAACAACAATTTTGCAATGTATGCCTAATGCTAAAAGAAGATGTAATAGTTTTAATTCAATATTTTTCAGACCTCGTGGTATTGTCAAGGAATGGAGATTGAGTCGTATTGTGTGGAGGCATCTTGCTGATTACAACAAACTTTCTGGAGTTCAGAGAGCTATGTGGGGTTAATCAAATACTTAGCATATTAGTTAAAAGTACTTGTTTTAGGAATAGTTTATAATAAATGCTAAATTACTGTATGAGTATTTTATTTAAACTAGAACAAAAAATTTAGAACCTATTCTTGATCTGTCATATTTGTCACAAATAAATAGAATATAACATTTAGTTCAAATCTAATTTTCCATTAGATTTCAAGAGGTTTTTTAATAGGCTGTGTTTCCTCACAGCTAATTTCAGTCCAACAATAAGATAATTATAAAAAAATTGTGTGAGGATAAAACTGAATGGCTATAACTAAGTGTAGGTTTTATAAATCACTGTCATATTTAAATATTCAACTATTTTCATAAGTGAGAAATCCCTATCTGCTCTGTTGAGGTATGTACTACATTATTTAATGTCATTACTATATTCAAGAAAGACATAGTTCTTCTTACGTTCATACAGAACTGTTTAAAAAAGATGAGAATGTTAAATATAAGTTACTACTGGCTACCATGTTCCCATTTAAGCTAATAATAATTGTTATATTATACCACTAAACAGCCATGATTGGTAACAAATTGACATACTACTAATCTGACTGCTACTGCTTATTAGGTTTGTCTAGATTGTAAAGGATCACCCTTTACAATCAGGTTCTCTAATTATATGTGGAGAGTTTACTTATATGGAATTAGACCATATAAGCTCCTGAATTCAGACTTCAGGTCTAGACTGAATTGTTATAAATAAAGTTGCCAAAATTGGTCAATTTTTGGTCTAAAAGTTGGCAGTTTTTATTCTCCTATAATGTGTGTCTCCTAGTTGTATCTAATTTGCATTCCCACTGGAATATGAGAGTATGGTAAGTATAATATGTTGGTTGGTCTTATATGAAAATTATCACTATGACCAAAACTAATCTAATGCATCCTTTGTTAAAAAAATACTATTTAAGTTACATTTATAGATCTTAACTAATGAAAAAAGCACTTATCACTGTATCAACTTGGTGTAGAAGAATACTTCTGCTTATACTAGAAATAGTTCAGTTAATATTATAAGAATTTCTCTAGGGAATAAGTCCTCAATATGTTTTAAGCCTTAAATAAAGTTAACAGCGTAAAAGATATATATGTTACTCATATCAACTTGAAATAATTAGTTCAAAGATAGAAAGTGTGGTGGTACTTTAGATATATTTTCTTCTCCAAAATGCAGTCATGATTTTTACAGCAACTTATTTTTATTTGTATGTAATTAAGATTATAATATTAATATTTCTTATGTTAATAAATATATTAATGGCAGGTATAAGATTAACACAATGAAAATTAGCTTTTCTGTTTTTATATACTTTTTTATTAAAGTTTCCTTACAACTAAACAAGCTTCATAAAGCTCACAATGGAATACCAAAGCCTTTATAAAAAGCTTTTTAGTCGAAAAGACCTGAAACAAAATAAATAATTCCATTAGATAAGTTTAATACAAAAACAGTTCATGTTTATAGTGCGGAGGAATATCTCAGTAAAATATTGTCAATCATTCATTTTCTGAAGCTAATACATTAGATCAAACATCATTGATAATTTTAAAGGGCTACTCTCATGGCAGAGTCCGTTAAATAGAACTAGTATTTAACCTCATGGGTAGAATCATCAACCTATAAAAATCATTGAAGTTTTTTATTTGTTGTAATTTTCAACTATGAATATATAAAATGGGTAACATTGGTTGACATAAATGAGGCCGAAATTAAGTGTATCAGTTCTGCCTTTGCTTTTTTTAATTCATGTTTATTAAGAAACACATGCTTTAATACATTAAGGGTTGCAGAATATAGTAAGTTGATGGAATGCAGCATGGAATTTGAAAAATTTAAAACTTGTTACATACCAACAGAATAAAAAAAATATTACTGTCTCCTTTATTAAATTAAGTCATTTAGAGAGAGAGAGTAGCCATGTTTGAGTAGTTGTAACGTAATTTTACGAACAGAATAATATTTCACTTACCGAAGCCCATGTCATCGTCAGATTCTTCAGGTTCTTCTTCCTTCTTCTCTTCCTTGGCGGCTTCAGCAGCTGGTGCAGCAGCGGCAGCGGCGGCGGGAGCACCACCGGCGGGCGCCGCTCCAACACCAGAGCCGATGTTCGTGATCAAATCACGTACATTGACGCCTTCGAGAGCTTTAGCGAACAAACCAGGCCAGTAAGGCTCAACATCAACGTTTGCCGCCTTCAAGATGGTGGAGATTTTTTCGCCCTACAAATAAACATGTTTGTTAAAATCTTGAAATGCAGAGCACAATATTTAACACATAAATATGACTGTATATACATTTCAATATCAATAATAAACATAGATTTAATTGATTTTAAATATATCATTGGGTATTTATTTGGATTGAAACGGATAAATGTGTAACATAACCCCAAAATTTTAATGTCGAGAAGAAAAATATAAACAGGGATTCATTACTTACAGTGACAGCGACATCATCATCAACAAGGATGAGAGCGGAGTAAACACAAGCTAATTCAGCCTTTGATGCCATTTTATTATTTATTTAGTGCAAGTCGCCAAATGGCCTTAGCTCAAGGAGGACAAGCACGATTGACTTCTAGATTTGGAGAGAGAAAGAATTGCTTGACAAGTCAACTTGTCAAATAAATGTCAAGTAAATGTCTTGCCTTGAATACTGACTTTTGGAGTCTTTTAAAACAATTTTTAAAACAGTAATGGGTAAACATTCAATTATATTTATAATAAAAATTTAAAAGCATTCGTACTATTAATTTTACTATAGTTTTATTAAAATCTAGAACATATGATCAGTATAGCAATTAATAAAGTCTTTCTTTTTATAAAAAAAAAGTGAGAGCGGTCCTTAATCCAGCAGTGGGAAATTTACAGTCTAATGTTGTTCTTTAGATATAATAAATATAATTCACCATAGCGAAAATGTAGTTATTAAAATGAAAAAATATATAAAATGGTACTGCAAGGTTTACATTTGATATATATAATAAAATATACGACTTCAAAGTATCGTGAAGCGGAACGTATTTCAAAATACTAATAAGGAACATGTAAAAAAAATGTTAAAAAAAAAAAAACATAAAAGAAAGGCACTTCAAGTTTATATTTGATATAATTTTGATTGATTAGGTTTTTTGGTTCAGTGATGTCACTTCTGTTATAACTACTTATTTGAGGTTATAGTTTCAAAAAAGTGAACATTAAAACGAAAATTAATTGCCTTGTTCGAATTAAAATAGAAGTTAGGTTTGTCAAGGCAGACTCCAGATTCCTCTTTTCAGCTTGAAACCACTTTTATTATAGTATTATGTCAAAAAGTTCAGTCAAAAACCACTTGAAAACTTTGTTGAAGTAGATAAACATATTGGCACGAAACATACGTGAAGTAAGCTTTTATTGGGAGTTTCGATCCGCCTGTTTTCAATTTTAGCAAAAAAGTATCTCAAAGATCGGGAAAAAATGCATAAGCACGAAAACCAGTGAGGAAAAGTACGATCAGTGGGACCGTGTCGGACAGAAGTGACGTCATACCAAATATAGATCCGTTTTCAAACATTCATCGTGACATTTTGAAACCGCATTTTTTCCTGTAATAAGTGTTTTAGATTTTTAATATACTGGTGGTCTATCATATTATAGGATTCTTATATGGAGTTTTTCCCTATTCTTGGAAACTGGGATGTTACTATACAAGTTCCTGCATTATTATATTGCTCACTCAATTTTAAAGCCGGAAAACAATAGAATATTACGGGCTAGCGGTAAAATATTGTGAATGAGTGATACCTACCGAGACGCGCTTGCACGAAACTTTTTTGTTTCTGTGTATATAGTTGTGCTGTTGGCTCTACCTGCTTTTACAGCGTCACCGGGGGTTCGGGGCGAGTATTAGACTCAGACTTGAAGTTTGAGCCCTTTCGGACTCGAGAATGACGTTCGTCCAGAGGTTGTTTTCTATGAGATCGCACTTCGGCTCAGACCATGTTGAATACACCGGTTCTCGTCCGATTATCGAAATCAACTTATTTGACATTTATTGGCAATTCGCTTAAGTTCGTGGGGTTACATACATTTTTAAAGTTGTCTAACGGTGGTGAGAAAAAAAATCCAATAATTCAAATAGAAAAATAAATACAAATTCATCACAATTCATCTCATCGCCGAACCAAAGAGTACATAATTATAACCAGCTTTATTATGTTATATTTCATAACACATGTATAATATATCGCGCATCATAAAATTTCAAACTTATAACATTTTTTATGCCAAAAGTACCAGTTTAAAAATATTTTTATGTTAGTGCGATATATATTTTCTTATTATAAAAAAATTAGTAACACATTTTTGAAATAAATTATTTTATTCTGAAACAACATTCACAAAAAATCTAAGACTAAAGCATTTTACACCAAACCCCGGCGGCTGGGTGTCGGTAGCAATTTTGAAAAGGATCGTGTGACAATCAAGTTACAGCAATAATAAACTACCGAATAAAACTATTATAAATATTTCCTGACGGCGGTAAGGATTACTGGAACTATAATTAACTATAATAACGAGATATTGCCGACCATCTAGCCCAGTAAACGCGCCGGCGTATCGCCGGGTTTGGTGTATAGAAATCCTTGAAAAGAAGCTATATTTATGCGTGCAACTGGTAATATTTATATTTTACATATAAAGAATCAATGACATAATTTATTATCAGAAATAAATCAATATTTTTCTATTTACACTAAACAAAATATTAGGTGTCATTATGTCTATAAATATGTTCACTTTATAAATAGTTTATCTAGAAAATATATAAATCAAACAGCTAAATTATCACATAAGAAGGCAAAGAATTACATATACATTTAAAACTATTCGCTCATAAGAATAACAATATTATAGAAAACATCACAAGTACAGAATCTTTGGAATGTATAGTTAGTTCATTTCAATAGTATATGTACAAAGTATAAACAAGACTAGTGTTTATACAGATGGTGACTTATAACATTTTGTAGTTTTTATAAGTACAATTTATCCAGATCTAAAATGCAATATGAAAATATAATTTTCAAATATACAATTTAGCTTGCCTTAGTATTGTTTAAATTTTGTACAAATTTTAATAAAATGGACTAGGTTTATTTTTTACAGGTCCCAAGAAAATAAGTGATGTTTTACAAGCATATCTCTTACTCCCTCCTTTAATGGTTGATTTTGTGTATCTTTCTTCAGTGGAAGCTCCCAATCAGGATTTAAATTAAAGCCAAATTGAGAAAGAATTCTCAATTCACATTTAATTTGAACCCAACCTGGAGAATTAATAAAAGACCAAGGATGATACCACTTCTGGACGACATCAACACAAGAACAAAGTACTTCTAGCCATAAATGTAAAGCTTCTTCATTCAACCCCATACAAATTAGTGTACGTAGTTTAACATCCATTTGTGCATGAGCATTGTCATGGGAGAGATTTATAGCTTGTACACATCTGTATAACAACTCTTCTGGTGTGAGAACTTTACCATCTTCATCCAAACGATATGTTTTACATAAAACTAAACGACTATATACAGAATTGAAATCTTTCTCTACTTCCCTAGATGAAGCTTCCTCAATAAATAACCATGGATGACATGGTCCATCTAAAAAGCTTGGTTTCTTTATGCCATGCAATAATACTCTTTTAAATGCTGGTGCCAAAACACCCCTCACTAAATGAGCTGCTTTCTCTGTCACAGAGTCATCTCCAGCTCTGCTATATTTCACACCTTTTTCATCTAATAATTTGACAAATCTTGCAGGAAACCAGCCTCTTAAGCCATTTAATTCTCCAATCCAACAATGTTCATCCCTTGAACTGATAACTTCTATAACATCATTCTTTCTAAACCCTAATTCATCTCCATCTCTCCTTTCAAAATCTAGTAGAGCCTTAGCACGTCTTCTTTTACTTCTAGATACATTGACATATCTTTCTCTGTCTGCTGCATGACTTTGCATACTGTAGTCAGCAGTAAGTTGAACTTCTGAAGCCAGTTGTGGTTCAAGGGCAAGGAAATGTCGAGCAACTTGTAAAATTGCTTCTCTTAAATCAACTAGAATTTCAGTTTGTTTAACATTTTTTGAAACAGCATCCTCATTATTACTATCATCTCCAAAAAGTATAGTTTGAATAACTGATTTGTTTCTTTTAATTTGGCGACGTTGAAGTTGCTGCTTAGGGAGATTCGGTACTGCATTTGGGTTGCCAACCAATGCACCTTGATCAGCCATCAAATAGGCTAAATGCCTTCTACGATGTGTTTCAATTAAGGCTGGGCTAAGTGTTTCACCACACACTTCATCAATAGTTTTGATTAAGAGGTCTACATCGTCAATTTCTCCAGGAATATCAGATAAAGCATTAAAAATCTGAGCAGAGTTTGATATTTCCGTAAATCGGTTTTCCTTGATCTTTAACATAGCCAATGTTGCTTTAAATAGAACAATAGAGCCATCTAGGAAGAACAAATCCCATACTCTCAGTAATATTTTCATGTGTACTACATTAGCATACAACGTAAGAAACCAGTGCATTGTTATAAGAGAGAGTTCAATGTCATGGGCATTAAGAACTTGATCAATACCAGGTAAGTAAGTAGATATTAAGCTTCTTAGAACTTTTTGATCAGCTTGTATACCTATTAACGTTGATGAATAATAGGAAGCTGGTAAGAGATCCTCTACTGTGGTGCACATAATCCAGAATGCCTCCTCTTCTTCCATAAGCAACAGAAGGGAAGCAGCAATCATACCAGTTCCCTGACAATATCCAATATCAGGGTATAACCAAGCCAATGCTCTCAGGATACGACGAAGTCTCGGTACACCAGTGCTCGTCGGATGTGAAAAACAAACATTATTAGGTAAAATCTGGACCAAGTCTTTCTCAATTTGCTTACTGGTAACCAATCCATCATCACTGGACGCTCTAACTATTTCATGGTAAGTTATCTCTGTTGATGCTCGCTTTTTATTAGCACCACACAGATGCATCCACACTTGAGGACGTAGAGAGTGAGGTACTCCATCTTTAACCATTTTCTGCAATTTATCCGTCTTTTCTAATTTATTTTCACTCTCTGAGAAATTTATTTCTTTACTGTAAAATTCCCACTGCAAACGATGTTGGTCGTCTTCCACGAAAACATTAGCTAATAATTTGTTGGAGCTTTGTTCGGGACCGTCTTCTTCTTCAACACAGAACCCAAATTCATCGAATCTGTAATCGGGAAGTCCGCCTCCGTGACCTTCTGATTCTGGTTGTGCTAATTTTGCCATAATATCTTGAGGTACCATGCTGGGTGTCAAAGCGGAAAATGGTCCACCAGGAGCTGGTAATAATTCATCAGCGACATTCATCCCACGGATAGCATCGATTATGTCTTCAGGGTCGTCATCTGCTAAAGCTGCGCTGATTTTGCGTTCATGTTCTTCACGCCCCACATAGCCTACATGATCGCGTGAGCTAAATAGAGACTTAGCTAAATCCATTTTTTCTTATTGTAACTAACATTCATTAGACTAGAATCATTTGAGTAGTATTTGTATAAATTAAACACAAACACAAAACACTTTCTCTTTAAACGTCAATACGCGATACGTCAGCCTAGTTCTGAATCCTCAATAGATTTAGAACATTTTGATTATATAGTTATATAAATTAAATAATTAATTTACTAGAAGTATAAAATTAATACAAAAATTAAATATACCTAAACGTTTATTTTAATCATCCTTTATATCTCCAACTTGCAACATAATTTGAATATAATAAAGGCAGTGCTACTGATGCGCTTTAAATATACAATTTAATAATTATATAAAAGTTAGGTAGTTTATACATTGCTTTAAAAATGAGATAGCATATAAAAAATTAAAAATGAAATATTCAAAATTAAATTATCGTATAATTTTAAACTATATAGATTTATTATGAGACATATTCATTAAGTGTGGTCATATCTTAGTCTTGTTCAAGCCTGTTAAAAATACCTATTGCATTGTATTTTTTTCTTAAATACATATTAGAAAGCTACATTAACATTATTCAGGCAAGATGAATGCATGGATATGTTTAAATTTCTCGTATTTTATTAATATGCATACATAGAGTATTAAATAACCTTATGTTAAATTTTAATTATCTATGCTATTATTGGCATTTCGTTTTTTATTTAGTTGTCAAGTTTAATGTTTGGTATTGTGTTGTGTAAAACTGCAAAAATATTGATTAATAGAATAACTTTATCGTAGATTTACAAAAAATTGTAGTGTCTTACGAACTACAAAATATATAAGGTGGATAATGCTCTATTGACATGCATTGTTTAGTGAAGTTATCAAAAATGTTTTTTCAACAAGAACCATAATATAATTTAGGAGTTTCATATTTAAGTAAGTATTGCTTTTGTTAGAATGATATTTCTTTTAACTATACAAATATTTACGTCGTACATGTAAAATACTAATGATTACAAATAATATTATAGTCTAATAACGTTAATAACTTATATACTTGTGTCAATACTAGGTAACAGTTTGCTAACAATTTTTGTAAAATAGGATGGCTGTTAAAAAATGTTGTGTAGAAAACTGTAATTCTTCCTCAACAAGAAGAGAAGATATTGGTGTAACATATCACAAGTTTCCAAAAGATAAGATATTGCGTGAAACATGGGTATTAGTTACACGCTATTTGCACACAAACACAGCTCACTCTACCTATGTGTGCTCACGGCACTTTTGTAAAAGCGATTTTCAAATTTATCAGGACTCGAAATATGTTCTTAAGTCAGGTATTTACACACTGTAGATGTTTCTGTGTTAAATATTTTTTTCTTTTAATACTTATAGTTATTTTTATTTGACTTTGTTATGCACTTTTACATTATACTATTATACATTTTACTTTTTCTACACAATGTTTATTTTTCATAATAATTAATAGTTTTGGTGTACTGATTTTTTTTTGTAGTTAATTACTTGCTTTGTAGTTTCATAATCTACTCATTGGTTAAATTGCTTGAGTAGTAATGTCATACCATTATTTTTTGACTTCTATTAGAAATTATTTTAAAAAATGTAATCCTATTTGTCTATCTTTATGTATTGAATCTAGTAGATAGTGGATGTTTTCAATAAATCAAAACCAAGTAGATAATTTCATAGTAAATATTGATTGCAGATGCCGTTCCGTCAATATTTTCTTGGACCATGACAGACATTAAAACAGATACAAAAATGGAAACACCAAGCCCCACCAAAGATGTCGGTGAAAAGTTAAACTTATCAACTAGCAGTAAAGAATCTGAAGGTGAAAATGTGGAGGCTATAAAAAAGTATATAGAAGATCAAGAAAAAGAAATTAAGGAGAGAGAAAGTCAGAAAGACTTTGACAAAGCTCTAGAAAAGATAGAAGCAGCACAAAATGATGATATAATCAATCAAATGGAGGTGATAGAGCAAGGAGATCCTATTGTTATAGCTACTAGTGTTATGGATATGATTTTAAGTGAATCCGAAGCCAAAATTGCAAACAATAAAGATATTAAAACTCTTACGAAACATAGCTTAAGTCCTAAAGATAAAGGTAAATTAATAACTACTGTTTTTATATAAAAAACAAGCTTTGATTTTAACATTTATTTATTAAAATTCTCCTAATTTTTCTATTAACTAATATAACATAAAATATTATGAATGTAGAAGTAACTCTATTTGTTTGTTATGCTTTCACAGCTAAGTAACTAAATCATATTTTATATATACAATACATTTGGTTTACAGGTATCTTGAACCACAAAAAACTGACAACTAACCCGTCAAAATAGAAACATAATTCTTTTTTGTTTTAATTGTTTCAAATTGAATTTTCTTTCAGGTAGTAGTATGGCTTTATCAGTGGGTTCAAAGGTTGAAGTGAAGGATTTTGGTGATATCTGGTATGCAGCTGAGATATCTGAAGTTGATTATGATGAAATGGAAGTATTAGTGCACTATAGTACTGTGTCTACCAAGTTAGTAAACTTACAATAATATTTCTATATTCAAACTGTGTATATGAAAATTCAATATTGAAAAAAGCTAGAGCTTTGCTTATATGAAAATTAGTTATTTCGCAATATTTTGAAATTAACTACCTAACTAATATTACTAACTAATATTTTCTCTTTAATATATCTAAAAGTAGCATCATTGATACACGTGTGTTACTCCAATATTAAGAATATGGCTATAAGTATTTAATAAAGTAACTTATGATTTTTCACTAAAGATAGTTTACAAAATAAATTGGTGATCTTATGCAGACTGGTATAAAATTTAGTGATAATTAGTCTCACTAATTGATACTAAAGTTTCCTCAACCATGTTCGGAACTCCAATCCAGTTTAATATTACTTTTATTTAATGAATACCGCATGTAATGATATTATTTCAATTCAAGGTCAAATTAGTTTATTTATGTTTGCAACTGTAATTGGCAGACTAGTGATCTAATTAGATAAATTTACTTTTATATACTGGTTTATTTAATTTTACTGTTAAATAATCATTCATAAATTAGTTGTATTTGGTAACTTTAATGAGGAACTGTGTTTTCAGGCATGATGAATGGATAAATGTCAGTAGTCCCAGACTAAGGCCAATGACTACCAATACTTCACCAACTCCTTCCACATCTTCCGTTGTCCAAGATACAACACCTGCAGATGTTACGGAAACGTTTAAGGACGAAGCTAAACAAGAAGACAAAACGAAATTGGAATTTGTAGTGGGAGAAAGATGTTTGGCACGTTGGAGAGACAATCGAAGATTTGTTGCTACAATCTCTAATGATTTGGGAAATGGTAAAATATTTTATGATTCACACTTAATTAAAATTATTTCGCCTGAGCTATCAATCCTCAGAAATACATACACCATGAAAAGAGTTTTCTGATGGCATCTTTTTTTAAATGGTTTTTTGTTTATTTATTTTTTTGTATTAACAGGCCATTACGAGGTTATTTTTGATGATGGTTTTCAATGGAAGTGCAGTACATCAAGGTTGTATAAATTGAAGTCTTCTTCGGGAAGAGGAGGAAGTTCCGAGTGTCTTACTGTGGACACGTCGGTTTCCTCAGCAGCTTCAACTCCATCTCCGACTCTAGCTGGTGCCGGACCCACTGTTGCATCATCTCCAAGTGCTCAGACGACATTTCCTATTTTCCATACCCACCTTTTTGATCCCACCCGTGATTATTTAGGTTCGAAAAGTGAGCGACGAGAAATGAAAAGGAAATTAAATATTAAAGAAATTTTCAATATTGGTCAGAAGAAACAAAGGAAAAAACCTAAGATATCTGAAGATAAAGTCGATACTAAGATTGTAAGTGAGAAGAAACCTAAAGTTATAAAAAGTATAATTAAACCTAAACCCATAGATGAAGTTAAACTTGACGTCAAGATGGATATACCAGGTAAGACTTAGCTTTTTTGATTATAAATATTATTACCCGTTAGAAATATACTCACCTGAGTAATTTTATCTATAGATGCAGTTGCTTCCATCATAGGAACTGTTGCTAAAGAAGATGTTACAGAACCAATAGTCACTGATGAGAAAACTGAGACGGTTACAACACAATCTGAAGCGAAACCAGAAGATGTCAAAGAAGAGCAAGAAGTTAGAGTTGTTAAAGAGGATCCAGTTGATATTAGTACAGTAGGTAGTCAGTCAGATCTTTTAATACCCAGCGATTTAGGATTGGAGACTAATGAATATGTTGAACCGGTAAGTAGCTTGAAGAATTTAATTCTATATAATTATAATATATTGAAGTAGTCATAAATAAACTATGAATAATTATAAAATCTAGGTCATAGAAGTAGAAGTGAAATTGGAGAAATTCGAAAAACCGGATGACAGTAAACAAGAGGTTATCGAGAAAATGAAAGTCGTTATAAACAAACTAGAAGATGGTTTGCATCAATTGGAAAAAGCCGATTCGCCTAAACCGGTGGTAAAAATAGAACCGGCGATAGAAACGAAGCCAGTAAGCGAAGTTGATACAAAACCGGATACGGACAGAGAGAAGTCTAAGAAGCTATCAAAAATAAAGAAAAATAAGAAATTGAGATTGTTACAGGAGAAGAAGGTAAAAAAGCAGGTTGAGAAGGTGAAAAGCGAGCTGGAGGAGATGAAACGACAGGTCGAGGAAATGAGGAAACAGATGTTGTTGAAGACTGAGGAATTAGCGACGCCGACCAGGCCTCTTGAAATGCCGGAGAGCTTCTTGTTACCGGGTGAATGGTGTTGTAAGTGGATAAATGGTCAGCCAGTTGGTACCGTCAGTGAGATTGAAGCGGAGGTTAAGGATGCCAGTAAAATGCCATTACCGCGTAGGAGTGTGCAGGTAAAGAGCAGATTATTCGTTAAATTGAATTTTTACTTATATACTTGATACTATATAGACTTGATACTTATAATCTGTAGTTATTGGTAGAATACTTTATATTAAGTTTTAGTTTCAATGTGAGGTAATTTTCTTAGCCTTGCTTTCAGTTTATTTGTTAGCTTACAATTAAGTTGTTTAATCATAGTGTTTCATATTTATACTAAAAAAAACACCATTCATATTACATGTAAAATTAAGTTTATGGCTTGTGTACTATAGCTTCAGCTAGTTGTTTTATAAAAACGATTTACATAGTTTTTTTTTAATATTTCCATATTTTTTAATGAAATTTATACATATATACATTATATACCATTTATTTTTGTTTTCAGGTTGAAGATAAAAGATTACCACCAGGTTGGACGAAGCATATGGTACGACGAAGTCTGGGACAATCCGCTGGCAAATGGGATGTGGTTTTAGTTGGGTATGTTGCTTAGTTAACTTAGTATTACTTATTGTTCATAATTAGATGAATTAGTTAAAATACTCGGTGACATGGGATGTAGAAAGAGAAAGATGTTGAATAAAACAAATACACTCAATAAAGCTATTTTTGCTCTTAATTAACTAAGACAGGAAACTAGCGTTAGTGTTGATTTGAAAGTTTACAACAACAATAGCCTGTAAATTTTCCACTGCTGATTTAAGGCCTCCTCTCCAGTTGAGGAGAAGTTTCGGAACATATTCTACCAAGCTGTTCCAATGTGGCAGAATTTCTATGAAATTAGAGACATGCAGGTTTCCTCACGATGTTTTCTTTCACCACCGAGCGCGAGGTGAATTATAAACACAAATTAAGCACATGAATATTCAGCGGTGCTTGCCTGGGTTTGAAACCGCGATCATCGGTTAAGATGCACGCGTTTTAACTACTATGCCATCTCGGCTCGGCTGAGAGTTAATAGAAGTATAAATATTTCAAGAGACCTCTGCCGTATAGTGAGAAACCAGGCATAATAATAATTAAAGGTATATTTCTTTTTCAGACCCGATAATCGAAGATTTCACACAAAAACAGACATGCGGGCATTTTTAGAACACACATCGGATGAGTCACTGAAACCTTACGAATATGCATTGCTAGATTTCGGTGTGCATCTCAAGTTGTCTAGACGTATGGGGTGGGTCAGTAATACCGATGAAGGGCTGTTACCACCGACTGGTGTTAATACGCTGTCACCGTTGCTTAAGAGGAAAAAGATAAGCCATAAGAGAAAGGAGGAAAAGAAAGAGAGGAAACGGAAAAAGCAAAAGGTATAAAATATTTATTTTTATATAATATGGCTCGGCAAATGACTAATTCATTATCTGATGTTCATTAAGACCCTTCATTAATGTGCCTCAAATCTTGAGGACTATACGTTATGTCCTTTTGTGCATGTAGTTTCATTGGCGTACCCCCCCATCCCTTAAACCAAATCACAATAGTACTTAAATATTGCTGATTTTTGGTTGAATATATACCAGATTAAGTAGTTACAGCGTATATTTAATGTATGCTTTAAATTAAAACTACACAGAATCCAATAGAGGCTTTAAAGTTATACAGAACCCAATGCAAATAAATTATATAAGCTTCGTTCATAAACCAAAAGGTTTGCCAGAAAAAACCTATATATATTTTATATATATTATATATAATATACATTAAAAATTCCATTTTTAAGTCTGTTTAGAAGATAATTTTTAAAGAAATGTTTAACAATAATGCCATGCAATAAATTACTTTACAGATTTTTCCAGACGATGTGCCCAGTACCAGTAGTCAAGCATTGCTGGATTTATCAGAAGCAGCAACGGATGTTTCCTTCGAGAATCCTCCTCTAGAAGATGGTTATGGTAAGCACTTGACATTATAGGCTAAATTCGGATTGTTTCTATTGATATATTGAATTCTAATCTAACCTTTAACCAATTATGTATCTTACAGTATACGTTGGATCGTTGAAAGTCCAAATTATAGAAAACTTGCTCCGCTGTCCGGCCGAAGGTTGTTTCAAGAACTTCAGAAACAATACACTATTGCAAATGCATATAAAGCACTATCACAGGGAAATGAGGAAAATGTTGGGAGCAACGCCCAAAGTGTTAGATTTGGCGAGAGAGAGGACAAAACCTACAGATATAGGTATACCAAAACCCCGACATGAACCAGAATCGAAGATCATCAAAGTGAAACTACCAAGACTACCCAAGCGCATTGAAGAGGCAAAAGTTGAAATCAAACCTAAAAAGGAGGAAACGCCTGCTGAACTACACATCGATATACCAGTAGCGGCTCCTAGTAAGACAAACTCACCGGTACCAAGATCTCAAGATTCACCAAAACTACGTCAGGCATTAGTAAATAAACCAGTGAAAAGACCGAAAGTATTGCTGCCTGTTCGGAGGCCAGATCCTGAACCAGTTATAGAAAAGGAAGCAGAAGTACCAAGTATAGATTACGAGGAAAGTGTTATCGATACTACATTTGAAAGGCCAGTGGAATGTTTGGATTTTGAATCGGAAATATCAACCCATACGGTTACGAAGCCGTTTGATGATAACATACGAAAGAAGTTGGAGAACAAACGCAAATGTTTTTCAACGATATCTAGGAAACCGATGAGCGAAGAGGACGAGTGGTACGGCGGCAATTCTGATGTGGAGACCAGGTCGAGTTTCCCGGGTTCCGGGACGCCGGATTCGAAGACCATGGACAAAACGATAACTCAGCAAGCGGTATCGTCGGAGTCTAACAATGAAGATCAGAAGGAAACCAACATGTACATGTATACGGAAAGTGAGTAGCTTTTTATTATTACAAGCTTCAAATTGAAGCATTTATTTGTTGCGGAAACTTTGGTAGTTACTGTTCAGGCGTAAAAGTAAGTATGGCGGAAAAACTAACAAAGACAACACCGCAAATATTTCCTGATTTTAGAGATATAGAGAAATGTAATAATCAGTAACGAACGTAGTGATGTGATTTATCTGAAACTATAAATCAAATTCGCATAATGTAAACGGGACTTTTTTTTGAATATTATTAGTATGTTTAAAATTTAACTATTACGGATTATTTTGTTAGGTTTAGTAGAAATACTCTAACGACAAACAGTTTTAACCTTAATACGAAACAATCCTTTAGTCAGTCTTTTGACAATATAAGGTTTAGATGGAATGATTATATTCTAATTTATCGGTAAATATTCGGCCATATTGACAATGTAAACAGGACACGACTTAACAAATTCAATGTAATCAATTCAGGTGGTGAAAGAATAAAGATTGAGCACATGAAACGCGAAGAAATAATTAACTGTCACTGCGGCTTCCGTGAGGAGGACGGCCTGATGGTGCAGTGCGAGCTGTGTCTCTGCTGGCAACATGCGCTCTGCCACAACATACAGAAGGAATCTGAGGTACTAGTCATTTATATTCAATTTCCCATTGCTGGGATAAGGTCTCCTCTATCTTTGAGGAGAAGGTTTATATATTTATCGCATCCTCCGTACGTTCGGGCTCAGATCGCTCTACCTCCATTACTTAATTTTTAAAAATAAGACCGTTAACGGATTTTACAATATTTTATTTTTACGGAACAAATCGCTACCAAGAATGCAGTGTTGTCGTTTTGCAAAAGCGATTTCATTTTTCCAGTGTCAACTTCAAGAATTTATTAACTAGTAACATCAAGGCATAGTTCTTGATCGTATCGATGACGTTGCTCATTCTTCGACATATTCATATTCTACCACGCTGCTGCAATATGAGTTGGTGCCACACATGTGGCAGAATTTCATTGTAATTAGACAGCAGGTTTCCTCACGATGTTATACTTTACCGCCGAGCGTGATTAATTATAAACATAATTTGTGAAATGAATTTCCCTTCCTTCACTTGCCTAAAGAAGAAAGCAAATGTCATGAGGAAATCTGCCTGTCTCGGGTCTGATTTTGTCACGTGTAGCAATCACAACCAGCTCTAAACAGGAAAACAAGAAAGATGGCTTTTTCAATTCATTGGTATATTTTTTAATAATAGAAATATTTGATTACATTATACTTATGCCACTTTTTTTCTGTAGGTCCCTGAAAAGTACACATGCAGTATTTGCCTTAACCCACGGCGAGGTCGGCGTTCGAAAAGATTCCTCCACGACCAGGATCGCCTATACGAAGGACTGCTCCCAGGGGCAAAGCCCTGCGAGTCTCTTCGCAGATCACACGAGCTATCTGGCAATTTATTGCGGATCCAGGATGCCTTGCATGCTTTAAGAGTCAAATACTACGTTGCTACGTAAGTTTATACTAAACGTAAATATAGTATTTAATGTAAATTCACATTCAATAATTACAGTATTTGTAGAGAGAAAGAGAGAGTACATTAACATCGATGACTTTTATTTAACTTACATTAAAGTAGAAATTAATAAATTTATGTTACATCCCCAATCGCAATATGCTCGAAAATTGCTTAAACAGAATGAGACTTGAACCTCCTTAGCAACTATTTTGCGCTGATTTTTAATTGTTATGCCAAGATAAAAATACTTATTAACCTTTATAACAGTGACATCTCCAAGTAAGGCGGTTTTTTTGGCAAATCTTCAAAAGTGTCTTAAAATAATGATATATTTTAGACTAGTAACAAACAGTTTAATTGTGTTTTTTTTCGGCCCGGCCAAATGTTTTTGTCTTCTAATTTGTCTGGCGTTTTTTTAAACTTTTTATCCGAGTATAAATTGCCTTAAAAAGTTCAGCATGCCATTAGAACAGACATAATAAAATCTTGGCTATGTTGAGGAAAACATGGTCTGAAAATGAAAAATGACCAAATTTATATAAGTGTTAACATTTCTTCTTGCATCCTTTTCAGTAAAAAAGATCACCCTAAGTTATATCTGTGGGCCAAAGATTGGGAGAACACCGAAGTGACCTTCACTCAGGAGAGACTCAACTCGGACTACTCGGACCTCAACATCATGTTAAATAATATAGGCAAGGAGAATTTACCAGTGAAACCGGAGGAGGTCAAAGATGGTCATTTGGACATGAGGACGCCGATTATCGAAGACCCCGATCAAGATAGGTTTACTCAGAATACATCAAATTCATTGATGAATTTGACGACGGCTTTATCTAGTCCAAGTGGTGGACCCTCTCTGGATTTGCCGATAACTACATCGGAATTAGAAAGACTGGCAAAATCTGTCCAAGGTATAAATTTTGAAGAATTCTTGTTTTCCACCTGGTAATAAAAACCATGCAGGCACACAAAAATAAAAGATAAGTTTTCCAAAGGCACCGGCAATGTCTGTGGAGATATTACTTGTATGACCTTAAATAACATATATTACAAAATATTCTGGCCAAACCAACACATATATTGCACTGTGGTTTGGATGAAAATTAATGTTATGCAAGATTTATAAAAAAAAAATTAAAGTCATGCAAATAAGGTTTGCTATCTTCAACCAAATCGATTTGGTCATTGAACATGATCAATATATTGTATGTATAACGTATTTATTGTCCATTAGAACAAGAAGTGCCGAGAAATGTCATAGTACCCCAGCCGGAAGCTGCGATAGAGAACAGTGCGTGTCGCGAACGGTTGCTGCGTCACGTGCAGCGGTGCCAGGCGCTGATCGATGCGAGACTGGACTCCTTTGAAGCGCAGGTTGCTGGTATGTATTCATGAAGAATCAAATATTCGCTACAGAAATATAAAAAAATGTGCAATAATTTTTTCATTTGTCAATTTCATTTTAATAACATTTTAAAAATATTATTTATTACTGGCCGTACCTGCGGCCTTCTATGCCTTTGAATATAACAAAAAAAAAAATTGTAGCCTAAGTCACCTGCCAGTGAAAGTCCCGTTAAAATCGATCCAGCCATTCCATATATTAGCCGGAACAAACAGACTTTTTTGATATATGTACCGTGTATGAGTAAAAATAAAAAAATCATTTCTTTTTCACAGAGCTGGAGTCCCAAGATCCGTCATTTGAAGATGATGAAACAGCTGATTACTTCCCTCGAACTAAACAGACCATACAAATGCTCATGCGCGACCTTGACACAATGGAAGAACTTGGTATTATTACTTAATGTTTATCCTACGTTTATCAAATGTCTAGTCTTTTTCTGTAGCAAGTTCTATGAAATGTTTTGTTTGTAAAATTCAAATTAATAACAATATGAGGATTCATTATGATAGTGAGGGAGGTTCTTGTTATTTAAAGCTTCACAATCAAAATAACTGAATATTAAAATATATGTTATGACTTATAACAACTATCTTCTCTTTTATTTTTGTGTTTTATACCCAATAATATTCCTATCAGTTTCCCTTCTTATAAATTTAAATAAAGAAATACCAATATAATTATTACAGTGAATTTGTTAAGGTAAAAAATATACATATCTCTAGAAAATGGGGTTGAATTTATTTTTGTATATCCTTTTATTAATTACCATTGTATTAAAGTAGTTTTGAATATTTATTGGATCACTATTCAATATATTTGTACAATTTAAATTTATTTGCAACATTATATGCATGATACACAACACTATGAAACAGTTTGCCAATGTAATCCTAATCTAACACATAATATAACAAATACATAATTTAATAAAATGAAAAATGTGATATGACTTTCTACTCCAATTTGTGAGAAAAAAATAGGGTTTGCTTGACTTTATTTAGAGTTTTCATTTACTTTTTTCGTTTTTATTAAAAACTTCAATAAAATAACATGAAATAATAAATCTAATGATGAGATTTAACCCATATATATTTGTTTTAATGGAATGTCTTAATAAGTTTGTAATATACCTTTACATAAATACATTTGCAATGGTAGCATTAAAAATAAAACCCATGACTGTTTATGCAAATTTTATAATACCTTAAATTTTAAAATACATTCATCCTTCATAAAATTTGGGCAACTGGTCACCGAGGATAACTGATCTCTCTACTCCAGCCTCAGATATAACACCAAGTCTCACAACACCTCCGGAAGATCCATCACGGAGCATGGCCAATGTTAGGGTGTTGGTGACAAACTTCTTAGCTTCCTCCTTGCTCATTTTAGGCTTGAAGTTGGCATCAACATAACCATAGACATAAGAAGATCCAGATCCTCCAATAGAAACAGCTTGTCTTTGAACCATACCACCGATTGGCACTGAGTAGATTTGTCCTAAAAGAAATTGTAAATGAAAAAAATACTCATGGGTAATAGTTATACAAAATATATATAGTGATAAAATAAGAAAGCATAAAGAGTTACACAACTTGTTTTTTTAATTGAATTTATTCAACTACAAATGGACTCATTGTAATTGAATAAATTCAATTACAATGAGAATTGTTGTTGTTGTTTAATTTGTGGGAAACTAATGTATATTATCTAATCTAGTCAAATTTTAACTTTAAGTATTGAAATACATTTATTGTGTAACTGAATGTTACAATAATATTACCTCCTCTCTTCTTATCCCAGCCAGCGACGAGGATTCCAGCAACAAGAGAATCACGATAATTGTAGCATAGTTCTCGGAAAATTGCCGCTGCAGTCTGCACTAATGGCTGCTCTCCTAATTCCATCTTGTGAAAATCTAGAACAAAGGATAGATTAAAGCTTCCAAACATGACAGTAACAAGAACATTTTGGCTATGACATATCATTCGTAATATGAAAATAGTTCCAGATTATTGTGTAAAGAAAATAGGTAGCTTACCCCACCATACTACTACTACTAAGGAATATACTTATAGATATATGTGGTTATTAAAACCATATATGATAATACAATAGGAACTACATTTCATATATTAACAATAAAAGAAGTTTATGAAGTACCCTGAAGTTTGAAATGATTCTTTATATTTTCTCCAAATACTTACTCAAATGATAGGTGACAATGTCAGCAATAGCCTGAGTATCAGCAGCAGAACCAGAGCGACAACAGTAGATATGATCGGTGATTCGAGTAAGTTTATCGGTTACTCTATTAGCGATGTACGCGCCGGTAGTAGTTCTAGAGTCAGCGCCAATGACTACACCACCATCGTATTCACAGGCCATTATAGACGTTCCTGTGCTGTGGGGAGCGTTCATCCAACTCATGTTGGGGTCCGAGTATGTATCAACAACTGATGCTGCCATTTTTCTGTAATTTGTAAATTGTAAAATTATTTCTTTGTGGAAATGACAAAACTAGTTCAACTATATCTTATTGATAGCCATATTATTAGTAATTTATATATCGTTTTATATATATGAGGTACTTACTAATATATTGTATTACTTGCAAACAAAATAAGAATTAACAATTTCTGAAAGTCACGATTCGGTTGCGGTAAACGCTATTATTAATTGTCAATGTCAGTTAGTGGAATGTCAAATGTCAGTGATAAAAATACAGATTGTTAAAATCCTACTTTGCACAATAAAAAGGATTTTTACAAAGAAAAATAAATTCCAAAAACTCAATTTATCAAAAAATAATAAATTTAAAGATATATAAGTTTACCTTGCAGATTTAATATGAACTCAATTTTTACTATAATTTATTTTTTGGAAACCATTTTTCTCTAGGTTCTTATAGATGGCGTTGTAAATATTATATTTCATAGCAATGAAACAATATGTAATGTAATCATTTATGAAAAGCATAAAAACGCAATTTAGCACTCTATTTAGTTTGTAATGGTTAATGGATTGTCTATTCTGTCAATGTCTTAACAAAACACACTTTTGTTTTAACTGCCCCCACTAGGGATTTATTCCCATGGTTCTAGGAGTCAGGATCTTCTACTTACTTATTCAGCCTCAACAACTATCTGATAGTGTCTAGGCCATGGAAACATGAAATACTAACTACTAAGTTACTAACTACTTTTGTAAGGCTTTTATATATTATACTGGCATATATGTAATATTTTGTTTAGTCTTTCCGTCGCAATTGCGATTAATGTGTATCAATACTTCACTTTTGTCTACCCATAAAAACGTAATACGTTTTTATGTAATTGTATATCGTAAATAAAAAAATATAACCGTAATTATTTGTCTGGTCTGATACCATGGTTGATGATCTAGTGCAAGATGTACAAATAAAATCAAATTATGCTAAATCCGGTTTTGCTCCGCACGGGTGCATTACTGATCCTAATAATAATTTAGAATGTTTTCATATACAACATACATAGCTTTAGCTCATTAGCCAATACAAACCGTTATTTAGAAATATGTAACACATTCAAATATATTCATTTAAATTACTTGCTGTGAAGAACAATATTGATCTATATTAAATCAAAATGCATTTAACGTACTTAATTAAAAAAGTATTGATCATGTATTATTTTAAATTACAAATCATTTTTCGTAAGAAGTAAAGGATAAAAAGTGGTTAGTGTGCGCTATCCATAGGAGATGGACATATACCATCCCAGAGTTTTTTGTAGACCTTTTTAATGTGTACAATACTCTAGTAAATTAATTTGATCTATTTCGTAGGCTTCAGCTAGCGTTTTCAGTGTAAGCGCAAAAAATGTGTTTATTTACGACATACACAGACGAAACTAATTAATATTAAAAGGTAAGGACGCTTTCTCGTTAGGTTTTGTGACTTCGTTCTTACGATTATCATCTATATTTTTTATGGTTTATTGCATTAATGTTGAAAGAATATGTCATAAAAATTGTCCTCGATGTATAGCTTGTAAATGGATTTTTTTAAGACGAATGCCAAAGGCAGGTTCAGCTTTAAGTAACCACCTAAGCGTACCCTATGTATATCTAATGTATTTTTGATGAACCGGAGTATTATAATAATGCTAAGTATCTTAAAAGAAGCAGTTTGCTTTTTAAAATAAGTCTCCAAAGCAACATTTTCGGCATTAGATATAGTTAAAGTTTGAGCCCGTTCTTTATAGTTAGTTTAGTGTAAAGTATTTTCAAAATGTGTTCCTAAAGTTTTTATAATCAATATACGACAAAGTTCTTAATACACCAGCTGTTTGCAAAAATATTTAACAATTACATCCAAAACAGTACAGTACGAATACCCACCCATTAATTTTGGCGAATGCTTTACAAATATAAAATAAATTGCAATTCATTGTAGCGTGGGTGTTCTCCACTCATTAGTACTCTTGTCCCACTAAAAATGAATTAAAAAAAAACTTCAATTCAGCACGCACCGTTTTGTACGTCATCCCAAAATCGTTGTTTATTTAAACTGTATAAAAGACTTTTCGGTTTGAATGAGCAAAGGTATTTGATAAATCGTTTTTTTATTCGACATTTTTATTCAAAAGGAATATCGAATTGATATTTATTCATGAAGTTTTCGATTCGCCACCGTCGTTCAAAACGATAGGACACGAGCGTCTTAGAAATGATTTTTTGATGTAGATTTTAGATCAATCTTGATATTTGTACCTATTATTGTATAAAAATAAAATATCCACTTTTTTGCTCGAATATTATATTAAAAACTATTTCTGTCTTTCCCGTTTTAACGTCAGTTTATTGTTATGTTATTTTCGGAATTAATAGTATCTGAAATAATCTAAACAGGCGCCAATACAGTAAATATTTGTAAATTACTATCGTTATTTATGTTAAACAAATGATATAGCCATATATTTGTAATTGGTCCAATTTTACCTATAACTGATAAGAATATAAACAAAGCGCAATTTCACTGATACGTTTATATTTTTTCCACTTATTCTCGTCTAAAATGATTATAGCGGGAAAGAGTTGATAGCTGACATTTAAAATACAATTTAGTGTAACTATATTATCTTAAAACGATGACATCTGTGGTCTGTGTCTCTAAAACACAACGTTTTTTTGTAAGAATACAAAACAGTAATAATCACAAAAGTTTATATTTGTGAATCGTGATAAGTAATTATATCGAATCCATGGTTCGAAGTAAGAAAAAAGTGTAAGTAAAAGGCGATTCTCTTAAGAAGTAAGTTTGGAACTTATTCAATCTCGCCGCTGCAGTGCGGTTTTGTGGACAGAGTAGAATTTCACCCTTGCTTCCTTATAATTTTTACCTACCTTTATCATTAAATATGAGTTTAATTATTGATAAAAATCAAACACTTAACAGATCTATCATACTTCGTTGAGATGAGGTGTTCTATCAACATTTCGATTTTACGAGATTTTTAGATATTTTTGACATTTGGACATTTGACATATAGAGTATCAAAACTGTTCAAACTCCACAGTTTCAGGAGCAATAAGTAGGCGTATTATTATGCCGTACCCCGACCTATGGAAGTAGCTGTCAATCGCACTTGAATAATGACGCGTGCGGTGGAGACATTTTGTTATTTATTTATTTTATTTTATAGCGACTCCCCCGCTATCGAGACAATGGCCAGATGTTGATATTTTTTCTATATTACAATGTATTTTAAGTTGCGATGATCCCGCTTTGTGATCGAGATGTGGCAGTTTCCGTTGAACCGTCAATGGTTGTCCGTTCTATTGGTATCTGGTTAACGGCTGACATGTCATTCGGTTATTTCTACTGGATGATTCAATGAGAGCGATAACGCCACCGAATTTAACACCAATGTTATTAGGATGTGGAGACAATAATTATTAAAAAAACATAGTTCAACTAAGCACAAATACTCGTGAACCACAAGTCGGATTATTAGTCGGATACGGAGAAGAATCAGTTATTTTTTCATTTCTAGTTTAATAAAATCTGCAGGAAACTCTATGAGTACTTAGGTATTTTGATATTATGTCAATAACTAAATTACTAATTAAAATTACATACCTACAGTATAGCTTAAAATCGATTCGAAAATAACCCGTAACAGTAAAGGGATAAAAAATAGTTATTGTGGGTTAGAGATAAACGCATACTATCGTAAGCTTTTTTGGTGACCTTTGTGAGATGCACACAATACTGTACTATTATATTATTATGATCAATCTCGTAAGGTTCATCCAGCGTTTGCAATGTAATGACATCACTTTAGAAACCTCTGAAATTATCAGTGTATTGACTTGAATCAATCTATCTATTAAAAAAACCGCATCAAAATCCGCTGTGTAATTTTAAAGATCTAAGCATACTTAGGAACAGACAGTGGTAAGCAACTTTGTTTTATATTATTTTATTAAAAAAATAAGATTAAATGAATATATTTCCACATTGAATTATACATTATCCAGAAATGATATTTACTTCGTAATTTCGAACTAGTGTTATACTCAAGTTCAGCTTGCAATAAAATCTTATTATGGTATCGTGTAGATTAATATTTTATCCACGATCATATTTAAAAGAAATCACTTGAGTATTTCATAGGCTTCGTAATAAATAGAACGCGCTTACCGGCGTATTTTCAGTTTCCAAAAGCTTCAAAGAATCCCTATGCGTACGCTCAGAAGTTACGTACGAAAGTATTTCATATAATGGCCACTAGTTATCAATAAATTCCTCGAAAAGACCGACCTACGCGTTAATTCATAATACGAATCCAATGTTTTTTGCTTCTTCCTCGTGCCAACAAAGGTACTTCCCATTATATAAATTTGATACGATATTTTATAGCGGCATTGTAAGCACGCGCCGGAGCTCGCGCGTACATTTTGTTCCTTTTTTTTTTAAGATCGTTGGCTCCCCCTACGGAGGCTGCGAGGTGGGGCGGTGGCAAGGGACCGCAGGGGGACGGCCCCTAAAAAGTTATGTATTTTTTCTCCTCTTTTTTCCCATCGACGTGATGAAACGGCGAGCGATATTGATCCAGCCTGCGTTTGCTCGCTCATTTTATCGTTCATAGATTTTGTCATCTTTTACTTGAGCTTCAGATTTAAGCTAACCAACTATTACTATGTTACTATACTATTTGTACCACACAAATTGTATTGTAACATACAGTACCTACAGTAACAAGTAATATTGAAATGTAATTTATTTGAATATACATATATCTAAGAATACTGTTATAATTTAACGTTAAATCAATAAAGCGATACTATTTCTATCTAATTGAATGCATTTCGCAGAATATCCCGCTAAAATATAGTAACTTATTCAAATGAAACTATTTGTTTTAACTCAATATGATAGAAGCAAGAAGAAGCAGAATAATAACAAAAATTATTCCGAAAATCATTTAATTGGAGACGAAATTAGATGTTTATTACATAATTAAATGTAGATTTTAGTTTCCAATAAGTCGCGAGTTGTAGCTAGTAATACTTAATATAAAAAAAAAATTATAATAGTATCATTCAGTGTTACTATTTTAGAGAATGCGGTAGTACATTTACCTTGGGCACTTATAAATAGCAAAATGTATGGTTTAGTACAAAAACCTGCGTGTAATCTCTGAAGGTATGGCATCGTCTGTATTTTCATGCATTTATTGCAACATTTAAAAAAAAAACCTCGAACCGTTCGAAACAAGATTTTTGCGCGTGTATGAACGAATAAAAAAAAACAATTAAATCATTTTTTATTAAAACAGGTTAACGTTTCAAATTACTAATTTAAATATAATTGATGTCTAATTAATTATGTTTTAAAGTTTTATGAAACATAATTACTAATTTTAGGTTACACGTGAATTTTTTACGCGTGTAATTCGAATTCTGTATTTGCTGTGCTTATCAACTGAGGAATAGATTAATATAAAAATTATAATAGAGCTAATATTGCTTGTGTATTTTAATTGGTATATTTTTAAATAAAGAATAAGTTCCATTTTACGTAGTTTGATTAAGTCGTTGGATATTTGTTCTAGACATTTTTTTTTCCTTTTTTTCATACGCAGGTGTGTGGACGTGCGTCCATCCCTTTATGTTATGTATGGGACAAGCTGCTTCGTGGATACTATGGAGTGGGCACCCATCACGCACATTGTGAACTTATACAGTGTGATTTAAAATATAAATTGATACAATGAATCTGATTTTTATACTTTACGACATCTAAAATATCAATGATAATATAAAATTATATGTATGTATTTAGTTTTAGTTTTAGCTATAAGAAAATTAATATATTAACTCTATGTTATCTCTTAAATATTACCTACTTATATCTGAAATAACTAAAAAACACATATTAATATACTAAAAATAAAAGAATACATTGAAATATTTTAAAATTTTGAGTTTTTTGTAACGGTCAAATGAATAAACTCGAAGGACATATGGACTAATTATTTATATTAAATTTAAAAATTATCAAAACAGTAAATGAGTAAAATATAAAGATATAAGAAAGACTGATCCCAATACGTTTACAACGAAAAAAGATACTATAAAATACAATTTTTGACTTAACGAACATCCTGTAGTTTCATACATAAAAATATCCACGATAAATAGGCGATTTAGTGCTTTTTTTCACGGACCAGCGTCGGCCGGCATTCACGAACTCAATACGAAGTACTTTGGGGTCACTTTTTGAAGATTATTCCGTATTGTTAAACGGAGTCGAAAAATCCTTACAAAGACCTTAAGCCCTGTTGACTGACCGACGGCTCTTTGTAAAAAATAACGCTGGCTACATTACACGTCTTGATTTTAGTTTGATGTTCCGTACAGCAAATGAAACGCACGTCATATCGTAAAACGAGATCTTGATACGCATCTTAGTAATGAAGATGTCTTTATTGATCTTATCGAATGCTTTTTGAAATCGATTCAATTGTGCTTAAAATTGCGTTAAATGGCACGCGTCTGCGATGCTTTAGGATATTATCTATGCATATAATAAAGTTGGGGTGTCTGTTTGTAATATCAAAACAGCTCTTTTTTACTCAATGCGTATGTATTTATACACGGTACATACCAAAATAACATTTTTTTACAATTTTTGTCGGTCTATCTGTCTGATTGTTCCGGCTAAATACTGCCGGACCGATTTTGACGGGACTCTCACTGGCAGATAACTTATATAATAGGGTCTAACTTAGGCTACAACATTTTTTTCTTTGTTAAATGCAATCGCGTACAATGTCGCTGGCACAGCTAGTTATTTATAAAAATGTATTTATTTTTAACATGTCGTTTTCGATTTCAGTTAATCTCTGGTGGAGTAAGTCATAATTTCATTAATTATTTAATTTTTAGTAGCATTTTTATATATGACAATGATTCTCTTATAACAATGGCGCAAGGTCAACTACTCCGACAATATATTATGTACTTTACAGTTCATTATTTACAGGATAAAGTTAAACATTTACAGTCTGAGTGTTGAATTTTTTATAATTAAGGTTAACCTATATTAATAAATATTATAACACCTCGCCTCGTTGCCTCCACTGGTGACAGGAGGGCTGGTTCGTTTTTTGCCCAGAGGATCGGAATTGCGATTCAACGGGGAAATGCTGCTAGCATTCTTGCCACCATTCCACGCGGTCAAGATTTATACAGTAACTAGTTTTAGTTCATTTTTAAGCATTTAATGTTATTAATTCTTATGTTAATAAATTAATTTATGATAAATAGGGAGATATTACAATGTCTAATTTATAATTCCATTACATCAATATACGCACAACTTGTATAGAAAGGTGCAGAGCGTTTTGGAGGTGATACATATAGTATATATATAATACATTGTTACATAATACAATATCCACAGACAGTTTTAATATGTAATTATTTTAAAACACATAATTGAATTAAGGAGAGTATTTTTTATGGTATAGGTTGGCGGACGAGCATATGGACCACCTGGTGATAAGTGGTCACCATCACCCATAGACAATGACGCTGTAAGAAATATTAACTATTCCTTACATTACCAATGTGCCACCAACCTTGGGCCCTACCTCCGAGTTAAAGAGTATGCGATATATGTAATTAAATATATAAATATCAAATGTCACATTATAGAATATTTCATTTTACGTATATAAAGTAAAACCTCAAATTTCAAATATTTAACAAAAGTTATTTCTTATATTCACCAATTATATTATAAAAGAAACATATTTGATATTCTAAATTAATTTGTAATTTGTACAATTCAAGGGGTATAAATGTATATATATCTTTTCGATTGAAGAACACGCGTATATATGTTTTGTTCTCTTTTTTCTTGCTGGATAAATTAAATTCTCGTGAAAAAGTCAGCTTATTGATGAAATGGCTTTTATAATTAATTATATACATCTTATTTATTTGGTTTTATATGAAAGTGAGTTTTGTTTTCTTCTTTCTAATGTCAAATTTCTTTTGTCAGAAAAAGATAAATCATTTGGCTTTTATGTAGCCCGCTATATGACGTATATAGTAAAGCTGAGCTTGTTGAACTGACAAGAGGTATTAACACATTTAATTCGTTATAGAGTACTGTATAGAGAAGATAGGTATATTACATTGAAAAATAGTACTGGAAAGATTTGTTTAGGTAATTTTAAGATGAATTGTTACGGAAGAAATAATTACATAGTATAAAATAGAGTCGCTTTCCCTGTCCCTATATCCCTTTGTATGCTTAAATCTTTAAAACTACGCAACGGATTTTGTTGCGTTTTTTTTAATAGATAGAGTGATTCGAGAGGAAGGTTTTTGTATATAATTGCCAATATAGTAAAGAAACACTGATAATTTTAGAATTTTTTAATGTGATGCTGTAAATAAACAAATTCTGTAGCATGTTTAGTGTAAGTATTGCACCCGTGCGAGGCTAGGGCGGGTTGCTAGTTATTTATAAGAATTGTTATTCTATTTTTTACGACGTAGGACCGAAGGCATTGTAACTTACGTTATCGTAACCGAAATCTTGGTCTGTTTGAATATAAAAAAAAAGTATAAGTACATGAGGTCACGTCCATACACTATTTCTAGGACATTTAAGATGTACACATGCTAACTGAACCTGCGACTTGGACGAACATAAGCGTCCAAGCTCCGTTTTTACGAAATCCACCCCTAAGAAGGTGATCCTTAGGAGTGGATTTCGTAAAACTCGTTCTTTGCCGATATATACATCCTATAACGAAGCTGCTAAATTCAAGTCTGTTGGTGTCATAGTTTCTGAGGTCTAGTAGAGTGGAGATGGCCTAGTGGTTAGAACACGTGCATCTTAACCGATGATTGCGAGTTCGAACCCAGGCAAGCACCGCTGATTCATGTGCTTAATTTGTCTTTATTATTCATCTCGTGCTCAGCGGTGAAGGAAAACATCGTGAGGAAACCTGCATGTGACAAATTTCATAGAAATTCTGCCACATGAGTATTCCACTAACCCGCATTGGAACAGCGTGGTGGAATATGTTCCAAACCTTCTCCTCAAAGGGAGAGGAGGCCTTTAGCCCAGCAGTGGGAATTTACAGGCTGTTGTTGTAGTTGTTGTTGTATACATGTATAGATTTCTTACCGACCCTTTCAAAATAGCGAATGTGCTTAATGATTAAACGATCCCCACTTTGCTCAAGTGTTTAGTTACCTGAATTTACTTCCCACCCTATTACTATAACTAATAATTATGTAATAATCACTTTTTACACGCTTATTTAAATAAAAAAGTGTACAAAAAAGGCCCCACTGGGTTTATAACGCGGCGATAATTTTGGCCTCTTTTTACGAGGGGGACTTTTTATGGTATGGTTGGCAGAACAATACTTCTGAGTTTTTTTAAAGTCAAGTCATATTACTAATTTTATTGATGATAAAAAATGTATGCTAAGTTCAACCAACCTGCTTTTTACGTTTTATTTTTAAATACGTGTTAAATTACTAGTCAAATAGGTGATTAAGTTTGTTGATAAAACATAAAACCTAAATGTACCTTTTGAAATTAAAACTGGTAATTATTTGATTAATACAGATAATCACATGTACGTAATACGTGTGTACAAAGAACAAAAAAATCTAAAATGTATGAAATTAAATTGTAATTAACCAAAAAATTTTGTTAAAAAATATCAATCATGACCCTATCCATATATAACCTTAAAAATCAAAATAAGGATTACTAAACATCAAATTGAATCATGCGTAACGCGTGCGTCACAAAAAGTCACGTAAAAAACCGTCAAGTAGTGTTGTAATATTAGGGAGAGAGCTTAAAAACGCTAAACAATTAGCGGTTTTTTGACATTCGCGTGCGTGTTTTTACCGAGGGCGTGTAATGTCAAGCGCGCTTCCGGCATTGAAGACACCCTTTAAGATTAAAACTGGGGTCTTTTTTATTATGAACCTCTTTTGTAAACGTTGTTTTTTTTTATAACAAGCGATTATGTGATCGTGATAGTTTTGTTTTGATTGAATTCAAAATTGACAAAGATATAGATCTGAAATGTTATATTAACAATTAAAAAAAAAACAAAATTATAATTTCAGTGAAATTTAATTGGAGAAGGACTTAAAGAACAAGACTAATATAATATAACATTGGTATTTTTAACACTAATTTATTTATTAGTCATATTATGAAAAGTCTGAAGGGCGATCACATACACAAATCTATAAAAAATATTTATTTTATACATAAGAATTATAAATTCTTATGTATAAAATAATGTTATTAAAATACAATATAAAAATAATTCAACTATCAAGCGTTTCCAAAATATCGAAAATTTTATGTTTGATTATATTATATAAAAAAACTAACGTTCTTGTTTGAAGAATAAAAAAAAATAGAATTAATAAAAAATAATGTTAAAATAATGTTAATAAGATTTTTTTCATATTACAACACCGGCGAGATGAATGATCACGGAACCGTTATTTTACACCGGCCATAGACGACCTAACTAAACAAAAATTAATACTTTTGTTCATTAATCAAGTTAAAAGGATTTCGTTTGCAAAAACTTTCGGCTGCGTCCAACCCTTTTTTATACTGCGCTGTCCAATATACCGTTGCCTCGGTAATATTTAGAACGATCTCTTTGTTTTGTTCTAAGCTTTTTACGATGTCCAAGACGTCGGCTGCTGTCCCTTTGTCAAGAATAAAGCAATATATTTGCATATTGTAACCGGATTTGCATTTTGTTTGTACGAAGGGCTTATTTTTTATTTGTTTTTCATTGTCACCGAGACGAGTTATAAAATGCAAATCAATTCGAAATTTGTATCTATATTTTAATGGTTTCAAGAACGTTACAACTTTTTGTCGGCTCGTATTTATTTTCATGAGACTTTTCAATGGAATACCGTTTTCTATACGTATTATTATAAACGTAATAAATATAAAATTTAAGAGTTACTTAATCTGGTTTCTTTTATATTAAAATAAGGAAGGTGTTTTCTTTGAAGTAAATAAATTGTAATGATAAAAAATCGTTTTAAATATGTCTTGTCCCAAACGGGATATTCCATCGAAAACATTATATAGAAACTACACACAACAACAAACAACATATATATTATGGTAGCCTGGGTTGAAATACACCACAATGATTTACAAGAATTTCAACTCAATTAATTCTCTTAAGAGAAGAATTGTCAAAACACTATAATAATTTAATTTATTCATAATCAGAATCGAAATATAGAATTTCAATACAATCTTTCATTCCAATTTTACCAACTACATAGTTACAATACTAAGACATACTGTATATTAAAATTTTACTAAGAATACATCAATGATAAGTATATTTTATTCTCAATTCTGAGCATAAAAAATATGCTTGAGTATGTTGATCTTCATTTTCATTTTTTTAGTAAGTATGAAGCAGAGGGTAAATCTAACGGCTTGTTTTCAGAGCCTTGGATTCTTTACCATTATAAGCTAGCCGATAGATAACATGAAAACAAATCAACAGAAAGTCAGTAGCGAAATCCTTATAAATTCACTCTTTGTAAATACAGATTTTTATAGCATTACTTAAAATGTCTGTGAAAAAATTGTCTTTTTTATATTGTAGTACCAATTAACAATCAAC
Source organism: Vanessa cardui (assembly GCF_905220365.1). Classification (NCBI taxonomy): domain Eukaryota; kingdom Metazoa; phylum Arthropoda; class Insecta; order Lepidoptera; family Nymphalidae; genus Vanessa; species Vanessa cardui. The sequence continues at coordinate 11,771,527 of NC_061124.1, forward strand.
AATGTTAGGGCGCCAATTTTTATTTTCGAATATTGAATATCATTTAGGCAAATGGTAATTAATGTACAGCTTGGTTATACAATAATTAATGCTGTTATTATTTTACGCACTATATTTCTAGGAACTCGATACTGTAACGAAACGAGTAGATATACATATGTTTTATTAGATAGCACTTATCTATTTGTAAAACTAATGACTGTCAGAGTAAACCAAACAATATTTTTTCTCATGATCAAAGCTACAAGAAGTATCTAATTGTAATTTGTCTGCTCATGTTTACTGTTGCAGAATTTGGCGTTCTTTTTTTAAACTAACATGTTTTTTAATAATATATTTGAGTATATGTAATTTTTGTAACAGAGTTTAGGCAGTGACTAAATTAATTTCGAACGTTTTTTTTTCTATCGCTTAGAATTGCAGTCCACACCATCAAAGTAGCAAACCAGTCCTGGTTACCTAAACAATCAATAAAATAATACTTCCACGCTACAGCGCCCATTATTAAGACGAAGTTATTTTATAGGAGACATCCTTTAAACTCTCACTTATATAACCGGAACGAATTTAGGAGGACCCACCTATTTATATATTTTCTGAAGCACAAGGCCTAACAACAATATGAACCCAGGATCTTGGATATGTAGTTTTAAAAGTCAGCTAATAGAATATCGAAGCAGTTTTTATTGTTATTTCAATTTCTTAATATATTAACACAATATTTTGGTATATCTATTTAAATTGTATCGTAAATGTTATATGTTTTATTTCAGTGTCAAATAAAATAAACCACACATATAAGTCTATATTATTTTTAAAAATATAATACTAAAATTGTTCATTTATTTGTCTAAAAATTAGAAGTTATCTGTGTTACTTTCTTCGATATGTATTATAAAAAAAAAGTAAAATAAAATGTTAAATAACATTATGATATTGACTCAAAGGGCTGCGCGTAAGGAGTCACGTCCAATAGTTCAGATAACTGATTGTTTTTATGGAAACTAGTTACGACAGTATACATATTTAGACAATTCATATTTGTTTTGTTAATGTTTGTAACCCAAATACATTAAATAATTACACGATACCAACATACGTCTACAATGTGTTTGCGCATTGATATTTTTTTTCTTCTATCGAACGAAATGTCTTTTGTTACGGACTTTGATGCATAGTCGTTCCCCCTAAAAGGATTATATCTGGATGTAATTTTTTTAATTTCTCCTCATAACCGGACAAAGAAATTGCAACGTAATGACAAAAGATTTTTTCGCGCGTTAAATGTGTCTATGGCTAATTTTTTTTTATCGATGCTTCGATCTCTGGAATAACATTTAAAATGCTTTGCATGTGGCTGCAAAGGGACAGGCTAAGCAGGTAGGGTACTCGCGTTTTTGCATTTCCTTTCCACGCTTTTTACAATAAAAACTTTCTTTTAAATAAATAATCCCGACATCGCTTGACAGGGATTCATCGTAAAATAATAATTACTGCATGGCCAGCTTTAGTTTTTTTGTAATTTTATGATGTCTTTTACAAAATGTTACATACAAAATTGTTTTTCAGTGCAACTTTATCGATAAAAAATTATTTAATTTTTAACTAACTAATACAAACAAATAATTATACTAATAGTATTCAAAATATGTTTCAACTAATTACAGAAAAGGATTGTAGATTACTATTGTTAGCTTACTATTAACGTTGCTGTAGTTTTATTTAAGGATACAACAAACAATCTCAATACATAGGGTTGTATACGATATGTTGATATATGCATCAGAAGAGGGTGAAATGGATGAGAGAGGGAAAACCATAAATTTGGCCGGTCTCATTTGAATTTCCAATCCACGCATTTATTTACGAGTCGGAATCTTGATGCGGTAACAAAACAAAAGAAACAACACAGTATTACGTATTTATTTTGTTCGCTGAAGGAGAGAAATGTATTAATGCGGTTTACGAAATCTTGCTAAAAATATTATATTCTTTCTCAGAAATAATCCTAATTATTGATACACATTTATTTGTAATTACTGTTTTATACGTAATTCTTTTCAAATCAAAAATAATTTAAAAAAGCTATTTCTAAAAATATACGTATAATAGGTACTCAGTATGTTTTAAATTTTAATTTTTAGCAACGCAGATAATTGCATTGGCTACCTATCCTCTGCTCATAGAGTATAATAATATCAGTATTGCCAGACGTTAGAACCACTTTTTACACTAAAATTTAATCACGAACCATAGGATACAAGATGCTATGTACTGGTCAACTAACAACACTTTAAACCAGTAATATAGGTAGAAAGACTGCCTTAAATAATGAATAATTTAATTGACTATAGAGTTTTTTTTCAACGGTAGCTTCTATGTATACTAAATATTGTAGAGTTACGTTTCGAAAGTGTTCCAAAAGGAACTCTCAGAAAACATGTCTTATTTCTTAATTTAAATATTTTAGTATATTTGTAATAAGTTTTAAGAAAGATTTATTTGTTTAATCTAAAAAACAAACGCGGAACACGTGTCGCCGAATAATAGAGTGACATCTGCGATGCGAGATTAAGCAAGTGTCGCATTCTCTTCTGAGAAGCGACCAAATCGATTTTTATCCCAATAATATCCTTCGTTTCCACGCATTTTTAGGATTAGCGCTGAGTTTTTGTTCATTTTTTTTTGCATTCCACATATCTTTGTATATTTTAATTTAATTCCTGTTTCGTTAAATGTGTTGAGTCGAGATAGCCTAGTGGTTAGATCTCGTACATCTTAACCGGTGATTACGGGTTTAAACCCAAGCAAGCACCACTAATATTCATGTGCTTAATTTGTGTTTATAATTAATGTCGTGTTGTGAAGGAAAACATCGTGAGGAAACCTGCATGGGTATAAATTCATAGAAATTCTGTCACATGTATATCCTGCCAAACCGTATTTGAATCTTCCGAACCTTCTTCTCGGAGAGAGGAGGCCTTGGCCCAGCAGTGGAAACTTTATAGGTTATTGTTGCTGTCGTTGTTAGTTAAATATAACTAAAGCCGTTAATACATGATAAACATTCGACTACGAATGGCGAATACGAATGAAAGTAGTTAAATACATTTGGTGTTACATCTTGTATTCTATGGCTAAGGCTGAGGTCAGACTTCGTTTCAGACTCATTAATATCATATACAGTAGAACTTCTAAAAATCGAACATCAAGGGATATGCCAAAAAATCGAGTAATAGAGACTATTTTGATTCGACATAAAGAGGTTAAAATTCATTCCTATTTGAAATTTGAAAAAAAAATATAATTTGAAAGATGACACATACAAGGTTTCCCTCGCTTCAATTCGATTGTAAAAATTATTTTCAAAAATCATGAGTTTCCCTAGGAACTATAGTAGCGGCACGCTATGACGGCCGTTTTGACGTTTACCCGCTCATGAAGTTTCGTATTTAATATTTATTATTTTTATATATTCGAATTAAAGAGGTTATGAATCAAATAATAAAGTTGTAAAGGTTGTAATATGTTCAATATTACAACCTTTACAACTCGATTATTAATATATATTATTGCTATATTCAAGAAGGTAAAATACATATATTACTTCGAGATTTGGAGGTTTTAAACTTATTGTGGTTCGACTTTACGAGGTTCTACTGTATTATTGTTTCGGAAAAGTTATTTAGTTTTTAAGCTGGCACTACATGAGTTTTAATTACCTTACCAATATAGATTTTGTGTGCCCACAGACGCCTCTAGCTCTAGAAAATTAATTATAATCGGTTTGATATTCATGACAATGATTATCGTGAGAGCTAAGAAACATTTCTTTAGACTTTCACAATTAATAGATTATTTTGTAGTATGATTACACCAAGAAGGTCGTATATTTTAATCGAAATTTTCAACAGCCATCTATGTATGTTTTCAAATAAACATTGATTCTATTAATTTTAATGAAGCATGAGCTGGGCCCGCGACTTCGTACGCGTTTGAATTCATTGAAATAGTTATTTCATGCTTTATGAGTGAAAGTCCCATCAAAATCGGTCCAGCCATTCAAAAAATGTTATAAGGAAATAGTTATTGTTGTAGTTATAACATCTATTTTCTGACAGTAAAAGTCTAGTCAAAATCGGTCCTGCCCTTAGAGAGATTAACCGGAACAAATATTCAGAGAGATAGACAAAAATTGTAAAAAAATATTTTGATATATGTACATTAATTTGAATTAAGTAAAAACCGATAATTTTAACATTACAAGTAGACACTTCAATTTTATTATATGTATAGATTACAAATATACATTTTATATTGCATTTTATCGAAAATTTAATGTAATTGGGTAGATATAGTTTTGGGTATTTTCCAAGAGTTTTGTCGCGGAAATGTATTTCATGACTTTATTATTTATTCCGTAATCTAGTAGTTAGCATACTATAGGTAACATTATTTGAGTTAGTCGAACTATTGACTCACTCAAACTTTTAGGTGAATTAGAAATAACTTTTGATTTTGTATTTCTTGATTTTATTGCATTTTTGTTATTTAAATATTTATTTATTGTAATGTATATAAAATCAATTACTTTGTTTCTTATTAACGATTTTTCTCTGTATAATCCGGTAGAATAGTAATTGAATAAAAAGAAAGTTTTATTTTTGAAACGTCTTAACTTCTTTTTATCTCTAACTAGCTAAATATACTACAGATTTTTTCTTGTTTCTTTACTATGTTGTCCATAAATTACATACAAAAACCTACCTCTTGAATCCATCTATCTATTAAAAAAAACATTAAAATTCGTTGCGTAATTATAAAGATCTAAGCATACCTACATAAGGAGAGACTTTAAGCGACTTTGTTTTATACTATGCAATGATAAGTCACTTTCATTTTGTAGAATTCTGTACGAATTTAAAATTTTTTTAACGTAACGTTCTTCAAAACTACTTCAATCATAGTATCATTTAACAAGGTCCGTTTTCTTGAGAAAAAAATAATCTGTACTCTATGAGTGGTCATCAAACAACAGCTGCTTTTGACAAAAAAAGCCACGCATGTGAGGTTGAGAAGCGTGCCGCCCTAGATCCGCCTCTTACAGCGTTTTTCTCTGATTTAACTTTTTATTTAGCAGTGGTTCGGGTACGTGGTCATTGAGCCATATGTTCAAGCGGTTTACCGTGAAGGTTTCATTTTAGCAATTTTGTAAAAAAAAAATGTATAATTAAATAGCGAATAAATGCATTCTGAAAACCATAGCGGTAGTTTTTTTAAAGTTCGAATCTTAGCTTATGACTCTATAGCTCTTTAACTTTTTTCAATTTGGAAGAAATTTAAGACGTGTAAATTACGAAGTAAACATAAGTATTCTCTTATATTGTAAAATGATTCATATTAAACTAAATTATTATAGGCATAATAAGTCTGTATTAGAAGAATACTTTATAATACGTCGTATATTTAAAATTCTATAGATATCAAAGAATTATTAAAATCAAAATACGCACACGAAACTTAAAAAAAGAAAATCATCCTTTTTATAAGAACCTATATGATTTTATAATTTTATATAATAATTATATAATAAATTATAAATATATAAGAATATAATAAATCATTCCTGGGTTTAGTTCAGTAAGAACATATAATAAACTGGTAATAATTTAAAAACTACTTGTAGTTAAATGCAATAATGATGAATTATTTCTTTTGTGTAAAAGATTTCTATAACAACTAAAAAGTTTGATTAATTATAGAAACTTTTTAAAGTGATGTTTTATTATCAACACAAGGTGGGAGGGTGTGAAGAATCACAAATTATCGGTCGTTTGTAGTAGCATTTAAGATATCTTTGAATGCGCAGGCGCCGGCCTTTGATGAACGATTTATGATCCAAATCTTCGTTTTAATTTTTATCCTCTATACAAATTCTTTGTTTCGTTTTTTATATTTAAAATAGGCAAATTAAATACTTGTATTTTTTTTATTAATATAAATAATTACTATTGTACATTTTACATATCAAGAATGTACGGAAATAAGTTTCTAGAAAAAAGGTTTTGTATAATTTTTTAACTAGGCAGAATAAATTTTAAATATCACAAAAAAAATCGTGATTATTTAATTAATATAAGTGATTAATATCTTGATTTATCTTTGTCTATCCTTAATAAACATTTTAGTATTATAAACATACGTACCATACAAAATAATTCATAGACATTGAAGAAAAATTTAGCATTGATTTTTTATATAAAAAAAAACAAATAATAAATGAGGAAATATTTTTTTGCATTGCCAAATTGAAAAAAAATACTAAAACAATAAAAAAGCAATGCAGTGCGTTTCGCGGAAACTTTGAATTTATAAAACAATTATACGAGAAGTAAAGTTGCGCGTCGCAGTTTTGCTTCCCTTTAAATATACGCTATTAACGTAGTAAGAGTTGTATGTTCTTGTAATTATGTCCGATATTTTGCTAGTTCATTAAATTAGTCACTATTTTTGAGTATTGGGCCCGTTTTAGAATTCGATCACACATTTCAATGTAATCGAACATCAAAATTATCAAATTTATAATATTTACATGTTATAACTAAAAAAAGAAACTCTAAGAATAAACGTTAGTTATATTATTGCGAAGTCGGCTAAATAGTTGAGTAATATATTACAAAACCTTCGTAAAAGTATAAAAGTTTAAGTGGGTTGCTATTTTTTGACTGAGCACTGCATTTGTATTGTGTGCTAAAAATGTGCGCTAAGCAGGTCTCGGTATATGTTTTTTTTTTGTGGCACAAAGACACCTGCATCAGCACGAACCGTGAAAAAAACACGATCTTTTCATCCATTCAGGCACCGATTCATAGGTTTATTTGAGGTGTATGTAGAACAGAACTGTGGAGTCGCTATTGTTTTGTTTTTAATTTTTTTATAATATGTGTTCGTAATAAAAGTATTTTTTTTTAACGTATTATAATCTGGTACTCTATTCGTGAAATTGTAATTCCTATGAACTCAACCCATGGAAGAAGATACATATTCCCTTATATGATACGCAGTTAACACGAGCTTTCATGCAAATACATAAACGTCCCAATGTCATTGTGAAATTGTTATTATTTTTCTATCTGTTCAAAATGAATTATAAATTATAGTGTTAGAGAGTTAGAGATCACATTTAATATGTAACTACATTTAAAAAATTATAACCTGTACGCGGTAATTTAATTATTGAAATTAATTTACTTATTTTTATAAGTATATACTTTTTATAAGCGCAGTTGCCGTTTGTTATTAACGTGTATTAATAACACGTCTGTCGTTAATCGTTTTAAACATAAAAACAAAACACGGATGTCTAGCAACAATTGTATTATTAATACATGCAATAGAAACCTATTATTATTTTTAAGCTCAGTAAATAAAAAAAAATACAACTTTTTCGAAAAACTTTAGAACAAATGTTGACTCCATTCCTCATTGCTGTTCTAGCGTTAGGTGGAGTTAAACCGAATTCTTTTTAAGAGTTTTTTGGTTATTCATGAATCTGCAACATCCGTTGGATTTAGGTCAGACGACAATTGTTAAGATACCGGTCCATCGATAATGTATTACTTTTATTGAAACCTCTTCTAGAAAATGACAATAAATTACGTACATGCATCCCAAAAAGTCCGCTCGAGTTATTCCTAAAAATTTTTGATTGCGATTCGAAGCAAGTATTCTTGGTATTACATGTTGAAAATATTTAAGTTTTTTGATTCATAACTACATTTACATTCCATATTATTTTTTCTTATAGGCGGACAAATACACGAACGATCTACGGTCTATGATTTATTGTGCTCAGTTTATATAGATAGAGTGTCTTACTACAAAATATCTAAAACAAGCAATCCAACTTTATTATCTTTGTGTGCGTGTCATACTACTTTACTAGTGTGTGTGGAAACATTTTTCAACGCGTTCTCAACTTCCAAATACAAATAAAAAAGATGTTATATATTTCTTTACTTTCTTCTTTTTTATAGTCCTCTTCCTCCCGTGACTAGTAGACTCCGCCGACTCCGACCTCCCGTAGACTCTGCCGAATATCAGTCTGTATGTATATATTATAGGGATAACATTTTTTAACACCAACACTAGTAGGAAGAGGAACATAAGAGGTTTTACAGAGAGAATGATTAGTTATTTTTTTTAAATAGTTGTTTTAATCAAACGGAAGGTCTTATGTTTCGTAGAATTAATAAAATAGCGGAAATTCTTTATACACAAACCGTATAGAATTAAAACATTTATATTTGATAAATGTAAATTACAAAACTTAAATATAAATATAAAAAAGCCATGAATTATTTTTGCATTCAAATCTTTAACCTTGAGAAAAATGTTCGAATTTACACGTGGCTCAATAGTTTTTGTCTCCAGCAACGCAGAACGTTTTTATCTTTTAATTATACATATAATACATTAGGAATCGCACAAGCATTAGGCAAAGTGTCTTTGCATATTATATTGGAAGTTTTACGAACATTTCGTATTAATATATTCTGTAATTTTTTTTTAAATAAAAAATTATATAATTCCAATTATTATTATTAATTTCGTATTTTTTTTTATTTAACTCACGTCGAATCTCACTCGTGAAAGACGAAAATCAATATTTTATTTATGACACGTGTATCGGCATTGATATAATATTTATGAATATCACATTTCACTTTTTAACATTTCTCACATTTCAGACTGTTGATTAACATTACAACAACTACATTATGAAATTATAGCAGTTACAATCTATAAAATTCCCACTAAGGCCTCCTTTTCCTTTGAAAATAATGTTCGGAGCATATTCCACCACGCTGCTCCAATGCGAGTTGGTGGATACACATGTGCTTGAATTTCGTTGAAATTAGACACATGCGAGTTTACTACAACACCGAGCTCGAGATGAATTGTTATTATTATTTATTATTATTAAAAAAAAATTCATCATGAAAATTTAGTTGATATTGAGTTATTGGTTTGAACCCGCGATCATTGGTTAGATGCACACATTCTAATCACTGTGTCATCTCGACTATATAACTAACATTTTTGGTAAAAAATTTATTTAAACAATAACATTATTAGGTACCAGTGTATGTTCTCAAATTTAAATTCCATTACAACGATTTCATTGGTTGTTCGCCCTTTTGTCTTCATCGTGTAGTCTCTATTTAAAACAGTAATTAAGGGTTAATTTGATAAACTATACGAATGTATCTGCTCAAATATAATTACTTTTGCAAAGCCGATAGTTCTACATTTATGTCGTACGTGTGTAAGTTTTAAAACATTTCCAAAGTATTATTAAGCAATAGAGATTTGACAAGAGCCCATGAATATTCATACTCAGTTTTTACCCGTAACGGTGACATAAAATTGTATTGTTCTCTAAAAAATATACACTCCATAACAATTATCTTCAGTGACAAAAGATTGAATTATTTTTAAAAATTTCCATACGACGCTACTGTTCAATATTAGTATTTTTTTGTACGTGGATCAAGAATAGATTCATATGTATTTATAAATACATATTTATTTATTAAATAAATTGAGAAAGCCTTTCGTTAATCTAACTGCATCTACGTAGGTATCTCTCTTTTCTATTAGGTTACGTTTTTTCAGTTGAATCGCGGTTTCCATGCTCATATTTGCTAATTTTTATTTTGCCAATAAAAATTAAGACTGCTTTAATGAGATTACGTTTTAATTATTTTATAAACTGTGCTTTTTTATTTGTATTACAAAAATGAAACTGAAATACTTAAGGCATTTTATGTAAGTAATGCTACATTGTTGTTTTTAATAAATTTTCACATGCATAGAAAGGTTTCTATGCATGTGAAACAATGTGTTCTTATTGCGTTATATAATAATTATAATTATTAAACATACTTTACATATGATTCTGGTTGGTGATCGATAATTTTTTTTGTCATTTACCGCGTGGTAACGGAATTTAAAAATAGAATCATCGTTTAAATACCTCGTTAGAGATGACATATTGAATTTTTTATTGTATAAACTCTTGAACTACTCATATGGAGACATAAAACCAAACAGCAATAACATTCAGGCGACATATAATAATATACATACCTGTGTTAGCTTCACTTAATTGTTAAATGACGATTCAAAAGTGCTTGTAAAAGCCTACATGAATAAAGTTTGATTTGATTTGATTTGATTGCCGACGAAACCCTTTTATCCATTATGCCGAACGTTTTTAAACGAATGATGAAAATTTTGCATTTGATATGAGTATAAATTTAACGTAGACATAATATTAAATAAATGTAAGCCTTCAACAATTTTTTAACAGGTTTAATAGTATTTATCTTGCTGTTTTATAATAAGTGCATAAGTATAGGAATTATACAGGCGTGTCTCTCAAATATAATTAAATAAAAGACAGTTTAAAATAAAACTGGTTTTTTATTATCATATGTTTCCAGCACACAAAGGAAATATACTTTTTTTTTATAAAAAAAGAATTACAATAAATGTTCGAACAACGTTTACATACAATCAAATAAAACCTTTACCGTAATCGAATTATGTTTAGTTTTAACGTCTGAACTAATAATCACTAATCACAATCATAATGTTAGCTATGCGAAATAAATAAATAAAATTATAAATCTTTATTACACCCATATAAATACACTCTGACTTAAAAGAAGCGTTAAAATACACTATCGTTGCTAACGCGCTATAGGTAACTTCACCGTAGCATAAATATACATCTTAATATTATTTTTAAACATAAACTTACATGACTCTTAGTGACTTGAACATTGTCTTTGTACTAATTAGATACAGTCTTAATAAATTATTGGTCTTTCGCTAAACATACTTATCTCTACAAGTACACGGGTATAACACATTCTTGTTATCGTTAAAACACCGAGAAATGGTACTCGCATTCTTCGACTTAAACAATTACTATGTACATTCAAACATTACGCTAACACTTATGCATCTAACTTTGACATTTTTAAAGTTTTCTATAATAACTACTATAAAATCGTTTGAACTCGCGAGGAATAGTACGTACAAACACAAGCTTTCCTACGAAATAAATCTTTGGCTTATAATAAATTGATTACAAAATGTTACATTTCGCCTAACAATAATTTAATTATAACGATACAGACTGCCTACAGCTAATAGGCTAATTGGCTTGAACGCAAAGCGTTGACTAGGTTGAATCTTTGCAGTTTCAATTAACTCACGCGTGCTGGGCGCGGCCGAGATGAATGAAGAATGCCACGCGATCAGCACTTCTCTCCCCACATTTGTTACACATGAAGGGATCGTTGTATCCATGGAAACCCATGTGTATAGTGTGCATTGTGAGATCGCCAAATGTTATGTCACAATATTGACACGTGTATGAAGTTGGCACAGAGGTCGCGACAGCCTCAGCTGATGCGTCCGACTCTTCGTCAGATGCATTCGCTTCCATTTTGTCATCTTCGTGTTGAAGTCTTAAAGCTGCTGGCTGTAATTTAAAAGCGCGACCTTTCCTTCTGTTCTTTAATGCTGTGGTGGGTGTGACGGGGGCCGGCCTGTCTAGCGGAGGTGGTGACCCAGCTTCACTCATTTTAGTGTTTGTTAAATCAAGTGCATCAGTCGTTGCTGGCGGGGAGACACTGCGCGGTGCTATCGGTGTTCGAGGTAAGCTAGTTGGTGACTTGATTGGCGGCGGTGTTGCATTTGTCTCAGCGGGGACATCTCTGTAAGCCAGGCGCTGATGTAATATGGATTGAGGAGATGGCGCCGATTGTTTTTCAACTGGTACTTCAGTTATTTTCGGCGAAGTCCTTTGTTCGTAATTATTATTCGGTGGAAAGAGGAATGAATGTGGCAGCAGCGGCGGCAGATATGGTAGATTAACGGGGAAATGATTTCCGAAGATGGGATGGGTTGGCGGCGCTGGCTGATGTTTATTGTTGTTGTTTATTTGTTGCTGGTCGTACATTTTCATAATAGGCTTTTGTTTTGGTCCACGCCGAGTACCGTAAACATCAATTATCGGAAGAGGATTAGGCGTTCCGTCCATGTTTAATACCATCGCCGGATTGTGTTTATATTTCCGAAGGTGTAATTTAAGAGAATGGCAATATTTCGTAGCGTAGTTACAATCAGCGCATCTGTATTGATAAATATTAGAGTGGGACTTCAGGTGCGAATTTAGCATTGATTTGTTTACGCAAGAGTACGAGCATTGCGAGCATTGGAAAGGCTTGGAACCCAAGTGGTTCCTCATATGATATTCCAGGTGGTGTTTGTACTCAGTTACAAAAGGACATTTCCTGCATGATAGCATTTTTTCGGGCTTGATGTGTTCTTTGCTATGTTCCCAAAAACTAAGTTTGGTTACAGCGACGAATTCACATTGTTTGCATTTGAACGTTTTAACTTTTCCGTGAGAGTTCACAGCTGGAACACGGAGACCGGGTTCGTCGTCAAAGTCTTCGTCGAGCCCGGATCCATCTCGACCATCATCGCCCTCGTTTTTATTTTGACCGATGCCTTCGAAACCCGAATCATGGAAGCGTTCGAAAGCTCTCCTCTCGTGATCTCTGTCAGGGGACGAGGGAGTTCTCGGTGGTGATTTAGGTGGAGTAGCATCAGCGCGTGCTAAGGGCGTCGATACATGAGTTGGGGGTACGAGGGATCGTGGTGAATACGAGCCATATGGGGATGGTTCACAATCTTCATTGTTTCTGTTTTCAAAACCAGGGGGCGTGAGTAAGTTATAAGGTAGGCCGTTGCGATAAGATTCCAAATGCATACCCAGATTCGCTTTGGCTTTTAATGGCATGTTGTCGTAATATGGAGATGGTTCGCCGGTACTACCGACGCTTCTAGGCGAATGTCCATTGGAATCCTTACTCGACGATGACGGCGAAGCGCTATGGAAACCTTCGGAATAGAATCCACTTGCCTGTTCCTTTGAAAAGCTTCCGTCCTCCATTGGCTCTGTTTTCTATTGAGAGAAAAAGACATTGATGTACTATATTTCATAACGGTGGGTTGATACACTTACATTTAGATATTAAAAATATTTTACTCGAAATTAAATAGAAAAGTCAAAAGTTAAGTAATTAATCGTTTTTATTAAATCGACTGTGTTCTTTCAGCGCTATTGAAAATCGCAAACGATTTAACAGTTGATTTAAAAAAATCAATCTAAAAAGCTTTACAGTTAAATTAAGTTATCGGTTAATTGATAAGTAATTATAATTAGATTTGATTTAAGAAAATTACTTTATTGTAAATTAATTTAATGATTTCGGCGTACTTTGATGTTTGTACATAAAATCTATATAATTATGAAGAGTTATCGGTATAATTATAAGATTTATTTAAATTTAGTACTAATAAAGGTATAATTATATTATTTTACTTACAATAAGCGGTTGTTGCATTAAGGCCCCCCAACTTTGAGCGTGTGGCGCGGGCGGCATGCCGGCGGGGGAGGCGCAGCTTAGCATACCTATGAAAAAAAACATACTATATTTTATCTGTGTCCACATACAAATACGTCACTAATAACTAGCAATGATGATCATGTGACTGAAACTGATTCATTTTTTATTTATGTTTATAATGCTTAAATTGCGAATTAATTGGAATACTTCGTAGAAAAAATCAGCTTACGCGGCGGATTAATATTAAAAAATTACGAATCGTTAGGTCACGTATATACCTACTGCGTTGTTGCAATCGTTTTTAATTAAATAATAATTAAGTTTATTTAGAAATCAAAGGTTCCGACAACTATTAAGGCTAATTATGTGTTTTATTTTCGATATTAAGTAATTGTGATTAATTATAGCTATTTAATTCCTTAAATCATATGAAGAAAACTTAGAATCAACTAGTTACGTCAAGAAGTACTTATACAAAATAATTTATAAATCGATAACATTAATAAAGTAAATATATTTTTATTCTACATGCCTGGATTTAAAAATAAATGAAATTATTAAATAAATTATAAATCTTAAAATATAGTTATAATAAAACTAGAAACAAAATAATACATACCTTACAGTATTTATCAGCAAACGTTAGTAAACACAACACCAATACAAGTTTAACATATATCTTATTCAACTTCACTCGAGTTTATATTCCACTAGTTGGTTTCAACTTAAATCCACGAACGTAAAAGCTTTTAATACTTTTTAGAGACAACTCTCCGTCTCCGCAGCCGAGATCAGTGTGACTTCGACTGCGTCTCACAATGAACTGAAAAAAATCTGTCAATTTTTATGCCTCGAACATCGATAAATGTATTCTACATTTGAACGCGACGAGTTTTCTAGTGCGAACGAGCCAGCACGATACCGCGATACGTCTGTCCCTCTCTCAGCCCCACAGCCTATTTTTACCTCGAACCAATACGCGGCCGGCTACTGTGGGAGGGGATCAAGTTATTAAGTTATTGTTTATACGATATTAATAATAAAAAAAAATAAGCAACTCCCGTCGTGCCGTCATTGTAATAAAGTGTTCGTTGTTGTTTCGGTTATTATGCGGTAATAAAATGGGAACGCGCAGGCAAATGAGATTGTTTTCCTATTGAACCCCCTAAATACAATAATGAAAGTTTTATGTTTATTTGCTATAAGCTGTATATGACTGAGCTGTTTTATTACTAAGTAGGGTTAGGTAATTAAATTACTGTTATTTGTAACAGAAACGTAAAAATTATGTTTATGTAAAATCGAATATCGATTCTATATACTCGTAACTGTTCCCAGAATGTCCCTTTTTATTCATATGAGTATAAAAATTGACGCATAAAAAATGGAAGGCGCGGCTAAGGGGCGTCGAGCTTTTTATCGCAGCGAATCAACCAATCAGAATGAGTCGTTTAAAAAAGGAATTCCATGTATAACTTTTTTAGAATTGATATCGAAGCAGCCAATCCGAACAACGATTTTATATTTCATGCATTTCAGTGGCGCTGTAGTGAGTCAGTTTAGCGGGTAACTGTTACAATTTTGTACGATACAAAAAATTATTTTATAGTAAAGTGTATGTGTAAAAGTATGTTCGTTCGTTATTTTCCTTACAAAAAGTCCCAAGTAATTAGTTTATGTATTATATCGAAGCTGATTTTTTAAACATTCGCCATTTTAATCAAATCGTATTATGAGCTAAAGAATAAACAAAAAATGTTTGCCTTAATACAGTATTACAAGAGTGTATTAATGTAATAATAATATAGTGAATGCTCTATTCTACTGATTCTGAGGTCCTGGGACTTTGAATTGGGTCATTAAAAATGATTGGGGTTTCTGTCTAGAATGTCTCAGTATCATTGTAGACTATGAAAATTAGGAAGGTTTACACTCCCTCGCCTTGGAATAGTATGTAGAGTCATTGGTCTTGCGTCTCTTCCAGGTCGTACTTGCTTTGACGACTCATCTATATTAATTATACTTATATCTATATATATAATAATATTGGAGTGTGTGTTTGTAATATTAAAATAGTCCTTTTTTACTCAATACACATGTATGTATACACGGTATAACATTTTTTACAATTTTTGTCTGTTTGTTCCGCCTGATCTCTGGAACGGCTGGATCGATTTTGACAGGACTTTCACTGGCAGATAACAGATATAATAAGAAGTAACTTAGGCTAAAATTATTATTTTTTTGTCAAATTCAAACGCGTACAAGGTCGCGGGCACAGACAGTTAATAATATCTATTATTAATGTAAAAGTAACTCTAACTGTCGCTCTTGCATGACCATACTTGAATCGGATTTAGTATGAAGCAAACTTGAACTCTAAAAAAACTGATATAGGGTACATTTTTGCCTAACACATGTCAAACAACAATCTAAAACGCAAGCGAAGCTGCGGGCGACTACTAGTTGGATTATAAATGAGGGTAAAGAAGGCCACCTTTGATAGGACACATATTTTTGCATTTTGAACTAATCATATAATATTACTTACGCGTTGTCGGCCTTTTGGGGAATTGTCAGGAAGACTGTTCTCATCATGATCGTAATAATAGTTTAAATACATGATTATAATTAAGTTTAAGTGATTTTTAATTATATATCCAGTGATTAGCATATGGCTTAATAATGGATGTGGAGCCACGCTGTCTGGTATGACATGTTTGACATTGCCAAATCTATTCTGTTAATTAAGAAAGTGAAAATGGCAAACGTTTGAAAGAATAATGTTATAAGCAAACGATGATCTCTTTTAAGCAATTATTATTGATGTTTATTTTTTTTAAATAAATAGGCTCTGTAAAAATATTTAAGGGGTTATTAATTCATTTTGTTATGTACCTATAAGCTCTTTTATATGTGTTGTTTGTTATTGAAAATATGTATTTGTGGTCTTAATTTAATTTATGGTTTTATTGTACTGTTTGTTTGCTAAATTAAAAATAAATAAATTGATACACTACATGATGACGTAACTTTATAGTGACTGCTTAACTTTCGACCTAATTGTCAGTATACCTTTTTTGTATGAAAAAGGTATACTGATACATGGGATAACAGAAATCGGAACTGTTTTACAGAAAAACGTGACACGGTTTCGCATAAATCTAATTAGTGAAGTAGGTATGTTGAAACCAAGAGTTGTAGTTACAACATACTTTATTGCTAGTATAATTATGACGTTATTATAATCATAATGATAGTGTAAATTATATTTTGCTAATGATATCTTTTCCTTAGCATGTGTAGACACAGTTCATCATTTTAACCATCAAATAGGTAAGTAGTAGTTTACTTGGTGATAGGGTTTTCGGTACCACCCATCATGTATTCTTATTGTTATTTTTTACTTTGAAGAGTGAGAGTGATACAAGGGGCATAACATCTGAGGAAGGTAAGTAGGTGTAAGGAATGGCTTTATTTTTATGGCGATGATGTTAACGGGCAGAGGCGACAACTTACCATTATGTTGCCCATTTCTACCACCTATTAATGTTGTAAAGAAAAATAGTAGTGAAGTCAAGTAGGTTTTATAATTTAGAAGGCTGAGTGTAAGCTTTGAAGATGCAGCAAGGAAAGGCATATAAACATTTGTTCACTTATTTTCTTTTTAGAAGTTGAAGAAACTTCTGGACATTTTATTTAAACATTGAGAATACTTGTCAGCCGCTTTTGGAGTCGGCAGTCATAACTAATTAGTGTTGACTCGCTGTAGCTGACACCGACTGAAGTTAAAACGAATCCTGTATATATTTAAATATCTATAATCGACCTCCTTAGTTTAGTAGTGTGTACATCGATATCCATGGGTACACCATTCTGAGGTCTCGGGTTTGATACCCGGCCAAGTCGATGTAGAATTTTCATTAGTTTTCTATGTTATCTTGGGTCAGAGCGTTGTGGTACCTTCGTTATTTCTGATTTTCCATAACACAAGTGCTTTATCTACTTACATTGGGATCAGAGTAATGTATCTGATGTTGTCCAATAATTATAGATTACATATTCTTATAAACTTAAATTCGACGTTAGAATTTATTTTTATTGTTTATGCTTTTTTACGAATAAAAATGGTAATCTTACTTTCAAATCTCCATATTTGAAAAGGATTTAATTGTATTGTTATTTTTGTATATTAATTAATTGTTATTTTAGACAAACCCCAATGTTGCTTCTCATATTCCACCCATAAGGGTCACATAGAATGGGTGAAAAAAACAACCCGTATACATTGCTTTTTTCGTTTAAAGCGGTACGGTCATTTTTCAACAATATACATTAATTACAGTTGGTTAAGTTATTGCGGAACAAAAACAAACTAATTAAATCTTATTATTTTTGAAGACCGTTTTAATATATGTGTTTATTATTTACTAACACGAAGTGTCATGAAAAATACTTATATTTTATCTATCTTTATCTTTACTTATTATTATATAGGTATATTATTTATCTTTAATAAAGACCACGTCGTATTTAAATATTTTAATAATAACTATATTGCTAGATTAGGACATATAAATTCAAACAAAAGCATTGTGAAATATTGTGAAAGTTTCAATATTCGTTAATTTAAAAAGTAATTTGCTTTAACTTCTGTGAATTAAAAAAGGAAATTTCGATCATTTAAATTGTATTAAAAAAAAATCAATTATATTGTCATAAAAAAATAACTGACCGCAATTGTGATCAAATATTGCGGTTAAAATATTCTGGCGCCAGTATTATTACCTACTTTATATATGGATACTAAAATAATAAAATATATGTATATATTTGAAATGTGTCACAATACTTGGTGGTAGGTGATATTACTAAGTATTTTTGTCGTTAAGTTTGAACGTGAATAAGTCATTGTATCTATAGGCACAAAGAACATGACAGCTTAGCTCCCAAACTTGGCAGAACATGAGTGTGATGTAGAGAAAGGATATGAATTCTAACAGTTTCATTGTCTATGGGCGGTGGTGACCACTTACCATCAGATGACTCATTTTCCACCCATTTGACCCAAAAAATGTTTGTTGTCACGAAGATATAGGTATATGTTATTTATATAGTTATATGTTTAGTAAACCTACATGATTTAGATTAATGTAATATTCCAGTAACATAATATTTTAGTTTTTGTATATAGTATTCTACTTGGTTATCTTTTAGCACATAATGAAATATATACTAATAAATTGCCTTTATCTAAATTTCCCTCAGCTCAGCTAAGGTTTTGGTTTGTATTTAGCTCCACCACGCTGATTGTTGTACATTTGTTACCAGCCAAACATTCAATTATCTTACGAAATCACAATCATAGCAGTGCATAAGATAAATTAATATAAACGGAAATTCACCGTCACATCAATATAATAACTATTCATGTAATTTAACTAGAGTCGAGATGGCCTAGTGGTTAGAACGCGTGCATCTTAAGTCTTAATCGACGATTGTGGGTTCAAACCCAGGCAAGCACCGCTGGTTCATTTGCTTAATTTGTCTTTATAATTCGTCTTGTGCTCAGCGGTGAAGGAAAACATCGTGAGGAAACCTGCATGTGACAAATTTCATAGAAATTCTGCCACATGTGTATTCCACCAACCCGCATTGGAACAGCGTGGTGGAATATGTTCCAAACTTTCTCCTCATAGGGAGAGGAGGCCTTTAGCCCAGCAGTGGGAGTTTACAGGCTTCTGTTGTTGTTGTTTATTGTTGTAATTTAACTCATTTTAATTCAATAAAAAATAACGGCTTTGTTAAAAAGCTTTGTAAAAATAAAAAGTAATTAAAGT
Source organism: Vanessa cardui (assembly GCF_905220365.1). Taxonomy (NCBI): domain Eukaryota; kingdom Metazoa; phylum Arthropoda; class Insecta; order Lepidoptera; family Nymphalidae; genus Vanessa; species Vanessa cardui. Next base: position 11,790,860 of record NC_061124.1, read on the forward strand.
CCTCATTTAAATAACGATATATTATTTAAAGGGTTATTTTAATTATAGTATTGATAGTTTGAAAATGTCATTAAGTATTCGAAGTGAAATTGTATTTTTGTTTACTTTGTTTTATGATTTTATTGTACGTCCCGTTACACAGTTCTTTTGTTATGTGTTTATTGTAGCAAGTTAAATAATTTATAGATTACTTAGAATTATGAAAATGAGCCACAAATAGCTTTGTAATCTGCTATATTGATTTTCACATACTATTTATGTAAATATATGTAAATTTAGGTAAATATTAAACCCACCCCGCATTGGAACAGCGTGGTGGAATATGTTCTAAACCTTTTCCTCAAAAAGGAGAGGAGGCCTTTAGCCCAGCAGTGGGAATTTACAGGCTGTTGTTGTTGTTGTTGTTGTATGTAAATATTACTATTTAAACTAATTGTTTCAATATGTATTTGATGTTTTCGATAGTGCTAATATATTTGTAAGAGTTCCACTCATACGGTTTTTGTGTAAATTTTATTTTAAATGTGGATTGCTCTGTTCGTTTTACTTTGATGTGTTATTTACAGAATTATACGACGATTTTTATTTTTAATTAAAGTAATTACATCTACAGGTTCACAGTTGCATATACATTCTTTTAAATTTTATTTTGTCGTTTTATGTTTTAACTTATTATTGAACACATATTATGAAATAGCAGATCTTTCCTCGACATGGGGGTAATGGGGTTAGTCGTCTTCTTGGAAGAATTGGGGTTTTTATATCACACTTTGTAATATTGCAATAAATAGGAAAGGTTTTTCCTATAAATGTATTTTTGGGGGTGATAATCTACGAGATAGAGATCTCTGTTTTCTTTACTTTATATTAAGGATTTTATAATGAATTATATTTATTACGAAAGGTAGATACAAACATGTATATTAGGTACTAGTTTTTTTACCCGCGTATATTAAGTACTAGTTTTTCACCCACTAGTGAAGGCGATGTCTTATTTGTACATAAAAAATCAACCCATTTCCCATAAAAATGAGAATTAAAGTAATTTTCTCTTCTTTCAATGTTTTATTTGTGATAGACATACAAATTTACTTTCTTATTAGATAAGGATAAATAATATAACTCACTCACGTATAAATACGGAAGTAGTATATAAGGGGACATCCACAAAATACATCCGGAGTTGAGGAAGAGGGGGTTACAGTGTAGCGTTAAGTTGCGTGTTAAGGGAGGAGGGTGAAGTACGTAAAAAGGTTACATAGGTAATGAAAATAAAATGACATAAAAAATCTGTAATTAATTAGTTATAGATAAACAAATCAGTAGATAGGTATTGAAAGTTGCTTCAGATCGCACAAAGCTGGAACTAAGAGCTGTAAGGGTAGCTTGTATCTTTAAATTTCACGTATTATAATCCTATATAAATTTTTCAGGATGCCTAGTATCATATGAGTATAATACGTGAAAATTCGGGGGTATTTCTGGAAATTATAAAACTTACTTATGGACAAAATCTTAAGTACTCTTATAGGTTATCAAAACTCTACTACCTACTGGAGAGGTTCTATAATAAATATCTCAATCCTAAGACAAATAAATTAAGCAGGATTATATTTTTTCCACAGATTGTTATTTTAGCGGTTTTAGGTTAATTAATATGGATCATTAATATATAATTACCGTTATTTCTGTAATGTAATATGTTTCTTTGTCGGCGAAACAATTGTTAATCTTAATCCCATTTGCGGTTATTAAAAATCAAATAACAATTATCATAAAGAACGGTATCGTTATAATGACATAAGCTATTTCGATGTGTGATAAGCTTGTATATTATTTCTTTACAAATACATTAAGAACTTAAAGCAAATGGCGCCTAGTTTGTTGAGGAAAAATCTATGATTGTGTAATTAAATTATATGTATATAAGTAGAGACTACAGTTGCCATAAAAAAAATTAAAAACATAAATTTAAAAATATAGATTTGTTTTTTTTTTTTTTAGTTATAAATATTGGCAAAAGTAAAAATATTTTCGAAAGTCCAGTAATGTCTAATCAATGTTGAATATGTCCATTTTCCGGTCAGCGCACCGACACAGAAATATTCGTAGGGCTACGAGAGTGCCCTTATCGCGAGTAAAAAGTAATGCGCTCAGCCTTTATGGCAGTTGCGAGACACGCTCTTTATTACGGAGGGCAGGCGGGCGGGCTGGGGTCACAACGAGTTAACATATATTGATATAAAATGAAATAGTATAATGATATATATAAATATAAATTGTATGAAAAGTTACTTTTTAATAAAAAAAATAGTAACAGTTCCAGTGGGAAGTACTCGGCAAAAATATCCATTACATATAAAGGTTAGGAATAACATTCTTATTACTTTATATAGTCACAGGTTCGATATTCTATAATATTGATTTGAAGTTAATACACATTTATTCCTCACGACAGAATAATATAAGAATAATATTCCCTGAGAAACGCATTATAATTATTGTTGTATACACAGCATATAACTTTTTAAGCGTTCACTTAGGTACAAATTACCCTCATAGCTACAGCTACAGTTTAACACCTAAATACATACGTATCTTTACGTATTTGTGTACATACGAGTATGATTATTTTATAGATTTCATAAGTTTTTCTGAGTTGTTGGATGACTTCTTTTTTTAAAATATATAAATACGTCGTTATATTTATCGAGATCGGCACTTAGTGCTACATAAAAAACTTTCCGTATAAAAAGGTAAACAGACATATGTCCGTATTTTATTCTATTTTTATTAATGGATATCTCTTGGTGTGTGTCTGGGAGGGCGGTATTATTTCCCCTCGCATAAAAAATGATTGTACCTTCAAATCTATCCCGGGCGAGGGCGGCTCCCTCGCAGCCTCCCTAATGTGCCCCCACTGCGTATATGAATGAGACGATCTTATACAAGGATAAAATACCACGAGTGCCTAGCTGGGTTGTGACTGTATTTCAATAAGTGTTTCGCGTATATAACGACTTCAATTTTCTACTACGGTAAACTGAAATTATGTAGACGAATACTATAATACTATATAAATCTTCGTTTAATATATTTCCGTAATTATATGTGAATATTAAGCATATATAGCAACTTTTTAATATATGAAAATTTCGACATCGTTTTACATTCGTCGTTCATTCAGTTCAGAAACGTTGAATTTTATTATTCTAGATCTATCTCATTAACAATTCCATTATTTTCCTTATATTAGGAACATAGGGAAAGGTTTTTTTTTTTATATTGAATATGTTTTATGAAATATCTTGTAAATATTTTTTTCTAGGTCTACATTGTAGGTGCCCGTTACGTTTTCTTGTTTCGTGAGTTCGCTTCTAGTATTCATTTGTTTTTATAATAAAATCGGACGGGTTAATGGCGGGAATTTGTTGGTAAGTCAAGCTGCCATAGACATTGGCGCTGTAAGAACTGTCAACCATTCGGTGATAGAATATCTGTTGAATTGCTACCTAGACAATACACTTCAACCTAGTATTCAAGCTTCGCTTTATGTATTTGGATTTTTTTTTAATTTAAAATCAAATCAAAGAACACATGTTAATAGTATTTCGTAAAATAATATACTAGGTAAATAATGTAGTCACAAAGTTCATTTTTTTAAACTGTTTTCTATATTAATTCAACTTATGTATTAAATACAAGTAATTTGAATATCATTATAAATAATGAATATGCGATAAAATAAAGAAGGTATAACGTTACTTGATACGTTTAATTGACTGGTCTACTTCTTTAATTAGTTGATTTAATTATGATTTTAAAACAATCTTGTATTGTGCTGTTTAGTGTGACATTTCATCGCTTCGTGGTACCGATACATGATTTTTTTTTGTTTATTAGGTCATATTGACTTTGGAAATTGATATAAAAGTACTAAGTCGTATTTTCTCGTCTGAATTCGATCATTCTTCTCAAATTTAGTTATATTTCGTCCACGTCGCACTTTGTACTAAATTCGTCATTAGCATACAACTAAAATATAATAAAAATTTGTATGATTAATTCAACGAAATAACCTTTTCACGTTGTTTCAGCTTTATTTGAATAAATATTTATTTTTTATATAATTGTGTTGAATTTTACATATTGATATACTTAAAATTTAACTCCTTGGTGTGATTGTTCAAACAGAAATAAAAAAAAAGTAACAGGCTGATATTGTTTTAAGTATCTGTCAGTTTAAGTGAAACTGTGTACATTATATTTAAAGATATTATTTTTTCCGACTCGAAAATGTTTTTGTTTTGGAAATAAACACGAAAAAATAAACTATATATATATATATATATATATATATATATATATATATATATATATATATATATATATTAATGAATTTAACAAACAAAGTCACTCATCTGAGTCGTTTATTTCCACCTCGATTGAATAAATATGAATTAATTCTAAACTGTTTAAAAATTTATAGTTACATTGTGTTTTTGTATTGAAAATTGTTTATTTAATTTTATATGTAAATAGTACGTGAAACAACGAATTTTTTAAACGAATAATTAAACATTTATATATTGAATTAATTTAAGAAAACAATAATCTTTATTAATGAGGCGATACTTTTTGTAATTCACAAAAAAATACTATACTTATGTACATACAAATTGTACCAAGTACATAACATGTATTATAGGTATAAGGTTTTTGAATGTAACATTATGAAATTGAAGATGTTCTTCAATGTGTCACCGGTTTAAATTTAGAATATTAATAATGTAATATTAATAAGTTTACTTATATAATTATAACATGTGTTGTTTTCGTTTTAATTATATTTTTTATTATTATTTTAAATTTTCATTTTCGATTGGTTTTTTTTTTCAAAGCTTAATTTATTGTTTTAAGAAAAACAAAGTATGTTGATCATTATGTTTTCTCTAGGCAAGATAACATTTTAATTATGTATCAATGTTGTTTAAACATATTCATCCATTGTGGCGGTAAAAAGGCAGTGACGGTTTGTGTGCTATATGTATGTTTTTATAAATCGAACGTTATTTAAGTAGACGCTTCAGCTAGTAATTATATATATTATATAATATTTACTTTTAAAAAGTAAAACAAAAAAATAGCATAAGGACGGAGTTACTCAATTATGACCTGGAATCATGTATAATAGTTTCATTAATGCGTTTGTCCTTTCAGTATTAAGGGTCATCTGCTTGCTATATTGGCTGGATTGGTAATATACGGAACCGTGTTGGATTTTAGGTGGTAGTGTTCAAACCTGATCAAATAATGTATATTTGTGGCAAATTTTCTTCATGAAGATATTTGTCACCAACATTGGCGATGTGAGAAATATAAACCATTTATTGGATAATATCACCAACCTTGGAAAATAAAATGTGCCCTTGGTCATTAGTTTATTCAGCCTTCAAATCGGAATACTAGGTAGACTTTTATTATTTTATGGAATAGGTTGGTGGACGAGCATATGGGCCACCTGATGGTAAGTGGTCACCATCACCCATAGACAATGAAGCTGTAAGAAATATTAACTATTCCTTACATCGTCAATGTGCCACCAATCTTGGGAACTAAGATGTTATGTCCCTTGTGCCTGTAGTTACACTGGCTCACTCACCCTTTAAACCGGAACACAACAATACTGAGTACTGTTATTCGGCGGTAGAATAACTGATGAGTGGGTGGTACCTAGCCAGACGGGATTGCACTAAGCCCTACCACCAAGTGAACCTAGGTAATGTATCGGAAATTCTATTACATAACACAGTGAAAGAAGTATAAAAAGCCGATTGCCTTTACACTTTATGTAGCTTATTGTTAGACTATAAATAAAATATTAAACAAACTAACAGCTGTGCTAATAATAAAGTATTGACTAGCGTTTGTAAAACTTAAAAATAAAATGTTTAACGAAAAAAAAAAAAAATTACTTATCGTCATACAAAAGTGTTACCAATTAAAACAATACAACTTACATCACTTGATCAAATATTTTCACTATTGCTTTAGTTCGTTGCAAAATACTTTATTATTTTGGGCTACGTCAATATTGGAAAATTTTGACTTTTCAATAAAAAAATTATAGCAAGGTCTCTCTTTATAATTCATTTAAGCAAACATCGTTGCTTTATTGATATTGGGTTTATGGAAATATACTAACGCAGTACCGAAATGTCTTAATGATTAGGTATGAAAATCCGTAACATACGAAGTAAGACCGTTCCTGTTTGGATTGCATGCTTTCCCAGTTTAAAGAGTATAAAACTATTTTACTAAATACTAAGAATTATTAAGAAAAATCTGGGTAAAACATTATTACTTCTCTTGGTGATTAAAACATTATTGGTTAAGTTGGTATATACATATCGTATGATACTTAAGTTAAAAAAAAAACTGTAGATTATTTTAAACTTTAGCAATATAATCTGTAGTACTGAAACTGACTAGAAACAAATTTAATTTTTTTAGTTATTAAAAAAAATAAAAAATCGTTGTTTCCTTTTTTCTTTACGATAATTCCATGGAATGGGTAAGTAGAGCACTGCGTGAGTCCTTTTGCTTCGAATTACAAAGTTTTGCAGTTTCACTTTTTTTTAATTTTTGTTTGTATACAGTCTGTAGCATTTTTCTTAAATTTCGTATAAAATAATCAAAAGTTTAAACTATCGTTGCTTAGACAACCACTACTTTATGTAATTATTAAAAATACTTTAAAAGTATGTAATACTTGAATATAGTCAAGGAATTGACTTATTTATATAAGTTATATGGATTAAACAGCTATAAGAAATTATTTAACCTTTAAAATGTATGAATAAATGTACAAATGCTCTTAGTAAAGTCACTTAAGAAATGTAAACTTAAAAATATTTATACAGTCTATAATTGAGTATCTAAATACTTTATTATTATTAAAATTTAATGGATACTAAAGAAGTATATTTACCTGAAAGATATTCTACATAAAACGTTTAAATATCATCCTGTGCGCTGACAGTGACCTATGAAAGTAAGCGTCGTTTTACAATTTTTTTTAAACCGAAACGTCCACCATTGGCCGAATCAGCTGCCGACCGCTATAAATCAACCTCTGCTCATTCAGTAGCCGAAATTTGCGTTACTTAGGAGCTGCGCACTTTTTAAAACCTCCATTGTTGTTAGATAATGCTAAAATTCCTTGCAAATTGTTTTTAAAGACAACAATTTTGTATTTGTACTGAGTTCTTTCTTGTGCTTGAAAGATACCTTGATATCATGTATCGTTATTCAAATTTGGATACGTATTTTTGAAAATGAAACTAATGGAATATGGCAAGCGTCTTTTAATTTTTTGAGAAAAAAAATTGTAACGTCAAAAACAAAAAGTCTTTGCTACTTGAGCGAGCAAAAAGTATCGGCACAAGTCGGCACGAGGCGCAGCTGTCGTGCTTCCTCTTCCGAGAAGGAAAAAAAAAAACTAGCAAAATATTGGATATCGAGAGCTGTCACTAAGGAAATCTGTGCGTTTTGCAGCTAAAAAGACCAACAGCCGCAAAACTATTATTAAATATAGAAAAATAATATTATTCCACATTTGAAAATAGAATTCTTAATAAATTATTAAATAACAGTAATTTTGTTAAATAATATGATTGATAAATTATTTTATTATTTTAAAGTATTGAGCATAGAGCACTTTTGTTTTTTTTTTTGTGCAAAAGTAAATCTCGAAACTTTTTATCCTCTTGTCTTTGAAATCCTCACTGTATCGAGCCTTTGTTTCTTTATGCTTTCCGGTTGCAAAACCCAGTAGCTGATTGTTAAAAAAAATATTGGCGCGTTTTCTTAGAAGGACCTGAACGGATAATACGTAAATTGAATGCATTTTTTGTATGCTTTTAATTTTGTCGTCACGATACAGAAAGTATTTTTTATTATGTTGTTAATTGTTAGCTATTTTATGTTGTATACTGACTTTACTTTATAATAAAGATCTGGATGTATATAAAGATTTTATTTGCATATGAAACCATTTAAATATTCATAATAGTTATTATTTTTTTCTTTTTTTAATAAGATTCGTAGTCCCAGACGGAGTTAAAAAAAAAAAAAACATAGATTAATCTAGGCATAATGCCAAGATTAATCCATGATTTTTTTTAAATTATTATATTCCAAGTTTTTTAATCTATATTATTAATAAATCTATGATAAAAGCAGACAATAAAAAATGTATTAAATAAATTTACATAAAAGTTATACTAGAAGATAAAGCGGGTTTCAGGGGTTATAGTTACATAATCGACGATTTTGATTGTTATAAATAGAAATCAAACAGTGACATAGCAAAAAAACAAATGAATGGCAAAGAATAGCACGTGTAAATGCCAAAAAAACCTTATTCACGGGTCGATAAACCGGTCAGGTGGATAAAAAGCAGCAGGTTTTTTAGATGCGTGCCCGATTAGTTGCGTGAACTGCGAGGGTCTTTTTTACGTCTGTTATTTTGGGGTGCGTTTTTTCAAACTATGTAAAAGTGTCTACGCGTGGTGTAATTCGTGTTACAATATCGAATATTGACGACCATGATCGAGATTTTACTCGGTGGTAGGGCTTTGTGCAAGCCCGTCTGGGTAGGTGCCACCCACTCATCACTTATTCTACCGCCAAATAACAGTACTCAGTATTGTTGTGTTCCAGTCTGAAGGGTGAGTAAGCCAGTGTAACTACAGGCACAAGGGACATAACATCTTAGTTCCCAAGGTTGGTGGCACATTGACAATGTAAGGAATAGTTAATTTTTCTTACAGCGTCATTGTCTATGGGCGATGGTGACCACTTACCATCAGGTGGCCCATATGCTCGTCGCCAAACTATACCATAAAAAAAAGAAGTGTGTACACCGTGCTTTCATGGGAACGCCACTCCAAGGTACCGGGTTAGGTCGATGTAGAGTTCATTAGTTTTCTATGTGGTCTTGGGTCTTGGGTGTTTGTGGTACCGTCGTTACTTCTGATTTTCCATGACACAAATGCTTATGTAAGTACCATTGGGAACAGAGTTGTGTATGTGATGTTGTCCAATATATTTTTATATATTTAAGATGAATTAAGAGTTAAGATTCCTGACATCAGAGTAGACGAGGCTGTACTTTCTGAACGAGGAACCGACACCGCTGGATTGCAGTAAATAGGATTAAAAGAATTACTACATATAATTATATATTATTCATTATGGATTATGTATATAGTATTTTTAAATGAAAAAATAGGCAGTGTGAGCCACGTCTTCTAAGAAGATAACAAGCTTGAAGTCTAGCGAAGATCTGCTGATGCTTAGTAAAAATATAAAACGCTAAAATGTATAAACATTAAATAAAAAAGGCACGGGAAACTGTCAGACTGTAGATGTAGTAGGTACATTAAATAAAAAAATGATGAGTTTATAATCAGATAATTATTATGTTAATTATTTATAGTTAATGTGTTAAACGTTAATCGTAATAAAAAAAATTAACATGTAAATTTTAGACAATTGAATTATATATTAAATCTTAAAATAAATAGATAGTTCCTGTTATTATAAAAACAGTATTAATTCACCAATTTTTATGCATCAGTCGTTTCATATTTTTTAAGTCCCATTGACTTGGTCGAGAACGCGCAGACCATACTATAACCGGTTTTTTTTTATAAAAAACACGTCTCTCACGTTTTTATTCGTTTTTTTTAAACTCGTGTATTAGTTTATTAAGGTATGTTTACACGTGTTCGTTTTTTTCGAATCTTTTGTTAATGGTGCTTACTGAATGACTTTAACACCGATATCTTTTTATTGATAGGATGTATTATTATAGTTTTTTTTATCTATTATAAGTAGATAGACGATCGAACATTCGAATTCGAAATTTGAATTATTTATACATTGCGTGAAAGAGATAGAGCGATATTTTTTGTGTAAGGTTTCTATATACATTTTATTGTTAATTGATATTAATTAATATTTATGTAACTGCGTATGATATGAGTTTCCTCGTATTGATTTACAAAGAACAAATTACACTTATGGTTGAAAGGTTGATTATCATCATAATAAAAAATATTTATTATTTTTTTATAGAATCAAAAATTAATTTTAAAATACCTTGTCAGTTATTATAAATAGCACTTCAAATAGGTTTCATATACTAACTAAATTTGTACACTATGTATGCGTTAAATAGGATATACATACATAAGACCAAAACAAGCTCAATGAATAACCATCCATATAATACATAAAATGCAAGGTGCGAAATCTGTTACATTTTAACAAATGTATTAAATAGTGTACATTTCAAAAGCGTAATTTATAATTTATGTTATCTCAATAACTATTGTAATTGGAGCTATTATTGCGGGTCAGCCCTAAGACGCTTCGGTCCTTTGTCACCGGCCCGTGGGGTCAAAATGGTCGAGGGGTCAGCGATTTATTGCATTTTCTGAAAAATTACACCCGTGACATTTGCGTCAAAAATTTTGTAAGAGATTTTATGGAATTAAAACTGGGCCATTGTTGCAAAATCTTTTGTTTATTTAATCTGTGTTATAACACATTTCGAAGTAAAATAATATTCATTGGTTATGTTACGCCTTGCACCTATTATAAATAATGCTTTACCTACACGTATCTGCCTGATTTTAATAATACAAATTATCCATCAATTAAAATACATTTTTTTTTCTTACGAAAAATATTTAGTACCTTTAATAATCTATAAGTTAGTAAATCTATTTTAATAATGAAGTCTTACGATGATAAAGAAATTTTAATCTAAATAAGATTTTTACGTGAAATGTAAAATTGTAGATATGTATTTGACATTATTTTTAAAGATGGTTCTCTTTATAAATGAAGCAAAGTTAACGTTCCAAGAATGGGTACTGAATAAGGATGGTGACATTCTCAAGGCGACCGTTAACCTTTGCTCTGCAAGAAGTGTGCGATTTGACCGTTAGGCAATTAAAATCCGAACACAATCCACCCATTGACCCGTAACCCAAACATCTTCCCATCAGATTCTAAAAAAAAAATAAATCAACTATCGAACATTCGAATTCGAAATTTGAAAATGTGTCAAAATCGAAACCAACGGTCCTCGAACAATGGCCGCGGATATATAGTTACATTTTATTTCAATGTGCAATTGTTATCGAAGACTAAAGGGTAGGTAATCTTCTTAATGGCGTGTGTGAAAAGATTATAAATTAAGTTTCAGCTACAAATAAAAGTGACCCTTGCATTGTTGGGGTGTCAATACGGTGACCGAGGCTTTGTCTGACCCCCGGCTTACGCCAATTTGCAAGCTTCGTTTCATCCGTGACCGGAGATACGTAGTGAGGATTTTGAGTTGAAATTGTAACAATCAATGTATCAATTTCGAGAACTATCGAAATATTGATATGGATTTATTAAATGTTATCGATTTCGTCAAATAAATGTTAAGTAATAATATATAATTCGACAAAAATAACGTTTGGTTTTATAATAATTTTATCATCTGTGAGTCTGTGCCCACGCTACTTTTTTATATAACAACCATTTTTAAAGTCAAAATCTATTCTAATAATAATCACGTAAAATAATAAATTGACAGTTAAATAGATTTTCAATAAAAACCTTATTAAATGTATTCGTAGAAGGGAAAGGGGTTGATTCTTTTCTCGTATTCTGTAAGCACACATTCTCCTGCATAAAAAATAATAATAAAATGATATAAAGTATTAGGCGTCATTAAAATACTAACAATTATAATATTTAAACTTAATACAAGACTATAATAGTGATAAATAGCGCGGACTTAGTAGTTTTTGAATACCAGGTATGATATATGCAAGACGGCTGATAGGAGCTGGATGAGAGAAGTCCAAGAACAATTATAGTGGCGTGCAATTGGAGAGGCCTATGTCCAGCAGTGGACGAACATAGGCTGTTGATGATGATGATGATGATAAGGCAGGATAATCTATTTTTTTAATTGGGTCATGAGATTCTGCGTTCTGGAGATTACCTCTTACATGGTAGCTTCACTTAAGTGTAAAATGACGATTCAAAAGTGCTTATAAAAGCCTACTTCAATAAAGTTTATTTTGATTTTGATTTTTATTTTTGATACAAACAAATTTTACCTCTTTGAAATATATATATGGATAAAATACCGGCAGTTTTATTTTCAACATTTTTATTCCTAATATGAATTCGTTATCACAAGCACAAATATGTGCCAAGTACATTTAAATTAAAAAAAAAAATGTCTATTCCAACTTTCCTTTAATTCCAATCAATAAATCACAGAATATTCCCAGGAAACGGACGAATGCTGAGCTTGAAATTTAGATCGGCCATAAAACGCACTCAGTGTTGACCATTAGCAGGACAATGCGCTTGACCCCTCGCAAAAATAATGGCAGGGGGCAAATAAATTAAAAATACCTCAAAAATACCCCTTGACTATACAATTACATATAAAAACTAAAATCACAACAAGCTATTTTCACCTTTATCACATAGCATCAACGGCTAAAATGGCATGCAAATGTATAGTACTGTTACTCATTTATCGACATATCCAAGGGAGGAGTCCGCTTAAAATGTTAGATTGAACCGTTACATTAACGATTGACGTTTTGAAAGGAAATACGTTCATATATCATTGGAAAATGTCACAAACTTAACCAACATATCGCTATTGTTGGTACTAAAGGTCGTATGATGTGTTAAGGACCTTATAAATCGAATGTCTCAGAAATTGAATTACCATCAATTAAGAGAAAAATATTGAGGATGTTAACACAGATTTAGTGTTAACTACATACCATACAAGACCTATATTTCGCTCAAACTTGCCGTTATAAGCTCTGAAAACTCTTTCAGGGTTATTTACTCCATGGAGGTATTGCCTACTATCAGTAATTTCGACGCTAAATATGTGCCATTCATTTCAAAATCCCGTGAAGAGTGGCTGAGATGACGTCATCGTATAGTATATAGATGACATGATAGGTCATATTATCTAATTAATTTAGTTCTGTAGCCTACTCTAAAAAGTATCAATAGCCCATAGAAATTGCAGAAGAGAAAAATAAATCATAGATTTGGACATTATTTGCATTTTTTGACTATATTCTACCCTAAATAGAGGTCTTGATAAATATCTTCATTTATACGGCAATCCTACCCGCTCAGCTATTTATATATACTATAATTTTACTTTTAACTACTCATTGTCTTTAAGATATTATAATGTACTATAATATTTAATATAAAATTTCAAATGTCATCGAATTTTAGGTTATCATTTTAATAAAACAAAATTAAAATAGATATGTAGTTAGTTTTTTATAATCTTTAAGAAAGAGTAATTTTTTTAGCACTGGCTACATAATGGCCAGATAATACATTAAAAAAACATAATGCTCAGGTACTGGCACAAATCACGTGAAATCGGAATCAGAGTGCAGTCTTTTTGTGCCACAAACAGCAAGATCGATGTTCTTTTTTTAAAAACATACCATTTTTTAACGAGCCATTTCTATAAAGCTTACATACGTGTAAACATTAGTTTTAAACGATTTTGAGTCTTATTTACATGGTTATAAGTGTTGCGATTTCATTCTAAGCATTTCAAAGGATAGTTCTTTATAGTGAATCTTTTGTGCTTTTTAAAAGGACAAGGCGATTAGGAATGTCCATTTTGTATCGTTTTATCAAAATTGGCGGCAGTAAATGCCACAATTGATGGATTGTTATTTCGCACCTGCATTGCGTAGTGTCTTAGTAGGAATGCAAAAAGCTGACTTTAATGTAAAACTTCTTTACAATTGTAATTACCTACTAGGAGAGGTTTTAGACAGAAGTCTAAAACCTCTCCTAGTAGGTACTCATGTATTAGTACTTATATTCTTAGTATATTATATAGGTACCATCAATTCGTTACTTAATCTACCACCATACAGCGATGAGTAGTATTGTTGTGTTCCATTTTAAAGGATGATTGACCCACTGTAATTAAATAACGTAACTTCTTCCACTTGCTGGGTTGACTAATATTTCTATATTATATTAAAGCGTTAACGTTTATGTATAGTGATTGTCACTTACTATTTGATTGGCCATTTGCCTAAATAGGATATGTAAAAAAAGAGAGTTTTCTTAGCTTGTTTTTCTTTGAAGTACATAATCGCTCACAGTAGCTATTCCTTGAACTATTTACAGGCAATCATTTAAATTGCAAGCTTTACATCTATTAACGTACTAAGATTTATCAAACAAATCCTATTATAAGATGTACATTATAATTCATTACTTCATATAAAAAAATACCTACAGACGTATTGATAACCTCCTCTTTTATGAAGTCGGTTAAAAATCATGTAAAACATATCGAAGCTGGAAAGTCATATACGAGACTGTAAAATTCCATCGATTTATTTTTTCCCATTTACAAAACAAGTATATAAGTAAGATGAGATTGGGAATCTGCGATACCCTGATTCGGTCCAAACGCACCATGAATAAAACATGGCGGATTGACGGGGGGATCAACCCTTTCCCTGCTGCCAATTTAATAAACGCTCCCACAGTTTTTTGTGACAATCAAGAGAGGGTTGAGAACAATATCGAAGTATTGATTTATTTTACTTTTAGAAAAGGGGACGTGAAATTGTACGCTGGAATTATTATTACATTCATGGTTATCGAGTAAATAGTTTTATGTAATACTAATGATCTATACGATAAATAAAAATTTTAACAATAACAAAAACAGACTTTAAACAAAACACTTTTTTAATACAAATAAACATTCTCTAAAAAGTAATAAAAGTAATTGCATATTTAACATATTTTTTTGAGTCCTCCTAGGTAAATTGAAATGAAAAATATAAGACTAATTATATTTGGAGCCGGTGTCAGCCAAGAAAACCCTATAGTATATCTATCAAAAAACAATACGAGAATATTAATACAAACAAAAAAAAAATGTAATATACATATAACCTCCTCCTTTTTGAAGGTTGATAAAGAATAAAAAATAGTTGTTTTAGGCTATAGCCCTAACAGATAGACATAAACTGTCTCAGACTTTATTTGAAGGCTTTTTTAAGGCATACAATACTGTAGTACATTTTTTTGATCTATCTCGTAGATATTTTTAGTCAGCGTTTGCAATATAAGTACGAAAGATTTGTTGATTTACGACATCACTTCAGAAACCTCTAAAATGATCAGTTTTTCTCTACTATATTGTAATGTACTACACATAGATGATAAAAAAGCGTGGAATTAATGTTGTTGACTTCCAGGCAGGATACATTACATACATTTATAATTGTATATATGCCTGTATTTTTTAAATTTTAAAAAAGGTTAACTACTGAGTTTCTCGCCGGTTCTTCTCGGTACAATCTACTAAGCGAACCGGTGTGGTAGCTTCACTTATTTGTTAAATGACGATTACAATGTGCTTGTAAAACCCTACTTGAATAAAGTTTATTTTGATTTTGATTTTTGACATAAACCTTTCCCTTGAATCAGTCTATCGTAAAAAAAAAACCGCATCAAAATCCGTTATGTAATTTAAAAGATGTAAGCATACATAGGGACAGACAGCGGTAAGCGACTTCGTTTTATACTATGTATAGATAGATGTATTGATTCATTCACATAACAATGGAATGAATGAATACTGTATTAATTGATGCATGTTAAAGACTGTAAAAAGTAAGTATCAAGTGCCATTTAAAATAGGTAGTGAATGAAATTGTAAAATAGTTTTCCTGGCGGAGTTTTGGTCTCGTTATGTCAATGAAGTCGAGATGGCCCAGTGGTTAGAACTCGTGCATCTTAACCGATGATTGCGGGTTCAAACCCAGTCAAGCACCGCTGTTTCATGTGCTTATTTTGTCTTTATAATTCATCTCGTGCTCAGTGTTGAAGGAAAACATCGTGAGGAAACCTGCATGTGACAAATTTCATAGAAATTCTGCCAAACGTGTATTCCACCAACCCGCATTGGAACAGCGTGGTGGAATATGTTCCAAACCTTCTCCTCAAAGGGAGAGGAGGCCTTTAGCCCAGCAGTGGATGGGGGCAGGTCAAACAAATCGAATAAAAATAAAAGTGATTTATTCAAGTATTACAAGCATATTTTATTCGGTATCAAAATATATATACGTATACAAAAGATAATAATAATAATTGATTATATTCCAGAAATAAAAATAATAATTTCATAATATACGAGTATCTGTAATTCTTGTATCTTGCTTTTGCTAACATCATCTTAACTTCGATATACAGTGTAAACTCCATGTAACGTCACTCAATTTAACGGCAACTCTCTAATGCGTCGAAATCAATTGGTTTTAGTTGGTTTAGCTTGAATTCCATACAATGATACACTCTACATAGCATCACACCCACTCTCAATAACGACAACAATTGAGAAATAAAAAGTACCTTTTAAGTTGCTAAAATTAGTAAAAAACTACGCACAAACTTTCAAACTATAAAATGGCTATTAAAAGACAATCACTGTGTATTGACGAAAAAGTTTTACTGATACGCGCTGTAGAAACGTTAGAAAAAATAAGTGATGTTGCCAAACGCTTTGGATTTAGTCGCTCTACCATATCCACAATATGGAAAAATAAAGAAAAAATTCTCCAAGCTGAGGGCGAGAGAAAATCTTCCAAAAAATTAAAGAAAACTAAAAACTTGGATCAAGCTGTTCAACGCCAGAATAATATTAGGCATATTATTCTCGGGGCCACTCGTGAAAGCTAAGGATAAGAGAATTTTGCTGAAGAACTTGGTATAACTTCTTTAAAAAGCATCAGAAGGTTGGTTTGGCAAATTTAAGCAACGTCATCATATCAACTGTGGTAAAATAAGTGGCGAAGAACGAAGTATTGATACGAATGTGACTCATGATTGCGTTACTAGAGTGTGGTCAAAATTCATAGAAAAATATGCGCCAAGAGACATTTACAATGCTGATGAAGCAGGAATTTTCTATAAGTTGACTCCAGATAAAACTCTGAAGTTTAAAGGAGAACAGTGTATAGGAAAGAAAGCTTTCCAATGAACGTATTACGGTGCTTGTTGCTGCTAATGTGGATGGCACAGAAGGTTCAAGAACAAAGAAATAAAGAAGATGAGACGGATGAGCTTGAGCCTCCACCGAGCGTTAAAGAAGCTCTGAAAGCAGCTAAATTATTGGAAAATTACTTCCTTTATCACCAAGGTGCCTCAATATCTGATATAAATAAAATAATTATAAATATATAACAAAATTGGTGGTGCAGCAAAAGGCGTCAGACAAAAATAACAGAGTATACGCAATAGCGTTCAAATAAGATATTTTTTTTTTCGTACATAACTACTAACAATAGACTAAAATAAACTTTTTTTTCGAATTCTGATTTTTCTTCTCTTCATTTAACGACCACTCTCTATAACGCCATAAAATGCACAGTCCGTTCAGTGACGTTATATAGAGTTTACACTGTATTTAAAAAATAATACACTTTTTTGTTGTCATATTTAATCAATAAATTACTACTAATTAACATTTTTTAATTATCACTTAGTATAGATGGCCAGTATATATAATAGTATTCAGAGCTTTCATTTACGAGACGACCATTAAATCTGTCGTTATTTGCCGGGCTAAATGTAGTAACGCTATCAACGACCTCATACAAGATATATGGACCGAAATGATTCTAGGTTCTTTTCTTATAATCGGGAATTTCCCTTGTGCTCATAACTTTAGATTCCCTTCGTGAATATTTTTTTCCGAAGGTTGAAATGGGAAGGAGGATGAGGTTAGAAGGAGACGCCAATAAAATCCATACTTATAATATTTGCAGCCTTCGCACTTCACGCACACATGGACAACGCGATTTAGCTCTCTTTGGAGAGTTCAGCACTATATACAGAGTGTTTTGATTGACTTAGTTGTATAGAAAAAAATAATATATTTTGTTTTTACGTCTGTGTTTTGTTATATAAACAGAAAAACATATGGCGTATTTAAATGATATTAAACATTGTAAGCTTACAACATGCTTGTATGTATTTAATTTCAGCTTAACAATTCATAATTGTACAAAACTAAGATAGGTACAACAACAAACAGTCTCTATATCTATTACTTAAAATAAATAGCACTTGAAACTTAGTACTTGATAAAGAGGAGTATTATTGCAATTGATATTGTAACTGAATGCAACTGTTTATTTATAAAAACAATAATATATACCTATGTTGGCCCAATGTAACAGCCTGTATAAACGCACACATATACATCCCGAGCGTCGCGGCGCTAAGGAAAAAATGTACGATGCCATAAAAAATCACCGTCCATTCGCTCCCGGCGTTTTACTCGTTTTTTCCCCTCAGAGGGTCGCGCGTTGCCTGGCAACGAACACGCCCCTCCCGGGATAAAAGCTTAGGACATTTTATTGAGTAAAAATGTTCCATGCTTTAGTTCGTTAATGTAATATTAAATTTATAAAATAAACTGTTAATAATAAAATAAAAACTATAGTTAGGCGTCGCTATGATGATTAAATTAACAAAGATGAAAAGTATAAAAAAAAATATATATATAATGATAATTAATTCTTCCTGAACGTAAGTTAGGTTAGTCTTCTGAGCAGGAGATGAGTTTTCGTTGAATACATATATATTTAGATATAGTTTAAGAGTTTACCATATATTCATTTCAACAACATAGAAAAGTGTATGTAATATAAATATAAATATTGGACAACATCACATACATTACTCTGATCCCAATGTAGGTAGCTAAGTGTTATGGAAAATATATGTATATGCCGCAGTATCAGATATTAATAATTTGATTGTAATCACATAGTAAAGGACTTGGTTATGGAAAATAAAATCTTTTTGTCGCAGTATAAAATAATTAAAGCTTTGATTGTAATCACTTAGTTTAGAGATTTGATTCTGGATGGCCAGTGAGGTCAATCTCTCTTCGTCATGTAAGAAAAGTAAGGAATGTCAGCTGTCAAGAAGAGGATGACAGATGGTGTCGTGAACTATGGAATATTGTAACAAATCAATATAGGCACGATTCTATTACTTACTACTTACTTTTTATAACACAAGCGCTTACATTGGAATCTGAGTAATGTAGGTGATGTTGTCTCATAATTATTTATATTATTTCGTGAATATGTATGACGAAGATAGTGATCCCGTACCAAGCAATCTTTTTTAGACGTTTGTCGTCAGGTGCTAGGCATATAAAGTAATCTATGCCCTCCCTTTCAAGGACATAGGCTGATTACTAGTCAAAGCTTGATTAGTAAATTTCATCAAATAAGATGCAAAGGTATGTAGGCAGAAAGACTTTCCTATCATCATCATTATCATTATCCTTGCATAGAATAAAAAAATGATGCTTGCCGGCGTCCGTCTCGTTCAAATTGTTTGAACACAGTAGTTCTTCAAAATATTGAAACTTTATCTTTAGTTACAATCCCTTAGTTTCTTTAATAATTTCAATTTGATTTAATTTGTAAGTATACGTACACAAACATACATCTACATATGTAGGTACAATAGAATATAAATTCTACTTCAACAAATTTTAACTCGCATTTTTGTAACGATCGCTTAGATCCTTAATTATTTTCAATTATATTCATTTTGAAACATTAAATAAATCTTATATTTTGTTATCAATTCTTGAAGTTCCACTTCAGGAATATACCTTCGACAGGGCGTCGTTCTCACCAGTTATTCTGATAGACAGCAATAGTACCAACAATACATTGCGTTTAATTATGAATGACCAGTGTAATTGAAAGCCCTTAGTATTCCATGGCTTTTTTTGTTTTTTTATGGTATAGGTTGGCGGACGAGCATATGGGCCACCTGATGGTAAGTGGCCACAATCACCCATAGACAATGACGCTGTAAGAAATATTAACTATTCCTTCCATCGTTAATGTGCCACCAACCTTGTGAACTAATTGTTATGTCTCTTGTGCCTGTAGTTACACTGGCTCACTCACCCTTCAAACCGAAACACAACAATACTGAGTACTGTTATTTGGCGGTAGAATAACTGATGAGTGGGTGGTACCTACTCAGACGGGCTAACTCAAAGCCCTACCACCAAGTAAATTAAGTATGGGCCTTAAATTACACTGAATAACATCTCTTTAACTGGCTGGTGATGCATTGGAGGTATAAGAACAGATTTATATATGCCAATGTTTTGTATGGCGAACATTAGAACCATTTACCTCCCAGACCGCTTAATTTTTTTTTTTAATTTTTTATTGAATGATTCAAGATCTTTTTGCTACTATACTAAATTAAAATTCTTTTATTTGAATTTCGAACGAATGTACATTTGAATTGTACAATTTGTCATACATATTTGAAGTTGAGAAAATCAGACATAAAAGAAAAATGTCAAGCGAAGCGTAAACATATACTTTGTAAATAACAAAGTCGGCAAATAGATGCGATATTCGTTCCAACTTAACTAGCAAATACAGTAACTTAATATTTGGAAATCAATTATCCATGGACGTATTTGCTCCGGAAAATAACGGGATTAGGAAAATGATATACGTCTGACCCGCCATTGTTAATGTAACTGCTGTGATTGCTTAATCTGTGACGATAAAAAAAGTTAAATTTTTTTATCAACCAAAGAGAAATATATCCCTTATTGAACATTTCATAAATAAATGTCCACAATTACAATCATTAGTATGTGAATAAATGTTTTTTTTTTTATTATACAAACATATTCGTTCCTAAAGGATATTATTATACAAAACATTCGTAAAAAACAACCCACCCGCCCCTTTTGAGTTATGTACAAAACACACGCCTAATACGATTTAAAAAAAGAATCATATCGTGTAAATAACAAATAAAAAACTCCCCTACTTTTTAAAACTAAAATAAAACGTTCCTCATTGGTTAGATTCCCCTAATAAAAAAGATAAAGACGCGTGCGATACGGGCACGCGTTCCACCATTCAAATTCAAATATCGAACGCACGCGCTCATATGTTACATACGACGGCTGCAAGTTATTATTATAATCTTACCATTTTAAAATAACCTTCCCCTGTTCCTTTTAACGAACTAATATTTAAAAATAAAGACCATCTAAGACTGGCTGGTTGGTTAAAAATACTGCGTGGAAAAAATATAAAATGAGCCGTATAGGGAAGTATTTAAAAATAGAACGTCTCCCCTTCCTTAGGGGACTAGGTTGATGTATTGTCGGTGTTACTTCGGATTTTCATAATACACAGCGTGTGTTGGTTCAGTGAGGCCGTAAGATTTGTCAATATATGGCAGACTGTGGGTGTTATTTCGGTCTGGTCACGTGTCGTGGGGAGATCGGGTTTCCTAGATATTGTATTGTTTACCTGTCCTCAAGTTACGGCTTCCGCTCTAAGGTGGAACCGAAATCCTGGAACAGTTCTCTGTACAGCCTCATATTTGTATGTCATATATTCAATTAGACTAGTCTACTCAAATTATATTTTAAAATATAATTCTACTAATTCCTAAATACTGTTAAAAATAAAAATAGAAATAAAATATATGTGAATTTATTATTGTACATATTAGATTTTATTGTATCAAAAAGTAATGGAGTACTTCAATAAGTATCAATATACAAATTTAAAAAAAAAAACTTGATAATTCAAATTAGGAATCCCATAAAACTTATATAATGTAACTTTTAAACATAAGATAAAAATAAGGATCAATTTAATTATCATTACTCACACTCCGTAAGTCGAGTTAAAACCGTCAATTTATTATTATACCCGTATCCAATTTAAAACAACACACGCCGAAGCGACCATTAGGTGTTGGGGAGAATACATTGTTTTCGAACGAACATAGAGGGGAATCTTTGTGGAACAGAAAAAACAATTTAAAAATAAAATGAAGTAATTATAAAAGGGGAGGGCGCGGCGCGTGTCACAGCCTCTTATTTATTTCTGCTCAGCTGCCGTTTAAATTTCGAACTTACGCCCGGACTACCATGTAGCATATGGCTGGCAAAGAAATTACAGATAAAAAATATTTCTACACCTGTTTATGTAACGAACAGAAAGGTAAGCATAGATAAAATACATTACGTTATTAGTTATTTTAAGAATTTGTTTTCAATGTGTTGCCATTTATTTTATTAATATTTTTTTCGCCACTGGTATCCTTAATACTTCGTTCATAATGAACAATGCGGGTACAGATTTAATTAAATAATCAATCTGACTAAACTCTGTGAACATTTTAACAAAAGGAATCCGATTTGTTATTTCGATAACAAATTATGGACAGAGGGTTACAAAACATAGATATTAGATAAAGTACGATCATTTGAAGTGCTTTTCCGTATTACAAATGAGAAATGGTCACATAATATTAATCTGTACATTTATAACGGAGATATAATGAACTTAAAAATATAGAGTAAACTATTATGATATATATTTTATTATGATACTAGTTACCTAGCCGGCTTCACGCGGATTTAATAAGAGAGAATATACTTTTAGACTGAACAGCTGACTTAAAAAAAACCTATTTACTTCCGGCTAGGTAAGTTGAAATGAATATGCATGTATTATACATTAATTTCCACCAACCCGCATTGGAACAGCGTGGTGGAATATGTTCATAACCCTCTCCTTAATGGAGGAGGAGGCCTTATCTCAACAGTGGGAAATGTACAGGCTGTTACTTTACTTTACTTTTTTTACTTTATACATATAATATACAAACAAATCTTCCACTTACATCACCGTTTTAGTTAGTAGTTTAAAGGACCAAAGGACGTCTGAAAGCGGCTTTAGTTTCAAGTATGTAGAGATGTATTATGTAAGCATGTATATGTAGCTTTATTTTAAACATAGGTATCGCCTATAACTGTATTAATGTAGCTATAATCAAGATGTCAAGAATTTAAGAACGAAGTTTACGTCATATATATAATTTAAATTTTAAGTTAACTGTAAAGCGTATTTATCTAATAAATGTCTGATGCGCTTATGTACCTAAAAGTTTTATGAATATTGGTTTAGTTATTTTTTGATAATATTGGATAGGATTATTCTGCATTAAAGGTTAAATTGAGAAAAGACGGGAATTATTATATTTTCACTGTAAGTTTTAGGCTAACATTACTTAAAAGTAACACTGTTAGCTCTAGCTAGGCCCGAGAGATTTTAGAATATTAATAGTACTTTTAATTGAAGCTATTTTGACCCAATAAGAATTTAACACAAAATCTTTGTTATGCAGTAGTTTAAAAATTGAAACAATTATTTATTGTTACATTCATCTCAAAATATAAACATACCGTTTAAGACAATGTAATATAATGTTAACGTAATGTTATTATATGTTTAATGTATGTATATCTACTAAGATTTTAAAAATATTGTTTATTTATATATTTTTTGTCGTTGTTATTGTTTTCATTCCTTACTTATATAAGATATTATGTGGTTTTCTATAACTGTAGAAACACATATATGTATATACAACAATAGCCTGTAAATTACCACTGCTGGGCTAAAGGCCTCCTCTCCCTTTGAGGAGAAGGTTTTGGAACATATTCCACCACGCTGTTCCAATGCGGGTTGGTGGAATACGAAGCACGAGATGAATTGTAAACACAAATTAAACATATATCTATAATGGTGAGTGCCTGGGTTTGAACACGAAATTATCGGTTAAAATGCACGTGTTATTACCACTGGGCCATCTCAGCTCTAAAGCTTAAGATTTCTTTATAATTCAGTGTGCTTATTTTTCTTTGCGATCCTAAGAAACAATAATAAAATTTCTTCTAATCCGGAACTATCTATTATCAATATTACGAGTAATTTGCGACATTTTAAAGGTGGCAATCTTATCTGTACATCTCGCTTCTAAGGTGGCTCTGTCTCAAACGGTCACTTAATTACTGGCCACCCGTAATGTCAAGGTGAAAAAAGTTGTTTTTTGTTGACATGTTTGTTTTACTCTGTATTTATTTATTAGCTTGAGTTATTTAAGGAAATGCAAATATAATGTTATTTCTTTATTTAAATTCTATTTTTACAAAACATTTGTACGCTATGTATTTCGGGAAGTATTTTAAAGTTAAATAAAATTAAATTCACGTAATATACCTTATATATGTTATTGGATAAAAAAAATACTCAGAATTAGATAATGTAATTAACATTGTGATAAAATTAATAGTTTGTTTTAATTTATATTTGATGATTTATGTTATCCAAATTCGTAGTATGGATTAGTTAATATTGAAGTAATTACCAATAACATACTAGAATTTTTATTATTTTTCAAGTACCATTACACATACATACAGTATTCATATATAGACAGAACTACAAAACTACACGATCTAGAATAAAACCTTTTTTAATTTGTTAAATCGAAACGTCAATTTTTTTTTAATTGATTAAGCGATATGGCACTAACCCGCATTCCAACTGACCATATCATGTAACATACTTTCTTAACCTACAAAAGTTTCAGCTGCGCGCTATTAAGCAAAAATTGTCCCCTATTTGACATCTTTTTAACAATAGACCTTAAAATGACCAGAAAAACTTCAACTGTGCACAATGGCCCATGATGCGAGGGTGGATGTTTTAAAAAAGGCATCGGTTAAAATAATTGTAGATTTATGTATGCAGTAGACATTGTGGTCTTAGTGTCCGGTTGCAGATGCTTCAGATAAAAATGCCCCATTGTTGGATGGTTTGTGCCAATTTAACTGTTTAGGATAGATTAGTTATCTTTTTGTTCAGTTGTTTTCGCTTGTAAATCATTTGCTACAGATGTTTTCAAGGTCAAATGATTTTCGTTAAAAAAAAGGATAACGTTTTATCAAAACTCAGTTGTAACGCTATTTTAAAATGTACAGCATATATTAAGATTTTTTAATTTCAATATTTTTAATGAATTCATATTTTTGATATGTTTTACACGTGCTTAAACGTGCTTTTTTATTTATAAACTATTGTAGACTAAGTGTTCTTGCAATCATACATTTTTTGTATATTATTACCAACATACAATAAGATTTATATTTCTTGCAAGCAATATGTATGCACAATAGCTGTATGAGCTCAGCTTGGTATAAATTACTAATTACTTTAGCTATGATTAATTTTTTAGCACACCATATGATATAAATCGTTGTCTATTTCAATAGCTTTCCTGGACTCTTTCCAGGACAATTCTTCACAAAAATAAACCTCAGTTGAATCGTAAAAATCGACCAATTCTACTAATTTACAACGGTTACGTTACCTTTCTGATACCTTACCGATCTGATTTCGACGGAACCACAACACGAGAGTTTAGTCATTAGAATAGAAAAACGGTTAAACAGTAACATTTACCTTTCGATAGGATTATGTTAAAATTACATTTTTTTAGTGAAACTAAATGGGTGAAAAGCGGGTATTTCACCCGCTGTGGTGTAAAAAGAACTAGTACTAATTAATATTTCATGTTTGATAATAATTGGCCACGTACACGAAACAAATTGTGATTTCTCATTACTTACATGGAATACAGCACTATCGTTGTGCCTTTTTACATAGATAGCAAACGAGCAGGAGGCTCACCTGATGGAAAGCGAGTGAGCTTGCAGGTGCGTTGTCAGTCTTTAAAGAAAGAGTATGCTCCTTTCTTGAATGTTCCCAAGTAATATCGGTTCGGAAAAACCACCGGCGAAAGCTGGTTCCACAGAGTGGCTGTGAGAGGCACAAAATGTCTTTAAAATCGCGCTGTTGTTGGTGTTGTTTTTGCCTTATGAAATTATACATAGTACAGTCACCGTGCCGTACCCAAGTGTATGTGCAAAAGGTATATAGCGTTACTTTTCTCTTCTATCTTTATTAATCAACTTCAAAAATGGAGGCTGAAGGCTCACACCGACTCCAAATATAACAATAATTGTATCTACATTATATAATCGTAAATCAACTTTTAAGTATTTAAATAAAACTAGTTATAACGGATTTTAATCGCGTATATTAATTATTTTGGACATCCCGACGTTTCGAGCCGAGATAGACCTCGAGTCTACCCGTGACCACGAACGCTGTAAAGTGCTCGAAACGTCGGGATGTCTAAAATAATTAATATACGAGATTAAAATCCGTTATAACTAGTTTTATTTCAATGTGTAATAATCGCGAAAATTTAAGACAACTTTTAAGTAGTCTTATATTTATCAGTTCATGTTACTAAGAAGAACTCTAAAAATATTTTGAATGCGCAATTAATATTTTTATAACTGTTTTGGTGCATATGAATTTGTTTTGAAATAGTTTATTATTTGAAGTCGATTACTTTGTTTTGCTTATTAGATATTATTCACAAATGTTCCAAAAATTTCATGAACCGAATAACTCTAAATATGAATAAAAGTGTGAATTCCTTGAACATCGATTTTAAAATCTGTTAGTAAAGCATTTACTACTTGCGACTGACAAGGGTAAGGGCGAGGACGAGAAGATGAGAGGCCACGTTCACAGGTTCGAAATTGTAAAGACGTTTTTACATTATAAATTGACATTTAAACATTTATGAAGTAAAAGTTATTCGAAGGCGAGGAAATTAAAATTTCAAGGTCGAATATGAGCATGCAACGTTTGAGTGAAACGTTTCTGACACTAAAATTTGACATTTCTGTGCGTTTAACACGAACATGTAACATGTATATGTACTTAGTAACACGTCACATTAAAATTCCATTATTTCTTTTTTAGATTAACCAACTATAAAATAATGATCAATCATAAATGTTACTTCTAATTGTTACAAACGAAAAGTAATTCATTACAGGTAACTAACAACTTTTAAACAAAACAGGCTTTTTAAATTATTATAATTTATAATAACATAACTAATCATAGATTTTATTTTATATGTTTGACATAGTTCAGCTTATATATCCTACACATCTTTTCACTTTTCATGTCCTTATGTTGTGTTCATATTTATTGTGTGGCGATCGCTATAGTAAAACATGGTTAGGATACCTATTTGGGTTAGACGAAAAATGTGCCACGGGTGTAACTGGCTGCAGGGGAACAATGCCCATCACGTTAGCTCCATCATCTTAAAGAAAGGAGGTCTTAGTCCGGCATTGGACAAAATGTATAACTATATTTAAACTTTACCCTATAATATATACGGCTATAGTTTGGCAAATTAATACTTCTGAATTTGTGTTGGCGTTAGAACCGCCAAGATTAAATGAATTCTTAGCATTGTTATCTTTCGGTTTAAAAAATGAGCCAGTGTAATTATAAGCACAAAGCAACTCGTCACATTGATTATAGAAGAATTTATTCAAATTTCATACGACTCCAATGTTTAATGACAGTGGTGACCACTTACCACCGGTTATCCCATTTGCAAATCCACCTACATCTTTTTTCTTATATTTTCTGGACATTTACATAGCTATGAAATATATTCATAACGCTATCTATAGAGCATTAAAATGAACATAATTATATATGTACATAATAATATAATCCCCTTTGGCTTTGTTGTCATAACGCCGTTATGAATTTTGAAGCAACTTTTTACCTCCGTATTATTTCATCATAAATAATCCAGTTATAGCTTTTAAAAGTCGATCCGTACATTAATTTAAACACTAAACTATCTCCGTCACATGCAATGAAGACGAACGACCCATCTAATGAATGACGCGAGTTTGA
Organism: Vanessa cardui; assembly: GCF_905220365.1. Classification (NCBI taxonomy): domain Eukaryota; kingdom Metazoa; phylum Arthropoda; class Insecta; order Lepidoptera; family Nymphalidae; genus Vanessa; species Vanessa cardui. The sequence goes on from NC_061124.1 coordinate 11,818,705, forward strand.
CCAAAGATTAACACAAAAATAGACGTACTAAATATAATCGTAGTTAAAAAGTAATGAAACGGCGGAATTATTCACATTAAGCTATATGTATATATAAATAAAAAATACAAATTTCGGTTGTACAGATGTTATTGTGACTTCCTCGTTGAAATGCTATTACGACTCATCTGTATTAAAAAGGAATTGAAAAGGGCAGTAAGAGATTTTTGTACGATTTAAGATTGGGCCAGTGTGTTAATTCATGTAGCATTCCAAAAAATATACTGTCCTTGTTTCCAGGGAACCAGTCCATCAGATCTCTTAACACCATCACAACTAATTCCACAGGGGCCAATAAGCACAGGGACATCGATTATTATTTTGTCTTGTTAACTCAGTTTCAGCTCAAAAGTTGGGTGAGTGAGTTAATGCAATTTTAGACAAAATAGAAGCCGATAAGTTGCCAATATTGGCAACGTTATCAGTATGTTATTATAGGTACTTCTTACAACGTCATTGTCACGACGTAAGATGCACTCACACATTGGAACTAGAGCTTCTAGATAAATATATTAAATAATTGTGATCAGATACAGAAAAGTATCAACAAGTATCCATTCTTAATAAACTGCTTTTGTGAAAAAGTACTTTCATATTCATAATATTAGTATATATTTAAGCAGGGAGCCGAGATGGCCCAGTGGTTAGAACGCGTGCATCTTAATCAATGATTTCGGGTTCAAACTCAGGCAAGCACCACTATATATAAGTGCTTAATTTGTGTTTATAATTCATCTCGTGCTCAGCGGTAAAGGAAAACATCGCGAGGAAACCTGCATGTGTCTAATTTAATTGAAATTCTGCCACATGATCATTCCACCGACCCGCATTGGAACAGCGTGGTGGAATTTGTTTCAAACCCTCTCTCCTTAATGGGAGAGGAGGCCTTAGCCCAGCAGTGGATAATTTACAGACTGTTACTTTACTTTTACTTTTACATTTAGGGATTCATAATATTAGTAGATATTTGTAGGCAATCAATTTCCTTTGTAATAAAAAAGGCACTTCTGTAAGTTAAGTTATACTGAATCTTTGATCTAAAATCTTCAAGGCGGTAGTTAAGCTGCACTTGTTTTGCCGCATGGTAGCAAACTTTTTATTTAACTTTTTTCACAGATAAAAAATATTGTAACACGAGCCGAACGGTATGCGGATGTCAGTTGCAACGATCCTTCGCGTCGAGTTAAAATGAATCATTTATTTTTTCAATTCTCTTTGAAATAATTCATTTTTATCTTGTACCATGATAATTTAATTTTAAACGTAACAAATCTTTGTCATTGATTAATTTAGACGGTTGTTCCAAGTGATTAAAAGATCTTTTTACTCTTAAAAATAACATCGATCTATGCAAGCATTTGTTTTAATAAAAGATTCAGTCCACTATAACGTTATAAAAAAATAACGTTACTAAATTATAACGCAAGTAACGAATAATTTTTAATGATGAATTTTAACTATCCGTGGCTTTTTATTCCGTTAAACCCGAAATATTTTAAGGTTTTCGCATTTCTGCTCTGCGTTTTTTCAGCTCGGTTGCGAGTTCGCTCTAGCAGGAAATGATGTTCAGGAATGAGGATATATTCTCGTTAATTTGCTCCATAAATCATCGAAAATGTTCTTTTTGGCGTTTCTGTACGAGTAGGAGGCGTCGATAGGACCTTTTTGTCGCTACATTTCAGACACTGAACCGGCAGATATCGGTTTACAAAGTTCTTTGACGTTTTTTTATGTATCTTCTTTTTATACAGCAAGTTTAAGCACTGAGGTAAATTATTAGATCCGTATGTCTTAAGCATAATTAGCAAATATTATCATACAAATACCGTTTTCAGTTGTGTTTTTTTATTTTTATTTAATTATAGTTGTGTTTTCGAACAATAAGTTTACATAATAAATTATTGTGTATAGGAAGTGTTCTAGGTTAAATACACTTATACTCGATTGATTATTTATGACATTGCGTTTTAAACTAGCTGTCACCCGCTGCGCTCGTGTTTTAGGGGTTAGTTATCATCTGTTAGGCTAAAAAAGTAGAATATGTCCTTTCTTAGATTTCAAGTTCGCAACACACAAAATTGGGTTAATTGGTGTCTTAGATTTTCGCGATTATTACACATTGAAATAAAACTAGTTTTAACGGATTTAAATCGCGTATATTAATTATTTTTATCATCCCGACGTTTCGAGCAATTTACAGCGTTCGTGGTCACGGGTAGACTGAGGTGACGTTTGTCTATTTGAAGTACAAAAGAAATATTATTTAATTAAGAAATCGTTGGCGGTAGTTGTAATATACGCGATTTAAATCCGTTAAAACTAGTTTTATTTCAATAGGTTAATTGGTTTAATTGGTTTGAGCGACAGGCAGACATAATTACTTTCACATTTATAATGTTAGTATAGATTAATACATCACATATTAGTAACATATATTAGCTATATAGTGTCGCCAATTTATGTTCCCGATACAAAAAAAATGGCTAAAAATGTCATTAATTTCGTTCCATCGTAAAACATCGCAAGAAATTTTCTACAAACTTGTATCTCTATGTTATGATAGTTTTGGGAATACGCCAAGTGCTTCCGATTCCTGACTTATCTGACCCGGGGGAAGCGATCCGGAACTCGAGATAGCAACCATATTAAACCATTAACCAGTGATATACGTGTGATTTTCGAAAACCGTTATGTTTAATATTTATATATTTTTTATGTGACCACTTATCTTGAGTTTTTTAAAAAAGTTTTTATGTAGCAAAAAAAAAATTATTGACTTGATTGCTCATTAGGCTGTAGATTCTTAGGCTCGAACCTATTTAGAGTCAATAAAAAAAATATCTGCCAATATTAACTATAAGAAATCCTCTGATGCCTTGGACAGCTTGTCAAGCGGTTGATCCTGTGAGTAATCTTTCTACGTTCGTGTCATATTACCGTCGCATTTGATGGCAGTGATGGCAAGGCCACATCGTGATAACGCGAATATTCGTATCTATCGGGCAAAGCCTATAGATACTTAGGGCGAGACCGAAAACATTTTTCTCCGCTATCGGTAAGCTCTCGTGAACAAAATCATTTTTATTTAATAAATACTTTAATTATACCTTTTTTTTATATTATACATTATTTCCATCGTAATTTCCTCTCTCTAGAAACCACTTGTAGTATTTAACGGTTAATTTTGTAGATTTATTCCAATATATATAAAGTAATAAGTAAATACTTTTGTATTTTTTTGGAGGATTCATCACCTGTACGCTGTACATGTATATTTAATTCAATTTAAAATGTCTTTCTTTCAATATTTCATCATTTTTGACAATGTAAGAACATTAGATACACATTTTAATATTGTCCATAATAATTTCTCAGTATCTCAGGCTTTGCACCATCTACTAAATTCTAAAAATAATTATAAACACAAATTAAGCACATATACATATATAGTGGTGCTTGCCCGGGGTTGAACCCGCAATCATCGTTTAAGTTGCACGCCTTCTAACCACTGGGCCATCTCACAACAAAGTACAGTAAAGTGGATTTTGATTTGATTTGAGTGTGTGTTACTTATGATTAAACTTAATTATAAAAAAAAAATACAGAATACAGAGAAAAAAATGTCACATCAGGACTTATCTGTTTTGACAATTGTAAATGACATTCGGATACCCTAATGATTAGTGGCGATCTTGCGGAAATACCTCGCAGTTCAGAGTTCGAGTCCCATGGGACCCAGCTCATTAGGTCTAGCATCTGCGGTTAGCCGCACGTGGGTGCTGTAGTTTAATTTAAAATTATAACATTTGAAAAGATACAATACTAATTTTTTCCTTAGGTCGTTACTTCTTATTTAAGTTTGTTTAAGTTGATATAGTTCAGTATACAGAAATAATATTAACTTATTATTTTTTTGCGTTTTTTTCAACAACGATATATGTAGTTGCTTGCTTAAAATTTTTAAATGGAAATATTTGCCGAAACCTGTCTGGCTTAAAAAGGAGTTTACGATAATCTGTAACGAATTAAAATCAAAATCTTTATACTAAAGATTTAATTAAATACTCTGTTTTATAATACGTAATATACCAAGAAAACTTTACAATAGTTATTTGTAATACTGGCAATTTTAAAAATACCCTAAGTCTAACTCTATCTGCAACGATAGCTTTAAAACTTTTTGTCGCAATGAACAGGATTTCACACTTTCAAGAGCTACATCTTAGATACGGTTCACACTTTAGTCGTTCATCCTGTACTTGACATCCATATATAATGTACAAACGAAAACATACTGTATACTTTAAAACATAAAGTTCATTTTAATTTATTAAATGTATTGTACAGTAAATAAAGAATTCGAGGAAATTATTAGCTATATTAAGCCTATTATTTATGATACCGTGTTTAATACAAGAAATATAATCTTATTTAAAAAAAAAAAACTCATACCAAAAAGCATTGATTAATAATGCATATTATGTACTTAATACAAGACTATATTACAGATAAAAAAGCGTGGACTTAGTATTTGTTTACTTTTAGGCGGAATATATAAAAAAGAAATTGTTCTATACACAGAGTATAGAAAAAATAAAATTCTGGAAATGATTATATACTTTCCAAATCTGTGGTAGATTCAAATTTAATTCAACACTGAAACTTGACGTTTCAAATCTCTTTTACGAGGTGCGGGTTATTTAATGCATTCAAAATCAAAATCAAAATAAACTTTATTCAAGTAAGCTTTTGAATTGTCATTTAACAATTAAGTGAAGCTACCACCGTTTCGGAAAGTAGATTCTACCAAGAAGAACCGGCAAGAAACTCAGTAGTTACTCTTTATCAACATTTAAAAAATACAGTAATTTACTGAAGACTCTGTTTCAAGAGTAGTTTATACGTATGCATGCACAATATAATAGATAAACCTTGATTATTTTAGAGGTTTCTTAAGAGATGTCGTCGTCTTTTGTAGTATATTTATAATCGGCAATTTACCCGTGCCAAGCCAGGACAGGTAACTAGTGTATTTACAAGGTAACTAAATTGTATTACTCTTTTTCCTTTAAAAATATTAGAGGATAAATGTTGTACATTTCGCGAGAATTTAATTGAATTTGATAGATAAATTACATCCAATTTTATACATATACATATGTCTATGAGTATGATTGGACTGAACATTCATTAATCTTAAGATTGTTATTATGGATTTATATATTATAATGTTTATCTATGCTATGTACATCTTGGAGAGACCTGAGATGGCCCAGTGGTTAGAACGCGTGTATCTTAACCAATGATTTCGGGTTCAAGCCCAGGCAAGCACCACTACCTATAAATATGTGCTTAATTTGTGTTTATAATTCATTTCGTGCTCGGCAGTGAAGGAAAACATCGTGAGGAAACCAGCATATGTTTTATTTTCTTCGAAATTCTGTCACATGTGCATTCCACCAACCCGCATTGGAACAGCGTGAAATATGTTCCAAACCCTCTCCTTAATGAAAGAGGAGGCCTTAGCCCAGCCGTGGGTAATTTACAGGTTGTTACTTTACATCTTTACACTTCATAGTTCTAATTCTTTACTCCACCTTAAGATCTGGAAGAGATCGCTGTTTCAGGTATAGGAATGTTATTTATGTACATATATGTTTATTGGGGTACATAAAACAGTATTATTATTTTATTCATACATGAATGCTACATGTGTAAGTATCTCATATAAGAATTATTCTCCTTGGAGAATTTTTATTTCAAGCGTTTTTAAAAACAATGTTCCTATGGTTCGTAGATTATGGTTACACAGAATGCAAAATGTTATGTGATATGTGAATGTATCTTTACGTAGTTTTCTTTTATATTTGAGTACGAGATGAATTATGAAATTAAATTCGGTATAAATCATGTGATCTTTTGCTCAATGAGCACGATTCTGAACACGCTTTTGGCCGATGTTTTTTTTTATTTAAAAATATTGACACATGGGCAAAGGTAAGTAAGCCTAATGCCAGTAAATTAATGGAAACGAGGTAACAGTGTAACTCTCGACACTTTAAAACAAGGGATCTATGTTAATGTCTTTTGTGCCTGTAGTCACACTGGCTCACTCATCCTATATCTGTACCCAATAAAGTATTAAGTACCTTGTATCCGCCATCTGGTCACCTTGTCACAAGACATGCTTATTTTCTGAAACATCTTGATGGACATTTTTTTTCGCTTATATTTTTTTTGATAATGAACTCTTTATGATGAATTGTGATTGTCATAAAGCACCTTGCGATCGCAACTTCCATAAAATTTTACATTTATCTCTGCCAATCCTTTAAGCTCCGGTTTTTGCGCTATTGTTGTATACACAACACTTGCGCAGGCGATTATTTGACAAGGATCTTTCTCTTCGAGGATTTTGTGAGAAAAGGTGTCCTACATATTTTGTGTAGGGTAAATGTTACTATAACTGATTTTTAGTTTTATATTTTTATAAGGATATTACTGATTTTCGATTAGTTTATAATTTTTAAGATATATTTAAATATTGAGGCTTTAAAAAAACTTTATCCAGTGATAAAAAAAAAAAATTATCATTAGTAATTAAGATAATTTTACTATATTGAATAATGACAATAAAACAGAGCTTTTATGGAGGATTAATTATTTCTAATATATATAAATTGTTTCAATAAATACAAATATGTAAACAGAAATAACACTCACACTCACATACAAGTGTGTTTTGTAGTGACATAATTATTTTTTAATACATTAACTAAATCTAATACAGAATTTGTTAATTTACGACATCACATTGGAAACTTCTTAAATTGTCAGCGTTTCTTTGCTTCATTGTCCATGTATTTATATACAAAACTTTCCTGCTAACTCTATCCATTAAAAAGAACCGAATCAAAATCCGTTGCGTAATTTTTAAGATCTAAGCATACATAGGGCCAGACTGTGGAAAGCGTCTTTGTTTTATACTATGTAGTGATGATGTTATTAATAATGATAAAAGTAGTTTTAATAATGGTGTCAATATATGGTCCCTTTACCCTATTACAAGCGAAAGGTGTATCCCAATGGGTTGAGTGCCTCGCAGTACATTAACAAACATTACAATGAGTGTTTATTTGCGAACGCATCTGCACCATGTGTGTGACGAATCTATCATTTGTATAACTCTTTGATATCACATATCGAACGATGAATGATCACTAACAATGACATTTGAAAATTACATAACATATTCTGGTCGATTGTAAATTTATACTAATATTATAACACTTATGTGCAAAAAGTTATTATACAATTAATGAGTTTATGATCGTTAGCACACTTTGGGAATGAAACAATCGCCTTCTGGCTATTTCATCTCATATTAAATTGTTTATTTATATAATATATGGGACAAACAAAAAAAATAACCGCTGAGTTTCTTTCGCCGGTTCTTCTCAGGTCAGGGTATTTTCTTAACCATCAATAAGAAAGTGTAATGCTTCTATATTGAATAAAGTTATTTGAGTTTGAGTTTTAGTTGAGTTTATTAAAAATGCGAAAGTAAATTTGTCTGTCTGTTGCTCTTTCACTGCTAAACCGCTGAACCGATTTGATGAAATTTGGTATGAAGCAAATTTAAATCCCAAGAAAGCACATAGGCTACTTTTTTGTCTAACACTTGACAACCAAAACCCAAATATAAAACGAAGCCGCGGGCGACCACTAGTTTTAAAATATTGGAGCGTAAATTCTTTGCCTTCTTAATGTCAACAATTGTATGAGTCGAGTATCAAGATATACACAATACTTAGGTTATATTATTGCTTGTTTAAAATAACAAGGACAAGAAAATAGTTTTTTTTTGTTATTGCACATGTATCCACCTATCCCGGGTTGGATCAGCGTATTACCAAACGTCTCATTGTTGGTCCCTGGAAAGAAGGTATTTGGCCAAAACTGTTACTTTAGTTTTAATTTGCTGTATTTTCAGCCTCAAATAACATGAAAATATAGGTAAGCAATATGTGCATGCTATTTGCATCTGTAAGAAGGATAGCGTATTATGTCTCTTACAATATTAATTTATTTTACATTGATGTTATAAGTAACGAACCAAGGACATTATATAGAATAAATAATATTTAATGTAGCTATAAATAAATTTCAGGAATTGAATTTTTTTCGTTGCAATCAACAACCAAGTTACATATATAATATTGAACTTGGCTCTCATTTTAAATTTATGTTTCCGATGAGATCAATTTAAACTGTTCCGTAGTTTCCAGTAATTAAAAAATAAAAGCGAGAGTTCTGGAGGGACTTGAGGCTATTAAAACAAACGGTACATTATAATTTATTTGCATCGTAAAAAGAAAAAAAATAGAAGAAAGTAAATAGTATATAATGTCGCAAAATGTAATCCTTCAAAATTGGTTCACATTCCCAGCACCTCTTTCAATAACACAGGTAGAAATTTTTTCGCAGAGACAAAAATATATGCTCTATAAAAGAACCGGTGAAAGTTTTGTAGGATCTCAGTGAACAAACAAATATAATGTAGGGTTTTTTATATTATGAGATCGGTTGAAAAAATACCGCTCTTTCTCCGAAATAGCCGATGGATCACAAAAGGGTTTTGGATTTCACGAAAATTTTTTTGCGATGTCGAAAGAAGTACACAAATGTCATATCCTGTGGTGAGGATCGTAACTACATTTTTATGTTCGGTTTTGATGTACAATGTAAATAGATAAAATAAATAAGCGAGCTTTAAAAGTTCGTTTATTTAAAAAATATATTTTTGGTATATATTTTGCCGATAAATGTTGCTGTGTCTGTAAGTTAACCCTTAATCGGGCAGGAACAAAAAAAAAATCAGTTTTTCATAGCTTAAGTATACTTTGACATTTGAAATTTGAAAGCTATATAGTACCTAACTAACTAGTAAAATAATTTTATATTTATATAAGATTATTTTTGTGTAAATAATACAACCAAAAGGTAACCAATTTCAATATTGGGGAATTTAGCTAAATATAGAGGAGAGTTGGAAAATAGTTCCTTGTGCCCGATTAAGCATTAACCCTCAATCGGGCACAGGCACTTTGTTTCTTTTATCCTCTAGTCGGTCTAGTCAAGTCTAGCGTAGTAGCTAGTAGTTTGTTTAAAAGAGTACAGATTTAGTGATGCTCTGATATACCAGGTGAGACGAAAAAATTAGTGCGGCCCCGAGCCTTCGAGGCTAAAAATTGCATCGATTTCGATGGTTTTTTAATGAAGTAAAGTTATAAAGTACCACTAAACATTAAGAAAGTTACGTATACATATTAGAAATGCAAAGAATGTTGCTTAATATATCTCCATCAAATGTTTTTCTAGAAAATAAGCCACCTAATGGTAAGTGGTGACACGGACACTGTAAGACATATTATAAACTTTCAAGGTACCACCAACTTAGGGTATTAAGATGTTATTTCCCTAAATTAACATTGGGTTCGTGATCACACTTCAAATCGGAACAACACAGAGTATTTCAAATTGGCTGTATGTGATAAGTTGGTTAAATATTTTTAATGTGTGCAGAAAAAGAATGTACACAAATACAGTACAGTCACTTAAATTTACCTTTTTTTATTTACTTAAAAATAGTTATCAAAATCAAAGCCGAAAATCATTGTTCAATACAGAAGCGTTAGAATTGCTTATTTATAATCAAAATTCTACCACCGAGATGGAAAGAAGCAATTCGGATCTGAGAAGAACCGGCGAAAGAAACTCAGCGGTTTTTTTTTATGCCATGTCGTGTAGACATCAATTCGTGACCTTTTATAATATTATCAATAATAATGTTTTGTGCCGATGTAATTGTCTGTTAGTCTGTCATACTTTCAAGGCTAAACATCGAATAATGAATCGATTTCGATAATTTATTTAATGAATTTAAAAGTAGAATGCACTACTAAACATTAAAAAAGTGTAGTATACGAATTATACATGAAAAACGTGTTGTTTAATACATTTCCGTAACATTTGATTACGAGGTACGTGGTGCCATGGACAGTGTAAGAAACCATCAATCGACGATCATCTCGTTCTCAAGGTGTGCTATTAATTAAGAAGTCATGCGTTTTCTAATATCTTTCACACAAACGCTCTTTAACGATTCTTTCAAATTTAACAATTGAAATAAAAAAAAAAATTAGACTCGAATCAAAATACAGAGCAAAGTAAATCCTTAATCAGCAATTTACTAGTGAGATAATCATGATACAGAACAGTGCTGTTATTATATAAGATCAGTCTCGTGAACAAGACATTCGTAGATAATGTCGAAACATCGAGCTCCACCGAACAAAAAAAAAAAAACACATGACAAATATTCCGAAATGAATAACTTTAATAATAAGTGCTGTTATTGAATTTAAAATACATGTTTGATTGATGTTACGATTATGATTGCGCGAATACATACAAATGTCTCGAATTATGGTTTTTTTTTTATTGCAACGAATAAGGTGAGGTATTGACAGGGTAATTGTACGGGAGTGTCGTGATGGACATTCACCTTTGATGCCCTTTGCGCCCTCGAGCACGCGACGTGTTCAATAAAATATTTATACTATGATTTCTTTGTAAGTTTTCGTAAATATACTTCTTAGAATGTGCTAAATGGTTTATGATTGGGGTTCATATAAAAGCGACGTCGATTTTATCTGTAATATTCATGTGCAAAATTTGTTAAACGTGTTATTTGACATTTATGATAACGTAACTAGTAACATATTATAGTTTTTTTTTATTCAATCCAGTGTCATTGAAAAATCTAGCCGTGAGTTTTTTATTTTGTGTAATACTGAGTAAAGAAAGACTTCTCTTTCTTTAAATCGTATCAATAGATATAGTATATTATTAAGGTTTTATTATTATTGAGTTTAAATAAAACAAAATAAAAATAATTTATTATATAATTATAATCCTCAAAAGATTACAAAGCTTAAGATAATCTTATAACTAAACACATAATAACTATTAAATGCAATCTTAATAATCTCAAAGGAACTTAAAATAAACTATAAGATATATGTTATTGCCGAAAAAGCTATATGACGTCACGTCAGCTTGATTGACAAGAACCGTCGTTTGCTACGTATTATATACATTTCTAAACATCCCGACATACTGTTGAAATTATAGAGAAACATAATAGTAGCAAACACTTAGAATCCTTTACCAAAAATTTCCCATTAATAATAAACGTTAAATATCAGCTGTATTGTGACACTATGCTTATCTTCTTCTTTCGTATACCGAATTGTCGATGAAAGAAAGAGTCAAATATCTTTCTACTCTACAATCAAAGGCCGATTATATAAAATATTTATTATTATCTTATTGTTAAAAAAATGCGTTCAATGGCAAGTCATATTTATTATCTATTTGAGCATGTGATATTGGCAATGTAATCAGATAAACTGACTCGAAATAAAAAAAAAAAAATCTTACAAAATGCAGCAAAGAGTCTTTACTCTATTAAATAAAACTGAATATCCTATCCTATAAGTAGTGTTGGTTCATTATTAACTCTTTAATTCGAGAGGTAATTCTAAACTCACGTTAATTCAGCATCAAAACTTTAATGTTTAACTAAAGATCGACTATAAGAGTATTCTATATCGTAGGTTTAAAGAAGTGAATTTACGATAGCAATATTAGTTGTCCTATTAACAAACATAATTAAAATGACAATTTGTCATAAATTTTATAAATAAGAGAATAATATTTTGGTAAATCAAAATGCGATGAATGGACAGATGTTAAGTCAACCTCTCAACGGCTGAACTATAATATGTTCCAATTTCAAAAAAAGCGTATAATTTTTTAAAATAATGTATGTACGAATTGAAATTTGAAAATCTGAAAGCCTATTCATACAAAATCGCGAAATTAAGATTTCAATCTATACAATAACTTTTGCACATTACAGATATAAGTCATAGTCGAGGCCGTTTCCGCCGCTGAGGTAGTCGTACAGGTATACAGCCATTTCATCAAGCGCTTCGAGCCTTGGGTCGTTCAGAGGCTCCTCGCGGATCGACCTTGCTGACCTAGGTAAAGACCTGTGGGTTTATTATAAAATACAATTGTTTGCATTGATGAGAAGATGTAAACATGGATACGGATACCTTTCATTTAAAGAAACTAGATTACATATAGAAAAGTAGGGTTTTTTTTTAATTCAATAAAATATAATATCGATTGCAATACCTGATGCAAAACTAGGAATTTCCTATCGAAGTAACTTTTTAACTCGTCACTTACAATCTTTTATCAATATGCTATTTCAAGTTATTATTGTCTTAGACTATTGTAAGAGCTGAGATGGCCCAGTGGTTAGAACGTGTGCATTTTAACCGATGATTGCGGGTTCAAACCCAGACAAGCACCACTATATATATGTGCTTAATTTGTGTTTATAATTCATCTCGTGCTCGGCGGTGAAGGAAAACATCGTGAGGAAACCTGCATGTGTTCAATTTCATCGAAATTCTGCCACATGTGCATTCCACCAACCCTCATTAGATGGAACAGCGTGGTGGAATATTTTCTGAACCCTCTCCTTAATGAAAGAGGAGGCTTTATCCCAGCAGTGGGAAATTAACAGGCTGCTACTTTACTTTGACTTTACTTTATCTTAGGTTTCTTAATAATTAATCAACAAAAATTTAACTCTGATATTTTTAATTGAGTAAATCAATAGAAATATTTAACTCAATGATAAGTTCATTGCTAGAATTAATTTAAAACTCAAAGAAGTAACTTAAGCTCTTTTAAATGAAGAATACTCACCTAAAGTCGCCGTCTGTGTCCAATTCGTCTTCGGTTGTAAAACGTTCTCGGATGTCTTTCATGATGCAAGCCTCTAGCTTCTTGTGCTGGTAAAATTATATTACATCTATATTATGATTTTTTCATGAATTTGTCGCACATAGACTACCTTCTCGGTCTAGATTTAGCTCACAATGCCGCAGTTCTAGGTTTGAACTGTATTCGATTGTGTGGGATTATCATTAATTATCTATCAGAGTATGGAAGATATGGAATAGAGTAAGGTGCCTAAGCAGGAAGTCAGCCGGAATGGCCTAGCGCTGTACGTACTAGCGAGGAGTAATCCAAGGAGAACTCTGACAAGAAACGAGGGGATTCGTGGTGAAGACCACGATCGCAATTGTTTTACTGGATAGGAATCGTTAATAAAGACAGGTTCCTCTTGGGCTATGTTGGGTACCTTTATAAAGTTTTCCAAGGCGCATATACTTGTGTTCGATAATGTATCTTGTTTAGTTAGTTAGCTTCGATACGATCAGCTGTCTAAGAGGGTTGAGTGAATTGGTCTTATTTAAGTCCATATTAAAGGAACAGATATACAATTAAAATATTTTAAAACATACCTTATAACAGCGGAAGAAGAACATCGGCTTAATAAGTTCTTGAGATAATGGAGCTACGTCCCGCTTGATATCTGGTACACATTGCTGGAAATAATTTTATTTTATAGAATATATTAAAAATTTAATTTAATGAAGCAATACTCTAACTTTATTTAATATTATATGCAAGTCGTGCTAATAATTTTATCATGCAATGGTGAAATCGATTTATGTACGATATGCGAAGGTTTATCTCCCAGAGAATACTTAAACATGCGAAGATGATGACGATGATGGTCCAAAGATAATTTATTTTCGGAAAAAGACAATGGCGCTAACATATACTTACCGAGAATTTCTGACAGAATTGAAGTCCATCTTGTATGTCTCCCTTGAGTTCGCTGGACACGGGCAGGTTGGCAATGCGTTGCGTGATCTGTTCATAGTTTGGTTCCAGGTTGTGATCGATGTAGCCGAGTTCTTGCATCACGCAGGTTATGTTACGGACGCGACCCGCGTTCGGACCGCGGGATACTATTTCAAGACGATCGCGAAGGTCCAAATCTCTCTGCAAGAAGATAAATAGAAGATCGTTTTTATTCGACATGATATCCCAAAATCATGGGCTTATGTTTCTTTTTCAAATTCAATTAGTTTTGTTTAATTGGAGTTTCATAATTATACAATGCTCAAAAAATCATTTGTGAGATACTTCTGCTGAAAGTCAGAAATATAAGCATTAAAACATGTACCTAATAGTAACTATGGGCACGTATTGTACAATTACCGTTATTCTAAAAAAAGTGTGGGTACATTGGCCTTGTACATACTTTTTGGAACCTTGTTTAACTTAACGTTGTTATATTATATAGAAACAAAGTGTTTTACATAATGTATGCTTTAATTAACTTTGTCATTGCATATTCTTTTTTTAAATAAGTTGACAGACTAGCAAATGGCCCACCAGGTCTTGGGGATCTACACTATGGTGTCCCTTGTGCTTGTAGTTATAACCAGTCAGTTGTAAGTATGAGCCAGTTTCTATCTTTTGAAATCGGACCACAACAACACCTAGGTGTTGAAGTTGGAAGACAATAGGCTATTTGACTGGTTTTTAATATCCATTTTATATTATTTAGTAGAAGTTAAGAAATCCAGTAAAAGTTGTATTTTTTATTTCTAGTACATATTTGCCGAAAAATATCATAATAAAAATTCCATATTTAATTAGCGCGCAAAAACGCTATTTGGACACTATGGCGCTGCAGTGGGGTCGGTGACGTCACTTTGCTGTATTTTAATCTGTGGTACATATAGTAAAAAAGCAAAGTTTACAAGAAAGTGACTTCATCATAAGCCCGACCAATCAGGAGCGTTTTGTGTCACGTGACAAACGTTTGAAAATTTGCATTTTTATTTATGGATATTTGAATAAATTACGTATTATTTTCAACTTTCGTTAGTAAATAACCATTTTTAAACTCATAATATACACTGGTTACAATAATTCACAATTTATTTTTCGCATTGTCAAATAGCCTATTTCATAAATTATTATGATATATTTGTACGCGTAAATAGTTAGTCTAAGACAATCTCTTACCGACACCCTACTGTTTCCAAAGTAAGGCTGCTGGTATAATCCATGTGGATACTGCTGTTGCTGCTGCTGCTGCTGGTACGCGTAGGGGTTGTACTGCATTCCAGGAGGGTAGAACATAGGGTTGTATGGGAACTGGTAGTAGGGCTGTGCGAATGGTCGGAACTGCCCTGGCATCATGTAGGGCGCTGGTGGTTGGAAAGTAGGCTGTGGAACAAAGAGTACCTAATTAATAACTACAATTAATATATAATTTAGGACTTAGCTTAAATTTTATATGATTGATTTAAGATCTAGAAGTTTTTTCTCGCTATAAGGTTGCCAGCCTTTTGAAGAGGAAATAATCTTATGTTTCCTAAATTATAATTAATATATAAATTATATAAATTAATTCCATGAGAAAATTAAATCGATCGCGTCTAGAATGTCGTCAATTTTGATTGGCTGTTTTTTGGCGCGGAAGAAATTTTGCTTTACAATGAATGGCCAAGAATCTGTTCTTAAGCCAAACATGTTATCCTAAAACTCATATTCTCAAATATATTCAGAAAATTTTCCTGAAATGTAGTCGATCAGAAATCTTATCAGTCATACATTAGTAAAATTATAAAACATGTTTATAAATTACCATTAAATAGTTTTATTATCAGTAATTACTTCTAATTACATGGATATGTTATCAATTTTAAATAAAATAGTTGAATTACAAATAATATATCAAAAATTTTAAAGTCATGTGTTATGTAAGAAAATATTTCGCAATTGCTAACATCGCCTCTTTAGCTCAGTGGTAGAGCACTGGTCTCGTAAACCAGGGGTCGTGAGTTCAATCCTCACAGGAGGCATCCATATCATCCATATATTTTTTTAAACAATTTCATATGAACACTCACCCCTTGTCTAAATGGTAGGATATTGCCTAGTGGTGTCACTTTGTGTGTTTGGATCTGGTCATGTGCCAAATCGTTTTCATGGCCGTGAATAGCGCCATCTGTCGGCTTAGTGATGGTTTGCGAACTCGGGTCCATCGTAAATCCAGGCGGTAATTTTCCTAATAGGATAGATGGTATGCTGTGCTGGTTCGGCGGCTCGTCAAAAGATGGCGGTGAGGAGCATTTCGCGTAGGCATCTTTCATTTCTTTACGTATTTGTTTTACTACTTCCGGACCGAAACAACTTTCGTAAATCTGAAAACAGAGATGTGTTCATTGTTAAAAATGAATCCGTTAATAATGAAATATCATTATCATTTTTATAAAGTTTCAAATAATTCGAATTTGGTTAATACGGTGATTTAAACAAAATAACATGAGAAATCATCAGCTACAACGTAACAGATAATTCCTACTAAATAAATTAAGTAGATATTATGAACAATATATGAAACCATACGTCGCTAGACACCGCCATGTAGGTATGAATCAATCCTTACATTACCAATGCGCTACCAACCTTTAGAACGAAGATGTTATATGACAATGACGTTCTAGTAAGATATGTCATTAACGCGCAAAAAGTGAAGACTAGAAAACGTCCTAATTGGGACGTTTGCCTTTAGTTTTTTTACGTAGTAATACGTTATAATACATCATAATTACGTAGCAATACGTTTTGCGTAATTAAAACATCTAGTTATCCCTTTTACTTATTGTTTTTATCAAGCTATCCTTTTTACTTGTAACGAAATGTAAAATTAACGGTCCCCGGCGCGGCACACTTTTTTCTGTTGGTTAGTATGGGTATAACATATTTGTTTATTAGAATATCATTGATCATGTGCCTATAATTCCACCTACTCACGCTTCAAACCGGAACACAATATAAACTCTAAATTTCTACTTGAACCTAACTAATAATACGTTATAATAGTTAATCTTAATAATACAAAAATATAAATCATTAATATTTCAAAATGGAAATATAACGATAATTATTTTTTTAAATATAATTATACCCTTACATTTAGCTTATCATCCAGTGACGTCGCTGCTTTCAAACGCAGTAATTAATTCACTAATAATTAATTCTTCATAATTACATATTTTATGAATACTCTATTTTCAATATAATATCAAATATAATATTATATATCATAAAAATATTATCCCTAAAATATTTAGTATTTACCCGTTATACATTTAGTAATGCTTACTTGCTTACATTCGAAATTCGAGCGCCGAAATTTGGCTGCTACCGAGCCAATAATCACATAAATATTATATTTTAGTTATATTTAATTTCGAATTATACTTATTACATTATTTGTTATATTTTCAAATTGAGATATTATAATCACGTCCTAATTAAAAAAAAATCTAGAAACAATATTGAAAGTAAGTAATTCTTAGCTATTATTAAATGTTTCAAATAAGTCTAATGTATGGCATCATTTCGTTTATTTTTGCCATTTCGAAATATTATTCCAAAAAAATTTTAAAACACTATTCGTGATAATCATTTTTATAATGTGAGTGTTAGTATGTATACAAATATTTCGCAACAACACATAACAGCAGTCGTGGCCGAGCGGTTAAGGCGTCTGACTAGAAATCAGATTCCCTCTGGGAGCGTAGGTTCGAATCCTACCGACTGCGAAATGTTTTTATTTGCTATAATAATATTTTCTTTGTATTTTTTAAATTACTTTTAATAAATACATTTCAATCCATAGTTTACTTACCTTCATCATTGCGTATTTCTTTATAAATCTATCATCACTGCTGGCTAACGCCTTCGCCGTCAAGCTGAGGAGGCACAATAAGAATATTCTTTGCACCATTTTGTACCTGACGACAAAAACATTTTATTTATTAAAAAACATAAAATATACTTTAAAAAAATGATATATACATAGATGGTTTTGTATTATTACGAATTCTTAGTTATCTATCATATTATAACATACGTACATTATAATAATTTATACGTAAATTTTCAATATTTAATAGTCATTTTAGTTTAGTTTTAAATGTTTATGTAGTAAAGGGTTATCAAAATTGAAAAGAGCTATACTCTTTATTAGGGATAATTCATGATTTGTATAAAATTGTTGTTTTGTAACATTTCCTACTTCCTAACGTATAATTTCCGATTATTAAGTGCAGGAAAGGAAATTGTACCTACTCGCCAAACTTGAAATATATACTTACATATGTACGTTAACAATTTAATATTCAATATCTTTATATAGATTTTGACTTCCTTTTATTTCTTTTCTTTTTGACTTTATTTCAATTCAATATAGGGGGGTTCGAGGGGAAGGATACTTTTCAAATTTTATTTCATACTATCTAGTGCCCGCTACTTATTCCGTTATAAGAAGAATACAATTTTCTCTATACAATGATAACTTTTTATGTCATTCGCTTAAATGATTCTAAACCTAAATTAAGCTCCAAGCTGAGCTGAGTGACACTCGTTTAATAATTTCGAATATTTACGTGAAAATACAGACATAAAAATCTTTTTTTTTAAAACATTAAGACATAGAGACTCACGGTCTTTAAATTCTTTTCTACTTCTAAGTCTTACTTTTATCAAGTGCACTGATTTAAACGAGCATGAATCAATTTAGTTTTTTTAGTTATTATATTTATTAGCTTAATGTATTTCAAATAAATCGTTATCTAACAGCGGTGTCAAGTGGGCGTTCCTAACGAATAAATCTACTGACCAGTTCATTAACATCGCCTCAAAACCGTTAGCGTGACATGAGAAATTATATTTATAACAGCTTAGTAACTTAGTACTTGTTTTTGAAAATGTACTTTATAATTACGGCTATCGGATAATAGATGGCGCTTTAGTAAGGATGAGACAGGATTTAGCGCGAATTAAACAAAAATCAATTTGATTATGTCATTGATATCTTAATTGAAAAGGTTATATTTGGAAGTGCCTTACTAATAAAACCTTGTATAATCCGTATAAGTTACATATATAGTGCTTAATATAGGCTTTCCATGGTCTATTTAGACCTATTAGAATTAATCGTTTAGTATTCATTGAACTTTCTTGTTGAATAAGCTTCGGCTCCCTTTCTTTATTCAATCACGCACGCCATGAATGGAAAACCAGAAATACATATGGATTGATTAATTATAATCCTCCACACATAGTAGCTTAATAGCAGAGTAACGTTGGCCTCAGACTGCATCTGAGAGCACACACACACATTGAAGCGTGTTAAGATTATTACAAACAATTTAGTACCATAATTTACTTACTATTTTATAAAATCATTATTAATATATGAAAGAGTGTTGTAAATACAATATCAGGTATGATTCTAATAAACAAGTTTCGCTTGTAAAATATTAATTACATTTGAAAAAAAAGCCATTATGCCTCGTAACGAAATCAGTTACGAGAATTATACAAGTTCGAATTATGATTTTTAACGAGAATTGACAGCCATTCATAAACTCATTTGTCATTCTTTTTGGCACGTACATTAATAAGAAATCATAATATAAACCAATAAAATGTGTTTTGTTCATAAAATTAAAAACTATGAATAAGCTTCTACGTATATTATTCTACATGAGTTCGACTTTGTCACTCGTGTAGCACCGGGTTTATTCTTGGAAGAAGTGGTTTATTTAAAAAATCTTGCTACAACCTGTTCCCGTAATAGAATGTGGTAGGGTGTTTGCAATTTCTAATTAGAATTATTACGGTTCTAAGGCTTAACTGAACTTTCAATGCTTCTTGTTTATATATTGAAATATGTACGAAAGATTAAGAGTGATTTTCTTTTTGTTGTATTATTATTTAAGTGATTTCATATCGTGAAACAAACAACAAGGTTAGATTAAATTTTATTACAGCTACTTGTTAATAGATGGCGTTGCTTGGGGTCAATGGTCGCGCACGGCCTTCGCACAGCCTGTGCATGAGCGCATCTGCTATACAACTTGCGTAATGACGTCCATACTAACCATACTTATCATTTGATGCTTTTTTTGTAGAGCAAGTCTTTGAACTTGGACTTGGTCTTGATACTTTTTTTATGGGTAATTTATTATACGTATAGTAGCTATGAATCTTATTGCTACAATTTGCTATAAAATACGATAAGTTTATTTTTATTACATTAATGCTCTGTTTGTCAAGCGATTTTCTTTGTTCGATTGTTTTTGGAGAGCTTTATGTTATGTCAATAAAAATACTGTCAAAATAAGAGTTTTATAACTCTTGTTGCAGTTTCCTCACTACCTCAAAATATTAAATATTTTGTATCCACGGTACATTCGTTGTAAGGCCTATCCAAACATTGCTCAATTCTTGGATCAAAAGTGAGGGACACAGAAAGCCTTTTTTTTGAATAATCGAGTGGAGTCAAGAACATTGCTTGCAACAGGTTGTTTGTTATGTTCGAATTAAAATATCAATTTAATAATTCTATGTATATAAAATAATATTATTTAAAAATATGAATAAACTGAAATATAATATATAATACATATAAATATATAATAAGTTACTGATGAAAATCACTACTGTAGTAAAAAAATACATTCTGTTTATGCGACAATATAGGATTTAGGTTAGGCAATCTTTTATGTATTTAATAAATATATATGCATTTACATAATTTCTTTTATACTGTGGCGTACCCTTATAAGCAAGTAACACTTTTATAGTACAATACGAACGTAAAAATTATTAAATAATTTGGAAAATTGTTCTTATTTAATATTTATAATGTCCAAGTTCAAAATATAAAACGCATGGGTAAAGAAGCACTTGGCGTGCAATGGCGGTCTTATCGCTCGCAGCGATCTCTCAGAGACAACCTTTGTTGAAAGGAGATTTATAAGAAGACTCTTATTGCACCGACAATATAAATTCTACAACTTTACTCGACACTGGTGCTAAATTTGTGTAATATAATTTATTTCAAATGAATATAATGAAAAGAGTAAATTTATGCAATTTATACATAAACGAAATGAATAACATAACACATAACATAACCTGAGATAACAATACAACAAAAAAAAAATCGTTAATCTAAGACAGGTCTTGCAGCTCTGGGTACATTCGAAACGTTTATTGATTTTTTTTTTTATGGTATAGGTTGGCGGACGAGCATATGGGCATCCTGATGGTAAGTGGTCACCATCGCCCATAGACAATGACGGTGGAAGAAATATTAACTATTCCTTACATCGTCAATGTGCCACCAACCTTGGGAACTAAGATGTTATGTACCTTGTGCCTGTAGTTACACTGGCTAGTTACACTACATTAATAACAACTTATTTTATCTATTATCTTCGTTCTTTTACCTTATTTGTAAAGAGGTTTTTTTATTTGACATTATTATTTAATATAATACATTCCAAATACCACGGTTAGCTAATCACGCGCAGGCTTTACGTGCTTTCTGAGGCATGGGATTGTATCTCTGTTCACTACATACTTACACATAAACCCATAAGCTGTTCACTATAACCAGACTGCTACTGGGAATTAATTGTCGATTAATATTTAAAGTATCACTATCTTAGTTATCTCAAGTAGACAGTTTTTTTTTAATAAATTATGGCGACAGGTCTCTCGGTAGAGGCATCGTTGAATGACAAATACCTAAATAAAACACAACTTTGCCAATGTAAATAACATTATATTTAAGATTTTAAATTAACATGATTATTTTTTTTAAAGTTATTAATTTCGGGATATTCACTTTAGTCTCGTGAACAAGACATTCGTAGATAATTTCGAAATATCGAGCTCCACCGAAAAAACATAAAAAACATGGTAGATATCCCAAAATTAATAACTTTAATAACATTATATTTGTTTCAAGTGGTGTAAGAGCAAATACTCTCGAATTACTCGTTTAAATTTAAGTAAGTAGGTAGGTAAACATAGTCAAAACTTCATGTGCTAAATCTTTTCCATCAATCAAATTACAGATATTTTTAATTGAATACAGTCGTACACTAAATAGTAATTAGTTAATTACCGTAATAATTTTATTACGTAGTATAAAACAAAGTTGCTTACCGCTGTCTGTCCCCATGTATGCTAAGATCTTTTAAATTACGCAACGTATTTGGATGCGGTTGTTTTAAATAGATAGAGTGATTCGAGAGAAAAGTTTTTGTATATACGTTGACAATATAGTAAAGAAACAAGAAACAATCTGTAGTATATTTAGTATCAGCTTGCACCCGTGCTAAGCCGGGCGGGTCGCTAGATCACTATAAATTAACTGTTACGGTGTTAAGAATCAAACTTTGAATTGATTAGATGAAGATCAAGGTTGAACGGGCACAGCACGCGATTTGTATAAAAAAATATCGCAAAAACTTTTCTTTACGCCTCAACATTACAATATAAACAAAAAATCTCCAAATTTAAATCGGATTATTCCGTAAGAAGGAACTCGAATCTCGCCTCGGAACTCGATCGTAAAATTTTAGAAAATTATTTTATTCTATATTCACTATTTTAAATACACAGTATAAAACAAAGTCGCTTACTGCTTTCTGTCCATATACATATATGCTTAGATCATTAAAATTACGCAACAGATTCTGATGCGTTTTTTTTTAGTATATAGAGTGATTCTAGAGGAAGGTTTGTGTTTATTTGTGTTATTACATGGAGAATATAGTAGAGAAAACTGATAAATTTAGAAGTTTCTAATGTGATGTCATAAATAAACGAATTATGTAGTATATTTAGTATGAGTATTGCGCCCGTACGAAGCCGGGGCCGGTCGCTAGTCATAGATAAAATAACGTATCACTCTAATGTCGAAACGAGTGAGAAACTAATTTATAGTCTGTATGTTTAATTAAATAATTAATAATTGTTCATTATGCGACAAATTTGTATTCAACACATACGACAGAAACGTTCACACACACACACACACACACACACACACACACATACAGTCTTATTCAAACTGGATCTCAATGTGATTATTAAAAAAAAGGCTTCCAAAAGTTAAACTTATAATATACTACTTCCAAAAGTTAAACTTATAATACTATAATTCCTGTTTATATGCTAAATAGTAAATAGAAATAATGAAAACGTATAATTTGAGATCGTTGCTTTTACGTAATCGTTTTCCGTGGAATCTCAGGTGAACGATCTATAATAGGTTATTTAGTACCTTCATAACAAAACAATTTTTTGTTATACATAATTATGGGAACATGATGGAACTGGCTGTTTATTACACGGTCGTTGTTTTTTGTTTTCTTTAAGGTTTAAAAAAGAAAACAAACGTAGTACATGACTAACAGTATGGAAATTGAAAATAATTTCATCGTATTTTATGAACTATGTATATTAGCTTCTTGAATTGAATTAAACATATTTGTATCAGACTTCAAAGATTATCAAGTTTTGTTGATTATGACAAAAAATCGATATTATTTTCCAATTCGATTAAATATCGATAATGATTAAAATATGATTTTAGTTTAAAAATCAAAAAATAAAATTGGAATAAATTCTTAACAGTTTTGTTTATAATATAGATAAATTTTAAGTGTTTTTATTTACTGCTGTTAAATACGTTTATAATTTCTTAACCGTTTTGTTTATAATATCGATAAACTTTAATTGTTATTAATTAGTGTGTTTAGTGAGTTAAAACTATGTGATGTATTAATAGTACAAAGGCAGAAACCCTCACGTAACTATTTATATTGAGTGTGCAAAGTTTCAAATTAATCGAATGAAAGGTTTGTTGTTTGTAAATCACACATAATTATATTATTTCTGTTCAGTTTCATTTTATAGTATTAATAATAAGTTTTTTTTGGGTATTATTTGGAAATTAAATACATTTGAAAACTTTATTATGGTAACGAAAATTGCCATCTAAGCTACTACTACTACTAAGAAATTCGTATCGTATTCGAAAATGACGTACAATTTCGATTTATTCATTGTCACAGAGACATAAATATCACGAATAATCACAATATCACGAAAAGAAAACGGCGGGAAAATAAATGACAACTGTTTGCTTTTTTTTTAAACAGCCTGTGTTAAAAAAATATATAATTTGAATTAGGAATTTCAAGTAGAATATTCTAATTCCAACAAGAAAGCTCGCGTCTGAAATCGTTAATTTAATTAGGGACCAAATATTTTGATTACAGAATTATATCAAATAGTTAGTATAGGAAGTCGTGTGAAGTGACGCCAAACAGTATATACACAGTAGCTGTAATAAACGTGAGAAATTCAAGGAAAAATCTTTCAATGCAATCGCTTCCTATCTCTTTTTGCTTCATCAAATGGAACGTTTATCTTGCAATCAATTTAATAACATCAGTCATGAATTATAATCGCGACGGGGTTTTTGCTTGTTGCGGTTGAATGTATGACCAATCGCTGGAAGACAGAACAAACATCCCAAGTATTTATCTATAAATTATTTTCATTAATCTGTATTTATTGGACGTAATTAAAAAATAAATAAACGCCTTGTTTGTTTTTGTTTAAGGGCTTGTATAATGTATTGAACGTCAGCATGTTTTCCGTTTGTCAATTGTGAACACCTTATAAATAGATATTCAGCAAAGAGGTTTGCTACAAAAATAGTTATTTAAAAAAAAATGAAGCAAATTTATTTTTCCTGATTTCTTTAAATCTAAAACGGTATATCGTTTCAGTAATTTCAGTGGTGTTCGAAGCTCGCCGGTTATAAATTGCTATCAAAATATTAAATATATTGATTCGAAAAAAGAAAAAATGTGGCTTAATAAAGAGCTACCTTGTCTTTCTTACAATTAAAATAAAACAACTGTCAAATAAGCATAATTGATTTTAACTTTGAAATGATCTGTGTTATCATTGGTATTCTGAATATAAAATATGAATGTATGTTGTATCTTCTGCATGCTACATCACATTGGTGAAATGAAATGCCGATACGTCACAACTAACAGCCATTAAACGTAATTGAATGAATTAATGTGTTTTAGTTAATGCGTATGTGAGTTTCAAACTCATTGTTTTTTTATTATTAATTTAGGAGGGCGAATGGGAATGAAAATTACTGAAAAAGAATATTAAACGAAGACTGGAGTTACTCAACATTGAAAGCACTATTGAAACTCCAATAAATTAATCTTTTTTCATTTCATCTCGTGTCTTGTGGTCGAGCGACACATCATCGGGTGAAATTCTGCCACATGTACTTAGTAAGTTAGTAGTAGTTTAGCTCCAAAAGGAGAATGTACCAACGGCCGGCAGGACATTCACTTGCTTTTACTTTTTATTGCAATTTAATTCATTAATCTAGTTTGGAATTAATACGTTCAGACATCTAGTATATCTTTTATATCATATGTTATTTTATTTTCGTAGTAATTGAATGACCGGATGTAATTTTAGAAACTATATAAACCGGATCGTTTATGACAGTGTTGCGGTGACCGAATTTAGCAAAACTAGTTTGAAATATTCAAAAAAATTTTCAAAGTTTAATTTAATTTGAGTATTATAATATTGATTGTTGATTTATCATTTTGTATTTATGTAAAGAGAACTGGTTGCATTTTTTTTACGTACGGCTACATACAAGGTTATTAGTATTTCGTCTTATTACGGCTATTGTCTAAATAGACCTGATAAAGTACGTTAAATAATTCAATTAATATAGATACGTTCCGTTCAGAGAGATGGCCCAATGGTTAGAACGCGTGCATCTTAACCGATGATTGCGGGTTCAAAACCAGCTAAGCACACTATACTCGTATATATGTTCTTAATTTATGTTTAAAATTCATCTCGTGCTCAGCTATGAAGGAAAACATCGTGAAGAAACCTGCACGTGTCTAATTTCGTTGAAATTCTGCCCTGTGCATTCCACCAACCCGCATTGGAACAGAACAGAACAGCGTGGTGGAATATGTTCCAAACCCTCTCCTTAACGGGAGAGGAGGCCTTAGCCCAGGAATAAGTAATTTTCATTTCATCTCGTGTCTTGTGGTCGAGCGACACATCATCGGGTGAAATTCTGCCACATGTACTTAGTAAGTTAGTAGTAGTTTAGCTCCAAAAGGAGAATGTACCAACGGCCGGCAGGACATTCACTTGCTTTTACTTTTTATTGCAATTTAATTCATTAATCTAGTTTGGAATAAGTAATTTTCATTTCATCTCGTGTCTTGTGGTCGAGCGACACATCATCGGGTGAAATTCTGCCACATGTACTTAGTAAGTTAGTAGTAGTTTAGCTCCAAAAGGAGAATGTACCAACGGCCGGCAGGGTGTTTATTAAATTAAATTAAATTAAACTTTACTACTACTTTACTTTAGATACGTTCCAATATGCTTAGAACTTAGTTTATTCGAATGGACTCAGATCATGATGAAATGGTTTTTTGTTGCTTTTATTTCTGGTTGTGTAATTGTTATTGACCTGTTGCCTTTACAAAGTCACCGGACGTGGGGCGTTCCGTTCTAGGGCTCCGAGTATATCTTGAGATTGGATTTCTTTGCGTTTGAAAGACCATTCAAAATTATACACTTAACATAACAACACGAACCCCAGCTACGGATCATAAACAAAGTTGTAGAAATGTCCCATCCAATGTAGGTGAAACACACATCAGCTAATAAGACACGTCGCTGTTAAGATACTTGTACGAATAATAAATAGTATCTTTGACAAGTATTTATTATACGACAGACTGAATTGACGTTGATTGGTCAGTCTTGTGCTTCGCAAGTAAACCGCGATGGATAAACGCTTTTAATTGGTTAGATATACAACTCGTATACATTTATGCGTCCTACAAAGCTTTTTGCATTCAGGAATACGTTTGCTGTAGGAATGGAGACAGTACGTAGAAATATGCGCTGTCAACTAAACTGAATGTGAAAGGAGGTTGCTAATACTACGTATAAATAATTAATTATAATTAACTACTATACCGTCACTTATTGTCGCAGGAAATTGTTTGAAATTCAATTAGTAGAGCCAAAGTAACCTACTGACTACGCAATGTATATTAGACGTATTCAAATAAGGTTAATTACTTTTCATGTATATAAAGTGTTATAAAAAAATACTGGTATCATCGATGGTCTTTAACCCTGTGTCCGCAATTAAGCACCATGTTGGCTTAAGCTCCATAGCTCATTCTCAAAGGGAGGAGTCATTTCACTTTACGTCTATAATCTCATATTAGGGTCACCCGCGAAACTTCGGGCTTATTTAAAATATTTTTTAGGAATTTGAAGACCAGTGATCGGTTTTGTTTTGATTTCATTTCATTGTAAATTGTAAGCCACATATATATACATTTGGTGACAAAATTATGAAACTTTATTTAAAAAAATATATAATGTTAACTAGTATGTATACGTTAGAATTTAAGTTTGTCGATATTAATTCACTTTTATTTTTATATGACCATCAGTAACATGTTTTCGCTCTCTAAAATTCATTAGTTCCTTAATTGTGAAATATCAGTAAATTTCAATCAATAATCTTCTTTGCGCATCTACAACTGGATGTCTTCAAAATGAGACCCATAATCCCATCCAATAATTACAGACCCAAAAATTGGCTTGTACTATTAATATTTAAGGTAATTTTATAAAACTAAAATAAAACTCACCAATATCAAAATATCCATAGCCTTGTAGAAAGATAAAAGGACGACTCGATGTGTATGCCCGTCTGGGTAGGTACCACCCACTCATCAGTTATTCTACCGCCAAATAACAGTACTCGGTATTGTTGTGTTCCGGTTTGAAGGGTGAGTGAGCCAGTGTAACTACAGGCACAATACAATACAAACTACAGCACATAACATCTTAGTTCCCAAGGTTGGTGGCACATTGGCTATGTAAGGAATAGTTAATATTTCTTACAGCTTCATTGTCTACGGGTGATGGTGACCTTATCATCAAGTGGCCTATATGCTCATCCGTCAACCTACACCATAAAAAAATAAAACGTAAGTTTAAATAAAAACCGATAAAATCATTAAGAAAGGAGCTAATTAACGAATAAGCTTTATTCCCATACTTGGGTTCACACCGAGAAAGTCGCAAGTACAGCATACACGGTGTATCATTAAATTGAAGGTCAACGGTAATAAATATAAATGATTCCTACGCTATTCATTTGGTACGGTTCGAATAACGGATTCCTTTATAGCCGCTTCGTATGTTTGTCTTAAGTAGTCGGTCTTTCCGTTGGCTTACAAACGATTGTAAATTTAAATAAAAGGATAATTTGATAATCGTGACTAACTTATAGTTTATAGAAGTTTTCTTGTGACGAAGTATTTGATGTACTTTTCTTTTTGATTGGTAATAATTTAGTTCACAAGGTTAGGGGCGCATGGGCATCTAGTGTGATGGTGACTATTTACCATCAGATGATATTTAGCCGTCTGATTTGTTCATGAAAAAAGACAATTAGGTATCAATTTATATTAACACGCGCTATTAGAAATTTTAATCATTTCTCACTTCGCTAATGCGTCACTAGCCTCGGGAACTGAGATGTTACATGTTGTATATAACTTATAAAAGATGATTTTTTTTAATGTGAGACAACATGACATACATTACTTTGATCCCAATGTTAGTAGCTAAAGCACTTGTGTTATGGAAATCAGAAGTAACGACGGTACCACAAACAGCCAGACCCAAGACAACATAGAAAACTAATGATAATCTACATCGACTCGGCCTGGAGTCGAACCCGGGACTTCCGAGTGGCGTACCCATGAAAACCGGTGTACACACCACTCGACCACGGAGGTCGTCGTTTTACTAAGTCATATCCAATAATAAGAAGACTATTAATAGAGCTTTGAGTATGAGCTATCCTATCTGTAAGTAGCACGTGGGCTCTTAAATGAGACGTCATCAAGATAGCCGTCCTTTGCAGCCGGGGATGACAATTTCAAAGCAAAGTCGAAGTGACGACAACTTTCCTTCCACCCAATGACACTATACTATAAACGCCAGCGGGGCCAGCTATGTATAAAATACTTATTTATCTCGGTAGAGTTATCCTCTAACTAGCTATATATACAACGATATACGTCATGTTTCTTTTTATGCTTTCGTGTTTCCTATCCGCTGTTGCTCATTGTTGCTTTATGGCATAATAATAGAATCTCTGCTATGCAATGGAATTACTAATATTTTACTACTTTTTTATGGAATAGGTTGGCGGACGAGCATATGGGCAACCTCCAATGGGTAAGTGGTCACCATCACCCATAGACAATGACGCTGTAAGATGCTATGTCCCTTGTGCCCGTAGTTACGCTGGCTCACTCACCCTTCAAACCGGAATACAACAATACTGCGTACTGTTGTGTAGTGGTAGAATATTTAATGAGTTGGTGGTATCTACCCAGGCGGGCTTGCAAAAAGCCCTACCACCAAGTAATCCTGCGACTTATAACACCATCGATGCTCTAAGGCAATGTAATAAAAACATGTATTTATCAAAAATTCTATATTTTACAATTATTTGTTTTTTTTATTAAAAACTATTTAAATGCCCCCCTGTTTTATTGATTCACATGCGTTCCGAGACGGAAAAAATATTTTGAACATAGATTTATTTCTTTTTTAATTGTCCATTTTATTACATTAATTTTTATATCCAGTTCATTAATAATATTGTTAATATTGTTAATTATATGACTGGAATTGTATTTAATAATTTTTGACATAATGAATTCGGCTTTGGATCATTGATTCTAATTTAGAGATAGCTCTTGATATTTAACATTTATTCGTCTGTATATCAATAGTATATCAAGATTGTTTGTTTTTCCCGAGTCTGCACAATACCTTGTCTTCATACTAATAGTTTTAAATACACAAAGTTTCGGTATAAATAATTAACAAGCAATCAAAGATGTGCTGTTTTTGTAAGATTAAAATAACGGTGTTATCTCGATAATACTTACGTGTGACGAGTAAAAAAATTTGTCAGTTACGAATTACACGCTAGTTAATGATGTTGTATTTAATGTATAAAAATATAGAAGTTCCGTTACTCGATGGAATGTTAGTGTACTTATCTCTCTAATATTATAAGTTATTACTTTTTGTTGATGTCTAATAAAAATTTAATTATCTTATAACGACGGATTATTATGATATTATATTATGTGATTTTTACGTCAGTTGAAGGTACTTTCTTTTGGAATCCTTGACAGTTCTTATGTAAAATTTCTTGATATTACCGTTTGTATACAACTTTCGCAATTATATCAAGATATTTCTAAATGAACTTATATAAAGCATTGCATACAAGCTATTAATTACGTCGAGGTAGAATAAGCTTCTTACCTTCTCAAATGGAGACGCGGTAGTTAGATATTTACAGGCTCTTATTAGACAGGGCAGGCAAGCAGGAAGGCTTACAGACACACAAGCCATACATTAATACTCTCAGATTGCCAGCATATCAGTGGTATCAAGGATGATATATATTCTAAAATTATAAATGCGAAGATATTTTTGTCAGTCTATCTGTCTTTTGCTCTTTTGCGACTTATAAACTGAAACGAATTTGATGATTTTTTATGAAGTAACTTTCATTTCCAAGGAAGGTGTAACTTTATTTACCTTAAAACCGCATGCGGCAAAAAAAGTAAAGAAGTAAAGTAACAACCTGTAAATTTCCCACTGCTGGGCTAAGGCTTCCTCTTCTCCATTAAGGAGAGGCTTTGGGACATATTCCACCACGCTGTTCCAATGCAGGTTGATGGAATGCACATGTGGCAGCATTTTGGTAAAATATGATACATGAAGGTTTCCTCACGATGCTTTCCTTCACGCACGAGATGAATTATAAACACAAATTAAGCACATATATAGATAGTGGTGCTTGCCTGGGCTTGAACCCGAAAACATCGGTTAAGATGCACGCGTTCTAACCACTGGGCCATCTCAGCTCACTAAGTGCGACAAATAGTGTTACATATTAGTATTGTTCTCGTATAAAATGTGTACTGAGAGTAGGTTTTCTATCGCAAAAGACACGCACAATGTATTATCACCAGAAAAAGTAAATTAATTTTATAAAATGCATGTAGAACTCAACAGAGAATTCCATGTATTCCATGTATTCCTATATGTGATATGTACAAATCTCCAGTAGATTGAAAGAAATACTTAATCTCTTAAATGGTACTTTTGGCAAATGAAGTTCAAACTTAGTAAACCTCATTTACCACCCGATAATGTAAATGCCAGTTATTTCCGAACCCTTGGTAGATATGTTGGCATGATGAAGATATTATCATTTTTTTATGTGATAGGTGGCAAACGAGCAGGAGGCTCACCTGATGGAAAGTGACTACCACCGCCAATGGACATCTGCAGGAATAGGCTCTTTTATTGAAGGTTCCCATGCCGTATCGGTTCGGAAAAACCGTGAACTGACTAACTTTGACTCATAATATACTTATACTTAGTATATACTGATTAGTAATATTGGTTTCGAGTTTATAGTATTGGTTTGCACGGCCGTCCGGTATAAAATAAAGGCATTCCACGAAGCCGCTCAATGGATATGTTTGAGCGGAGTTGTCTGACAGCTCAGAGCATTAACTGATTACAGTTTGCTCGCCGCGATAGGCGAACATTACACACGCATTAGAAAATGTATCAGTTTAGCCTCAAGGGCCCGTGATTGTAGCGGTAAAGCTATTGTTGCTCTCCATGTTCATTAATAGCGCTGACTTAGTTTGGCTTCGGAACTGTTTTAATATTATCGTGTTGTTTTTTTTTTATTCCAATGTAAGTAGCCTAAGCACTTGTGTTATGGAAAATCAGAAGTAATGACGGTACTACAAACATCCAGACCCAAGACATACTCGATGTATGTCGGCTAGAAATCGAACCCGTGACCTCGGAGTGTCGTATCCATGAAAACCGGTGTACACACCACTCGACCACGGAGATCGTCAAATATTTGACTGCCGTTGCTTCAGATGAGGCCGGAGAATCCGAGGATCTGATTTTAAATACTGATGAAAAGTTATTAGGTTTTTGTGTCGAAAAATTCTCGATAAGAAGCCTGTCAGAAGTTCGTTATTAAAGGCTAATTACATAGGCTTAATATTTCACGCATATATCGAAAAATAAATGTAAAAGTATATATTTTTGATTTTAATGTAGCTGTAGGTTTTTGTTTAATGTTACGATAGTTTGTGACGATCTTGTAAACAGGTTTCGTCTCAATTGAATGGTTGAAAATTAAGTTTTTTCGTGCACGCTTTTTGTGCGTTTTTTCATAGAAAGATGACTGAAAATAACTTTATTAAAAAATAAGTTTTTATAACAAAAAATAATAATAACAATTTTATTTCGCTGATATTTTCTGATAAAAATATAATTTAAAGGTTTGTGTGACACGTTTATACAAAGTATAACATTTATACTTGAATCTCTCTAATAATCAAAATCAAAATATACTCTATTCTAGTAGTTATGTGCCGTCTTTGAAATGTCATGGTGCAGTGTTGAATTAAATGTAAATATATCATCGACTCTCAAAGAGTATTCTATAAAGTAGTTACTCTTTCCGCAATTTTTGTCAGTCAATAAAGTACAATAATTTTTTTATATATATACGTCCTGTCTAGAAATGTACTAGCCTACTATCTATATACATAGTATGTAGTATATAAGGATAATTATTTATTTTGGCTAATAAAAACCAAGTACTCGAATATCGAACACCGATCTGTAGAACTATTCTGTAAGAAATTCGAAACACGAACGTTAAATGTCAAAATGTGAATTACTAACTCTAAAAGTCGCTTGTCAACATTTCACGAGTGAGAATCGAAGTGAATTATAACAGAATAGTGCTGCATTGTTCAATTCTTAAATCATAATCGTTAGCGCAAATTTCACTAGGTAGCTCACTACATGAGGTATATGTACCTCCAAACAGAAATACAACAACACAACAACAAAAGGTCAGCCAGTGTATCTACAGGCACAAAGGACAGTACATCTTAGTTAACAAGATTGGCGGCGTATTGGCTAAATATTGCATTTTTGTCAAAGTGATTAAAGCCTATTTCTTATACGTAATAGGGATTATATTTGGGATTCCGTATTTCATGATATGATATTTATTTTGCTAATCCTACTTCAGAGCTGGCCAGAATTTTCTATAATAAAAAGGTAAACAACATTATATAAATAACCGACACTAGATAACATAATATAATTAATGTAAAGATAAGAATATTTGTGTAACCTACCAGGGCAACATAGTCACCTAAGACTCAGGTCTTAAAATGAGAATTAAAAAAATGAAATTCAAACCTGTATTATTGGATTTCCAGTAGTTACTCGATAGCGTGTCATATAAACATTCTATTATATAGAAACATTAAATCTTATTTTACATATACAACAACAACAGCCTGTAAATTCCCTCCTCTCCCTTTGAGGAGAAGGTTTGGAACATATTCCACCACGCAACAGTGTATTGTGGCAGAATTTCTATGAAATTTGTCACATGCTGGTTGCCTCACGATGTTTTCCTTCACGAGTACGTGATGAATTATAAAGACAAATTAAGCACATGGATTAGCGGTGCTTGCCTGGGTTTGAAACCGCATACATCAGTTAAGATGCACGCGTTCTAACCACTGGGCCATCTCGACTCGCTATTGTACACATATAGTGTTGAAATTAAATCGTATTCTAAGTAAGACATCATAGCTAGCTTAACAAATATAGCCCTTTAATCTTTCCCAAACACATTTCACGCACTAGTAAGTGGTTTCATAAGACATAACGGTAAGGAACCCTCGGATCGTGAGTCATACGCGCGCTTGAACGTTTTTTTTTCTTTTAACGTATTATTTTTATAACGTAATACTAACAATACAATCAATTTACCGTAGCGTCATTACAAATAACAGTTATAATATCACAATCGTAGCTTCTCCAATTAGACACAGTTTTAACTTAATTGAGCACTCAATAGAGTTTTAAGAATTGTTTCTTTTATCTACGATGTTGTGTATTGTGTATCGTCTAAGAAGGTTTTATATTTAATTTATTTTGTTTTAATTTTTTTTTAACTGTTTCCTTCGCTTATAAGGATGCAATATTCTGAGTACTTGATATCATTTTCTGGGTAAAGTAGCCAAATGTTTTTTAGTTAACATAAAGAGATATCTCAATAGTATGTTTTTTATTGGAAGTTGTAAGAATTTATCTCATCTTTATGATGATAACATGTTATCATTCCTTATATCGACAATGCGCCACCAATGTTTGGAATTAAGATGTTATGTCCCTTCTGCCTATATACAGTTACACTTACTCACCTTTAAAATCAAAACAACAACAATAATAAGTATACCTGTTTGGCAGAATAGTTGATGATTAATTGCTGAGCCTAATGGCCTTGCACAAAGATATGGCTTTGACTTAAAATATCCTAAGTTAATAATTTTCTTTTTTTGAAGTCGACCCAAAAATACGAACAGTATGGGGTAGGAATGCCCAGCGCGTTTATTGGCTAGCATTTTTTTTTCTATTTCACATTTACAACTGTTTTCTGATAGAACCTCCCAATTGCAATTTACTGAAATAAATTCAATAAAGATGACAAAATTTACTGCAGTTACAGAACAAATCAATGAGCTTTTAAATATCACTGTGAAGTTTTTTGTTAAAACAAAAAGCCGTCACGTTCGAATGCCATAAACGATTCGAGGTACGAGTGCCCATTAAAAAAGTGTTTGATGAAAAAAGAGTTCCATCAAAATTGCTTCCGAAAAAAGAAATTGCTACCATTATAAACGGGAGAATAGTTGTGTCAACACGTACACTTTATTGAACAGAAAAACCATAGCTCGCGATTATTATAAACGGAATCAAACAGTAATTTTAAAAGTTGAGGCATTTTTTTTCATATTTTGTCAAGACGCTTGGACTATATTCGATGGCGAATTGCCGCGGGTTAGCGAAACTTTTTTACGATTATTATTTTGACATCAATTTTGTAACGACTTATTTGTGTCGAACGATACCGGAACATTTTTAGAATTTCCTTGAAAACGTTGTTTTTCTTTTCTCTTTACATAAATAAAATTACTGTATAACACAAAAATATTTAAATATTATTTAAATTTTGAGATATTCAATAACCTTGACTTAGTGGTAAGGCTTTGTGCAAGTCTGGGTAGGTAACACCCGCTCATCTGCAGGACTTAGTGTTTTTATATAACTTCAGGCACAAGGGACATTTTATCTCCCAAGGTTGGTGGCGCATTGGTTTGATGTAAGGAATGGTTTAGATTCCTTAAAGCACCAATATATATTGGCGTTGGTGACCACTTAGCAACTAGTGGCACATTTATCTGTCTAGCGCATAAATTTGACTCATGTTTTAATTATAATCTTCAGTTACAGCAGAATCTCCCATCCGATGTCAGTTAGGTAATAAGAAACAAACACAGGAATATACAGTAGTTCACCATTACATATTTTTATTTGTTCCATAGAGGATATATAGAGGCAATAATAATAGGCAATAGAGGCAATATTTTATCTGTGGACTCATCACATTAACTTTTGCATATATAGTGCAAATATGCTTACATACAATGGCCTTTAGGCCCATATTTATTTTCTCGATGTCTCCGTATGTCAAGAGTATAAAAGTTATCGAATAATTTTAAAGGATAGTCAATTTTGGGCCAATGAATTAATACAACTAGGTCCATAAAATGACACTGATCTCTATAGGGCTTTTAATTCTATTTATTATGCAGAACAGAGAAAATGAAGGAGGTACCAGATTTGTTAAAAATAATTAAACTTAGCCCTTCTTTTAATATGAAAGACATTTATTATTACTGTAAATGTTCACAGCAAAGGGTGAAAATTTTACGAATTATTTATTTATTTACTTAGTTATCAAAAACTGACCACTTGTTTAGAAAAAATATAGATGACTTTAGGCGTTTTTCAACTCAGAGTCAAGTGGAGTAATCCGACAGGATACGGAAGGTGGACGACCCGGTATGGGGTACGCTGAGAGGCACATTATTTCCAGTGATGGACTGCTCATTGCTTAGAATCAAAATGCAACTTGAAGAATGCAATCGTAATACATTGAAAAGCGTTTGCACACAAACGCATTTTTATAAGGCGATTTTTAAGGAAATATGTATTGTTTATTTGTTTTAGTTTTGATCTTGCATTTTACTTGTTACAGTATAAGTTTTGTGATGTCAACCGCGTCATATGAAGAGGTATGTGCAAGTATTTGTCAGATGTATTTGTTTACATTTTTTTAAATATATAGTTGTTTCTGTGATAACCACAACCTAAAACTGGAAACAGACCAAGCTCGCTAGAACTTTTAGATCTTTATAAATTTGGTTTAGTAAAATTTATACAAAGTTACCCATATTTCCAACAAATCCGTCTTAGTGATTCTCTACTTCACTGAAAGACTTCATAAATGTCGAGACATTTAGTGTCGGAGATCTTGAGATGGGTGGTATTTTGCTCATATATTATGTAGATTATAATAGATTAATAATAAACTAGCGCTTCGTACGGGTGCATTACTGATACTAAATATACTACAGAACTTGTTTATTCACGACATCACATTAGAAACTTCTAATTTACAGTGTTTTTTTACTATATTCTCTATGTATTATATACAAATACCTTCCTCTCGAATCACTCTATATATTAAAAAATGCATCCATGTCCGTTGTTTAATTTTAATGCTAAGCGTTCATAGAGACAGACAGCATTAAGCGACTTTGTTTTAACTATGTAATGATGATCCAAACCATCAGCCTATTTTCGTCCACTAAGTTGCTGGACATAGGCTTCGCCAATTGCACGCCACTAAAATCGTTCTAGGGCTACTCGCATCCAGCTCCTGCCAGCCGTCTGGCGTAAGTCATCACTCCACCGTGCCCAAAGACGTCCTACACTACATTGTATTCTAGAGTGTAATGATGATGATAAGTAAAAAAGAAAAATTACGCTGCAGTTGCAGTAATATCGACTCTAAAATACCTGCTTATGACTATTTGTATTGGGTAGGATTATGTTTCACTGTCACGTGCGACAAGATGGCGAAGAAAATAAACTTTTGTAAGCCCTCACATGCGCGGAGTTCATCATGGCCCTTCAAGGTCTCATTAAAGTACAACAGGTTATATTTTAACTCGTACGGTAGGCAACATATGTAATCTTATGTAATCCTTAGTCCGTAATACATCAACATAAGGATCATAATGATGTCCACGTTGATGGATTTATTTTATAGGGTATAATTTTGAACTGGTTTCTCTGAATCTACACGTCTTAAGAAATAACCTGCGAAGGTCTGATTGTAAAGTTTTTTTTCGTTTAATTGTTTTTGCGGTGGTAAAAATAGCCGAGATGGCCCAGTGGTTAGAACGCATGCATCTTGTCCGATGATTGCGGGTTCAAACCTGCATGCGGTTTGAAGCCTGTATGAGTTTAATTCTAACGAAATTCGGCCACACATGTATCCATTAACCCCCATTTGAGCAGCGTGACACCAACACCACCATCTCGCATTGGATCAGCGTGGTTTAATATGCTCGAAATCATCTCCTCCAAGAAGAAGAGGCCTTAGCCCAGCAGTGGGAAATTTACAGGCTGTTAACGTATGTAATATTTCTGTCTGATATTGTGCTTTGAATAAAATTTTCAGTATATCTTAGTATGTACAATACTTGACATTAAAAACATTTACGAAAGGTAAAAGCTTAAATCAGCCGAAACGTGTGTAAATAACATTTCACTTGGTTTCAGATACGGTTACGGATAAACCAATTACTACGGATAGTTTCAATTACGAATATAACATTATTTAGGTGTTGTAAAAGAGAAAACTTAAAAGGTAAAAGTTTAACTTTATGTCTAGGCTATGTCTTGGTATTTGGTGTAATCGCAGAAACACCAATTTTAGCTACTCTCTATACTTACAGCATTGTGCAAAAATAAAAAAAAAGATGTTACGGACATCTGATTGTTCCAGTTTAGGTTACGGAGCTCCATAACATCCCTGCTGCTGAGATGGTCCAGTGGTTAGAACGCGTGCATCTTAACCGATAACTGCGTGTTCAAACCCAGGTAAGTACCACTATATATATGTGATTAATTTGTGTTTATAATTTATCTCGTGCTCGGAGGTGAAGGAAAACAACGATACCACTAACCCGCATTGGAACAGCGTGGTGGAATATGTTCCAAACCCTTTCCTTAATGGAAGAGGAGGCCTTATACCAGCAGTGGGAAATTTACAGGCTGCTATTTTACTTTACTTTCTATAATATCCCTGGTTTAAAGTTGTTATACTAGCTGTTCCGGCGATTTCGTGCGCGTTTTCTTTTACGGATTTTAAGTAATGACTTATTATTTATATATAAGCAACTTTTGTAATATAATTTGTGATAAGTTTTTGGTGGGAGACCCTTTGCGATACTGGACAGTATTTGGATATTGTAGTGTACTTACTATTTTTTTACATATAATTCTAAAAAAGAGGTAGTCTAAGCTACTAATTATTACATCAGATATCTGCTAGTGAAAGACCTGTCAAAATCGGTCAAGTCTTTCCAGAGATCAGCTGGTACAGTACAGACAGACGGACAAAAATTGTAAAATAAATTGTTTTAGTATATGTACCGTATACATGTTATATATGCATTTAGTAAAAAGCAGATATTTTTATATTACATATAGAAACTCTAATTTTGTTATACGTCTTTAAAAATGCATATTCTCTATTTAATATTAATAGAGGAGACAACAATAGTTATAATACTTTTATTTAATTTGCTTGTACTTGTTTTAAATAATATATTTATTAAGCTGTGAATTAAAAACCGTTACGAGTTCAACATATTTGTATTATTAATTAACGGTATTGAATATTATCATTGCAAAAATAATTACAAGCAACAGTTATCTTATGCGAAGTTAATATTTAAAATCGTGTACAGTGATTGGCTTGTGTATTTAGAGCAAGTTGTTTTTTTATACCGAAGTGTTTACATTTACTAAATTTACAGTAACCATATCCCTTGTATGGACAATGGAGATATCGCTCATCCAGAACGCTGTACGAAATAAGAACGTAACGTATGTACGAAATTAGATCGTTTGGAATGAAAAAGTAATTTTAGAGATTGCAATTGTGACTATTTAATTCTGGATGAGCGATATATAAAATACTAGCTGTCTATATCTATACTTCGCTTGTGTGTTATTAAGTTGGTTGTCATGAGCTACGTAATAAAATTAGCCTATGTCCTACCTCGAAGTTCAAATTTACTTCACAACAAATTTCATCAAATTCGGTTCATTGGTTTAGTCGTGAAAGAGCGATGGACAGACAGAAAGAGTTACTTCCACATTTATTATATTGGTATAGAATAGAATTCTGTCAATTCAATTCTATATATAATTTATTTTATTTCATATACTAAGACGGTTAGATAGGTCACTCATTGATGATGGCACCAGAATTGTTATTCAGCCTTCTCTAATTAACTGTGCCTATCACTACTCTGACACACGTATGCATCAAATAAATTGTTAATACAAAAATGCAGTGTTGTTGTTTAGATATAGCATTAACGATATGTGCGTAAAATCTAGCGAGACGAGCATGTAAAAAGCCCTTCATAAAAGTAAAATTGAATTAGAAACAACAAAACAAACTATAACAACAACTAAATATTAGGTGCCTCTTATCCTAGGCTAGTAATATTGAAAAGCCCGTTTGCTTCTGTGTATTTATGTATATTCTTTTTCCTTTTAAGAAAATGTTGTAGGAGATATTGTTTAATTTGTTTTTGAATTGATTTAAAGAGGTTTTATTTAACAAGCTTTATTTTTAACATTAATTATCATTGTTGTTTTTTAACAATATTTTTTTTTTTTTGGATTAAGTTAGTCAGTACTTATAATAAGTTAATACGTTTTTTATTTTATTTTTTAAACATTTCTTTCTTTCTTTATATCATAGTGTTGAATAGACAAGAACAATTATATTACTTGAACAGTTTTATAAATTGTAGTAAATAATTTAATAATAAATTACTTATAAATAGTATGAGATATTGTTAGAAATGTCAATGATAAGTTTAATCAAAATTTCAAATGAATACAAATAAAAGGTCCATCTCATAATCGCCCTGAGTTTAATATCACACAGTACATAATCAAAAATGAGTTAAACTCAAAAAATGTACTCACCGAAGTCGATGAAGGTATCCAGATGCGCGTCGTAGAGCAATGACTCTCACACTTGACCTTGCACGAGCGAGTACCGCGAAACCTCCGCGGTGCCTGTTTTATACTGGCTGTATTTTATGTACACACGGACGGTATGAACTGCACGCTTGAGCTTTAAAGGTATATTTGTACGCCTCGGTTTCGTTTGTGTACGATTGACAAATATTTTGAATATTCAAAAGTACATTTCAAACTGTCTTGATACTCAACGAATTTTTTGGTCATAAGTAGAGGTAAGACATCGATGCGATACGGTATCATTTTCTTTTTAAAATCTATCTTAACTTATTAAAATATAAAAAAAAAAATCAACATCGAAATATACTTTATTCAAGTAGGCTTTTACAAGCACTTTTGAATCGTCATTAAACAACTATTTTAAGTGAAGCTACCACCGGTTCGGAAGGTAGGTTCTACTGAGAAGAACCGGCAAAATTCAGTAGTTACTCTTTTTTACCATTTAAAAATACAGATTATATACAAAAATGTACATAATCAAAATATTCAAGATTTTTTTAATATACATCGTTATATATGAACACGTTTAAATTGTTCTTACTTGACAGTATTGATGTCGGTAAATTAAAATGTTTCTCAATTATAAGGGACTTTATATAAAAATGCTTCAATATTCTTTTTATTCTAAAATTTTTAATTTACGCAGACTATAAAAAGGCTTAAGTTTTTAGATGATGTTTTAACGACAATGTTTTTCATGCTCTCGATTTTGTACAGTTAGGCCTGAACATGGATGTTCCAAATTATCGTGGAAGTATATAGGGCTATATAATAGAAAAACAAACAGCTGAAGCCACGGAACCAACGTTATAAAAAAACAAATAGCGATACGATGAAAAAATTCGCATTTATGAGGTATTCTGGTCTTGTATTCAGGAACTGATTTTCTATTCATGTTTTTGGAATAATATTTGTTGTCTACTTGTAAAACTGGCTTGTCTCATCACCATCCTCCTCCCCTTATCCCAATTTTATTTGGGGTAGGCGCAGCAAATCTTCTGTTTCCATACGTTTCTGTCATACGTCTTCTCACAAGTAACATTCTTTCTAACCATATTTTCTTTCACACTATCCATCCATCGTTTCTTTGGTCGTCCTCTACCTCTATATCAATCCACATCTATGCTCAAGACCTCAAAAACCGGCCTATACAATATGGCGGCCGGCTACCATTATAGTACACATCTATCAAAAATCTGCAGTTGTTTTGTAAAATTGACGATAATTGTAATTTGACGACCTCCGTGGTCGAGTGGTGTGTACACCGGCTGAATCAAACCGGGACCATGTAGGTCCCGGTTTGATTCCCGGCTGAGTCAGTATAGATTATCAGTAGTTTTCTATGTTGTCTTGGGTCTGGGTGTTTGTGCTACCGTCGTTACTTCTGATTTCCATAACATAATTGCTTTAGCTACTTACATTGGGATCAAAGTAATGTATTTGGTGTTGTCTTATATTTATTAAAAAAAAAAAATACTTTATGGTAGAAAAAAAATTGATTTTAGTTTTTTTTTAAATTTCATTTTAATTGCTGTCCGCTACATCAGTATGTATATCAACAAGCTAATTCCATCCAGCTTAAGCAGACCTATCGTACAACGAAATTGATCAACAAAATTAAAATAATAATTCACGCTCAGGTAGCTTAATTGACTGGTATATTACACTGTCATATGTTTTTTTAATAAGATTAAGTAACCTATTCCAAGATGTAATTTGTGCATTCCTCTGTGTACTGTCCCTACTTATTATAAAACATAGTGCGCCCACAGTCGGTCTCTGCATTCGATACACTCAAAAACTATTGGACAATTATTTTTTCGTTTTATCACAAAAAACGTAGTGATTCATAAGGAATATTTAGGCGTATAAT
This sequence comes from Vanessa cardui, assembly GCF_905220365.1. Classification (NCBI taxonomy): domain Eukaryota; kingdom Metazoa; phylum Arthropoda; class Insecta; order Lepidoptera; family Nymphalidae; genus Vanessa; species Vanessa cardui. Next base: position 11,860,982 of record NC_061124.1, read on the forward strand.
TTATTGAGTTTTTGCGAAAATTTACTGAAAAATGACGATGACTGTTGAAGGTGACCAGTAGTCACTACTTACTTTAATAAATTTATATATTAAGAATAGTTGTAGCTCGCGGCTTCGCTCGTATTTCATGATTGGTTATCATTAGTCAGGAACAAAAAGTAGATTATGTCCTTTTTCGGAGTTTAAGTTTGCTTCACACCAAATTTCATGAAATTAACTTGAGCGGTTTGGTCGTGAAAGAGCAACAGACAGACAGACAGATAGAGTTACTTTCATATTTATAATATTAAAAAAAATAAAAGAGAAATAATATAGATAAATGTTTTATGTAAATACGTGCAAAGCCTGGACGGGTAACTAGTATTGAAACAAATAATATTTTATTTGTAAATAACAATGAAACCCGTTGTCTACGTATATAGTTCCAGATAATTATAATATAAAAAAATAAGTATTTAGTAATTAGATACGTGAGGGGAACGTGTTAGCTGTAACGCGGTTGCTGATATCGGTTTTCATACACCATAGCATGGTGTTAGCCATTCCATACTGTCGGTTGCAACAATTTATAAAAAATAACTGTCATGTTTGGTTAAGAATAAATCTAAGGAAAAAAAAATATTGCACATACTTAACAATCTTTTTATTTTTGGCATAATAATTTCAGATCTTTGGCAAAACAATTTAAACATGAAACTAAAAAAAAAAAAACAATTTTATTTTTTTTAAATTTTATTTTCGAAGTGTTTTGTAGAATTTGTTGTGAAGAATTTTGTAAATTGAATAAATTGAATACATATTTTTGTATAAGTAACAGTGAGTAAGTAAGTAGATAATGATGTAGATAAATAGGCGGTCTGGCGAATGGGTAGTGGGTTGGCTTATGGTAGTTACCATCAATTGCCCATTGACATTGGCGCTGTAAGAAAAAAGAACCATTGCTTACATCATTAAACCATGGGAACTAAGATGTTATGTCTCCTGTGTTTGCCAGTAAAGAGTTTTACTGGCACCCTTCAAAGATAATACTAAATTTATTAATTTACCACCAAGTAAAATTAAGTTATTTCTGTGATATTAATAACCTTTAAAAATATAAATTCTGAGTACATGAAAATGCTCTTATTTCGAAAGGGGTTTTGAGAGTTTTCGACTGTCATTCGCGGGCTCTGAGTATACATTTGAGTACATATTACCTCACTTGTCAGTTGAATTAAAATAAAATTTTAACAAAAAGAAAAACCGACTTCAAACAAAACACTATTTTAAAACAAATTAATATGCACGAAAAAGTAATAAAAATAATTGCGTATTCAACATATTTTTAGAGTCTTCCTAAGTTAAATGAAATGAAAAATATTAGACTACTTAAAAGTCGATTAACGATTATATCATGTAGTTATAGTTATTGGTATATTTGGAGCCGGTGTCAGCCACGGTGCCCTTGCCCCAACAATCAAAAGAAAGAAGCGATACGAGCCCCTTGATTGATCCAGTATATTATTGTGTAAAAGGTAATTTGTAAAAAACATATTTGTTAAAGTATTCTCGTATTGTTTTTTGATAGATATACTGTAGGGTTTTATTGGCTGACACCGACTCCAAATATAACAATAATTATAACTACATGATATAATCGTTAATCGACTTTTAAGTAGTCTAATATTTTTCATTTCATTTAACTTAGGAAGACTCTAAAAATATGTTGAATACGCAATTATTTTTATTACTTTTTCGTGCATATTAATTTGTTTTAAAATAGTGTTTTGTTTGAAGTCGGTTTTTCTTTTTGTTAAAATTTTATTTATTTTTTGATTTTAAGTGAAGCTGATGTTGACTAACTAATTTTTTTTAACATGGATAGATTAAACGTTCCGTTTATATGAGTCAGAAACTACTTCGAGGACAATTTCAAAGGAAATTTGCGAATAAAGCAAAAATAGACTTTCGAAAATGCGGATTTAATACGTCACGCGGCGTAAACTACAAGGATCCCTCGAAAGAGCTGTAATCGAACTCAGCAAAAAAACTTTGAAAAAGACCAACTATATTTCGTACATCATATGACATCACATCACATACACAAAATTTGATTAAAGATAGTAAGAAATTCTGCCCCATATCGCACCCTAACTGCCAGCCGTATAGGAGTTCCATCACTACATAGTATAAAACAAAGTCGCTTTCTCTGTCCCTATATCTTTAAATCTACGCAACGGATTTTGATGCGGTTTTTTTTAAAAGATAGTGTGATTCAAGGGGAAGGTTTGTGTATATAATACATGAACAATATAGAAGAAACACTGATAATTTTAGAAGTTTGCGATGTGATGTCGTATATAAACAAATTCTGTAGTATATTTAGTATCACTATTGCACCCGTGCGAAGCCGGGGTGGGTAGCTAGTTGATTATAATATTCGACTATGATAATTACATAAACATAACCACATTACGGAAGGTGACTCAAATATCCAAATAACCTATAAATAAAAGATTCGACCGAGTATCGCTAACGTGCTCCTCAGAATCGTTCCGTTCCCTTCCGTTCCGTTACTTTGTCATGGATCCTGTGCTCAGAACCTTACCAAACTTTCACCAAATTACCTTTGAAGTATATATTTTATAATAAAAAAAGAATTATCAAAATTGGTTAACGTGATTTTCAGTTATTCACCTATTTGTCGCGCATATACATAATGCAAATTTAAGACTTATGTCGTTTTCACATGGATACCATCATCGGAAAAAAAATAAAAAAATGGGACCCCATGGGAAGCAACACCTTTCAAACAAAAAAAAAATTTTCAAAATCGGTCCACCCAGTGAAAAGTTATGAGGTAACAAAAAAAAAAAAAAAAAAAAAAAAAAAATACAGACGAATTGATAACCTCCTCCTTTTGGAAGTCGGTTGAAAATATACGTAGAATGGCTAGAAAGTATAGATGAGATAATTTAGTCTTTGTAAGAAATATTATATATTTTTGATATCGTCACTTATTCCCCAAACCGTTACATAACAATACCAAGTTTTGGTTTTTGACGGGACAATGTGTGGGCTAACCTATTCGATGGTAGAATCTTCTGCAAACCCACCTGGGGAGTAGGTTAGCCCTATTACCAATGAAGGTTTCATCTTGTTCACCATCAAATTTGTTAGATACACAAGCGTAACGTAAAATTTTTATTATTAGTTGCCCTTGCACGTATTCGAACTAGCGATCTTTGGATGTGATTCACGTATTCTATCTGCAGGATCATATCGGTACTAATTGGCGCATTAGAGAACGGTTATTGTACGTAAAACTTAACGTATATTTTAATGTTCGCAGTAAAATTTGTTACTATGTAATACTATGTATGAAATTTATTACCATACAATTAATAAATAATTACTAAGGTATTTATTTACAGCTAGAGCTGTTTTCTATAAAACAAAAGACTGTCACAATTTTCGAATGTCAATTTTGATGACTAAAAATATGAGTTATATTTTTTAAACAAGCGCTGCTGTATGAAATAATTTATTGTATAGTAAAAGTCTTGGATAAGACCTTTACCTTAGAGGGACCCATGCAATTTAAAAATCTTTTAAACGAAACTTTTTTTACCTATTAAATAAAATTTATTTTATATAATATATATAATCAGTTCAAATTTTCGATTTAATAATCAACAAATTTTAATATAACATGTTACAAAGAAAAAGGCCTAAATAAATAAAATAATACTAAAAAGGTTATATATAAGAAAAATATGCGCGTCAAAATGTTGCCAGTGCATAGTTAAAATTTAAACTGACTCCAATACGAATAAATGTAGATTTTTACTCTAACCGTGGGACCTGGAAGAGTTTCAATCATAAAACGTGCATGTAATCTGTGTAATTAAATCTATTCGATTCCATAGTAAACATATTAGCAAGAGAAAAAAAGATTAAGACTGATTTTTACTCCAAGATTTACACTGCCTAGTTCTGCGATCTTCTGAGCCATATTGAGGATCAATATTTAAAAAAATATCCCACACGGTTTGATATATTAAACGATATTTTTGTTCGATAAATATTATGTTAATACAACAACTGCAGCTTTCATGCCATTCCGTCATTAAAAGATTCTAAATTTAGTTTATTAAAAAATCGAATATGTTCACATACATGTATACTGATACCATGTTAAAAATTCCTTGATCGAGGTCTTGAGTATGACAAAGTACTGTAACTACATAACTCGTCTGGCTGTCTAAAGTATCTTGAAAATTTATTTCAATGTCAAATTTCTACAAATACATTACGGAGTATAAAGTTAAGAAGTCTAAAGTAAAGTAAAATGTCAGCCTGTAAATTCCCCACTGCTGGGATAAGGCCTCCTCTTCCATTAACGAGAGAAATTGGAACATATTCCACCACGCTGTTCCAATGCGGGTTGGTGGAATGCGAATGTCGCAGAATTTCGATGAAATTAGTCACATGCAGGTTTCCTCACGATGTTTTCGTTCACCACCGAGCACGAGATGAATTATAAACACAAATTAAGCACTTATATATAGCGGTGCTTGCCTGGGTTTGAACCCGCAATCATCGGTTGATGCACGCGTTCTAACCACTGGGCCATCTCAGCTTTCTATATATATACTACATCTACCGTATTATAATTATACCATTTGAATGATACTGATAAAGAAAAACCTTATCACCTTAGGATTATTTTCAATATTTTGCAAGTGAGATACAAATGAGTGAGTTTTTACAGAATAGCGCTGCCGAATGGTAGTTACTTTGTTTTACACAAACACTAAACCAGTCTGAGTAAAGCAAAGTCACGATCATTGTATAACATCTATTGAAATAAACTGTACGTGTATTACGACAAACAAACGGTACCCTGTGTCACTTTCGTTATGTGTGACTAACGAATTGTATACGGATTGAACGAGTCGGCGGGGACTTAATCTGTATCTGCGGCGCAAGAAGTTAATCTATTGTATGAGACAAGTCGCCGCTGCAATTTATACAACAGGAATGATTCTATGCTTCCCGGCAAGTTGTCTAGTTATTTCACGAAGACGAGCAAGAGAACCAATGGAAGGTGAGTCATGTTTATTCATAGATAATTCTACTAATTCCATCTTGGTGGCAAGGCTTTGTGTAAGCCTGTCTGTGTAGATACCACTCTACTTTTAGTTGGTAGACGTTAGTCTCAAACGAAGATTGCGGGCTCTGGGCAAGCATCGATTATTTTGTTACGATTATATTAAATATTTATTCAAATAGGCTCATAAAAGATCATTCATACAGCGAAAAATAGAAAACGACCAAAAATTGACCCTTGTGGAACTCTTATTAGCAAAGATCCAGAAAAAAATCATTATGCACCTGTTGAGTTCATTTTATATTCTGATTAAGGTAAACATATAGTGAAGAAATCTATACGGGTCCTTTAAAAATCGTCCTATGTGGGTACACACTAACGCGCATTAGAGTAAAAATTTGCTAACTTCTCCGCAAGAGAGGATGTATAGCCCAGCAGCTATCGAACTACAGACTTATTATATTTTTTTTTCCTGTCGTCGAAAGAAGTATAAATTACTTCGTATAACGTCAATCGATACATCATGAGGTCAAAGAAGTTATATTCCTTGTGCCCATATTAACACTGGCGCCTATGCTGCAAAATGAAACACAAGAATACGAGGTATATACAGCTGAACAGCGGTATAATAAATTGTAACTTGGTACCATCCCAAAGTGGTCTGCATAAGCAACAGGTAAAGAAGAGATTAGAAAAATTGTTGGTCGTGATTTCGTTCACCCTCACACTCACAAAATTCGCGTTCTCCTTTTATTACACTAGTTTAGACTTGTATAGAATAGGTAAAAGAGCTTAAACGCTAATTATTTCCTTAGTTTTATGAATAAAGTTTGATGTTTCCTTAGTAACTAATAATAATTAAATTAACTGCTAACGGTTTTTACCTATAAACGTTGTATAGGGTTTAAACAGTGCTCCAACTTCAACTGGTTTTACATTAATAGATTTTCTTGTGTCTTACGAGTCAATTTTTATAAGACATTACTCGTATATAAAAAAGAAGGTATTATAAATATATAATATAACCTAAATATCTTGCTCAGCCACCCTTGCTCTTTAATTCAGGTCGCAACTTGCACACGTGGCGTATTTAAGGTACACAAGACACGTTCAAATATGCATTTACATATTATACTTTCATTCACTATGGGATATTGCTAATAAGTCATACTCTTGGATCATATCATTGCACTGACATAAGAAAAATAATGACCTGTTGTGAAATCTACTTAAGAAAAGTCCAACGTGTTTACGCTAAAGCATAAAATATTGAATAATCTTCTTAAAGTTTTGGAAATGTATTCACAAAAGTTGCTTCTGTAAATTTTCATTGTTCGTTACCATCCAATGATCTCATCTTGTTGTAACAATAACTCAATAATAAATAATTTTATTTTCACGTCTGTCCCCAAACTTCCATGAGTATAAACTTAAGAATGACTAAAAGTGAACAGGAAAATATGAAAAAATCCTTTGCTTCTTGAGACAAATTGCTTATGAAATCGAAAAAAGTACCTCTCACTTCTTTCAAGTTCAATATTCTACGTTGTCTTGTAACTTAAGTTAATATAGTTAATTTGTCGAACTTTGTCTTTACTAACCATTATTTACCTTTTGTTGTAGGTACCGCCTGGGTAGGCACCACCCACTCATCAGATATTCGACCGCTAAACAACAGTACGCAGTATTGTTGTGTTCCGGTTTGAAGGGTGAGTGAGTCAGTGTAACTACAGGCACAAGGGACATAGCATCTTAGTGGGAACTAGTTGGTTGCCTATTGACGATGTAAGGAATAGTTAATATTTCTTACAGCGTCATTGTCTATGGGTGATGATGACCATTTACCATCAGGTGGCCCATATGCTCGATGGTCCACCTATTCCATAAAAAAGGATGCATTTTAATTTATTAATTTGAAATTTGCCTAATGTATTTTTGTACAAATGAAGGGGAATATACATTTTAAAACATCATTACACGATCTTATGTACACGTCAGTGTGTAGATATTCTTTGTTGTATATCTTTCCTTAAATAATTAAATAGAAATAGAAGTAAATGTTTTATTCTAAAATTCGCTAAACAACGTTTCTAAGTAAGGCCAGACCAACCATTAATTTATAATAAAAAAATAAAGTAACATAAATCTCAAGATAAATTGTTATCGAATTTTCACATACGCCTTTTTGTATTAGCCGTGGCGGTTAGAAAGTCACAGATAGTGCCAGTAGTCATTCTTTGTCACTTATAAAATAAATCTTAATTAAACCAGAAATACTATAAGATAACATTTTTATCTGGATATATTTATTACAGCTCATTAATCAAACACGTATTTATGGCTAATTTCATTGCATGTCCATATCCGGCTAAACCTGTACGATTCCCGCCATTATCCCTGCTTTATCACTAACGTCAATTTGCACTATCTATGCAGATCTACCTACTGTTAATTATCTGTAACAGACTTTAGTATTCGAGACGATCATTGATTACAAACTTTACGTGCGGCTTTGTTAAGACGATAATTTAAAATTTACTGTATTTAAAAAAAAGGACGTATAGATTAATCGTCTTTGACACTGTTTGTTTTTTATGTTTTTTTTTTTCTTTTTCGTTTGAAGACTACAGTGTTCGATGGATGATATCACCCTGTAAACAAAAGCCGTTGTGTATTATACTCGTATCACGCATTAAGTATTATACCGAGTCTACGGTAAAGAAAGAAAATATGAATATATTTAGTAGGTTAATGTAAAATAAGAGCCTATCAAAACTTTCAAAAATAATTATTTCTGTCTTATAAATCAATGCAGTAGATCCGCACTTGATATATTTCACTTAGATTAATCGTCTGCATAAATTGGAGTAGGAAACGTATTAGTAATGGTCAATTTCACATATGATAGTGTGGTAATGTAGACGAATAATTGGGTGAGAATGTATTTTTAATGTAATTTTTTGTAGATGTTTGTATGTATGTGGAAATTAGAAAAATGAACATGGACTGGCATTATAAAAAGTATATTTTTACAAAAGTTAGTGTTCTGATTTGATTGATAAGTGAGCCAGTACAAATTCAGACATAAGAAACATACGTAGGTAAAATCCTAGTTCACAAGGTTAATATTTATTAAAATTCAATTTATGATTCGATGGCCCTAAAGCCGGTGTGCTTATTTAACAAAAAAAAAAAAACATTATAGAAACAGATTGGGGTCTATGTATGGTTTTTGTTTCATTGTGTCTATAATTACCCTTTCTTTCGTACGATTCAGCGGTATTATTCTGTAAGAACTCACTTGGTACTTACATACAATCTCATTCGTGAAATGTTTAAAATAATGTACGTAATTAATTATGCCAATTGTTATTTGTATTTTCTATGTGTTAAAATAGTGGTATATTATCACTTTGTGAAAGTTTACCATCGTTTTGTGGGGCGAAAAGTAGTTTCAATTTATTTACAAGAATACCTATACAATACAAATATAATTATTGTGTTTTTGTATGTTTTAGATAATTTTCAAACGATACATGCAACATTTTCAAGGGTAACTTAATGTCTATATTATTACTTGACGCAAAATAGTAAAACATATATATTTACGACCTTAAATTAATGTTATTTTACAAGAATTTATTAACGCCAAACAAACATTGTATCGACTTGAGTTGTTATAACTACAATTATTATTAAAAAATGGCGCTAAATACAGTTGTTCGCATAACTACGTCTTGAAGGAAAAAATAATGATACTGCCTAATAATACCTTCTGCAAACTAGTCACAACCGGTCTAACAGTAATTTTGAATGTTATGAATTATGTTGTTATGGGATTTAAGTCATTTTCGGAACATTTTTTTTATTTTTATTAAAATGCACAAGTCATTTTAGAACGCTGTTGTATTTTGAATCCTTAGACGTCACTAATCTGTGGTTTTTGTTTATTGTTTGATGAATAGGACATTTTCAACATAGATTAATTTAAATTATAAAAAAATTGCATGCATTTTAATATTATTAATTAATTATAAAATATAAAATAATAAAGTATAAAATCCTAATAAAAGAAATAAAAGTACCATTAGTATTTAGCATAGTGCTTATTGTGAAATTAGAGTTACAAGTATTTAAGTGGTGAGTTTCATTTAAAAAAATACATATAATTTTATTATTAATTATTAATTATAATGAATTTTCTGTGCTTAATATTTTTTATCTGTTAGTTTCTGCCTGAAGTCAATTGACGTTTGTCGCAAAGTAAATATGTATTATCTATGTTTGAAGTTTTGAATTTGAACTATCATAAAGCGTAAACATCAACTGCGTTTTTAGGTTAGGATAGCCGAAAACAACATTATTTTTGTATATATAAGTGATTAGTAGAAAAAAGAATCATGGCTAGCAAGCCTAATTCGAAGAGAACAATATACGTCGGTGGTTTAGCTGAAGAAGTCGATGAGAAGGTTTTAAATGCAGCGTTCATTCCTTTCGGCGATCTTGTTGATGTTCAAATACCTCTAGATTATGAGACAGAAAAGCATAGGGGATTCGCTTTTATTGAATTTGAAAATGCTGAAGACGCTGCTGCTGCCATTGATAATATGGTATGTTTAAAGAAATCCTTTGCCACACAACAAGAACTTAGAATTAATAAGAAAGATTTAAGAACTTATTACTAGACACTTAATAACAATTTCGCGCTAATACCCCTTTTTTAAATTCCTATATCTTTATAAGCTACTTTACATTAGTTATTGCAAAAGCTTAAATTGTCACTCAATATCCTATAACCTTAAATTATAACTATTTTAGAATGACTCAGAATTATTTGGACGCACAATAAGAGTTAACATAGCAGCACCGCAACGTATCAAAGAAGGCTCCACTCGGCCGGTCTGGTCTGAAGACAGCTGGTTGCAGAAGCATGCTGGGGAGACGCTAAATGTCAATAAAGAAGGAGAAGAAGAGAGTACGAAAGAAAGCACAGAAACTGGCACAGTAAGTAAATTATAGTTTAACTTCTGGTTCTAAATATGAAATATGATTCTAAAGCATGCCATGAAATATAAATACTGATGATATTTTATTATTAATTGCAAGAATACTTCTAATGACATATATGATAAAAGGATTAATAAAATAATTTAATAGGGAAATTTTGTGCTTTAATGTGAATCAGCTTCAAATAAAACTTGAAGAGTCACAGTTTATTTTCAAGCTGAATATCAAATATTGTAATCATCATACATATTGTAAACTTATTTTTTTCATTTTCAAAGATATGAATCCCAAGCTTATTTTTAATATTTATAAATGTTTCATTTCTAGGTTACACCCGCGAAGCCAACAGAAAAACGTAATCCCCAAGTGTACTTTGACATAAGCGTTGGCAAGCAAGAAATAGGTAGGATAATTATGATGCTGAGAGCGGATGTAGTGCCGAAGACTGCAGAAAATTTCAGAGCCCTGTGCACTCATGAGAAGGGCTTTGGTTACCAAGGAAGTAGTTTCCACAGAATTATACCAGACTTTGTATCCTTTTAATAATTTTTAAGGAAATTATTTTAGTGTCATTAAGAAGTGTGTATTTTATTGCCTGATATAAAATATAAGTTAGAGTTATGATTCAAAATCAAATGATACTTGAGTGAAGAGTTGGATTGAAAGGAGGCCCTAGACCAAACCAAAACCCTAATAATTATAAATAAATTAGATTATACTTTCATCTGCAATGTATCTGTAACTTTTAAGCAGGTCCGGATTTAAGGAAGGGCAACCAGGGCAACTGCCCTGGGGCCCGAGTGGGGGCCACAACAGTTTTCAGAAAGTTAAAAAATACCGAGATATAGTCAAATTATAATATAATTTTAATAACTTACTATCTTCTTAGAAATATAGTCGTTCTTAGAAGATATAGTCAAATTATAATAATTTTAATAACTTACTATCTTTAAAGTTCCCGATACAAGTAAATAAATCATAGCTTAGAGATTGAAATAAAAAAACTTATTAGGGTCTCTACACTCCTGTTAGTCTAGGGCCTCCACTGATTTGTGGTCCCAGGGCCTTCAGACATTTTAATCCGACTCTGCTTTTAAGGCAGTAATTGTTAACATATACATAGATATACAACATAACAGTTATAAGTTGTCTATATTTAGATATTTGTTAAGTGATCAGAATCTCTTTTGTAATAGCTCTATCAGTTGCCCAGGTTATCCTCCTCTAAATCCAGCCCTGCTAAACTGCACTAGTCTAGTGGCTATATCATGTTGGGCTTGGCTTGGCTATATATAGTTATTGAATGTAAAAAAAAATCTCCGTAGTATAGAATTAATGTGTACCCTTTCTTTTCCTTTTAAAACAAGTTTTTCAAATTTTATTTTAAAATGAACAATAGATCAGTAATATTATTCATTGCAATTTTTATAGTCAAAATATATCATTTGACCTAGTGAAGATATGCATTTAAGTTTTCAATGTTTTAAACAGTGACTATTCAAATCCCTTATTAAGTTCTATGAATAATTCTTGTTTCATCTTTGTCACTTTTTGTTTTAATTAATACAACTGAAAGAAGGTCTTTCAGAAATATATAATATTCTCAGATTAATCCTATATCTAATTATAAAATAATGCAATAATGTTCTTAATCAATGGCAATCAGATGTGTCAAGGAGGTGATTTTACAAATAACAATGGAACAGGCGGTAAATCTATATACGGAAGGAAGTTTGAAGATGAGAATTTCACATTGCAACATACAGGACCGGGTATATTGAGCATGGCAAACTCGGGACCCAATACAAATGGATCACAATTCTTTTTATGCACGGCTAAGTAAGGATCTTTTTTTAAAATACTTGATTTATGTGTAAAAAGTTTTTATTAATATTCAGACATATGGTAGTGTGTCAAGCCAAGTTCCAAAAATCTTAATATGTTCTATAAAAACACTTTTAAATCATGATAGTGCAGTGTTAAATTGTATATTAAGCTTTACCAGTTCGGAAAGTAGATTCTATCAAGTAGAACAGGTAAGAAACTCAGTAGTTACTTTTTCCACCAGTTTAATAACAGTGTATGATAGTAAAAGACATTAAAATGTTATATTTCTGCCTAGAAATCAATAAATATAGGACAATTACAATTAATTTAGGATATTGCATTTCAGATATTTATATTTTTAGTACATAATCATTAAAAATTATAGTATATTCAGATGCCATCTTAAAATGAAATAATAGCATTTGTTAGAATTTTCTGTAAATATCAAATAACAGTTTATACAATTTTATGTACATCTTAAGGTCAAGTGAAACATTTATAGGTATATAAGATGATGGTCAGTATAGTTGGTGGTGAGTGGTGATGGAATATGTTTGACGGAATATGAGATCATGCACTATTTGAGCATTTCTTTTTTCCATCAGACCGGCAACAATTGACAGCCAAAAAAAGAAGAGTTAATAATTAAATTAATTAATAAATAAATAATAAAGTACAGTTTATGGGGAGATATTTTTCGAAAGACGCAATTTGCTAATAGTAGTATACGACGAAGTTTGCTATAAGTAGAATAAAGTTTTAATTTGTACACGTTTTCTTGAACTTCTAGAAGACTTAGGACATTTTCTAGAATTTATTAGATGTGCCCGCCATTTCGTGCGCCTTTGAATTTGATAAAAAAAATATTGTTATAGCCTAAGTTACTCCTATTATTACATCAGCTATCTGCCAATGCGATACAGATAGACATACAAAAATTTAAAAAATATTATTTTAGTATATGTACCAGGTATACATGCCTATGCATTTAGTGAAATGTGGTTATTTTATTATTACAAACAGACAATCCAACTTTATTATATGCATAGATTGTAGAGAAGATAATGTCATGAATCTTCAAAGCGGAACTATTCCACTGAAAACGGAATATATCGTTGCGTTAATCATGTGGATAATGTAATCAACTCCATCGTATAGAACGCGTTTAACTATTTACGATAGAATAAATAATCGTTAATCATTATGGAATAAATAATATTCCATCATGTTATATATGTAGTTGTTTCAGTTTTGTATTAGTTGCACCTGTGTCTACCCCCTCAAATTTTACAAAATTTTACCTATACCACACAATCATATCGCCCCACTCCATATTATTTCCTCGAGGGGTTTTTTTATGGAATAAGTTGGCGGACGAGCATATAAGCCACCTGATGGTAAGTGGTCATCGTCACCCATAGACAATGACGCTGTAAGAAATATTAACTATTCCTTACATCGTCAATGCGCCACCAACCTTGGGAACTAAGATGCTATGTCCCTTGTGTCTGTAGTTACACTGGCTCACTCACCCTTCAAACCGGAACACAACAATACTGAGTACTGTTGTTTAGCGGTCGAATATCTGAAGAGTGGGTTGTAACTACTCAGGCGGGCTTGCACAAAGCCCTTCCACCAAGTGAATTAGGAAATATTGCTAAAAGGACTATGTCATTTTCCGGAACTCAAAGTATCTCGACACCGGATGTTCGTTACGATTATAATTTTTTATTATAGATTTGCATTCATGCGTTTCATAACTTTTTAATTTCATTTTCTTAACGTCTTGTGTAGGCTTTGTAATATACATAAGTAAGTAAAGCTATGTAAGGATCCAGGCAGGATATATTCCATGCAAATATAATTGTAATTAACAATTTTCTTGCTAGTTATTCTCGGTAGAATCTACTTTCCGAAACGGTGGTAGATTCACTTAATATAGTTGTTATATGATGATTTAGAAGTGCTTGTAAAAGCCTACTTGAATAGAGTATATTTTGATTTGATTTGATACAGCCTTAAATTTTGAAACAGAATGCTACGCTTGTAAGATATTCTACACAACTTGTATTCTCGATAGATTGATTAAGTTATGGTAATGTAATAAAATCTCTCGGCACAGCTGCGCCCTTTGCAGGTTTCGAAATTTTCGTTATGATTTGGTATTTTGCCAACACTGCCCGGGATACTTATTTAGATTCCGTATTTCAGTATGAAAAAAATATCTGTATTATGACAATATTTGTTTGTCAATAACAAACATTATTATAATATACACTCATGTTGTTGTATTATTTGATAAACGTACGCTTTTAAATTAATAAGATGTGATAAATTCGTTACCGATAATCAATACTTGTGAAGTTATGGATACGATTTTGAGAAATAAGAATGTCCAAATCGTAATTTGTTTTTTATTGTCTGTATTTGCTCAAACAAATACTCCCAAACAACTTTAAAAGAAGTATCTATACTTTTTACTTTTTTTTTCAGAACTGACTGGTTGGACGGAAAGCACGTAGTATTCGGCCACGTAATATCCGGTCTAGATGTAATGAAAAAAATGGAAAGATATGGAACTAAAAGTGGAACAACAACAGCTAAAGTTACAATAAGCAATTGCGGTGAATTACAATGATAATAACAACAGTATTGTCTTTTAATTGTAAACCAGGGTTACCAATGTCTATTCACCTAATTCCCCAAAAATCTTAGCGAAATTCCCCAAATTGGGGGATAAAAGTCCCAATTCCCCACAAATTCCCCACACAGAAATAAAGGAAAAAAATCATGTTATTGTATGTTTGTTTTTCATTTCCTAACAATAAAATCAAATTTACTAAGTAAATTTCGTCAAATCAGACTAGTCATGGTTACTGACGAATTTTTTTTTTCGTTGTATGGGGAACTCTTGCGATACCCCGCAATTTGGGTAATTCCCCACACATTGGCAACGCTGTTGTAAACCCAAGTGCAGTGTCCTAAATAACATTAAATGTAACGAACAATTGATTGCTATGTATAAAAAAATATTTTACTTACAAGTTTTAAATTAATGATATAAATTAAACTTATATTTAGTTTTATTTAAATACAGATTTTAAATAGAGTAATTGTCAAATTATTACCGAATGGAATGTTCGTGAGAATATTAGTAGAATTAATTGGATGTATTGCAAAACTAGCAGTAGGGTATTTACATGCTGTTATAATACAGTTCATTGTATTTTAGTTAAGAATAACATACAAAATACTCTATATGTTATTGCTAAAAGCTATATTATGCGAACAGATAATAAATATTATATATATATATATATATATATATATATATATATATATATATATATATATATATATATATATATATATATAAACTGGCGTCCACCTTTTTTAGCCGGTGGCACTTAGGTCCTATACATCCTAGCTAGCCGTAGTACAAAAATCGACGGAAGCTAAAAGTTGTTAAAAATAGTTGAAATAAAATATTGAAAAGTTCCCGAAGAAATCACCGCGCAGATGAGGTGCTGCTTCAGCGTGTATATCGCACACAATATATCTAGGGGAATTCCTGACTACGGATTCGCTTATTTGGCGTCCAAAATTGCGACGTTGCCGTTTCGCTCATTTCACTTACGACTTGCATAATACCTATTCGGTGCTTGATTATTGTTTGTTTTACATCAATGTGTAGAAATAAACTGTTATTGGAACTTATTTAATGTTTAATAAATATATTGATAATTAATATACAGTGTAAAATCCATGTAACGTCACTCGATTTAACGGCAAACTCTCTAAAGCGTCGAAATCAATTGGTTTTAGTTGGTTTAGCTTGTATTCCATACAATGATACACTCTACATAGCATCACACCCACTCTCAATAACGACAAAAATTGACAAATAAAAATTAAGTTTTTTTCCTTTTAAGTTGCTAAAGTTAGAAAAAAAACTGCGCATCTGTGTACTTTCTTTTGTCGCTTTATTATTCTAGCCCTCAATAAACTCGAACGTCGGCACCACACATTAGGAACTTTCTTCGAAATTCGTTCATTTGTTTACAAATTGGGATGTAGACTGTGACCAAGCCTAATAAGTAGGAGTCATGGATTACAACGTTATCATATGTATTCTACGATTGATGAGGTGGAAACAGAACTTGAGTTTGATACGACGACGACGACGACCTTCCATTAACTGAGTGGATTCAGCAGGTCAACATGGCAGGAAATACGGTAAATTTTCAAACCTACATCGAAGTAGACAACTGCCTGCTTACAACGGCTTCACTCACAGACAGAAATTTTGGATTCAGTGAGAAAAAACTGAGATTCAAGAATAAAGAGATGAAGAAGATGAGACGGATGAGCTTGAGCCTCCACCGAGCGTTAAAGAAGTTCTGAAAGCAGCTAAATTATTGGAAAATAACTTCCTTTATATCAGATATAAATTAATTAATTAAAAATATACAACAAAATTACTGGTGCAGCAAAAGGCGCCAGACATAAAAACAGAGTATACGCAATAGCGTTCAAATAAGATATATATTTTTTGTACATAACTACTAACAATAGACTAAATTAAGCTTTTTTCAAATTTTTCAGATTTTACTTCTCTTCATTTAACGACCACTCTCTATAACGCCATAAAATGCTCAGTCCGTTCAGTGTCGTTATATAGAGTTTACACTATATTATGAATTTATTGAAAATTCTTATAAATATTTTACAATAATTAATATTTATATTAATTATTCATAATAATAACATAAAGTATGTCTGTCTGTCTGTTATCTTTTCACGCTTAAACCGATTTAGATGAAATTTAGTATCGAGACATTGTAGAGAAGAACATAGGACAATTTTGTCTCCAAAATCATACCCTAACGAGATAAAAAAGGAAAGTAGAAGTTTGTACAGGGAATCTATATCCGCTTAACACGTTCACTGCCACCTAAATTTTTCCTATGCTCATAGCGATGCCGCCATACATAATGCCGCGAACACGCTAAGCGTGTCCCCGGCATCGCTAGATAAATTGTATGGACAAGCGTAGCGTGTCCACTGGCACAGGAACAAAAAAATTATAATTTTTTTGTTAAAACGGTCTTTGTTAGTTAATATTTCTTGTGTTATGCAATAATTAAGGTGTTTAGAATAATGTTGTCAGTGTTTTATCCTGGAATTATGACAAAAAACCGCTTTTATGGTAAGTAAACATCATAATGTAATCAGTGGTTGTAAAACTTTTTAATAAATTCCCACATATCATATTTATATTGGTGTCGAATTTGATATATACTTTTTATCGCGTTATGATTTAGTTCGTATTTCAATAAAAAAATTGTTCATGATATATACTGTTACCTGTTATCTACTGTTGTATCCCTGCAAAGGACGCGGGTCAGTTTGAAAGTAGCAAGGTATAATCAAATAAAATAAAATAGAACTTTCAATACAAATTAAAACAGAGTTTAAATTTCGCTTCATAAAGTGTCCATAAAAATCCACCTTCCTTTTTTGTTTTCTCAAATACATACTTATTAATTTCTAAAATCAATTTTTATCTCACTTGTTTCGTTCACTTTCTTATTAGTTGCTAGAAATGTTCAAAGGTCATAGGATATCGATTCGGTGCACATGTCTTGATATAATAATAAAGAACAATTAAATAAGTAATAATTAATAAACAAATAATTAAAAAATAATCAAGCTTCTTGTAAGCTAAACTCGTTTTATTGTTTCATTACTTCAATTCTTGTAACACGAATTTGAAGTTGACATGAGTTTACATTTTTAAGGTAAATCAGCCTTATTTAGTGTTTAATTTTATATATTTGGTGTATGTATGTGGTAGTTAATGATTAATCGAACTAACATATAGGTACTTGTAATACATAATCAGTATCAACATAACACAAAGTAAGACAATTTAGTATAAACTTTGTCATTAAATAGGAATGGCAGAATTACGGCTTATATAGCTTTCAACCGACTTCCAAAAGGAGGAGGTTATCAATTCGATTCAATAACTATAACTACATTATATAATCGTAAATCGACTTTTAAGTAGTCTAATATTTTTCATTTCATTTAACTTAGGAAGACTCTAAAAAATATGTTGAATACGCAATTATTTTTATTACTTTTTCGTGCATATTAATTTGTTTTAAAATAGTGTTTTGTTTGAAGTCGGTTTTTCTTTTTGTTAAAATTTTTATTTATACTACAAAGGTGTATAAATTTTTATAATAATAGATATTTGTACAAAAAAAAATGTAACAAAGTTCCGCAAATTTGAGAAAACAATAACAAAATTATTTCAATTTTCAACAAATTGGTAATAAGCCATAAATAAAATGTGGTTTGTTGAAAAAACAGTTTGACAATCTATGATTATCCTTAATAAGTGAACAAGCCTAGCGTGTCGCCGGCATTACGAAAGACATTTTTTTGTAAAATAAAAAAAAAATATTATTTTTAACGGGCCACTTAAAAACTCAGTAGCTTATCGCTTGAAGATTGCACACAATTAGTTTGAATGAATAATTTAGCCTAGTTTTTAAGATATCACTGAAATTCTTAGAACAAGCCTAGCGTGTTCGCGGCGTGGCTAAAGAAATTCGCATGAACACGCTAGGCGTGTCGCTGGCACTGAACGTGTTAACTGATAGCTGTATACGGACGCCCAATAGCTGTATACGGATGCCCAACAGCTGTATACGGACGCCCAATAGCTGTATACGGACGCCCAATAGCTGTATACGGACGTCTAATAGCTGTATACGGACGCAAAATAGCTTTATACGGACGCCCAATAGCTGTATACGGACGCCCAATCAAAAAAAACATAATCAAAAATCAAAATAAACTTTATTCAATTAGGCTTTAACAAACACTTTTGAATCGTCATTTTACAATTAAGTGAAGCTACCACCGGTTCGGAAAGTAGATTCTACCGAGAAGAATCGGCAAGAAACTCATTAGTTACTCTTTTTCAACATTTAAAAAATACAAAGTCATGTTAGTTAATACAATTATATAAATTAATATATCCTGCTAGGAAGTCAACACGTATTACCTCCACGCTTTTTATCATCTATAAAATCTTGTTTCGAATAATATCGATTTGAATTTACTAAACGGCAAAGTTAAAAATGTCTGCGGAAATTTATTGACTTTGCGGAGTCGGAAACCTGGCGTTATCAGCTTATCCTTAGTTCTAGTGCACATACAACGATGATCACTGATTTTATCAAAGTGATCAATGTTGCTGTGAATATACATTATATTGTTGTAAATATACTGTGACGGAACAGTGAGTATTCCTTCTTTGTTAAAAACATTCCGAAGAGAGTCTCTAGCTCCATGATTATAAATAAACCGGATTGCTCTCTTTTGTAAAATAAAGACAGATTCAATATCTGCAGCGATACCCCAAAGTAATATGCCATATGACATAATACTGTGAAAATAACCAAAAAATACTAGACGAGCGGTATCAACATCAGTTAGTTGTCTAACTTTTCTAACCACGTATGTTGCGGAGCTGAGTCTTCCTGTTAGGGATGATAAATGAGGCCTCCCCTGAAGTTTGCAATTCAATTCTATTCCTGAGAACACCGTAGTATCGGCTCCATCAAGACGGTCACCGTTTCAAGCTATCTTATAATGCATTCTAACATTGGCTAGGGTAAAAACTACACATTTTGTTTTTTGAGCATTCAAAACTAAATTATTTACTGTAGACCTGATAATTCACCGTTCACGTGGTCATAGTCAGTTTTTTTTGTCAACCTTTAAAATCTGTGAAGTATCGTCAGCAAACAACACTCTATCACAAATACCTTTAACAGAGAAAGAAAGATCATTTATATATACCAGAAATAGAAAGGGACCCAAAATTGAACCTTGTACAATAGCCGAGCGATAGTAATCTTGAGGCATACAGTATTATTTGAGGTGGTACTATGTGGCTGCAAGCTACCAACTATAAAATAAAAGCACTGTTCCCAGTAAATTCATTTTATTATAAATACTATCATTTTGTTATTGTAAATATGAAATTTGGTAGGTAGATTTTTATGACATACAGGAAAAATAAAACACAGGAGATAACAAATACAATAACAAAATAATATGATAGAGAGGACATAATTATTCCGATGAAGTTTTTTGGGCAGAGCCACTTGTGCTAAGGCGAAAATGAGAGACACGATCATATTTACGCAAACCAAATATGAATCTAATTTTGAAATCACTCAAGTTTTTCGCTGATCCTCCGTGAGATGTGTATAACAGTCGTCAGCGTCATCTAGGATAGGAAGCAAAAGTTTCGTATTTACACATTATAACATATCGGGCATCCGTATATGTATAAGCCTTACGAATATTGGAACAAAATAAACTTTGAACTGTTTGTACAGAACAGCGATAGAAAAAGCTACCTACCTACCTACCTAAAGCTGGCAACGTTGCACTTCCAAATAGAGTCCATCATGTGAGGACGCTAAATAATCGATGCCATAGGTAAATTATGATCGATATATATATATATATACTAACAACAAATAATAACAATTCCACCGAAAATGAAAGTGACACTGTGAAACTAAAATAAATAATGTATAAAACCCAAGAAAAATGTTGACAAGAGCCAGAAAACGAGCGCACAATTATCCATCCCCGGACCCGCCGCTCAGCTTCGCCTCGCAGACACAGGACCCCGCACAAGAAAGTAGTCTGATGTCTGCAGCTGCGTCGAGCTCGAGCGACAAGTACTTCTCCCCGCCGACGTCGCCAACACCTGTACGTCGAGCGGGGAGACGCCGGCCACCGACGGGCTTGGGAGCCAGAGGCCAACCGGTCTCGAACAGGGTCCCCGCTTCCGGTGGTGGTGTGCAGCGCATGCGATGGACACAATCCATTAATGAAAATGTCATGCGCGCATACTATGGGGCTACAGAGGGGGGAACTAACCTCACAGCGTACCGTGTTAGGATGCTCTCTCTGTTTCAGGCGCTTGAACCAGCTATCAACGTCTCGGCTCAACGACTGTCGGATCAGGTGCGAGTCATTCTGCGTAACAACAGGTTGAGTGACATCGTGCTTGATCGGATTCGCTCAGAAACGTGTAATAGCGGTGTAACTTCCGGCCCGTCAACGCCCGTGGTTGAGGAACCACTTCCTGCAATACCACAGGGTCCAGAACATGATGATGAGGACGGTGGTGACATGGCTATTACAACAAGTAAGTACAGTGATCAATTGAGGAGCGCACTGGGGGATGCGATTCGGGAGTATCGTAACACTCCCGCCGAGCTTAGGCCACGGTTGCCACGTTTGCCCATGACTAAACGGAATAGGGACCTAGTGTGCACTCTGGATTCTCTGCTCACAGATTATTTTGAGAGCAGTGAAAATCTCGAGGATACGCACTCAATTCTGTTTTGTGCGGCTGTTGCAGCATGTCGTGTAGCCGGTGTTACATTTGAAGACACCGAACGAGCTACACGACCAAAGGCTGCTGCACCGGCCTGGCAGAGCAGGATTGAGAAGCGAATTAGTGAGACCAGAGTGCTCATTGGAAAACTATATTGTTTTAAGGAAGGGAATACGCGTCCACGTGTAATGCGTTTCGTGGGGCGGGCGTTCTTGGGAACTGGTATAGGTCCGCAAGAATATACATCCCATGTCGTGGAGCGTATTGACTTCCTAAAACAAAAAGTTTATGCATGGGCAAGCCGCATCCGTCGGTACAGGCGGCGAGTGGACCGTTATCACTTGAATCGCAAATTCCAGAGCGATCAAAGGTGGGTGTACAGAACGTGGGAGCGACTCGACCAGGATGTGAGCGATGGGTGCCGCCCAGATGATGATGCCACGAATACATTTTGGCGCAACATCTGGTCGGTGCCCGTCGACCACATTGAAGGTGATTGGATGCTGGAGGTCAGGCAAGCGTGCGAGCCTTTGGAAGTGATGGGAAAAATTTCCATCGCTTCTGAAGATGTAGCCGCCGCAGTTCGATCTGTTCCCAACTGGAAGTCTCCGGGACCGGACGGACTGCATAGCTTCTGGCTAAAATGGCTGCGCAGCTCGCATGAATGCTTGGCATTTCAGTTCCAGTCAGCTCTAGAGTCTGGGTCGCTTCCACAGTTCCTTACCACCGGAGTCACCCACCTGCTCCATAAGTCAGGTAGTGCAACGGATCCTAAAAATTATAGACCGATTACTTGTTTACCGACGGTCTATAAGCTCCTTACCTCCATTCTGAGAGATAAGGTTAATAGTCACATACAGAATAATAGTATTTTGTCTGTCTCTCAGAATGGATGTAGGGGTGGATCACGAGGCACTAAGGAGCTACTCCTCATTGATATGACCATTAGCCAACAGGTTCGTCGTTTTCGAAAGAGTCTGTCGACATGCTGGATAGATTACAAGAAGGTCTATGATTCCGTGCCGCATACATGGCTCTTGAGGGTGTTGGAGTTGTATAAATTAGATACAACTCTATGCAGTTTCTTGAGATCATGTATGAGGCAATGGCGGACAATTCTTCGCTATCCAGGATGTCGAACGATTCATGGTGATGACGAACCAATAAGGATTGAGCGGGGAATATTCCAGGGCGATAGTTTGAGTCCACTGTGTTTTTGTTTAGCCTTGAACCCTCTAAGTACTCTGTTGGAGGGTTCAAGGCTAGGCTATCGTTTGCGGAGAGGAGGTAAAGTAATATCCCACCTACTTTACATGGATGACTTAAAGCTCTTTGCACCTTCAGGTACACAACTAGTGGAGTTACTAAAGGTAACAGAAACTTTTAGTAATTCTATTAGAATGGAATTTGGAGTTGACAAATGCGCGGTTATGCATGTAAAGCGAGGAGAGATTATGGAACCTGACGGATTACAACTTTCAGATTCCATAAACTTTAAATCACTGTCGGCAAACGAATCATACAAATACTTGGGTATGTCGGAAGCGTTAGGCATCAATGTGACCGACATGAAACAATCATTGCGGGAGCGTTTCTTTGGTCGCCTGAAAAAAGTACTCAAAAGTCTTTTATCAGGTGGCAATAAGGTTCGCGCCTTCAATGGTTGGGTCATGCCGGTCTTGATGTACTCTTTCGGCATATTCATACTCAAAAAGAACTAGACGCCTTGGATAGGAGAGTCCGTGTCCTGCTGACTGCATATCGAATGCATCATCCTCGGTCTTCGGTGATGAGATTGTATATCCCACGGAAATATGGTGGCCGTGGCTTTTTAAATGCCAAGACCCTACATAACCGCGAGGTATACAAACTCAGGGAGTATTTCCTCCACACTGACTTGGATATGCACCGAGATGTAGTTATAATGGACAAGGGGCTAACTCCGCTCTCCTTAGGCAAAGAGAACCGCAAGGAGGTATGGAAGAGCAAGGAGTTACACGGACGCTTCTATCGGGCCCTTCATGGACCCGATGTGGACTTTATGGCGTCCGTATCTTGGCTACGGTTCGGTAACCTATTTGGTGAAACCGAAGGTTTTGTCTGTGCGATTATGGACGAAGTTATCATGACGAACAATTACCGGAAGTATATTTATTGTGAGGGATGGCACGGTGGACATATGTCGGGCGTGTCACACTCCGGGCGAATCCCTTAGACATATTATTTCCGGTTGTTTTCGTCTTGCTAACGGAGAGTATTTGTACAGACATAATCAAGTGGCCAAGATTATCCATCAACAACTTGCACTTCGATACGGTCTTGTGGTATCAGAGGTGCCATACTACAGGTATGTGCCCGACCCAGTTCTCGAGAATGGTCATATCACACTGTACTGGGACCGATCTATAATCACTGACAGGACTGTTGTCGCCAACAAGCCTGATATAGTGGTGATAGATCGGTCAGAGCGCCGCACGATAATTGTTGACATCACCATCCCTCATGACGAGAATCTCGTGAAGGCTGAGAAAGATAAACAAATAAAATATCTTGACTTAGCTCACGAGGTTGTCGACTTGTGGGATGTGGATACAGCACTTATTGTGCCGATAGTTGTTTCAGCGAATGGCCTAATGGCCAAGAGCCTCGACCAACACCTTAAGAGGCTCTCGTTAGGCAGCTGGGTCAAGGGCCTGATGCAGAAGGCAGTACTCCTCGGCATGGCCCGTATTGTGAGGAAGTTCCTCTCTCTGGAGCCCTGACCACCGGTGGCTTGGACCCTGTTCCCGCCACTGGTTGGCCTCTGTATTTTATATTTTTAAATATATTTTATGTTTGTATTTTATATTTAAAAATGTAATATTATATGAGTGAAAATAAATAGAAATAATTAAGACTAAATAAATAAATCGTATTATTCATTAAAAGAGTACTGTTTAAAAAGAAACGCCTGGAGTTAGGCTCGGGTTTCATCATACGACACTAATTACTGTAAATAACAGCATTGTAAATCTGTTTATATGAAAATAGCAACTATGCGAGTTTCTTGCCGTTTCTTCTCGCTAGAAGCTGCTTTCCGAAACGGTGGTAGTATTTAATTAATGACGCTTCATTGTGAAGTTGACTTGAATAAAATTGATTTGATTAGATATCAAGACAATGTCGAATCAATATTCGAAATTTTAATAAATCGATAAATGTTCATAACGATAAATATGATATTAAAATTAAAATATTGGAAAAATTGAATTTACAAGGTTACAGTACTGACTGTAGTTGTAGTAGCTAGATATGTTCTTTAAATCGATGTAGAAATGTTAAATCGATGTAACTACAATTGATGTAATTCCAACGTTGACTAGTTTAATCCTCTAAATGGCAAATAGGGATTGTCGTGTATTAGTGCTTTCGTGTGCATTATGTTAAACGAGCTACGAGAGACAGAAGTTGGAATTTGTTCACCGACATCATTTACGTTTCCTCTCTAATAGGGTAGTCATAGAAAGAATATTTTTTCTTTTTATTCATGCTAAACTCTAGTTTTATTTGATCTTTAAACAGACAGTTTGGTCTGACTTGACAAACATTTACACTTGGTCTGAAAAATCAGAACCGAATTGATCGTAAGCTTTGAATCGAAATATTAAATTACATGGGGAGGCTCAGTTGTATCTAATGTACATGTATAATTAAAAACTTAAGATCAGACACGTAAGCAAAGAATACGTAGGACCAACGATTTTACGTGCTATTAGTGGAACGGAAATGTAAATACTGCCAACATTAAGACTTCGAGCTTTTATTGAGAATGTTTTCACAAACCCAATATTTATTTATTGGCCCGACACGGATTTTAGAAACTCGTGATTTGCGGCACTTCTATAAAATAAACCATAGACAAAAGAGGCAGTCATTAAAAATATACGATAATATTATAGTAAATGGAAACTATAAAATTGACTTATTCTGGCAACTCTCGAGTCAAAAACGTTACATTTATAAAATTGTGCTATCGTATTTTATAGAAAATCTTCTTGAACCAGCTAAAATCGAATTACTTTTTAATTTGGTCGTTTTAGCTGCGCTAGTTTTGGGTCGGGTCCAAGAAAATGAGACGCAACGCTTAGACGGGAAATAATGTTCTCGTCTCGATGCCTTGAGAGTCCCTTATCCGACTTGGGGAAATTGATATCGGATTTGTGAACGCTTTGCCTAACCAATATTTTTTGTTGTTGTTTTATTTATTACCCAAAACCCAGATCTCTACGCACCATAAATTTCTTTCATGGGAATTTAATCGACCTGTTTTATTATTTGAACTGTACTTTATTCTTGTTTTTCTAAATTATATTAATATATTTCTGGAAATATGATGAAAAATATCAACTTCTGCAAATACAAATTTATTACTTTTTCATATATTTTACGTATCTGTAGCATATATTAAAGATTTGATAAATAAATAAAATTGAATAATAAAGTCTCTAACTATGTATAAATATAAAATTTTATCAAGAAGTAATGTGCAGTTATTAATATTACACATTTAACACCTACGCCATTTCCGGTCGCGGAAACGAGAGCGCCGTTGATGTCTCGACAACGGATGTGACGACAGACTAAGTACTACGAACATAAGCGCTCTTAATCATACCGATCACGTCTTGATTCGATGGTATTAAAGATCACACTCAGCTTGGATGTTATTCAAATCTCGAAATGGTTCGATTTTTAAACCGATGTCAAATCCGGGACAGTCCCGTGCTGTAAAAAATAGAATAGTCAACAGCAAGTAAATGATTAGTAAATGAAAATAAAACATTTTTTGCTTACTGTATGATATTTGTTTTATGTAACCTGGCGTTATTATTTTGGCTGATTTTCAACGACGACTTTTGCTTTTGGTATCACGAAGTATTAGTTTTTGGACTTTGACCAATAGTGTTTTTTTACAATGGCTGAGGAGCACTTTTAATCTGGCCGAAATTCAAACTTCAGAGTATTATTTCCTGAGGAAATCTTGAAAAATCTAAGAATAACATATACAGATTATTTACAGATACACCGATGATCTTTAAAAATTAGACAAACGGAATGCTATTAAATTATTAATTCACTTAAGAAAAAAATTACTAACGTTACGTTGACTCCTATAACTTACTTCACTTTGCAATATAATATACTTTATAATTATAACGAAAATACCAAATATTTTCGTTATAATTAATAATGATGTCACTATGGAAACGGATCCATTAAGCCTAATAATAATATGGACAGATAATAGATTATTTTTTTATGCCTATCTGGAAAACCAGAGCGTGCAGTGCGTTTTGCAAAAGTTAGGTAATACTGTTATACAGGTAGTAGCTTCGCAGTTTTATCCGCTTTATATTATTATATACAAAAACCTATTGTCCCAGTTTGCAGACTATTCTGTCGTAATACGAATACACTATGGAGTGTTCTGTGCTGCCATTGCACGAAGAAGTGTCTCAATCAGACTTGAACGTCGCAAAATTTGTAATTACGTAAGTCAAACTTATTGCAAGAACTCCTAATCTATGGTAACTATTTCTGTAACTTTCTACTTCAATTGATATAAAATGTACATATTATTTATATATAGTGAGAGCTGAGATGGCCCAGTGGTTAGAACACGTGCATCTGAACCGATGATTGCGGGTCGCCGATATGTATATGTGCTTAATTTGTGTTGGTATTTCATTATTGTTTATAATACATCTGGTGCTCGGCGGTGAAGGAAAACATCGTGAGGAAACCTGTATGTGTCTAATTTCATCGAAATTCTGCCACATGTGCATTCCACCAAACCGCATTGGAACAGCGTTGGTGGAATATTTTCCAAACCCTCTCCTTAATGGAAGATGAGGCCCTACCCGAGCAGTGGGAAATTTACAGGCTGTTACTTTACTTTACTTTTATATTATTTATATAAAACAATCGTTTGTCATTTTAATTGACTAAATTTAAAGAGATTGTAACTTTTGAGCTCTTTCTGTGCTGCAAATTCTGTTATGTATTTTATGTGTATTTGGTAGTATTTTTTTAGTTAGGCAATTCAAAAAAGGAACGTCTATTTTTTTAATATATAGTTCATAGAAAATTACTTAAATCCAAATTACTGTTCGATAATTTTCTGTTTTAGGGTCTTCTGAAATTGTACGTCAGCTTTTATCGCTGGTAACGTCGTTTAAAGTGTCAGAAACACCTGTTAAGAAAATAAACCTCACCCCAGGGCATTTAGCTCGCATTCTCAAAATTAAAATAGAAAATTGTACTATTATTTGAACGTTTCAGAAAAATAAATTGTTTTATTTAATAGTCATTATGTCGCTTGCGTGTTTAAAAGGAATATATATCCATTGAATGTGTTAAAATAATATATAATATCATCATTACATATTATTAAACAAAGTTATTTACCGCTGTCTGACCCTATGTATGCTTAGATCTATTTAGTAGTAAGTTAAGTCAACGGATTTTGATTCGGTTTTTTAGAAAATGTATTTCAAGAGGAAGGTTTTTGTATACATCATAGTAGGTACAAAATAAAATATAGTAGTTTCTAATGTGATTTCGAAAATAGACAAATTCTGTAGTAGGTATATTTAATATCAGCATTGCACCCGTGTGTGGGGCGGGTCACCATCTATTTATATTTTTTCATTAGTTGCTGGCTCTATCACTGACTGAGGGCATTGTTGGATTGTAAGTACTTAAATCGTTCATATTTCCGAGTTGCTCTTCGTTTTGCTAATGAAATATTTGCAAATGACGATTTCGACATCCATTAACTTAATCGACTTATAATTAGGTATTAAATATTATATAATTTGAAGCCGAAGGTAATATCATATCTACCATGTTATACGTATTTTTTATTATTATTCGTCTTTTTTTTATCACTCCGTTATATATTGTTTTCCCGTTGCTATAGCGACATCCCTCTTTTCTTTCTGTTACTACGGTTGCCATCGGCAACAGACTCCGTAGCATAAACTAGAGAATGATTTTCCGAAAGGAATGGTGGGGTATTTAATTCCTTTCAATGTATAACCGGATATGCTATGCTAATAGTCGTGGCATTATTTTGGCTTTGGCTTTGGCTTGGCTTGGCTTTGGCTTGCCTTGACTTTGGCTTGCTTTACTTTGGCTTTGGCTTGGCTTTGGCTTGCCTTGACTTCGGCTTGGCTCTGGCTTGGCTTGGCTTTGTATATAGCGTGGCGTTACAAATTATTTGTATGCAAGTTTAAGGCTGAACTGCAATCATCGTTTAAGATGCACGCGTTATAACCCCTCGGCTCTCAACCCGGGACCTTCGGGTTGAAATGCAACTATTTCATCCAGTGTACCATCTGATGTCAATTTTAAACGTTATAAACAGATAATTACATTCGCTTGAAACGCACGCGTATGATGAAGTGATTCAAATGCGACGTCACTGAACGCGACGCTTGGATCAATTACGCGATTTCCAATTAATAGGCTGATTCCCAGATTACAGGTATAAGTACCGCTTGCATAACCATTTGATATAACTTATTCGAATAAAAGGAGTTAATGTAACTCAGACCTAGAATTGAAATGATATGACTCAAATGAAGTTTATTCAAGTATACAATGAAGCGTTTTTGAATCGGTGATATTTAAATACTACTTACCACTGGCCTCCAGCGAGAAAGAACGACAAGTAACTCGTCGCTCTTTTCAAATAAACGGATTTACTATACAGTTTTCTACAATAATTAGTGTCCTGTGATGGAATCCGAACTTAAGTCCAGGCGTTTTTTTCATGTGCTTAATTTGTGTTTATATTTCATCTCATGCGCAGCGGTGACGGTAAACATCGTGAGGAAACCTGCATGTGCCTTAGCCCAGATTGATGAAGATTTCATTATTAATTTAGTCTTAATAAACTTTTTAAATTGAGTAAATGGTACATTGAGTAAATGGTATATTGATAACATTTATATCTGGTCGAGATCTAAAATTTACTGTTTTTTATTTTTTGTTTTTAATATGTAATTTATCTTTGTTTCCATGAATGGTGGCGCGTTACTGATGTAAGTAATTGCTATATTTCTTAAAGCGCTATAGTCTATGGATGGCAATGTTCACTTACCATAAGGTGGCTCATTTGCATCCCTATTTATATCATTAAAGAATCGCACAACTGGCAAATAAACGAAAATATACGTTTCACTAACCTATCAATTTAAATTACTTCGAAACTGGGTTTCATCGTCAAAAGTTCTACATAGTTGGTGAGTCGTTTGTAAATAGTTTCGATTCTGCCTATCGACGCTGTTACACAGATCAGCAATCAGCATTATTGTGTATTGAGTAGTTTACTGAAACGAATGTTTTCTTCATAAATACGGGCGTTTTACATTTTCTACTAGTACCTATATACATAAAAATGATATTTGTTTTTGGAATTGTGACAAAGAATCAAGTAATTAATAAACGTCATAAGTGCTATTAAATATGTAATGTATTTATTTTTGTTTTTGGAACACCTGATATTCCAGTTTTAATTCTATTAAATAATGAGCTCACAACACGCAAAAATTTGCTGATGCTTACATCAATTTAGACTTTTGGTACCAAACATGCCATTGAACCATTGTTTTCCTTTAGAGAAAGAAACAAATTTTAAGTACTTTGCCACTAAACTCAGTGTTTCCTAAAACCAAAAACCTTAGCCAATCATGTATATAATAAAATATCCAGTAAGGAATTTTATATAATTTAATATCAATGAAAACATGTTCGGCGTTCAATTTCATCTTTAATAGCACGAAAAATTATATTCAACGACCTTTTATGCAGTTTTGGTTATAAAATACTAATTGGTCGTTATGAAATGCTTTAAAAATGTTTAATTTAAAAATTACTTTGATTGAGTTGGTTTCACTTAAAACTTAATTAGTAACCGTTCTCTTTTAAATAATTAATGAACTATAATTGTGATTGGTACAAATTTTTGATTGATTGAATACTTGGTTATTATTATTTATTTTTGGAATTTATATTTTCTAATATATGATAGGTGAAGGAAAGAATAACATTTTTACTTTCTTACAAATAAACATCAATACAAACATACCACAGATATTCTTAAAATAAACATAATTTTAGTTAGACTACCCCAAAACATAGGAAATAATTTAAAATTTAATTTGTTCAATTAATTTTATATCGTTATTGATCAAAATTTTTTAATAAATAAGAATTTAAATTCTCTACGACTATCGCCCAGCGTAGCTGGCATGTATAGCTTGTAATCTATAAAAAAAAAGATAATTATTACTCTATATAACGGGTAGGAAAAATCATGAAAATTTTAATATTACTTCTACAAAATATAACATTTAAAAGATAGGATCCGAGGAGCCATTAGCGATCTCTATGACACTCAGGGAGTCAGCAGCAACGAATCGCTTAATTTGTCTCCTACTCTCTGCTGAAATTGAAAGCGCTGAGAGTAGTGCCGGTGTATAACTAGTAAACGTCTGTGACTATCTTTCTTATTTTTATAATATTCCCTTTATTTAAATGGACTTTAAGAAATCAACCGTGAATCTTTGAATTTGCCTTTTATGTTACACGACAGAAATTGATACGGTAGTTGTTGTCTTTGGGAGTGTATCATAATTGGCCATAAATATGTCGCATATAAAATGCATAATATTTAATTTGGTAAATTCATTAACTTAAATATTCTTATCTCTCAGGCAATCTTATAAAGCGGATGTAATTCGAGAAAAGCAATTCAATTCTTAGTTTAAATGGCTTTTAGTTGTGCCGACAGGGCACAGATTATTTCGCCAATGTCAGGCAGGATTGTAAAATATTGACTACTGAGAGTGACAGTGACACTGACACATATGTCATTCTGATACCTGTATTCTATAAAATTTATATTACAATCTGACATTTGAAGTTCGTATTCTAAGGTGAGTTTTGAGTTTCTTGTAACAGAATAGCCTTAATATAACTAACCTGTTTAACTCACCGAGTGAGTCATTAATAATTGCAGCATAGACAACGAGGATATAGAGTGCACCTGTATTAGTGCACTATAATTTCTTGCCTGGACTCCCCAGAAAGAGGCCGCTCTGCCTGAAATCATCATAATTTAAATTTCCCAATTTAATTATTATAGGTAATGTAGTAATGATACAATATATTAATTTTTTTCCGAGTTACCATAAAAATATCAGAATAAAGTAATTTTCAACAAAATCATCGATATTTATTTTGCAACAATCGAAACATTTGTTCAGAGGGATCATACACAGTATCATGGGTTTGTAAATGTGTCAAATAAAATTTATCACAAAGGCACAGAATATCGAGATGACGTTTGCATAAAAAAATCCTTTATAAAGATATATCGAGTTTTAATTAATGTCTTCATTCTCTCGATAATTGAAACCAACGTGATAAATGCCATCACAATTTTCTTTTTGAAATGTAGTGGTAGTTTTGCATGCAAATTTTGGAGATACCATAGTATATATTTTTACTATTACAAATAATGTTATATTGTATAGCTCTGTTTCGGTTTGAATAATGAGTGAGCTGGTAAGTAAACAAAGTCTTGCAATAGTATCTTACACGGAACATATAATGTACATATGTATGAAAATATACCCCAATGATTGGACTGGCGACAACGAATGTATTAAATATAGGACCATTGTATCTTAATTAGAATAATAATTTATGAATTTTTATTTTTGTCTTAAATGTACACAGAAGAAAAGCAGAGGAATATTTTTATAATAAAAGATAATTTATACTTGTATACTAATATTATCAATGTGAAAGTAATTCTGTCTGTCTTTATATGTGCCGCTCTTTCACTACCAAAGCACGGTACTGAATTTGTTGACATTTTGGTATGAAGCAAATTTAAACTCCAAGGAAGGACATATGATACTTTTTTGCCCAACACATGAAAACCAAACCCCTAAAACGCCTGCGAAGCCTTGGGCAAAAACTAGTAGCTTATAAATTGCAGTGTATTTTGTTATAGAATTTAATCTGAAATAGCAATCTAAAGAATAAACATTAAGTGGATATATTTTCTTAATGGCGTCTTCACGTTGGAATAATAAATTATCATCGAATGCCTTAGCGTTTAATATAATCGTCTTATAAGTGTGCTTTGGATCCTGGAATAACATTTAACATGCAAACTTATATTTTTTGTGCGTTTTCTTAACAATTAATTGG
This sequence comes from Vanessa cardui, assembly GCF_905220365.1. Classification (NCBI taxonomy): domain Eukaryota; kingdom Metazoa; phylum Arthropoda; class Insecta; order Lepidoptera; family Nymphalidae; genus Vanessa; species Vanessa cardui. The sequence continues at coordinate 11,893,618 of NC_061124.1, forward strand.
ATCTTTCGATTCGTAAGAACATCCTTTATTACTTTTTAGCGTGAAACCGGAAATAATAATAAATATTCCACCCCGAAATCGTACCAATTAAATAAGAATTTATTCCAATAATATATGCCATGGTACCAGGATCGTAGCGCCGCCTACCAACAGTGGGATAAATAGAGCGGTGCCAATGGTGCCTAGGCACAGGGCGTAGACTCTCAGGGGCGCAAGAATAGACAGACTGGGCAGGACTATTGTTTTTTCGTTTTGCTCTTATTAAGATTCGGCTGAGCCCCTAGTACTCGATTCCAATACAAACGTACTTACATGCTAGTATCATTAAAAATATACATCGCGCTCATTTTTTAGGCAGCGCACGAGCGTATTAGTTTTTAGTGTTTATCTTTAATGAGTACGATTAAGTAACGTTTAAGTTTTAGTGAGTGAGACAGAAAATTAGGCAAAGGATCTGCTTAAATAGGGCGCAGTTATAGAAGCTCGCACAGGGCGCTGAAAAGCACTGCCTACTAATGTATAATATCGAAGGATCCGCTTAAAATATACGTAAAAAGGAATATGAAAATTGACGCACCCAATATATACGTTATATGCAGGACTGTAGTGACATATTTAGAAAATGTATGATAAAGATATCTCATATGTCAATAGTACAAATAATTTAAGTTTAGTGCAGTCATTAAATTTTTATAAATAGTACGAAAAATTTAAAGAACACTCCGAAATTTGTTTTTATTCCTTAATAAATTATTTTAAATTTTCCGTCACATTAGTTAACTTTTCACTTAAAATCAACCATGAAATATAACTCCCATCGAGCCGAAAGTGCCCTTCAAAAGCTGTATAATTCATAACTTACAATTAAGCACTTAAAACTATTAACATAATGAAACTTATATGGTAACTTAACGAAGTTAGGTATTCGATACGTTCACCGAACTGTGACGTTAAATGCACTACGATAACATCAGTGCAATACATTGCGCTTATGTTGCTCAAAACTTCGATCATAATTTCTTGCCAAACTGTTCTCAAAATATTAAAACGTCATATTGAATACTGAAGCATTAATCACTTTGTTAGATATATAATCCCATCAAAATTTTAAATGTTAAATGAGAGCCAAGTACAATATTAATATAGGCCTTGGTTGTTGACTTCAATGACAAAAGAAGTGAGCTCTAAATGTGTGCCAAGTACAATGGCCAGTCCTGAATGTATTTATAACTACAGAGAACATCATTTATTTCCGTAACTCAGGATAATATATTGTAGCCTAAGGGCAAGTCCTCATATACGAATTATATTATAGCCTTCGCAAGTTCTAATTCTGTTGCTTGTCGGTTCTCATTTTATTATTTCCGAAATTTAGGTTGCCGGTAGAAACTAGCCATGGAAAATAATAATGAGCCCGCGACGTTGATCGCGTTTTGGGTGCTAGTAGACTTCTCTCGCGTTTTAGGATGCTAGTTGTCATGTATCAAGCATAAAAATGGCCTATGTCCTTTCTTGGAAAAGACATAGGCCATTTTGATTAAATTCGGTTCAGCGGTTTGGTAGTGAGACAGTGACAGGCATACAGAGTTACTTTCACATTTATAATATTATTGTAGATTATTAACACAACAAATTTACTTTTAATAAATTAATCACCTGAATATAAAATAATAATTTTTAATAACAAAATACTTACATCAATATCTAGTTTGCTAATATTGTTACAAAAACAGTATTACAATGATACGTCTGACCGTATTTCGCGCTGTCTCCCGCCAAAATGAGAATGAATTTAAAAGACGCCTGACAGCTGACGTATGACGTTTGAAATGTCACAATTCTCAATTCAAATGCTGCTTATTATATTACTATTTTGACGAGAAGTTAGTTTGTTCCATTTTAAAAAAATGATCTTACAATTATCTGCCAATGGGTCATTCATACACCATAAAAAAAAATTACGAAATAAAACAAATGTCTATTACAGCCTTATTTAACATCGTTAATAAATAGAATATTAAAAATCAGTTTCAAGAAAGTTTTATGCGAATGTATCGTTCTTACCACAGATTTACTTTTACGACATCTGAAAACGAAATTCACAACTTATTTAATTGTTTAATCGTTGTCTAAGTGTATTCGTCCAAACGGAAGCTAAGCGGATGCAACCTAAGTTTCAGTATATATGTATTATCTATGCGTTTAAGCATCACTGTCTTTCACGTGCCACTTGCTTATTTTGTGTTTATAAATTCCGGGTTCCAAATTAAAGCAGAAGCGATGCCTTTTATTAACTTTTATGTAATCTCTGTTATTACCATTGTTAATACCAACTTAATAGTAATTCGTTTGGAATTCGTTACTTAAGATACAGGATGCTATTGTATTTATGTAATTATCATACACAATTGCATTCATTAAGTAACAAATATTGTTTGACTAAGACTGGTTTCTACTGGTTTTAACCGGTTCGTTTTAGTAAAATTTTATTGTATGTTGAGCTTTATATAAAGGACAATGCCTATTTTATTATGGAATCCTGTCCTTTGTTGCGTCAAGTGGTATTTAACTTTGTATAATAATGTAATCAATATTTTTGAGCAATTATTGTTTTTACATCAGCGCCCAATTTCAGTTAAGAGAAACCAAAGATAAACTGCAAAATAGGACTCCGTTGTCCTTGTCAAAAGTGCAGTTTAGACCGCGTTTTTTAACTCGTTATAAATTGTCAAAATTCCGTGCTTTCCTCCTCGTGTTCTCAAAACATGGATGCCACTCGCCACTTCGTTCCTTTTCTTAAGTATGTATGTATGTATGTTAAAAAATACTCGTTCCAATTACTTTAAAAAACTATAAAACACGGTTTTAGCACGTACTAAAAATAAAAATTTCGTATTTCTGACAGCAAAGCCTTTCATTTGATATTCGTATCATGGGGGTGGATTTCAAACAGCCGACTGACTGGCCATCTTAGGGAGGCCACCATATTGGATTTGTAATGACATTTATTAGCTAGTCATGTGTTGTTATCAGAACTCAAAGCATGTGTAAAATTTCATCCAATCGAAGACCGTTTAGGTCAAATTAAGATTCCAAGATTTTCTTACATCCATAGTTACAAGTGAAGCTACTAAAAGCGTGTTAAAATGTATACAGGAAATACTATAAAGTACTTGAATAAAGTACACTTTGTCTTTGATTTTGATTGACACTCGCACGAAAAGTGTGAGCAAAATATAAATAATAGGTTAAGTATTTATAGCAATGCTAGAGTTGTACTAGAAGCAGAGTTATTTTGAGAAGTCTCAATTCGAAACAGACCACGGTAAAGTCCAAACAAATAATTTAAAAGTTGAACGAAAAATCGTCTGGCGAAGTTAAACTGTTTTATTTTATCAAGATTGTACATTAATGCGAATAATATAAATAAAAAACATCTTTGTTTATGTAGTTCTTTAAATAAAAAAAAATAGAAAATGTTTTTATTTTAATATTATGTATATATAGATAGTTATATACTTAGATGGATAGGTTAAATAGGCCACTCGTGGGTTTCTGGCTACATATTGACGTCGTAATATTAACTTTTTTCAGCGGAATTAAAATGTCTTACACCTGCAATAGCTCTGACTCGCCTTTGCAACTGGAAAACAAAAGTGCCATATTGTGTTATATGACGGTATAATATGTGCCCATCAAGAAAAGCTGGCACAAAGTCCTACCTCCTCCACTCCACCAAGTGGTATGAATGCTCATCACTAAACACAGTATATACAGTATATAAAATTCATATTACATAGACTTATATACACATACGCACGCTTAAGAGTTTGAAAAAACAAAATATTCCTTATTGGAGGAAACTTATATATCTATAAAAACTTTGCTTGAAAAATATGTTCGTTAAATTGTTTCAATTTGAAGATTTTTAAAATTAGGTAGGCTATCGAGTATCATTCGCCTTTAATAATGCTATGTTCACGTTTTGTGAAATGAGGCTGTTGAACAGTTCAACTCTCAGGTACTCTTGTCGCAACTTATTATTAATGTCAAGTGTAAAAATTGACTACATTGAGTTAGCCATTTACTATTTACGAAAATACTAGGCTCACATTAACGGTCATTTATTCAAATATTATTTAAATTCAGAACGTTATCATTAATCCAGGAAAAAGGACATACAGAAACGTAATTTATTTTCGAATATCGTATAGAAAACAATACCAAAAACTTCAAACGATTTATTAAAATACTACGCCACCGCTCAAGTGTAAAACAATGGTACGAACAAATAAAAATACTACTGAAAATTCATGGGATGCTGTACGCAGCCTCTGTTCCGTCGCATTCCCGCCAATATGAGAATTCCCGCCAGTTTCCTGCCAGATAGCGAATGTTACGGACGCTGTCGCTTACGGCTGTTACCGAAGTTAGGACGCAATTTTCAAACTTCGAACGTTTAATTTAAAACAAAAAATATATTTATTATCTGTGGATTAAACAGTTCTGTGAAAATTAACTAGTTTATTATAATTTTTCTTTAGTGGAATTATAATTATAATCGTATACTGTGACTGGATTTGTGTTTGTGTTAGTTTTTGTTCGATAATATAATAATTATTAATAATTAGTAGATATTTAAAGTATCAAGATTTTCTTTTGTATTGAATTGTAAGAGGAAATACAAACAATAACCATGGGTAAGTATTTTATTTGTTATGAAAAACTTAAAACTTCAATATTTTGTGATAATCTGTATAAAGTTGTTCCAAAAATATTCAATGTAACTTAATTTGTATACGTTGTTTTAGAGCGTATTACATAATTATTAAGTATATAGCATAGCGTAACGCGATTTATTTCATAAAATATAAGAAATTGTTATTACAACTGTTTGTATAAAAGAAATTTCAGATAAAAAATAATAATAAAAAGTTCGATTATTATTAATTATGTTATGGATTTATTATTAATAATTAAACACAAATTATTTCTTAATTTTTAAACTGCAATGTAAAAAAATACCAATATAAAATATAAGTATTACTTTAATTTAATCTTTAAAATGAAAATATAAGCAATTAATAAAAACTAATCATTTTATTTATCAATGTTTCATAATAATTTCAAGATAAAATTAAAGATTCTAATACGAATTACCTTCGTCCACTTAGATATTAAAAAAAAAAAACATCTGGTCAGTTACAAATATTATCCTGACATATTTATCTACATTATTCATATTCAACTTCACGCATTAAATAAAATGAATTGATCTTATCATTAGGTAAGTGGTTTAACATTGATGATGCACTATTTCTAATATAGGTCAGCCGTCGGCGTTCAAAACTTTTACTATACATATATGTAAATACTTTTTAATTCGGAGTTATTATCACATTAGAGATTAAGATTAATTTCGAACTTGTATGGAATATACCTTCATAATAATGTTCACACGTTTAATGAATAAAATAAGAAGCATATTAGTAAATATATGTTTTTTTTTTAATTAAATAAATGTAAGCCATCTCTAACAGACAGAAATGTATGATGTCGTTGATTTTTCTCCTATCACATCCACATATTAAACGAAATCGCAAAAAAACTTATATTATTGTAAATAGTTTATGCCTCTACACAAAATTACAAAAAAAAAAAGTTAGTGTTGCATATCAATCGAATTAGGAGTTTCGTCGAGAAACCGGAGAAAACGGAAAATTTACTACACTTTCACAATATTAGTATGATGAGTTAAGTCTTTCTCAGTGAATTTTAAAATCCATAATTAAAAACGAAATTGTACTGTATAATATTTTGTAGCTGTCAATCACAAGATTGTATTCATTAAAAAAACGAACCAACTTTATTTTGAGCGTCGAATTAATCTTTGCTTAAAAACACCGCTTCTAAAGCTTGCAGTTTATTATGGATCATTACCCGCTGCTGAGTTATGGTCAAACAATGATATAAACATACATATATCGAAGGATAAATGTATATTAGTGGTTGAATTCTGTTGTATAACTTCTTAATTTGATCGTGCGAAAGCAGATGTTAATGAAATATATTTATTATGTTATTCCAGTGCCATAAATGTGGTATGGCTGAAATAACCCAGTCATAAGTAATCGTAAATGGCTGAAAATTGTAATTTCAAACATGTGTAAGCATCATTTACTTTCATGTGCCTATTTTATGTTAACAATTCATCTCGCTGTCAGCGGTAAACAAAAATATAATTAAGAAACATTTCTGCTACTTTTCATATAGGTTCAAATTACTTAAGGAACATGAGGTTTTCCCAGCATTGGGATATATTATAATATTGTTTTACTTTCATTTAATTAAAAAACACATACACATCATCTTTCACAAAAATTGAAAACCAGAAGACTAAAAGAAATAAATATTATTTGTAATATTATTGAATATTAGTAGTCGTCCGCGGTTTCGTTTGCATCATAGGGGTTAGTTAAACATAAAAAGTACCTTGGACTTTACCCTGGAGTCCAAGTTCGTTTAATTCTAAACTTCATCAAAATTCACTTCAGCAGTTAGCTATGAAAGAGCAACGTAACGACAGACTGACAGAGTTATTTCGCATTTATATTATTATTATATATGTAAAGTATTTAATCACGACCTTAAAACTTCAATATCCCAAGGGTTCAGAAATTATGACTTTGACCTTACAATACATATATTGTCATTCTGCTAGACTTGGTGGTAGGGCTTTGTGTAATCTGTGTGGTAGGGGTACCAGCCACCATCAGATATTCTACCACATTCTTACAAAATATTCAAGGAATGGTTAATATTACTTATAGTGGCAATGTCTATAGTTGGTGGTGTTACCATTGGGATCATTTGCCAGTCCACCTATCTTTATCATTTAACTGCTGTATTACTCATGTATCTATTAACACTGACTTACACTAATACCGGAATGTAATCTAACAATACTTCATTATTGATATCTGGCGGGCGAATGGGCCGATTAATGGCACTCACCAGACCGGCGAAATTGAACTTTGCCTCCCGGTAATTATAGTTCCAACGATATGTGTTTTTTCCCCCAATGAATTGAGTTTCTTTGTAGTATTTGTTCCTTTGTGCTTTAGAACCTTAAGCGATTTCCCGCTTAAAGAATGAAATCCACACATCGTTTAGAAGCATAAAGGAAACTGGATTGGCCGTTGAATGTGCTCTTTGCAACAGTAACTATTTAGCGTTTCTAAAGAGATTTTAAATGAAGAAAACGATTTAGAAAAAACAAACAATCAATGAAATTCTTGAATATAACAACAAAGTCAGCCTGTAAATTTCCCACTTCTGGGATAAGGCCTCCTCGCTATTCCAATGCGGGTTGGTGGAATACACATGTGGCAGAATTTCTCTGAAATTAGGCATATGTAACCTACATATGCCTCACGATGTTTTCCGTCACTGCCGAGCACGAGATGAATTATGAACACAAATTAAGCACATGAATACAGTGGTGCTTGCCTGGGTTTGACCTGCTATCATCATCGTTAAATGCACGCGTTCTAACTACTAGGTAATCTTGATACATTGGAGGGTGGACTTATACGTCTGTCTGATGCTTAGCATCATCCCTCCTTGAAAATGTAATTGCTTGAGTGTGATCGTTTAAGACCATTGGACTCGAATGCTGTATGTGCTTAGTTACGGAAATTACTACATCGGGAACGTCTGAGGATCTCATCTTGATCAGCCTTTGAATTATGAAAATACTGGACTATATATATTCATAATTATGTTACAAATCCAAAAGTAAGTATTATATTCTTGACGACCTCCATGGTCGAGTGGTGTGTACACTGGTTTTCATGGGTACGCCACTCCGAGGTCCCGGGTTCGATTCCCGGCCGAGTCGATGTAGATTACCATTAGTTTTCTATGTTGTCTTGGGTCTGGGTGTTTGTGGTACCGTCGTTACTTCTGATTTCCATAACACAAGTGCTTCAGCTACTTACATTGGGATCAGAGTAATGTATGTGATGTTGTCTCATATTGATTTATTTATTTATTATTTATTTTATTATTTATTTAATATATCAACATCGTACATATATCTACATATATATCATACATCATCGTATACAGATGGACCAGAAATGGCTTGAACCTTAAGAAAAGACAAAACATAATATAGGCCATGCAGATTGTGGGGATCAATAGTGTACTGCTGAATTCGTCCAGCTATAAATTTTTATTTTTTTTATTTTAATTTTTATGGAATAAGTTGGCGGACAAGCATATGGGCCACCTTATGTGTGTTAAGTGGCCATCAAATATTTACTATTCCTTGGGAAAAACCTTGGGAACTAAGATGCTATGTCCCTTGTGCCTGTAGTTACACTGGTTCACTCAGACTGGAACACAACAATACTGCGAACTTCTAGTTTAGCGGTAGATTATCTGATGAGTTGGTGGTACCTACCAGGCGGGCTTGCACAAAGCCCTACCACCAAGTAGATAATTAGTAAACATATTCCAATAGGCCGAACCCCTAGTTCCGTTAGCTGAAGTAGGTCTCATACGTGAATACAAAACAGCACACAGCTACCTAAAAAGAACAAGCACACATGTACATTACAAAAAAAAAATCGAACGTAAAATAATCAAATCGAATTATCAAATAAGATATCAAAATGTTTTTCCATCCTTTTTCGTTTCTTTTACAGTAATCATTATCACTTCATAAACATTTGTTTGTTAAACACGTGCGTTTCTGTAATTATATGAAGCGCGTGGGCGCAAACTGACTTGGATGTATGAAGTGAGCGGCTTTTCAGTTTATTTATTGCGGATTTGAATTCGATTTGAGTTCTCAAATTGTTTGTACTAGTTCTAACGCGTGGTAAGTATGTACTACTGGTAAAACCCGGCTGACGTTCTCTATATACATTTATAGAGATCAGTCGAATAAAAAAATCGTATAAAAATCTACTCCGTGAAAACATAAATGGACAATTTTTATGTTCGAACATTCTCAAGGTCTATAAATCTTGAACAACTATACCTATCTATCGACAATCTCCGTTGTGTGTACCAGGTTTTCATGTGTTCACCATTACGAGGTCCCGGGTTCGATTCCCGGTCATTTCGATGACGAAAAACTTCATTAGTTTTCTATGTATATCTTATCTTGGGTCTGGATGTTTCTGGTACCGTCGTTACTTCTGATTTTCCATAACACAAGTGCTTTAGCCACTTATATCAGGATCAGAGTAATGTATGTGATATTGTTTAATATTTATTTATTTTATTTATTTATACTTAGCTCAAGCTGTAGCTTGATAAATTTTACATCTGTAAAATTTGCTTTACACATGTAAAATTTATTTATTTACTAAAACTGTACAAATATTATTACAGAACATGATTGTCCTAATTGGATAATACAGTACGTTTAATAACAATATAAAAAATAGTTATTACGTTATACAAGATGTAGACGAGATGGCTATCTCTGTGAGATCACTCAGGCTGCAACACAATAAATCCACCCTGCCGGCGATTACATACGTACGTAACGTTAGAGGCGCCATAATAATAATGTATAAAACTGTGTTGCATAGAAATCAATTACTAATGCCCTTGAGGGGTGAATTAAAAAAATGTTTATACTCTTTCTTGGACTTTAAGTTATTATGTAGCAAGTTTCATCAAAATCTGTTAACTAGCTTAGTCACGAAAACGTAAAAGAGTTACTTTTGCATTTATAGTAGGGCAGCATACAAAAGTCCTTAAAAAACAAAATCATTCTCTAACTTACCTGATTGGTCAAAGGTACACTTTGTTTTTTACGTTGACAAAAAGTTAAATTATTCCGATTTTTATATTTCTACATAAAAAATCTTCTTAATAATTGATTCACCATTCAAACTTTACCTCCCTTTTCACATCCTCAAGGGATAAGGGATAATGTCAGTCATAAAAACTAACGGGACTCCAACAATCTCCATAGCAAATTTCATTTAAATTGATTCAGCTTAAACGTGAGGAGGTGACAGAGTTACTTTAGGATTTCAAGTATCAGTAGAGATGACTACCTTCGTGGTCGAGTAGTACGCTGGTTTTCAGGGGTACGCCACTCCGAGATCCAGTGTTTGATTCCCAGCCGAGTCGATGTAGACAAAGTTCATTAGTTTTCTATGTTGTATTCAATACAAGATTCACAATACAAGATTTTATAGATGATAAAAAAGCGTGCAGCTAATATCTGTTCGTGGAATCGTGGCAGTCCACTAAGGATATATTAATTTAAATAATTGTATTTAACTAACATGACTTTGTATTTTTAAATGTTAAAAAAGAGTAACTACTGAGTTTCTTGCCGGTTCTTCTCCGTAGAATCTACTTTCCGAACCGGTGGTAGCTTCACTTGGTTGTAAAATGACGATTCAAAAGTACCTGTAAAAGCCTACTTGAATAAAGTTTATTTTGATTTGATTTGTCTTGGATCTGGGTGTTTGTAGTACCGTCGTTACTTCTGATTTTCCATAACACAAGTGCTTTAGCTACTTACAATGGGATCAGAGTAATGTATGTTATGTTGTCCAATATTTATTTATTATTATTTATATATACTTATATAAATTTAGTTCATACATTAGATTTGTTGGTATGTATAATCCAAAATCTCTTACATTTCAAATCCAAGGTATTAAATGAAATAATTATGGAAACTCCGGCGGTATTAAGCTGGCAATGTTATACCTGCGTTTGATGTCTGATAATTTCAAAATACTTAGACTATGAGACTCAGGGAATAGCGAGTGCGTCTATACTTACAACAATTATTTCTCGGAAATAATCATTAACACGTTAGCTGCGGCATCATTTTTTCCATTGCGGCACGAGGCTTTTGAGACCTCGTATGAAAATTATCATAATACCGGGACGGGGCTTATTAGACCCCGTAACGTTTAGCCTAAAACTCGATGTTATGTGATCGAATTTTATTTCTATACTGCGGTACATGGTCAATGAGACCTCGTATTAAGTAAGTACCTTAGCATTCTGTTTGCAATATGCATCATATAAATATATTTACCACTTTCCTAAAATATATCGAATAACGTTACGGCCTCCACACGACAGAGATACCTATGTTTTTCTTTGTCGCACCGCAAGGAAGACACTTACGAGGCTTATAAGACCTCGTTCCGCATTGTACGTGTTAATACGTATTAATTAATAATTTATCTTCGCTAATACGTATTCCAAAGACGAATTCCTTCAACGATTAATTGTCACACTGAGACGAAAATTTCGTCTTCGATATTGTATTCCTGTAAGTTATCATTAAGCCGGCGTCACACATTTGTGTAAATATTTGATTATATGAAACTTTGCGCTGTAGAATACGTTACGAAAATTTTAATTATATGCGCAAAGCTTCGAGAATATGCTCGTTTCTGTCATTTATGCCATCGTTGTACTGTCGAATGCGTGGAGTGATGAGTGTAGAAATTCGTTTAGGCATAAACGTGTGCAATGTATCCAGTATAACTTGAACTACATTTTCGTAGGTAATAGGTTGTTTTAAAGGTCTTGGGTTGGTCACAGTAAAATTGTGAATTCCGTTAGATAATTATCTATCTCGCGAGATTGTGAACCGTCAAAAGACTAAATTGTAACATACTGCTGACAGTTGAAAACATTATTATTTGGTAGTTTATAATCTATCGAAGTAAATTTCAAAACTCTAATAAAATATGTTTATTATAACGACTGTAAACAGTCAAAAAATGTGGATGGAGCATTCAGATTCCAATAAACTCAATTCAACATTTTTAATCAATTCACATGTATGTGGAATGTATATATGTATAATGATTTTTAATAAATTCATATGTATGTATAATGTCACCAAAATAGTAATTTTTTTTATTTTTTGTCTGTCTATATAATCTGTAGAACTGGCGATTGTGACGGGGCTATCACTGGCAGATAGCTGATGTAATAAGGAGTAACTTAGGCTACTACAATAATTTTTTTGTTACATACAAACGCACACGAAGTCGGGGGCACAGCTAGTGATTTATAATTTTGACTTGATTTCATTTATGCTAACGGTTCTACTAAGTTGGGCAAGGTAAAATATATGCTATTATTTTGTTAACTCTACCATGCCGTTCCAATTCGATTTTCAAAATATTTATGGTAAGCTTACGTTGTTGTTAATCTCCGTTTAATACAAGTGTTCTAATCATTATACGATGTCGGTCGTTGAAAAAATAGAACGTCTCTATATTTTACGCCCACGCAGACAAAGTCACAGCCAGACGTTCCTACTAATTATACACGAACATTGTGATATCGAAGAAGACGACAATAGCAGTCTTAATAGAAGTTTGCGTCACCGAGAATAAGTTGTTTATATTACTCAATTGGATTGCTTTAATATTGATAAGAAAACATTTTTCCAAAACTCTTAAGTAACAGACGATTCTTCCTAAATTTTTTTCTTTTTTTATTCTGTTTACTGTGAAAATAAACTTTATTCAAGGAGGTGTTTATAAGTATTTTTGGATCGCTGATTTATAATATTAAAATAAATCTTCTATTTTTAAAACTTAAATAAATTCGCAAAGTAGATTTATAATATAAATTGGTTATCGACATTTACGTTTTCTTGTAAGTAATCGATACATAATTACTTGACTTTTAGTAATAAAAGTTTCAATTACAAATTTGTAGGACTGCGCAAATCAATCAAAATCAAAATTTACTTTATTCAAGTCGTGCAAGTTATATAACACGTTGAAACGTCCTCGATATTTACGTTTTCTTGTGAGTTACCTATACATAATTTCCTGACTTTACTCGCTTTTATTCGACTATATCGATTTAACTCGATTCTTGATTTAATCGATTATATCAATCCTTAAGTTACCACCGGTTTTCGTTACAGACGAACTAGCAAGAAAGTTGATCTTCCTTTCCGTTCCTTTTGACAGAGAGTGGTGGCAAAATATGATCATCATTTCTCAGTTCCACCAGTTCTCTTAACCATTGAAGAGAATAAACAGGGTGTATGTTTTGGAAATGTTTTGCACTATTATTTTGAGGCCCAAGTTTCAACAACAAAGAGTTCAGATGTATTATTTGATATTATAGGCGCTTGTTTTCCAGCATTTACCGTTACAACTTTCGCCTTTAATATCCTTTCCATGAAACATGATAAGCTTAAATATGAGCTTTAAACATATTTACTGGTGAAAATAAATTAATTTTACTAATATTATTTTATTAAATTTGAAAATTTTCGATGATTGGATATTTCTTACTTAGCCAAAACAAAACAGCCTGTATTCTCCCACTGCTGTCTAGTGGCTTGATATCAGGCCATAGATCTCGAATTTTTGGGTTCAGTCCCCAGGTCGGGCCATTAAATATAGTTGAACTTTTCTTTCTTGGAAAGCACGAAAAGTCGTTGGTCCTTCTCCTTAATTTATAGTCATATCCGATTTTTGTCCATGATTTTTGTCTATGAGCGTGTCCGAATAAAATAAATAGGGGTACATAATATGCCCTGCTGTTTTGGCTGGCCTTTCTGAAATTTCTGTCGTGTTCTAGTGGCGCTCATCATCATCATTAATAAAGTATTATGTAATGTAATGTAACAGCTCGTAAATTTTCCACTGTTGGGTTAATGCCTCGTCTTCTATTATGGAGAGGGTTTGGAACATATTCCACCACGCTGTTCCAATGCGGGTTGGTGGAAATTAGACACATGTAGGTTTCCTCACGATATTTTCCTTCAACGCCAAGCACCACCACCGAGCTCAAGATGAATTATAAACACAACATATATATATATATATAGGGGTGCTTGCCTGGGTTTGGTTCCGAAATCATCGGTTAAGATGCAGGTGTTCTAACCACTAGGCCATCTTAGCTCGTATATATTATTAAACCAGTATTATTTATATGTACTTACTTTTAAACAAACGTATCTTTAGCAAGCGTTTGTTTAAAGACTTGTTTGTTCCGTGTCATTAATTCTGGGAAGAACCGACGAGTAGCGTTCTTTTAGAAAACATCTCAGGACATATATTGAAAGAGTTAAATTTTAATATCCTGCTAGAAATACTGAGATAATATTACCAAACATATGAGTTTTAATCTTGCAAAGAATAATGTTTGTACTCGTATATATAAAGACTTTGTACGTTAAATAAATATTTTACCTACTGGATATTATGTTTATGTTTTAAAATATTTTTAAAATATATTCCTATTAATCAGACAATTCTTTGCTTGGTGGTAGGGCTCTGTAGGGCCTACTGCAATGTAGCAGAACTTAGTATTGTGTTCCGGTTAGAAGGGTGGTAGGGCCAGTGTTATTAAAGATACAAGGGATGTTACATTTTAGTTCCTAAGATGGTGGCGCATTGGTCATATCAGGAATGTCTATATGCAGAGGTCACCATTTACCGTCGTGTGACTCACTTAAAATATTTGACGTCTAACTGTGATACTTAAAATATTCTTGATTAAATAAATATTAAGTATTCATCATTCTCCAAAAAATAGTTAATATCAGCGCTAATTGTATGCACATTAAATACAATAAATACAATAAAATAATCATTATCTTATTATTAATAATATCAGTGGTTTGTATACCGGTTTTCATGGGTACGCCACTCCGAGGTCTCTGGTTCGATTCCAGGCCGAGTCGATGTAGGTTATCATTAGTTTTCTATGTTATCTTGGGTCTGTATGTTTGTGGTAACGTCGTTACTTCTGATTTTCCATAACACAAGTGCTTTATAAGTGCTAAATATACATAATTATTATGTTTAATTAATTTCCCTCTTTTTACACCTTAATAGTATATACAACTAACTACATCTATAAATATCACGGTCAATTTAAATATTCACAATTTCAGTTATTAATAAAATAATTACCGAGTGACTTGGTACTTAATTGGCGGTTTGTCGAGTAACTTCATCTGGTACTTTTGAAGTCCTATGCCAACGTATCATAAAAATCACCTTATCAATTTCCATGTTTATAATTAAACTATGAATGATTTGTACGACAGTACGTATAAAATACGCTATAAAAATTTTATTCAGGAAATCCCAGACAATCTTTACTACAGTTGGTATAATTTAAATCTGACAGCAAAACGTTGAAATATTTATCTGTATATAATAATAGAACACGCTGTATAATAATAGACTAAGCTACTGTTCGGAATTTGCTAACAGGTATCATCAGTAAGCCTCGTTGATATATTGTTTACATCGACTTTTGAGCAACGATAATACCAATCTTGTCACAGTCCGTCACAAACATATTAACATTGGAAATCAGTGTTGGATTCCAAGTTGGGCGTTGGAACCAAAGTTGGAAGCTAAAACTGACGATTGTGATTCATCATTATTGCAGACATTATATTGATGTGTAACATCTAACAAATATGAAACAGGAAGCCGGGTAAGAACGCGCTATGATGGATGTGCAAGAGTTGGTTGTCCCACGGCGCCAATCCATATAATATTAATGTTACTTATTAACAAGATGAGACGTCAGATGCTACTGATGATATGCGCCCCCTGTAACGCTCTTTATTTTCTTAATTTATTTTATTTAAACCTATACTATACAGACAGACAGAGTTATATGTATGTATATATATTATTGGAAATAGAATTACGAAATGGTATTTTTTAAATATTTCAATGGCGGCCAACAGTCATTTTTATTCTATGACAGGCAAATCGCTAAATATTCTGACAGCTAAGCGAATGGACGATCATCGCCAACCAGTCGTCCTTATATATCCCGTCACAGTGTGCTATTTGTGATTTTAATTTTCTTCCATATATATACATATAACTATGTCTGTCTGTCGCTCTCTCTTTCAGGAGGAAACCAATGAACCGAATTCGATGAAATTTGGTTTGAAGCATATTTCAACTTCAAGAAAGAACATAGTCTACATTTTTTGCCTAACAAATGATAACCATTCCCTAAAACGTGAGCAAAGCTGGTGTGACAATCAGTAATTTATATTTTTTTATTAGCCCGACCTTGGAATACTTACTATGATTATGGGTTCAAGTCCGGCCAAACATCACTGATTTTTTTACGTGTTTAATTTGGTTTCATTATTCATCTCGTGTTCAAAAAACTACATGGGGAAGTGTGTTGGAATAAGATTCTAACTTTTGCCGTAGAGGACTTAGTAGAACTTTTCTTCATGGTAGGGCTTTGTGCCCGCCTGGGTAGGTACCACCCACTCATCAGATGTTCTACCGCTAAACAACAGTATGCAGTATTGTTGTGTTCCGGTTTGAAGGGTGAGTGAGCCGGTGTAACTACAGGCACAAGGGACATAGCATCTTAGTTCCCAAGGTTGGTTGCGCAATGTAAGGAATAGTTAATATTTCTTATAGCGTCATTGTCTATGGGTGATGGTGATCACTTACTATCAGGTGACTCATATGCTCTTCCGCCAACTTATTCTATAACAAAAAAATCCTAGTTACCTAATGATATGTTATGTACTCTTCTCGTATATGACGTCATAGAAGTTATTTAATAAATAGGAAAAACAATTGACACGTGTACGAGCACGCGTGTGAATTCAAACTTCCATCGTTTATAAATACTTTTCACGTTGGCCCCATCTCAAATCACGCCAACAATGTTACCGGAGTTATCTGTTACGTATAGGTTCAGTGATTTAATTTATTGTTCACCAGTCTGAAAGACCTTTACATTATTAACTATTTTATACGTCCAAATGTAATTTATACTTTCAGGAACAATATTTTCATTGATAAATAATAGTATAATTGCGACGAAGAGTTTGTTTGTTTTTTGTTTAATTTTTTTGTTCCTTTTATGATGTCGGTAGGCGAGCGAGCTAATATGCCACCTGAAAATTTATTTTATGATATTGGTAGGCGGTCGAGCTATTGTTCGACCTGATGGTAAGTGGTGACTACCATACATCAGAGCTGTAAGAAATTTTAAATACTCCTTACATCGCCAATGCGCCACCAAACAGAAGTGTATTCTGATGATGATTCTACAATAAAACTAGTCTATGTAGATAGCATTTGGCGTGTAAGGATATTTCTGTATAGTTAAGTGTCTGTACTTTGTTTATGCATTCATTGAATACAATACTTATCAATATTTAAGTATATGTATCTATATATATATGTGTATCAATATTACAGTATATTAAAATCAGCGATAATAGCGCAATGGTATACGGCCTCAGTTTCTAAAAAGTTCCAGCATAGATGCTTTCCCTGTGGGCTATTATCGTCCCCACTCCAAACACTAATTAGGCTTCGATTATTATTAATTAATTTCGGGTATTATTACTATCTTTTTTTTTTAAATGGCAACCTTTCTAATTAAATTTACTAAATGAACCAATGACTTAATTTCGGTATAATTTAGTATGTATTTACCATTTATAACTTATTAAATTCAACTTACTGTCTCACTAACAGAATACGTTTAAAGTGTATCTGTACAGTGTATTTTTTTTATTTTGATTTTTCAAACGACCATAAATACTTTGATTTATTAACATGTTTTTAACTATAGAGTTGTTTAAATGCTACTTGCCTAAAATAATTCTTGATTTTCAATAAGTTCTTTTTTTAGAAATGTTGATTTGAATACTGTAATTGTATAAGGGTAAACGGCACAAGTCGGCCTATTTTAATAGGCCTGGATTGGTGACAAAAAGCTTTACAAATGTTACTCGAAATTGGAATAAAAACGAAGATCAAAAGGAAAGACTGGCAACACATTATGTCTGTTTCAGTCACGAAAAAAAAATCAAATATAATAACGACGTTATAACAAAAATATTTTGCGTTTTATTTCAAATATATTTTATCATATTTTTACGACAACATTCATAAAACTATAAATTACCGAAACGTTAACGTTAAAATAGTACACCGGAATTTGTGATGATAAACTGCCGGATTCATAATAATGTTTATTTAAATATTGTATAGTCGGTATACATTCCGACTTTACTTGAAATTTTAAGACTTACGCTTTTCTTATTTTATTTTTGAATAGCGACCCGGCTTCACACGGGTGCAATGCTGATACTGAATATACCACAGAATCACTAACAACGTTCACAGCTTTTTTTTACATTAGACAATACATGTCCCTGCGTTTTAAATCTGTAATTATTTACGACATCTCCTTACAAACCTTTCAAACAATTAGTGTTTCTTTAATGTATTGTGCATGTATTCTACGCAAAGATCTTCCTCTTGAATCAATCTATCTATTGAAAAAAAACTATCAAAAACCGTTGTGTAATTTTAAAAATCAAAATATTCTTTATTCAACTTGGCTTCTACAATCACTTTTGAATCGTCATTTTACAATTAAGTGAAGCTACCACCGGTTCGGAAAGTAGATTCAACCGAGAAGAACCAGAAAGAAAAAATGAAAAAAAAATTAAAAATAGTTTATTCTTTATCAAATTGTACATAGCAAATAAAGGTTGGGACCCTCTAGTGAGTATAATATAATACTCGTGACAGAAGGACCCGCTCTTCCGTAACATACAATTCTGTCCATGTTCTTAATAAGAATAAACAATATCTTACTATATACTAAAACTCACAATCAGTAGGTAAACTAACATTATATCAAAATACTTGTGTGTATGTGTGCGTGCGCGTGTGTGTAGGTGGGTGTATGTGTAGATTACAGTAGATTAGATTATGTTTTATGAAACAGAATTAATTCGGTGTCATCGTAGGTTTTTGTTTTTAACCATTCAAATAATTTCTGTTTGACGTTAAAATACTGTTCGGGATATATTATGTTTAGAATTTTATTAATTTTATTATAAAGGTAGGCAGAACGTGTTATATATTGGTTGCTAGCAAAAGTAGTCTTAGCACTATACGTTTCAGCAATTCTATATTTTATTCTTCTGTTTAATGAACTGGATTTAATGAATTTTAATGATTTATGAGCTTTAAGAATGATACGTTGGATATACAATTGTCTGACAGTCAGTATCTGGCTCATTGAATATAGCGTGTCCGTTGAGAAGCGAAAGAAACACAGTAGTTACTCTTTTTCAACGTTTAAAAAATACAAATTCATGTTAGTTAATACAATTATTTAATTTAATATATCCTGATTGGAAGTCAACAGTTATTATTAACTCCACGCTTTTTTATCATCTATAAAATCTTGTATCGAATAATATTCTTTTTTTTACCAATGTAAAGATCTAAACATATACAGGGATAGAAATCGGTAAGGGACTACGTTTCATACTATGTTAAGATACAGTAAAGCAACTCATAGCGACCCCGACTCGTATATAACTAGGTGATCAGTAGAAGAGTTCGTTGAAGATGCAAATAATACTTTAAAAAAAAGTAATTCATTTAAGTGTGTTGATTGTATTGATAAAGAGAGATGAACTTTTAATTTTATTAAACGTTTAGACTTTGTCCGATGGTGCCGAGCTATAAGTGAGACAAATTTTAACATTCATTGAATCGATAACGACTCATTCGAATTTAAATTCACCTAATAGTAGATTTTGCTCTATCTCTAGATTATTTTCTTAATTATGGTATCTTGTGTCTGAAACGATTCTCAAAATTTGCTTACTACGTTTGCATAAACCTACTTCTGAAATTATCTGCCGAACCCTTTAAATATGATAAGCTCTTGTAAGAAGCTGAGATGGTGGTTAGAACGCTTGCATCTTAACCGATGATTGCGGGTTCAAATCCAGGCAAGCACCACTATATATATGTGCTTAATTTGTGTTTATAATTCATCTCGTGCTCAGCGGTGAAGGAAACATTGTGAGGAAACCTGCATGTGCATTCCTCCAACCCACTTAATTGAAGAGGAGGCCTTATCCCAGCAGTGGGAAATTTACTGGCTGTTACTTTACTTTTTTACTTAAGCTCTTGTAATTTTATTAGGGTTTGTCCACCAAACATTACAGTTGCTGTTGTTATAGAGCATGGTTTTGTATGTTTTAAACAGTGATAATTTTACGCAAATTATCTCATAAAAACTCGATTTGGATACATTTTGATGTATTTCATGTTGGACAACAACACATACTCTGATCCCAATGTAGTAGCTAAAGCACTAGTGTTATGGAAAATTAGACGTAACGACGGTACCACAACACCCAGACCCATGACAACATAGAAATATAATGAACTTTTTCAACACTGACTAGGCCGGGAATCGAACCCATGAAAACAGGTAATTGAACCTACGGTTAATTCTATGCAAGCTTCTATCAGTACTATGACTCACAAATTTAGTAACATAAAAGATAGCAAAACGTAATCGTGCTAAAGGAAATATAAAAATGTTTAACAGATGCTAAATAAACACAAGCTACGCAATTGGTAATAAGGTCTGCGATGTTCAGCGTTACTTTATTTCTGATTCAAATCAATTTAGTTACAACAAACAAGTTTAGTATACATTTTTTTTTATGGTATAGGTTGGCGGACACTCTTGGTGGGGCTTTGTGCAAGCCCGCCTGGGTAGGTACCACCCACTCATCAAATATTCTATCGCTTAACAAAAATATTGTTGTGTTCCGGTTGGAAGGGTGAGTGAGCCAGTGTAACTTCAGGCACAAGGGACATAGCACCTTAGTTCCCAAGATTGGTGGCGCATTGACGATGTAAGGAATATTTAATATTTCTTACAGTGTCATTGTCAATGGGTGATGGCGAGCACTTACCATCAGGTGGCCCATATGCTCGTCGGCCAACCTATTCCATAAAAAAATTTAGCATTATAATTATCTCCTTTCACCTATATGAAGACATACAAGTTGGCATTCACAATCAATCATCATTGACAAAATTAAAAAGTACATTAATTCCCACTACAAAACCTTTATTCTATCTTAAATTTCGATTTAAATCTGTAGCCTCCGATCGTTCTCACGATGTAACAAAGCGCCAATACCGGACGCTTTTGGAATGCTTTGCCATCAAATATTCGTCGTTCGTTCGTTCTGAATCCATTTAATCAATTCATCGTATTTTAAATGACATTTGCAGTACATTACATATACGTAGATTAAAGAGATATTATACAGCATGTTTACACGTGAGTTTGTAGTATAATACTTATTTATTTACATATAAATAGCGCCCGCCCCAGCTTCGCACGGGTGCAATACTAATACTATTTTACAATTACTACAGAATTTGCTTATTTACGACATCATATTAGAAAATTCTAAAATTCCTTTACTATATTGTCCATGAGTCCTCTATCTATTAAAAAACAGCATCAAAATCCGTTGCGTAATTTTAAAGATGCATGCATAGGAACCGAGAGCGGTTAGCGGCTTTGTTTTATATTACAAATTATGTAGTGATACACCTGTATGTTCATACATATTTACAAATATATATATGCTTGTATATTTGTAGATGTATTGAATAAATATTATTTATATATATTAAGGTTCAAGTCAGAATAATATTTAAAAAAACCCCTTTTTGTTTAAAAAGTTATCAAAGATTGTCTGGATTTGATTGTTGGAATAAAGCTTGTTAGTTATAACAACGTGATTTCTTTATTGTTTGATGACTCTATATATAGATATATATAAAAATAATATAAAGATATTATTCATATAGATATTAGACATCACGTATATAAAATAAATACAACAGCACTTAACACAATAGACACGTTTGTACAATAAAGCAGATTTATCGCTTAATAGCGATTTCTCCCAGACAATCTTAGGGTCAAATATTTGTAAAGAAAGAAACGAAGGAAGGTGGCGCATTGAATAATACATATCTAAATAAATAAAAACTTCTTACATCAAAAAGACACAATAAATCTCACAATACCGAGATGGCCCAATGGTTTGAAAGACGAAACGCACATGTGTGTTATTTATTACATAGAAATTCTGCCACATGTGTATTCCATCAACTCGCATTGGAACAGCGTGGTTGAATATGTTCCAAAACTTCTCCTCAAAGGGAGAGGAGGCCTCAGCCCAGCAGTGGGAAATTTACTGGCATGTACATGGCATAATAAATTGTTTTAAATTATGCTGAGTTTATAATCGAAATGATAATGTTTTCATTACGTCCGAAACAAATTATTTGTTTTATACTACATGTCGGAATATTATTACTTTTTATAAGATGGACAGACAAATGGTAAGTGGTCACCACTGCCTGTAGCCTTTAAATGAGAAAGGAGACACCTGAGCGGTAGGGCTTCGTTGATAAGATTTTGAACGTATTCCATAACGCTGCTACAACGATGATTGGTGGTCACATATGCTGCCGGTCTTTATCCAATGAATGCAAGTTATATTAGGTTTTGTTTAACGCTAAGTAGAGATAAATAATGAGCCGATGGCGATCACCTAGGTTAAATGTTAAATCATTAATGTTTAATATGAACGATATAATAATAAAATTCAAACAAGGAACTATTTTAATTGCAGAAGTATATTAACACAGATTTACGATCTTCACACTATTCATAATTTCTTTTGAACATAATGTAAAGTGAAAATTATAAAGATAAAAAACGAATGTTTTCGATAAACAAAGTTCAAAGCGTATGGAACAATGAACAAGATAAGAATTTCAGCAGCTGAGATTTAATTATTTGATCGCTAAACTATTTCAACAAACTGCGTTCATCACTACATGGTATAAAACAAAGTCGCTTTCTCTGTCCCTATATCCCTATGTGTGCTTAAATCTTTAAAACTACGCAATGAATTTTGGTGCGTTTTTTTTAATAGATAGAGACGACCTCCATGGTCGAGTGGTGTGTACACCGGTTTTCATGGGTACGCCACTCTTTGGTCCCGGGTTCGATTCCTGGCCGAGTCGATGTAGATTGCCATTAGTTATTTTCCTATATTGTCTTGGGTCTGGTTGTTTGTGGTACCGTCGTTACTTCTGATTTCCATAACACAAGTGCTTCAGCTACTTACATTGGGATCAGAGTAATGTATGTGATGTTGTCTCATATTTATGTATTGAAGTTAATGTAAACAAAATTCTGTAGTACATTTATTGTCAGCTTTGCACCCAAGCGAAGCCGGCCGGGTCGCTGATAATTACTATACCGTATTGTGATAATGTCCAAAGCAATTGTTAACAAATTATTTGTCGGATTCTGGTCACAATCGGATATTTACTAATTATGCGCATTATAAACAATGTTTTAGAATTAATTTAGAGACATGTGGTTTGGATTATCGGATAACCAGTATTGTGTTGAATAAAATGTATTGTTGGTTTTTAAAGCAGATTTTCTTCTCATATACGGATTGTTGATCAAAATAAAATAAAATCCCACTGTGGAGGAATCTATAACTTTGGGACAAAAAGTTTCTAGACTGTAAATCACAAATTATCAAGCGTGTGGCACAGTCGAGCGATGGTATATATAGGTTACATATAGGGTATGTATGGTAGCTGCTAGAAAGTGGATAAGAAGGGCGTAAGATTGGGCTCACTGAGCCCTGTGTCTCGCAGTGGAATGATACAGGCTGATTATGATGATGAGGATCAAAGTATTCGCAGAGTGACAATCGGTATTTTACAAATTGTTTAGATGATTATTTGTATATTACATTATATGATTCGGTATTTTGTATTCTATTGACATTGAATGGTTCTTGATGACACCTGCACATGTCAAATGAAAATCTACCACATCTCATCAATTCTCATTAGTAATATTAAATAAATATGAGACAACATCACATACATTACTCTGATCCTAATGTAAGTAGCTCAAGCACTTGTTTTATGGAAAATCAGATAACGACGGCACCACAAACAACCAGACCCAAGGCAACATAGAAAACTAATGTTAATCTACATCGACTTGGCCGGGAATCGAACCCGGGACCTCGGCGTGGCATACCCATGAATACCGGTGTACACACCACTCGCTAATTGAAATAGCATGGTAGAATTAGCTCTTAAACTTCTTCCATAAAGAGGGAGACCTAGTACTGAGATATTTACAAACTGTTTGTTACTTTATCATATATAAAAACTTGCTAGTATAAAAGTATTCAAGCAAAGCTGTCTAGATATGTAATTCCAATAAAAAACTGAAATATGACTTCCTGTATACTTCAATGTTTACTCTGAGTGTAATTTTTTTTATTGAGATCATCCATGTTTTTACTGCTGTTATAAAATCCAACAGAATAAAAGTGGGTATCGCAATGGAGTAGTCGGCATAAAATTTATTTATGAAATCAATACAATCCACGTCGTAAAATACGCAAAATATTATCAAGGTACAACCACATAGGCCAATTTATGTCGGTATGTATTTTACCACGTTACCACATGGTACCTAAATGAGAGTCGACATGGCCCAGTGGTTAGAACGCGTGCATCTTAACCGATGATTGCGGGTTCAAACCCAGGCAAGAACCGCAGATTCATGTGCTTAATTTGTCTTTATAATTCATCTCGTGCTCGGCGGTGAAGGAAAACATCGTGAGGAAACCTGCATGTGACAAATTTCATAGAAATTCTGCCACATGTGTATTGCACCAACCCGAATTGGAACAGCGTGGTAGAATATGTTCCATAACCTTCTCCTCAAAGGGAGAGGAGGCCTTTAGCCCAGCAGTGGGAATTTACAGGCTGTTGTTGTTTGTTTATATGGTACCTAAATATGTGTGTACTTGATAGTTGATATATTTCTGTAAATGGTGGCAAAATTAAACTACTGCGTTACTTGCCGGTTTGACTCGGTAGAATCTACATACATATTTCCAGAATCGGGTGTAGCTTTACATTTAATTATATAATGTTACAAGCCATGATAGCTTTAATGAGTGTAAATAGTACAAGTTAAATAAACAATATTTTGATTTTAATATTTGATCAGTCGTAAAAACTTAAATAAAAAAATCGAGTATTTATTTAGTATGTTTACTGTTAGTATGTAACTGTGCAACTGTTTAACAGGCAATAATATATATATGATATATCTTTTATATACATCATATATTATTGCCTGTTTAATAGTGACTAGAACTATGTATATTAAATTTTATCCATTTAAGCCACGTTTAGTTTTTGAAAATCTTTCTTCTAGAAACTTTAAGAATATTCTAGAAGTTACCTCATCGTGTCAACTTATACTGGAATCCAGATTATTATTTGTCAAAGATAACGTTTTTTAAAGAGCACAGGAACAGTCAGAAAAGCATATTACATATAAGTGTGTTAGTATATACATGACGGTTCCAAAGATTTTCTTTTCAACTATAAAATCTCTGAACAGTACACATACTTGACTGCCTTTAAACGTAACAAATGAAAGAGCCTTTGCCAAACAGTATTTCAGTTCTGTATTCGTTGTAACGTTTTCCATTAGTCGGGGTTCAACTTGAATGTAAAAAGTATTTCAATGTACAGTATGAAAAAAAAGGAAATATCTATACAGTAATCGTACAGTCAGCGCGAAACGTGTCTTAATTTAATTAAGCATTTGTTTAATCTTTCAAACATCTCTTTTAAAAGATTACATAATATTATACCAACGGACGAAGTGATGAAAAAGGTTCAGGTGTGTAATTAAAGTAATGTCGAAAAAAATCATGAGGACTAGTAAAAGAAATCACTCTTTGTATGTTCTCTCTCGTCTCTCTATCTTCTCGTTTGTTCTCTACGAATTTCTATATAATTCATCCGATCATATAACTTGGTGAGTTGTTCTAGTAAGTTCGTGAAGTTTTCTTTCCCATAAAAACAATGTTTTTATTTATTTTATTTTAGAATTAAAATGTGAGGCTGGTTAATATGATATTTTAAGGCCTCAATGATAATAATTCTTATTTAAATATATTTTTTTTATTTATAGTATAACTTGAATTATCAAGAAAAATCAACATTAGGGTGAAAAATTATTATCAAAATAGAGATACAGAGGGTTTATAAAACTATTATAAACCCTCTGTATAGGTAGGACTGGTCTAAAATACAAACGCAAGATTTGACCTAGACATTCACTGAAGAAGAAGTCAAATAAAAGTTAGCAAAATAAAAATGTATGGCGATTTTATTTAAAATGTTAGGCGAGGAAATGTTTTAGCGGTCCGATGAACAAAAATGGTACAGCATGCAAAAACGTTACATGACGGATAAAATATTTAATCAAATCCTCTACCTCTAAATTAGCTTACAAATCTTTTATATAATGCATATTATGAAAGAGGTTTTAACATATTTCAAATTACATTTTCTCTATAGTGATTTTGATACTAGCTCAGGCAAGATTTTCATTCATCATTTCATTTTTTTATGTATTAAAATTATGTTTTCGTTTTTCGTACTGTATAGATAAAATTGTGCTGCAACTGTACCACTTTCCTGAGGCAGAAATTTACTAGTTACTAATAAACAAGCTTATAGTCATAATGGCATTCTAATCGATCAAGGCGGATCGATAAAATCTTAAGGTAGACCAGATTACGCAGACCATATAAGTACGCAGACACAATCCGTATTTTTCTTACTTACCTTGGTGGCAGGTCTTTATTTGCATAAAGCCCGCTATGTACCACCCAATAGACATTCTACTTCTTAACAGCAATAATTATTGTGTGCCAGGTTGAAGAGTGAGAGAGTCAGTGTAACTACATACACAAGGAACTTAACATTTGATAACAGCTCTCAATTATCATTATTTTTCACTGCGTCAGTGCCTATGGGCAGTTGTGACCACTCACTGTCAGGTGAGCCATTTGCTACATTGGATATTTTCTGAGGTTTTGTCTCGAATTGTGACTTGATTTAATACTGTGTTATATAAATATTTGAAGGAGGTTTATATTTTTTTATGGGTAAAACCTCTTTTGACAAACAAATCTGCATATCGTACGTGACCACAGATTAGATGAAGTTTATTTCTATCTAGGTATGTACATTCATGTGGGTGTATGCAGTTTCGAATATTTGAGTAAATGAACCGCACAATCCACCTATCTGCCAGATGGCACGCTTGCAGAAACAAACATAAACTTAAAACTAAGTTTGCTTTTAATTATTGCAGGAATTAATTAGTATTTTAAAACAAAAGACTGAGAAATGCATATTTTTAAAGAGATTGTTTATGATTGTTCTTAAGAAATAAAAAAAGAAATAACAAAAAATGTGAGTCTCTTTGTGAGTTTAGAAGTAAATCAAGAATAAGACGTCTTTTTGTATCAGTAATACAATACTTTTTCATATTTCTCATTTCTTTGAACATCATGCCGTTTAATGTGTGAGTGAGTAAGTGTATGCGAATTTATTGAAACATAAATATAATATAGTTGTTTTAATTTTATAGATATTATTTTTGAAGTGAAAAATTCTTCTGATGGTCTTAGGGTACACCGCTTCGTTACGTAACGCGTTATGGCACTCGTCTGTCTGGCCTCTCTTTCTTACACAGGTGGCAGCGGTAGGCAGACTCTATCTCTCTCCCTTTAACCACAGCGCTAGTCATATTTCTGACAGTTTGAGTTATTACTTATATCGGGCATCCCGAGACGCACACGTATTATATACAAAATATTTTGTAATAGTAATTAACCTATACCTAACAACGTCTGAATTATAACTAAAATAAATCGAAACTTTTATGCTGTCTGTACATATTTTCCTCTTTCTTACAAGTAATTTGTGTATGCTTTTTATATATTTTTATTTCATTATGAGCCTTGGAATTCTAAAGTGCTTGTTTAGAATTTGTTCTTTGCTCAGCTAACGTTTGCATTCAGCCCAATACATATTTGAGACGTAAAAGTTTTACTAGTAATATAGAAAGAAAGAAAAACTTATATCCTTATGTTTTTGTTTAATTTTTTAAAATCTGTTTACTGAAAAATGGACTAGCTGGTACGTCACCACTGTATATAGGCAAATGGACTTCAAGACGTATTATCATCCCTAATTTAAGTCCATTGTGTTGGTAGTCACACTGGCGTACTCACCTTTCAATTCAACTACAACTGTACAAAGTATTACTGCTGGCAGTTGTTGTGATGACCTAGCCAGACCAGACCTAGCCAGAGGTGTCTGCAAAAACCCCAACCAGAAACTAAAAATAATTCGGCAGTCTTAATATTTACTGCTATGTTAAAATATTGTTTATAGTTGGATAATGACTTATCCCTTGAAACGAAAAGGGATACTATAAATATCTATTTTAATAATTCATATCAGAAAGTTATCACAGTGAGAAATTTTTCCTTACACGATATGCACCATCAACAATGGAATCTATGACTGATATTTAAACTAAAACAGCTTCAAATATGTATTGTTTTTAGATAAGCAAAGTTCGAATCATAGGTAATTTAAAATTGGAACACGTAATGAAATATTTAAAAATGTCTAAAGCAGCAAATGAAAGCTAGTGTTTTTTTTTCTGTCAAAGGCATTCCTTCCAACAGCCAGGAGATAAGAAATAGACAGCATTACACTTTCGCGCCTTTCATGAGTAACCACGTATCCATTTGGCCGTTTATGCACTTGATCTCCTGCCAATTATATAAAGTCGATAATAAAAAGATCAGAGATAAAAAGTTGTAGCTAAAATCGTACAGGAGAACATCACATTTTTTTTAAATCATGTTACCAGGCTCGTAAGACATAACAGAAGTATTAGACATACATACATATTCATAATCAGTTACATCCATATCCAATTTACGATTTTTTAATCACCTCTCAAAGTCGGTGCCAAGTGCCAACATTGCTAATATATATACATAATACATACATACAAAAACTAAATCTATTTATTGTATAGATGACACCATTAGACAAACCTTACTATCGATACAAATTAAATGATTTCAATATAGGAATTTATTTACTTTGTTGGCACCGACTTCAAAAGGTGATTAAAAAATCGTAAATTGGATATGGATGTAACTGGTTATTTTTTTTCTTTTTAGTTCATTTTTGAAGGCGGTTCTTTTTTATTTATAAAAAATTATTTACTGCTTTTCAGTGTTGTTTTGTTATTTATAATTACAATTGGTAGTGTTTGTCATTCACTTTATTATACTCAGTACATTTCGGCTTTCGACTCTAAACATAACTCAACGCCGTTTCAATACGATGTGGACTGCAACTCAAATTAAGCGTTACCTAAGTTACAATAGCCTAAGGTTAACCGCTCATCGCCAATTAGACAATACCATTTTTCCCGATGCAATGCCGTTAATCATTGAGGAGTTTTCCTGGCAGTCCACCATCAGCTAGACTTCATCATAGGCATGTTTACTAACATCAATTGCTTGACGACTATCTTAAAGAAATAGAACTAAACCCGTAAAATAGTTACTTACTAATAGGTTCTGGTTATCAGTTGTGGTCTTCATCATCAGTTCCACTTCATCAAATGTCACTTTTCGTAAGCATATGACCAATGCATTTTGAATAAAACCGAAATCACTATAGGTGTGCCTATAAAATTTGAGGAGTTCCCTCGATTTCTCCAGGATTCCATCATCAGATCCTGATCTCCTGACAATGGAACCACCTGTAAAACATGCCCTTTCAAACAAAAAAAGAATTGTCAAAATCGGCCCAGCCATCTTCGAGTAATTCGGTAACATACATAAAAAATAAAAAAAAAAAAAAAAAAGGCCCCGACGAATTGAGAACCTCCTCCTTTTTTTGAAGTCGGTTAAAAAGGAAAAATAAGCATGCTATTGTAATATTATATTGTATCTGTATGGAGTATAAAAGATAAATATTAAAACAAAAAAAAAACAAAATAATTGTAAAATAATAAAACAATGTTTCATTGTTTGCTTTGAAAACATTAAAAATATTTTTAAAAAACTTCTTGCGACTTCTTAGATCTTTAAAAAGTTAAAGCTTTTCATTGAGCTCTCAAAAGAAATTCTTTTTAGTTTGGTATTTAACGCGTAGTATTTTAATGCTTCATAAAATCTCTTAGAGGTGAAATTTAGGTCTTGATTTCTAGATTGCATAACTTCAAAACGAAACTGGCATCAGAGATAATTTGCCAAAGATCATGGTCTCATTATAGATGAGAGTTCTTTAAGGAATCAATAGCTTTGAAAGTTAAATTATGTTTGTACTGCATAAAACTATTTCATTATAGATTAAGACACATAGTATTGACTCATACATATGTAAATCGTACGGTCTGAGAGAGGTTTTATGCATGATAGCATTGTGACTACATTTCCAAATATATGAATATAATAGAAGCAGAGAAAAGAAAAGACTTTCTTTTTAAATATGTAAATAAAAATGGCCAAGTGTGAATCGGACTCGCACTCGAAGTATTCCGTACCCGTATCTAGAAAAACGGCAAAAATGTCGACTTTATGGAAACTCTATTTCAACATTTATTTTATTCTATTTTCATGTCATAGCGGTGATAGAAATACATCTTCAGTAAAAAATTAAGTGTCTGACTATCTCGGTTCATGAGACAACCTACTACCGTCTGTCACCAGTCTGGTGACAGGCGGACATATGGACTGGCAGTGGAGTCTTAGTAATAGGTTTCATTTTATCCTTTGCATACGGAATCCTAAAAATGCACTACATTGAAGCTCATTAAAACTAATTTTAATGATTAAAAGGTCGCAGTAACAACTCTTATAAACGCGTTGATTTTTTATTGGGTTCCTTATAACCAAATACCAAAATATATGGAATAGCAAAAATTTCACATACTGTATAACTGATTTTGCTAGTATCATTAGTTATATATGAGCTCCTGTTCTTACGAAATTTTTTTTAGTACACAGTTCACAAACTCTCTGCTCAGAAGTTCATTCGTCGTTTATTTGTGTTCTGGCAAATAGGTTGTCATAAGAACGAATTGAGGCGGAAAATCGTTGATACCCTACCATTCACTGAACATATTGACGGACGATAATCTCTGTAATACCACATTTAGGTAAAAATGTAATATATTCAATTTTTTACTTAAATTTGTGACATTTTTTTTTAATAATAATGATAATAAATAACTTTATTGCACACATAATACAATCAAAGAAAATCACACAGATACAGCAAGAAGCAAACTTAACACTAACATACAAAGCGTGCAAAGGGCGGTCTTATCACTGAACAGTGATCTCTACCAGACGACCCTAAAGAAAGAAGCTTGCAAACTCAACGGGCTAGTGCAAAATAAATCACAACAATACAATATAAATACACAATAAGTATACATACATACATACATACATAACAACTATATATACATACACATATAAGATACATACATATATAAAATAAATAAATAAAGTATATGATATTGATAATAATTATGATTAACAAGATATAACAATTTTATTAATTAATAATCATATATTTTTTGCTTCAAAATCGCATAACGTGTTTCCCTCACGTGGAAAAGTGGGACTTGCCGGTGTCCAGCTGTACGCTCTCCCTCTCTCATTCTCTCTTTCTCTCGCGCTCATCGGGGCCCCGGGATTGCATGCTACCCTGATGATCATTTTCATCCCTATTAATAGTCATTAAAGGGCTTTAATGACGAACACGAGTATAAAAACATATAAATACAATTTTACTATATAAGAATACAGCATAGTCCGAATTCGAAGCCAAAATTTCTGAATGTTTTTTGATAAATGTAATACAACACCCCTACTCAATCACATTCACATATTACATAAAACATAATAAAGGTAATTAAATGCTGGATTGAATAAATAATATTTTATCAGTACAAAAAATTTGGTATATACATTTCATTGTATATATTTTTTTATGGTATAGGTTGGCGGACGAGCGTATGGGCCACCTGTTGGTAAGTGTTCACCATCACCTATAGACAATATCGCTGTAAGAAATATTAACTATTCCTTACATCGTCAATGTGCCACCAACCTTGGGAACTAAGATGTTATGACTCTTGTGCCTATAGTTATACTGGCTCAGTCTCCCTTCAAATCGGAACACAACAATACTGAGTACTGTTGTTTGGTGGTAGAATTACTGATGTGTGGATGGTACCTACCCAGACAGGCTTGCACGGAGCCCTACCACCAAGAAATAAATAAATTCGAATATTGGTAGACAATTACTTAAGACACTAGTCCTTAAATCACGAGTAAATGATTTTTCACTTAACCGAGATACGAAGATCCAATATGTACTGAAAAACCTCAACTGACATCCAAAATTGATCTTATAATAATGTTGGGCACACATTTTGATATAGTAAAGCAAAAAGCCATAAAAGTATAACCTTGATCTAGGATAAATCACCCAATTCCAATAATATATCCATCCATAAAGAAAGATTGAAATCGAGGCTTGATTATTTTATGTACACCAACCGATAATATTTAAGCCTTGATATTACTTCTTATATTTTTTTTGTACAATACAGAAATATTTTGACTATTTATGAAATATATACATATATAAATGTCAATTATCATATTTAAAAACGGTCATCATATCACGAAACATTTGAATGAAATGAATGAAATATACATTATTGTACACCATAAACAACAATAAGTAAAAACTTAGGTTTAAACACAGAAAAATATATCAAACAAAACTAGAAAAATGCAAAAATAAAAAAAAAGGTTGATTTCGAGTGTTATACAATGGGCGGACTTATGGCTAATTAGCCATCTCTTCCAGACAACCCACGTATACTGTTTAAAGCCGAGATGGTTCAGTGCTTAAAACGCGTG
The DNA here is from genome assembly GCF_905220365.1 of Vanessa cardui. Lineage (NCBI taxonomy): Eukaryota > Metazoa > Arthropoda > Insecta > Lepidoptera > Nymphalidae > Vanessa > Vanessa cardui. The sequence goes on from NC_061124.1 coordinate 11,926,421, forward strand.
CATCTAAATTTATGTTCCTAATTCAATATTGTGAAGAAAAACACAGAATGTGTATCCAACCAGCATTAGAATATCGAGGTTGAAAAATTCAAACTTCAATTTTCACTTTCCTTTTCCTCAAAGTTTACAGGCTGTGTTTACTTTTTACTTTATACTATTATTATTACTACTTACTTACTTATCTACATACATCAAATATCAAAACGCATTCGTTACGTATTTAGGCAAATATTTCATTCGCTAGGTCTTAGACCTAAGTAAATAGAGACGAAGGATTTGCTCCTTTAATGGCAAAGCTCTTTCAAATGTTTTACGCGGTCTTGATCCCCTCCGATATTTTAATAGAACGTTAATACGAAAGGGTAAAATTACTAAAGTAGGCGATATATTAACTATGTAATAGCTATCCATTTCGAGATCGTCCAAAAATAAGGAATATACGATATAAATATTTGATAACCTATATATTCGAATGAACTTATATAATGCGTCGTAAAACCTTTTAATAATATATAAATATCTTTATACGCGTTTATTAAAATATTGTCAATCGTGATTCAGGGAAATATAAATAAATTAAAATTTACTTCTGTATAATGTTAGTTTGATTAAAACATTAATTACTTTATTGGTGTAGTGCTTATTTAAATCCATAGATCTCTATATTCTGGGTTCAATCCCCAGGTCCAGCTGATAAAAAGTTCTATATTTTGTCACGAAAATTTCTATGAAAGCCCAAATTCCCGTAGTAGGAATCTCTAAAGTGTGAACTTCAGTGTCACGGAAAGCATGAAAGGCATTGGGCCTGCCCTTGAACGCTGTCTGGTCGTGTCGAATTTGCCATACCATCGGATTATGTGAGTGTACCCGTGGTTGCTGACAAATATGTCTTGTGTATTGTCTCCCTTGAGATTTGCGTCATTATCTATATATGTATATATATATATATATCCTGAATGACTGATTTATAATTGGCGAGTATAAACTATTAAAGTTTGGGTATTTCTTTTCGCATATTATAAATAGTTTAAAACGTCTTTTTTCATTGTAAATGTTGGGGTAAGAAGGTTCCAGAGTGGAAATCGCGAATCGGGTAGAGTGTTTGCCCTGTTGTAATATGGAGATACACAAACCATCAGATTTACAGCAAACACCTCTCAGCTCAATAAAACTGACTGACCGCAAACAGCTTGGCTCCCTCTTATATCGTGGTCTCGTCTACATCAGCCTCAACGCCCTCGTGTGTGTGTTGTACGCACACTAAAAACTAGATACTTAACACATACATACATAAATAATCATCAATTTTGATATGTCATCAGTTTGGCAAATATGATCAGTTATCACTTTCATTTTCCGTATAATACAAAGGGGTCTACTAGAAAAAAAACATTAATAAATATTAATATATATTTTTTTATACCTAGTAGTTTCGCTCGCGAAACTACGACGTGTGTAGTGTTAGTTTTATTACTAAATAAAACTTTAAAACAAAGATGGTTCTCATGATGTTATAACTCTATAAGATTTTCTATTGTTTTTATTCTAAAAATATTCTCAAAATGTGCTTTGTTTTTTTTTCTTCTACGTGTATATTTTCTTTTAAATGTTATTATGAATACAGAACAAAGAAAAGAGACGAGTGAAGTGCTCTACAAAGGTGGAGTTTTCGAATTAGTTGCACATTTTAAATTATATTGTTGACTAGCTGTTCCGTGACTTTGCGCGCGTTTCATTTTAATAGAAAGGTTATTATTGTAGCCTAAGTTACCTCATACCAGTCACCTATCTTCCAGTAAAAAACCTGTCAAAATCGGTCCAGAATTTCCAGAGATTAGCTGGAACAGCTTACTTGAAACATTTAGAAAGATTTCTGACTTGGGTATTTTCTCAAAGCTATTCATCTAAGATATTATATGGTTTCGTTGTGGTGGTTCACTAGGTTTGTCTTTTGAATGGACTTTAAGTTGCGTCATACTTGTTCGTCTACCAAAAAGTTTCTTTAGATAATTATTTATTTATATGACATAATAATTGGAAAAAATAAATAACAAATTTTGATGCCAAATGTAAATGACATTATAAATATTAATTTATAATTTAACAAAAAGTTTATTTCCATAATTATTTATTTATGTGACTTATTAATTGAAAAAAAGAAATAACAAATTTTGATGCCAAATGTAAATATTATAAATATTAATTTATAAAATATATAATCTTACCCAACTTTATAGTTTACTCGTGTTCCAAATAATGTATCTGTTTCCATGTAACGCCGAGGTAAGCATTGACTTGTCAAAAAAATCTGAACTAAATTTATACGGAATACTAAGTATGGTATAATAAAATACTTTTATTATCTTCATTAAGAGCACGCACCAACGTTCTTGATTAACTAATTGGATTTATTTACTAGAGATAATCTCAATCGTCCATCAGGTATTATGATATATCATGATTAACACTATGATTTTTTTTCTTGAATTTTTAGTTCTGGAATTTAAGTGTTATAAATGCATATGTGAGTTTGACTGTCATGATTTAATGTCTGAACTACTCAAACGAGTTACGACATTTTGATTATAATTACGTCACACGCGAAGCCGCTAACTTGTACATAAACAGGACCAAGATACAGGGGTTTTATATTCAAGCAATATATAACTTCATATACAAAGCTACGTGAAGCTCCATCTTAATGGAATAAAGTTTAAATCAATAAAACTGATTTAGTTATTATCAAGAAATCAAAAAAAAAAACGAATGAAAAATAACGCGTTGAGCATATAAGCTTTTTTTTAAGTCGCGAATAATTAAATGATTAATAAAATATTACAGACTATTTGTCAAAAGTAGAGCTGAGATTGCCCAGTGGTTAGAACGCGTGCATCTTAACCGATGATTGCGGTTTCAAGCCCAGGTAAGCACCACTATATATATATATATATATATATATATATATATATATATATATATATATATATATATATCATCTCGTGCTCGGCGGTGGAGGAAAACATCGTGAGTAAATCTGCATGTGTGTAATTTCATCGCAATTCTGCCGCTTTGGATGTGTCCCAAACCCTCTCCTCTAAGGAGAGGGTTTGGGACAAATTCCAAAGCGGCCGAGGAGGCCGTATCCCCCAGGAGTGGAAAATTTACAGGCGTAACAACCTGTAAATTTACTTTACTTTCTAAAGTTGATCATAAAAGAGAAAGCTTCTTTCGTACTCGTCAAATTCGATTTGTCGTGAAAGAGAAACAAAACTTCGTCATTTTTATCCGACTATTTAAAAAAAATAGGTTATCAATTCGATATGTATGTAACATTGAATGAATAATATTTGAGTATGATGATATATGAAGTTTCAAAGCACGTGTGATTAATTTGTATGATTAATTGTAATTAAGTTTGTATTTTTGTCCATGAATTTATCTAAAATTTAAAGTCGTATCGTACCAGATGATCATTTTTAATTTAAGCTAGGATTATTTCAACTTGGGAACAGTGTAAGTTTCATTAAAATCAGTGCAGTTTTTTCAGAGATATAGGTAAAATATTTTTATTTTTATTTCAGTGATTGTTTTTTTATTTAATTTCATGTCGGTTTATTTTTTTTATAAACTATTGTAATTATGAAAATTTTAATATTAGTAAAGATACAAAAAATTCCCCTTTTAATATTCAGTAAAAGTAATTTAGTTGTTAATTAATATTAATAATTAAAGTCTAATCATGAGATATTGAACGTAAAGTACGTTTTAACAAAAGTTCAAAGACCCTTTTCTTTACTTAAGGGAGTCCGTTTTATACTTTCCCCTATTTTCTTCCCCTTTGTTTATCTTCGCCACTGAATAACGGATCGATTACGAAATCGTTCAAGTATTAACGTCTTGTGTCAGAACATTCGATAGCTCTCTTTCAAATATAAAATATATAAACAAAGTCTTATATTACAGGCGTTAATTAGCTTTCAAGACATTTATTTTTATTTTATGTTTGTGAGGTTCTATATATGCATTACCTTTAGTTCTTGGGATTTTCAGTAAAGTAAATCTTAGGTACTCAAGTTACTGTATATAAGAATGAAATGGTGACAATATATATATATACATGTATATATATATGTATGTATATACGAGGAGGAGTACCTAATAGGCTATAAATACTATATACTATAGGCGGTAATACATCCTTTCAATACATCCTTTTTGTGGTACGGTATTTTTAATTTGGCCCATTAAACATTTTAAAGCTTCTCATGCCCAAAAAATCTTGGTCAATGAGGCACATTATTCAATAAAATATTATATTTATGATAAAAAATCGTGGACTTAATTTTTGTTCATTTCTAGGCAGGTAAATATATTTTAACTGTACTTAATTGACATATTTCGTAATTGGAATGGTGGAAAAGAGTGACTACTGAATTTCTTGCCGGTTCTTCACGTTAATAACACTGTATAGAAATATAGGATTTGGGATGCTAATATTCCTGTGCATTGGAAACTCTCCTGTGGGTACATTGTGACACAAAAAAATAACTATTAATCTATTATACATACAATGTACCAAATAAATGGACCACACATGTGAAAATCTATGTTTATTATATTAAATCGATTTACGTATATGTATTTAAGAAAATAATCTGTCTTCGGATGCGTCAGATAAATGATTAAACATAGGAGAATATTGAGGAAATAGAGTATGCATTAGTATTTACGCATACACTTTGAACCAGCCACAATTGTCTAGCCACTGAGATAGACTGAAATCGGTCAGGGCCTCTGAGACTCACCTAATGTATCTTATGAATACAATATAAATGGAACGTACACCTATGGTATCGACATATCATTTGACATTAACAGAAGCACACTTTATATATTCTTTATTTTATAAAATAAGTAGGCAAATAACCAAAAATATGTTATGTTGCTTGTACCTGTACAAAGTGCCTGTACAGTGCTTAGTATTGCTTTTTGGTGGTAGATGTTTTGATGAAGAGGTGGTAGCCACCTAGATGGGCCTATTAATTACATATAAGGCTATTTTAAAAGTAACATCAGAAGTACTATCCTATTAAAACATGGCTGTTTTTTGTGTAATTCAGTAAAAGCCTTTGAACATGATATGACATTTGTAATTTTATATCAAGCGTTTTTAGTAAAGGATTTTAGATAAAAAATGATTATATGATAATTTAAAGTAAAACAGTAGCGGCAATGTGTAACCGGATCTTACTACCTAAATAACATTGTATTTCTTAATTTTTTATTTACATAAGTTTTAATAACATTAAATGCTTAAATATATACAAATATGAACTAAAACTAGTTACTGTATAAATCTTAATCGCTTGGAATGGTGGCAAGAATGCTAGCAGCATTTCCCCGTTGAATCGCAATTCCGATCCTCTGGGCAAAAACGCAGCAGCCCTCCTGACCGGTCGAAGCAATGAGGCGAGGTGTTATACTGTTGATGAAAAAATCTTTATTATTATTTCTTAATTAGTAAATAATTAATTGGTTTTATTTTCAGAAGAGATAGCAGTTTTATTTTAAGAGACATATTTTCTATATACTGAATTATATTTAACTAGTAGTCACTCGCATTTTAGGTTGTTCGTTGTCATGTGTTAGGCAAAAAGTAGCCTATGTCCTTTTTTAGAGTTCAAGTTCGCTTCATACCAAATTTCATCGAAATCGCTTCAGCGGCCGTGTAAGAGTGACAGACAGACAGAGTTACTTTTTTATGTTATAGGTTGGTGGACGAGCATATGAGCCACCTGATAGTAAGTGTCACCATCACCCACAGACAATGACGCTGTAAGAATATATGAACTATTCCTTAAATCGTCAATGTGCCACCAACCTTGAGAACTAAGATTTTATGCCCCTTGTGCCTGTAGTTACACTGGCTCACACACCCTTCAAACCGGAACACAACAATACTGAGTACTGCTATTTGGCGGTACAATAACTGATGAGTGGGTGGTACCTACCCAGACGGGCTTGCACGAAGCCACTAAGTACTTTCACATTAATAATATTAAAATTATAGATAATTATAGATTTAAAATCAATCAGAATTAGCTTTAGCTTTAGCTTAAAGGTAAAATTGTTGGCTTATGCACAAAGGATATCGGTCAAGTGAAAATTACAGCGTTCTGATTGCTTAGCTGCTTAAAGATATAGCAAGAGGCTGCTTTCACGTCTAAGCCTTGCTTGTTCGCGTCGTAATTAATTCATAGATCTGAACGAGATCGTGAGTTACAAAGATCAAAGTTTAATATTAAAAAATTGACAAGATGCATAAGCAAGATTTATTGATGACCTCTTTATTAGTAAGATTATATCACAATGTTCATTTATCCACTAAACTGCACTGGATCACGCTGGATGAGAAGATTTTTATTTATTTTCCTAACAGATCATGATTATTTGCTTTACCGCCAAGCGCGACTATTATTACAAACTAAGCAAATGAAAATTCAGTTGTGCTTACTTGGGTTTGAACTCGCAATCATCGGGTAAGATGTAAACGTGCTGTCTACTATTTTATCTGGGCTCTTTATCGAACCAATTTGGGCGTGGCACAAATCTGATACAACTTACAATTAAATTTGTGTGCTAGCTCGTTGAAACCTATTAGCAAGGTCTGGCAGACCTGCCTAGATCCTGCCTATTTATTTATGTAGACACATTCTCTTGAATATCAGTTTACGATATGCTTTGATATGCTCGACTCTCTAGTGGCGACGTACGATAATGGTATATAAACCTTCAAAACACATGTTCCAACTTTTATGGTGACGAATCAATTAATCTCGAAGAGATATACATCTGTTTTCATTGCCTCAGAAGTGTCTTATGTCTTACATGTTCTCTTAATGGCAGTTTGGCGTATAAACCTTCGTTATCAGTGTCTCCTTACAAGATTTATTAAACGGAGAGTTATTTAGCTTTGTTGCTTTGTAAGGAAAATAATTAGCATCTGTGCGTATTTTCAGTAGAAGCACTTTTTTTGAATAAACATTTTTTGATACCTCGAATTTATACATTTATATTAATATATAATAATAATATATCAATTATAATACCATTTTTAATCGAAAAAATTGTTTTTTTTTTCTGCAACAAGGAGACTACGTAGTACTTGAATACAAGAATATACTTCTAATTAGATAATAGGGTCCAGAGATATGTCTCAATAGATATGTCTCAAAAAAAAGTCAATGTTATTTAACCGCTTATTTTACAGCGAATTTTTGGTTACGCGAAATCTGTAATCGCCATATCTAAAGTATTCGTCCGAATGTTACAGTGTAAGAAACAATTTTAATCTTAATTAAATGCTCATGGTAACTAGCATATTTATTTGTATAAGAATTAATAATTATTCTGAGAAAATGTCCTTGTAAATGACCTTGTTATTTTAATATTTTATATAAAATTATTAACAGTAAGTCCTTAAAATACAAATATGAATTAAAAATAATTACCGTATAAATCTCGATCGCGTGGAATGGTGGCAAGAATGCTAACAGCATTTAACCGTTGAAACGAAATTCCGATTCTCTGGACTAAAAACTAACCATACCCTGTCGGTGGAGACAAGGTAGATTGTTATTCTTTTAACGAAGCCTTTTGCACCACTACTTTAAGGGCCAAGTGTTTAAGGTAATAAAAATAATTAAATAAGTAATTTGATAATTACTTATTTAATATATATATACCAAAATAAGTAATTTGACTTCTATAGAAAATAAATAATGACCCTTGGAAGAAAAACTCCATTTTTTATTTTTCAATGATAACAAACCGAGATGGCCCAGTGGTTAGAACGCGTGCATCTCAACCGATGATTTCGGGTTCAAACCCAGGCAAGCACCACTATATATATGTGCTTAATTTGTGTTTATTATTCATCTCATGCTCGGTGGTGAAGGAAAACATCGTGAGGAAACCTGCATGTGTCTAGTTTCATTGAAATTCTGCCACATATGCATTCCACCGACCCACATTGGAACTGCGTGTTGGAATATGTTCCAAGCCCTCTCCAGCCCAGCAGTCGCAAATTTACAGGCTGTTACAATGATAACAAACAGTTTATAAACCTTAATTATTAACCGCAAGTAAATAGAATATTGACTAATAAAGTTTGATTGATTGTAACATTGATTTGTTCAACATAAAGAAGCTAAACCAACAACGAATCTAAAATAAACAATGAAATGAAGATAACATGAAACAAAAAACAAACAGAATCTTGCTAAATACATAAAATCGAGTTAAACAAATTAATTGAAAATTTTGAATTTGAAATCAGTTGGCTTAAAATATTTATCAAAGTTAAATACATCTATTGCGGATTTATTTTGTCTTTTGAAAAATGTTTTATGGCACCACTGCTCATATACAATAGCACTGTGAGAAATATTCATCATTCCTCACATCGTTATTCTGCCACCAACCTTGGGAATAAGTGTCCCTTGTGCCTGTAGATGCATTGGCTCACTTACCCTTCAAACAAGAATAAAACAATACTGAGTACTATTTAATTGTTTAGTGAATAAGTGGGTGGTACCTACCCAGTCCATGCACAAAGCCCAACCAAGTAAATAACTACATTTTGGTTAAAAAATATTTTGAATTTTAGCTTTGGTTAAGTAAGTTTACAACAGTTTGGGGGCAATATTGTCAGTTTTGGCATTTTGTACAGTGTGTTTACGAATTGAATTTAAATATGAATATCAATTTTGTAAATCCTTTAGCATTATTTTTAGTAAAGAAAATATTTCGTAATATGGCGAAACATTATTTAATCATTTGTTTTGTATATTTTAAGGGAGGTTGTGTATGTAGTAAAATTTTTAAATAACAAAAGCTGTATAAGATATAAAATTCCAAATTAGACTATTATATAATTCAATGAAAATATATCTCTTTTTTTTTAATATTTCAGCGTTAATTCTACTCGCCTTTGTCATAACGAAGAATATGACGTACTAGGCAGCCTGGCTTACGAGCTAATTCCATTAATTAATCACCCACGCTAAGGGGTGACATCGGTTAATATGACCTACATTATAGGATTTATTGATGGCATTCATAGTGGAATCAGGTTATGCGTAAAGACAAATTCCATTTGCACTAATTAAAATTGGAAAGTTATTTTTAAACTAAGTGAATATTATGTATTATTACGTTTTACATTCGTTTTACGTGGTTTTGGTTAAATAATATACAATGTCGAAATGTCAAAAAGTTTAATAAGGATTTTTTTTATCGTATGTACGTACTAGCGACATCAGTATGACGTAAAATCAAAATAATCAAAATAAACTTTATTCAAGTGGGCTTTTACAAGCACCTTTGAATCGTTATTTAACAATTAAGTGAAGCTACCACCGGTTAGGAAAGTAGATTCTACCGAGAAGAACCAGCAAGAAACTCAGTAGTTACTCTTTTTCAACATATAATAAATAAAATTTTAACAAAAAGAAAAACCGACTTCAAACAAAACAATATTTTAAAACAAATGAATATGCACGAAAAAGTAATAAAAATAATTGCGTATTCAACATATTTTTTAGAGTCTTCCTAAGTTAAATGAAATGAAAAATATTAGACTACTTAAAAGTCGATTAACGATTATATCATGTAGTTATAGTTATTGGTATATTTGGAGCCGGTGTCAGCCACGGTGCCCTTGCCCCAACAATCAAAAGAAAGAAGCGATGCGAGCCCCTTGATTGATCCAGTATATTATTGTGTAAAAGGTCATTTGTAAAAAACATATTTGTCAAAGTATTCTCGTATTGTTTTTTGATAGATATACTGTAGGGTTTTATTGGCTGACACCGACTCCAAATATAACAATAATTATAACTACATGATATAATCGTTAATCGACTTTTAAGTAGTCTAATATTTTTCATTTCATTTAACTTAGGAAGACTCTAAAAAATATGTTGAATACGCAATTATTTTTATTACTTTTTCGTGCATATTCATTTGTTTTAAAATATTGTTTTGTTTGAAGTCGGTTTTTCTTTTTGTTAAAATTTTATTTATTTTTTGATTTTAAGTGAAGCTGATGTTGACTAACTAATTTTTTTTAATATGGATAGATTAAACGTTCCGTTTATATGAGTCAGAAACTACTTCGAGGACAATTTCAAAGGAAACTTGCGAATAAAGCAAAAATAGACTTTCGAAAATGCGGATTTAATACGTCACGCGGCGTAAACTACAAGGATCCCTCGAAAGAGCTGTAATCGAACTCAGCAAAAAAACTTTGAAAAAGATCAACTATATTTCGTACATCATATGACATCACATCACATACACAAAATTTGATTAAAGATAGTAAGAAATTCTGCCCCATATCGCACCCTAATCGCGAGCCGTATAGGAGTTCCATCACTACATAGTATAAAACAAAGTCGCTTTCTCTGTCCCTATATCTTTAAATCTACGCAACGGATTTTGATGCGGTTTTTTTTAAAAGATAGTGTGATTCAAGGGGAAGGTTTGTGTATATAAAACATGAACAATATAGTAAAGAAACACTGATAATTTTAGAAGTTTGCGATGTGATGTCGTATATAAACAAATTCTGTAGTATATTTAGTATCAGTATTGCACCCGTGCGAAGCCGGGGTCAGTAGCTAGTTGATTATAATATTCGACTATGATAATTACATAAACATAATCACATTACGGAAGGTGACTCAAATATCCAAATAACCTATAAATAAAAGATTCGACCGAGTATCGCTAACGTGCTCCTCAGAATTGTTCCGTTCCCTTCCGTTCCATTACTTTGTCATGGATCCTGTGCTCAGAACCTTACCAAACTTTCACCAAAGTACCCTTGAAGTATATATTTTATAATAAAAAAAGAATTATCAAAATTGGTTAACGTGATTTTCAGTTATTCACCTATTTGTCGCGCATATACATAATGCTAATTTAAGACTTATGTCGTTTTCACATGGATACCATCATCGGAAAAAAAAAATAAATGTCCCACAGGGACCCCACGGGAAGCACTACCTTTCAAACAAAAAAAAAATTATCAAAATCGGTCCACCCAGTGAAAAGTTATGAGGTAACAAACAAAAAAAAAAAAAAAAAAAAAAAAAAAAAATACAGACGAATTGATAACCTCCTCCTTTTGGAAGTCGGTTGAAAAATACAACGTCATGTTAGTTAAATACAATTGACGTAAAATGACGATTCAAAAGTGCTTGCAAAACCCTACTTGAATAAAGTTTATTTTGATTTTGATTTTGATCATCGCCGAGCTTAGACTATTAAAGTTAGGATCATAAAATTTTCTGATTAGAGTCGTTTTATTGAGACACCCAATAAGGAGGGAATGAATTTCTGCCCTGAAGGTAAAATAAATGTAGTTAGCATGGAAGTCCGTCATTTTTTAAGTCAGAAGTATGATTCATTAAAAATAAGTAGATACGTATTTAAGCGCTTCTGGGTATTCTACCACAAAGGGGTGAAATACACACAACTGTGATCTTAAATTTAGTTATTCAATATTAAGATATTTATACGATACAAGTAGATGGAAAAATGGCTAACTGGTGGTCAGTGATTACCGCCGCCCATGGGCACCATGCACTGGCTCATGCACCGTCCACACCGGAACCAAGTACTGTTTAGCAAGAAACATTACAGAGATATCATTATCATTACGAAGTCGCTTACCGCTGTCTGTCCCTATGTATGCTTAGATCTTTAAATTTCTCAACGGATTTTGATGCGTTTCTTTTTTTCAATAGATAGAGTGATTTGAGAGAAAGGTTATTTGTGTAATACATGGACATTATAGTTGAGAAAAAAGAAAAAAAACTGTAGTACATTTACACCCGTGCACCCGTGCAAAACTGGGCGGGTCGCTAGAGCTTACTGTACATTGTTATAAAGACTTAAATTACTGTCATCCCGTGTTAGGGATTATCCGGAATTAGATTGAGATAAATTTTAAATAATTCTCTCTGTAATATTGTATATGATGTTCGGATTTATTGTGTGGGATTGGATTATGCCTATTGTGAGTTTTTTATTATAGGTATGACTAGACATACTTTTAGTGATGTTTCACTGACACATAAACATAAAAAAGCGTGGAATTAATACTTGTTGACTTTAAGGCAGGATATATTACATACATACATAATTGTATTTAACTGATATTACTGTATTTTTAAATGTTGTATCTATATATCTCTTTCTGTTTATTGATGAAACTGCGTTAAAAGCTTTAAGCGAACATACGAATTTTTTTATAATATAAAGAGATGATCTCATAAACACCCATACTTACAGAAATAACATAACATAAAATTCTACTGTTTTTCGTAGAATCTCATAATACCTTGTACTGGATACAGATGCTAAGAAACGTAGATTTAGTGTTTGTTGATTTTCAGATAGGATATATTATCAAATGTTAATTGTAATTGTAATGTATTTCATTAACAGATCTACATATGTTAATTGAATATTGGGAAATTGTTTCGGAATTTCGTTACGGTTTTTAAGGCGAAATCTACTTTCGAAAACGATAGTGACTTTCCATTAAATGAAATGATAAAGATAATTTAAAAGTTCTTGTCAGAGCTGTATAGAGCTCACTTAAAAAAGTATTTTTTGTTTTCATTCTCATTTCGAAGCTGCGGTCAGGGACGGATTTAGAGAACAGAGGCAATAGCCCCAGGGTCTCAGCGAGAGAGGGTACATAATAGAGATCGTAAAAAAATATAATTCCGAAGTTAACAATTTTAATGTATAAATATAAAATACTATTATGAAATGCAATATTTTTTATGCTATTGGTTGGCGGACGAGCATATGGGTCACCTGATAAGTGGTCACCATCGTCCATAGACAAGACTGTAAGAAACATTAACGATTCCTTTCATTGCCAATGCGTCACCAACCTTGGAATCTTAAAATTCTATGTCCCTTGTGCCTGTGTAGACTGACTCACTCACCCTTCAAACCCGAACACAGCAATACCAAGTACTGTTGTTTAGCGGTAGAATATCTGATGAGTGGGTGGTATTTACTCAGGCAGGCTTGCACAAAGCCCTACCGACATTGAAATTATTTCGTAAAATAATATTTAGCGGCCTCCAGTGCTTCGTAGCCCCAACATCTTAAGATCTATAAATCTGTCCCTGGCTCGTACTACATTCCTTTACCTCTACGATCTGTTGAATTCTGCCAGATTTGTCTGACTAGTTTATTGGAAAAGTATAATTATAGGACAGATATTGCATGGAAATTGTACTAGTCTATCATGAGTGATTGGTTCATAAAATGTATAGCAAATATTAATTTCTTAGTATGTCTCATAGCGCGATCGTAATGGCTATGTCATTTACACTGGATGTGTTTTGTCGTGCATTATTGTGACTGAATCGATTTCATGATAATCGTTTTCTGTGTTTTCTATCATAATATATTGAATAAGTTGATCAAAGCTATCGAAATATTATTATGTTTTTCTCCAGATATTTGTAGTAGCTTTTCGAATTTAGGAATATCGATCATATTAAGTGTCTCGGAAAGCAGGGACATTCGTTAGTTTACGGCATATTCTTGACCGTAGAAGATTGTCGTTCTTGGTTTGTAAGAGAGGGAAATGTGGTCGCACATTTTCACACTATGATATATCATGTACCTATATAGTGGCATTGTCTATCCTTCGAAATAGATTCGGAATAGATGTACTGGCCAAAATGTCAGGCGACCATCCTTATAACATACTTGACATAATTTGATGTTTAATACCAATATCTAACAGAGCCCATATATGACGTCACGGTAACTTAACATACATCAGCACATATAGTACGAATTATCTATGCTATTATTATAAGCCAGCTATTACAGGCATTTGGAAATGCCAATGAACCGAGGGTGCATAAAAGAGCTAAACTTTAAATTGTCTTTTTTGTCGTGCGAGCGTTTAAATCTGTCACGAGATTTCACTCCCCAAATTTTTGGCTTTTTCTCGATATCTTAGCAGTGAACGATACGTGGATCAAGCAAAGGAACGTAATTGTGAATCGTAAAAAAATTATTCCACAAAAATTTACGTTTCTCAACGGAGTTATTATGAAAAATGTAAATTTAACCCTTTTTTCAAGATGGCGGAAATTACAATAGGCTTTTTCGGTCGACAATTTAGAATTTAACGTAAAATCCAAAATTTGCGTTTCTGCTTTCATTTGCATTATCACCCATTTTCCCCGACGTAATTACTGGACTATTAGAAGTGATATGATATCTAGTACTACTTTACTGCTAGCTTTGGATGATTTAATTGCTATGATGTTATTAATGGTGCATTAATTTGAGATTATTTTTCAATTTGCTTTATCCGAAAGTAATGTCCTCTGAGGTATATGTATCTCTCACATTTGCTCCTTCGATTATCAAAAAATTAAAATCAACATAAACTTTATTCGAGTAGGCTTTTACAAGCGCGTTTGAATCGTCATTTTACAATTAAGTGAAGCTACCACTGGTTTTCCACTATCATTACTATTTTACCTACATATACCGACAAATATACATCGATCAAATATAGTATGTTATGCATGAAGTGGCATATAAAACAATATTGATACAGTATTTTTTTAAAAACATCATATTATAATCTTTAAAGCGAATTCCCGTAATTCCTTAATTGATTGATGTATTGATATATCAATGTACAAAGTAAACTGAAATTTTAAATTTGAATAAAAAAATCGTGACACGGGTGGACTGATTGAAATGGAGCGAAAATTTTATTCGTTTGTTTTTTTTTTAACTGGTGGATAGTGAAATGTGGCCTAAGGTGGAGTGCGCTTGTTATCCACTTTGTAGTTTGTGGAGAAAATGGAACTCTTTATGTCCTTCTGTAAATGTATTTTAGTCAATACTCCATATGCATTATCTTATCTTCCCTTTGCATCATACATATGTCTATACTATTATAATTTCGAACTTCCTTTCACGCAATGATTCGATTTTCTTTTATTTTTATCACCTCTCCCATACATGAGGGATGGTAGTATCTCAACCTTCTCATCTCAATAAATAACATTCAGCTTTTATCTGTCATGATAGTAGCAGTAGATGATATAATAAAATACTATCTACTATAATATCTTTTATTAAAATAACCTCTTCTTACTAAATGCCTAATATGTGTATAGACGGTACATATACCAAAATATCTTTATTTTTTCTATCTGTCTATATGATGTTTGTTCAAGCTAATTTGAAACGGCTAGGCCTATTTTGATAGGCTTGGATTGCTGACGTTATAAGGAGTAATAGTAAAGTGACGCTGCAATTTTCGAATACTGCATGAAGTAGTATCTAGTAAAGTTTACGAACTAAGCAATATCTTTTTAGTTAAATTCAAATGCGCACGAAGCCACGGGCGTAGCTAGTTATAAGATAAAATCGAAATAATACTTTATTCAAGTAGCAAATTGTAAGTACTTTCATAAATAAAAGAGTAAAATAAAATGCCTGGATGTATTATGAAGACTGAAACAGTAAAATACGACATCGAATAGGTCTCTCGAATCTCTTGCCAGATCTACTTTCAATAATGACCGTATAAGAAAGTCCTTACATTTACCTTTTTACCTGAAATTTATATTTCGAACAGTATCTAAGTTCTTGCAGCTCAGAATCTTGAATGTGAAAAGGTACGTGAAATGTATTTATTGATCGTTTATATTTGCTCTCGTTCCCTTCGAATTGATTTTACGTGTATTACTCGTCATTATATACATTTGGAAATGCAAATGAACAAAGGAAGCAGATTTTTGGATATCTTGTAGGGAGGGCTCAGAAAAGCTTGATATTGTCGACCTCTATTTCCTATGTGCTTTCGAGCTATCTTGAAAGGGTTGAATTTTCTTTTTTTAACGATAACTCGACTGTGTGCCGTGATAGGATAATTATGATAAGATACTTTTTTGTTGATTTACTTATTTTTGTAGTTGAAGTCCTATAACAATGTATAACATTTTCAAGGTACGGTTGAAGGTCATTGAGATATCGAGAGCGAAACTGAAAAATAAAGTCATCGAATAGTTACATGTTATGTTCACATTTCCCATGGTATAGTTTGAGAAATTGTGTATTATAAAAGTTTTGCTTTAGAAGTACACATAGGAAATTGAGGTTCATGATTTTACGTTTTACAACATAACCCCCCCTCTTACAACATAACCATAAATAAGCCCTTTCGGTTCATTTAGATTTCTTGACCTGTATTTTGTCTATAATATCTATTCACAAGTTTAGATCAGTTAGTAAGTAGAATATATAATTGTTCAAAAATATATCAGTAGCACCACAATATTATGCTCATCTAGGTGGGTTTACTATAATAGTAATGATAATAGTTGGTGTAATGACAAGCCTGACGCAGACTGCCTGATATTGATGATGCTTGTAACAGGTCTACTGTCTATGGGCAAAGCCCCTAACTTATCACCACGTGACTGTTTTCTCGTTCTTTCTGAATAAGTAAAAACAGTCTTATCTATTTAACGTCAAGTGCAATGCTATTTATGTTATTTTGGTAAATTGTTTTATTATTGAATTTTAACGGACTAATACTTCTTAGTAAAACCAGATCTTAAATTTAAATTTACCACACATTTCTAACCAGACGAAACCCAGCCGAGCAGATGAGTTGTCCCTTAAGTATGTCCAAGGACACAGGTTAGGAGCAGTAAGCATGACGCTGAATTGCCCAGCCAACCATGACACAAAGTTGCCATGACTCGTGCACTTGTAATTAAACTCAGCTACTCTGAATGCAATACATCATATGCTTGTACTACGGCCTGAATGATAATAAGATTAACAGCCTGTTTCGCTGTTATGTTCAAGAATTTTGAGATTATTTTTATTCAATTGTAGCCTGAATATAAAATTGGACGCCTGGTGGTAACGGTCAACACTGCCCCTTATCATTGTAAGAAACACTAACCATTCCTTAGACTGTCGATTCGTCAGATACTTTGGGAACTAAGTTTAAGTGCCTGTAGTTTCACTGTTTTAGTCACCATTCAAACAGGAGCATAACAGTGTCGAGTTTGGTGCTACGAGTAAATGGTACAGGTACCAATTTACAAAGGGCACACACAAAGCCATAATGTCATAAAGCCGCAGATGTCATTTTTTTCTTGTTATTCTTCAGAACCGTCCAATATCATTATGAAACAAAGTCGCTTACCGCTGCCAGTCCCTATTTATTCTTAGATCTTGGTAATTATGCAACGGATTTTGATGTGGTTTTTTTAATACATAGAGTCATTCGAAAAGAAAGTTTTTGTATGTATGGACAATATCGTAAAGAAACACCGTGATAAACAAAGTCTGTAGTATATTTAGTACTAGCATTGCACCCGTATGAAGCCGGCGAGTCGCTAGTAAGAGTAATTTTAAGCACTAAAATTAATATATAAGAACTCATTGGTGGTAGATTTGGAGATCTCGAACTTACAAACAAAAAAAAAACTCTTATACAATGAAAATATACGCACTACGAAATACTAGCGTTAAATTGCTTTTAAATCGATGCTAAATTCATCGTCCAATTTCGCTTCATTTAAAATTGGAAGGAGCCGTTTAAACAGATTCGTAAAGTTAGGCAATTCGTATCCAGCATTCGGTGCCGAGGTTGACTGACGTTCCTAATGCTGTCGTGTACGCTCGACCGCTTCCCGTATTCAGCGGTTAATATTACGTCGCCAAGAGAAAATGTCGTTTTATATTTCACAATTTCGGGCAAATAAAACGAATATTTGATTTGCGTTCGATTTAAATAGACATCGCCTGTTTATGACGTACAAAAGTCATAAAGTTATATTGTATGTGGTCGAATAATATCTGGCAAAATATTGTCGGGTTGTGATTTGGTCTGATCTCGTCTATATTTTACTTTTACATTCTTATGCTATTGACACATTTCCAAGTAAACACCATAATTGGTTTTTGTGATATGCGAAATGTTTTTAATACCATAAATTTAAAATTTGAAACAACTCAAAGTTTTAAAGATACAATCCTAAAAAAATCAATAATTGTTAGATTGTATATAGTTTTAGATCTATAGGACTAAACTCAAAACCGGTGATAATTATAACTAAACTTTCAATATTTCACTAATGAGATTCGAAATCAGTTCTTACAAAAAAGAATTAAAGGAATTTTGTATTGAACGCAATTTTGTTTTTAAATAATCTCCTTCTACTCAATCAGCCAGTTTTATACAGGTAAGTAAAAAAAAATGTTGATTTATCAGCACGCTCAAATGAAGATTCCACTGCAAAGCTCTGGCAAGCAGCTCAGTAGTAAATCTTTTTAAATACCCTTGTATCGACTTCACTTATAAAGTGTAAATAAAGCTAGGAAGACCATTTCACTGTATTTCTCTATATCGATATAAAACTTGGGAAAAGTATGCAATTTTAATAAACTGAAAGATTTGAAATTTGCTAAAAAATTATAATTAGTTATTACGCTTGAGTTGATCTCTTCGATGGCCTTACAGCTCTCGAACGACACTTGTATGACAACGAAGAATGATTTTATTAATTATATTTTATAAATAAACTTATTTTTAAAAATTAATATAAACCAGCATCCATAGAACATTTTTCTACTTGATTACTATATATTCTATCTTGCTAATAGTTCGTGAGTAGCTTCATTTGGATGAGACGCCCAACAAATTTCTATACTAAAGCTCTCAATTGTGGTAGCTAAAAAAAGATTATTGTGAGTTATCCCTAAGAGGTATACTATTCTAGCCTTATTTGTAGACCTTTTTAAAGTGGACCAATCTATCAATCTTGTAGGATTTAGTCAGCTTTTCAATGTAAGCGCAAAAACTGAGTTTATTTACGACAACACAATAGAAGATTCTAAAAGTATCGGTATTTCACTTCTATAATGTGCATGTATTATCCATATAAACCTTTCTCTTGAATAACTCTACCTATTAAAAAAACTCATCAAATTTAGTTGCATAGTTTTATAGATCTAAGCATCCATAGGAATAGACAGACAGCAAGAAGCGACTTTGTACTATGTGATAGATAACAATTCTTGTAATTATAATCTTAGTCATTTCACTACGGATCTCTAAAGGTTGTCTAAGCAGATCGTTGTTGCTAATTGCCTTCAATGTCTTCAGAATCTGCTTCTGACTATCACGGCTTAATATTGTCGGTTTTCCTCATTTATTGTATCTTCTTAATTGACAAGGGTTTTCTTGCTTCAAGTAATAACTAATGCCCATGATAATTACATATAATGGTGAGGGATTAACAATTGTGTTCCGTGATCTCATCCTCATTTGTGTTAATCTCACAATGCTTAAATGCGAGTCCATCCCAGCAGCAATATTTTATTTTGTTCCGTCTGAAAAGGCGAGTGAGCCGGTATAACTACAGGCATAAGGGACGTTGGAGATGTATATATGTATGTCTATGTATGGGTGGTGGTGAAAACATTCACCTACTTCTTCGTCTATGGTTCATTTGCCGTTTGGCCTTCAGTTAGGAAGTCATGTGTCGGAACTGTTTGTCCTCACTTTCATCGAAGCGCAGTAAGTACATAGGAAAATTAATTCGGTCTAGAAATTTCTTTTTATGCATTTGAACCGACTGCTTCTGGTGTTCTATTGGATTTTATTTATTAAGCTGTAGAGCTTGCTCTGTAGTCTCGAGTTTAGTTTTAGTAGCGGCAAATTTTTGAAAGAAGTGCTTAACATCTCCGTGGCTTTGAAAGTCTGAACTGCATGGGTTAGAAAATTGAGTTAATAAAGATTAAGCCTGCAACTTGTATTGTTACACCCAATTGTTATAACATTATTAGATGTGCCCTGATTTTGTTAGCGCGTCATACCGAGTAAACAATATAAAAGGTCCCTAGCGATGATGGGGGCCTTTCTTCTGCCGACGTTGCGCGGACCGTAGTTCGCATTTGCTTAGTATAAGTGGATCGTTTGGTTTGGTTATTTTTTGATATTTTGTTTTACTTTTGTCATATGAGACATTTATTTGTATATTACTTAATACCTCACTTCCAGTTGCTAAAAATATAATATGTTTTTAATAATAATTAATAATTTATTTCCAGTTTAAATGTCTATTTCATTAGTAGCAATTTATTTATCCGAGTGTTAGTACAATAAATAATTCTAAAACAGAAAAAGTGTTTCAAGTCACTGCCGAACCATTCCGTTGGTGATTGATTCAGTCTGCTGGCGATTGTACTAAGGACGCTGTTGGTGATGCCACTGGTTTTGGGCAATAGGGATGCGCATCTTTTACGCATCGTGGCATGAGAATAATTGACCCGATATTACACGAACATTCCATATTCTCCACCACTTGTATGTACGTTTATGTATGTATATTTATCATGTGTGAGTCTGTGATATGAGTATCCACCAATCCGATATTGAAGTAGCGTGGTCGAATAAGCTACAAAACTTCTCCTCAAATGGAGCGTAGGTCTTATCCCAGTAGCTATTTTATTAGTTACGTACCTATTTTCGTAAAGTTATTCTATAGAATTTTTAAACAAAGAATCTTATTATAAATAATTTATATAGTGATAGGACTCACACAGAGTTACTAGCCACACACACGAAGGCAAGTTTAATTATTTTTGTTTTCATTCCTACTTTTAGCTCGAGTAGAACACTAAAGGAGAATTAATAGACATTTCGAGTATTTTTAAAGTAAGAATCGCCGGTATCTATTTCCATTCTCGGTTACTCGAGCATGGCTGCGATCTTAGGAATCTTTTAAAAAGTTCAGCGTGGAACTTGAAACTCCACAGACAACTGAAGCAGGCTATCAATAAAAACAACAACAATAACAGCCTGTAAATTTCCCAGTGCTGGGCTAAGGGCTCTTCTCACTTTTGAGGAGAAGTTTTGGAACATATTCCACCACGCTATTCCTATTCAGGTTGGTGGAATACACATGTGGCAGAATTTCTAAGAAATTAGTCACATGCAGGTTTCCTAACGATATTTTCTAACGCCGAGCATCAGATGAATTATAAAAAATTAAGCACATGAGTATTCAGTGGTGCTTGCCTGGGTTTGAACTCGCAATCATTGGTTAAGATGCATGCGTTCTAATCAATGGGCCATCTCGACTCTCTATATATCTATTACACTGAGATTAAATGCTTATTCAGCGAACAGTGGTGCTTGATGATCTCTATTAATTTACGGAGGTTTCAATACCGGTAGATGGCCCTAATCATTTTATGTAACTTATTGTTTATAAAGCATACACTTAACGTAGTTAATGGAATTGCTACATTAATGTTTATATAGCTGAGTAATTATGTATCTGTCTTCATGTTTATATGAGCGCAATGCATTATTCTGAATGTATTGCAACATTGGGCTTGGCAGAGCTGTAAATTGCAACACACATATTGTGTACTGGTAGCAGAAAATGGTTAGTTTTTTTTTTTTAATTTTGCCTGGGATTTTTGTTGTTTATGTGTAATTTTAACATTCCATTTTTGAATTTCTCGTGAACAAGCAATTTCCACAAATTTTCTGTTATTAATTTATGCTAAGAATTAATTTTGTGACCGATGGGGAAGGAAAATATTGTGAGGATAATGTGTATCCTCCAACAAGCTGCTAAAAACTAAATGTCAACATGGACGCTATTTTTGTATTCATTTCTTTCATAAATTTAAAATTAAACTGAATGTGAAAGTGAACCATGAAACATGATTATATATTAATAATTTTACGGGGAAACTTAAGCTATTTCCAACGTATCCAATGTGTCACCAATCTTGGTAACAAAAGGTATTATGTCTCTTGTGCCAGCTGTCGCACTGGTCATTTTTTAATCTGGAAAACAAAATATTTCCAAGGTCTACGATCAATACTTGTGTACTTCATCTTTTCTGTAGTATTTAAAAACATGAAATCAAGATTTTTTTTGTGTGGTTTGTTTTCTTTTAGAGTATAGAGCTCTCAAATTATAAAACAAAAGAATAGTCCAGGACCAAAAGTGGTGTCATTTTAATCATATTCGATATTGGCGTAAAATAACAAATTGTTATTTATTGGTATTATAAATTGTTATTACAATTTAATAAGGGTGTTCATTCAATTTTTTTTTTCTATTACATAGAATTCAATTAAAAAATACAGCCAGACAGATGCGGCAATGGTACGGAAATGTTTTGTCTTGGCGTATTTACGTGTGAATATAATAACCGCTTTGTGAGACGTAGCATACGTGATACATAGAATTAAGACAAAGGAGGCACGTCATTTATCAAAATATGACATGTTAAGGAGCCACAGGGAAACAGATAATTATACAGCTCCAGTCACAGTCAGAAGTGTTTGTTATCAGGAACTTTCACAGCTATTTTATCTTACGCCTACATATCCCTGCCGCATACATGTATGGGGCTGAAACCATTCAAGAACTCTATTTTATTATAATGAGCTAATTAATTATTATATCACCCATCATGGTTGTTGTGTGTGTGGTGGGCTTTATGATATATAATATAGATTTTCATATATCATTTTAATTTTCATAAAACATGGTCGAGTAGTGTTTACACCGTTTTTCATGGTGTTCGACTTGGGTCTGTGTGTGTGTGGTACCGTCGTTGCTTCTGATTTTCCTAACACAAGTGCTTTAATAGCTACATTGGCATCAGAGTAATGTGTGCGATGTTGCCGATATTTAAAAATAATGGCATTACAATACAATTTAATATAATGAGGCTCAATATTACTGTTTATAAGGTACTTACTATAAATCATTAAAAAAAATATTCGACTTTATCGCGTTCGTTTCTCCTTTTGGCTATAAGCCGAAACACAAGTGCATATCACAAAACGAGTTAAGTAGAAAAGTGAAAAGTTGAAAAGTACGCACTTAAAACAAATGCTCGGTTTGAGAGTGCCGAAACTTTTCAGCTAAATTAATTCATAGTTCCCATTGTACATTTTGCTACTGAGGTATGACTTTTTCACTCGGATTTTTATTATAAAATTCCATTTAAGGTTTTATATAATTTTTGAATTTTAGTTTAGTTTTAATGGAGCTTTGTGCAATCATAATCTATGCATATAACAAATTTGGAGTATCTGTTTTTAATATTAAAATACACGGTACATACACCAAAATAACATTTTTTACAATTTTTGTATATCTGTCTGCATGTTTGTTCCGGCTAATCTCTGGAACGGCTGGACCTTCACGGCACTTTCACTGACAGATAACTGATATAATAAGAAGTAACTTAGGCTACAATCATATTTTTTTTGTTAAATTCAAACGCGTACAAGGTCGCGGGCACAGCTAGTTTATTTATAAACCTTCAGTGTGACTTATCACATAACGCAAGACAGTGTAAAGTTTTGCTTTGAGGTTGTTAAACTGATGAGTGGGAAATGAAGATACAACTTATCTAAACAGACGAGCTGGTACTTTTTTTGCCTCCTCAAATGATTATTATACTATTTATCTAATGTCGTAACAATATGAACGATGTTATTTTTTCCCGCACTACCTCTTTTACTTAGTAAAGCAATTGAATTTGACTGTAGCTCCTAAGCAATTTAGTCTTTCAAATTACAGAAACTCATTCGTTGGCATTAAAATAATACAAGAAATTATTTTTATATTCATATTAAACATTTTTTACAAATAATGTTACTAAGATGGATTATATTGCTTATGACAAAGGTAGTTTAACTGAAATTTGGGCCACATGGTGGTAAGGTGTCGCCACTGCACATAGAGTAGAGATATTTACCATTTTTTATATCACTAAGTGAGCTTTGGAGCACTTTGGAGCTAAGATGTTACGTTATGACTGCATATGTACTTACACTGTCGCCCTTGAAACCAGGACACAGCTCTTAGTATAGCTGTGTCCTGGTTTCAAGGGCGTATTGCCAGTTTGCACTGTTTATTAATAACACGTGCCTACATTGCCAGTGCAGGCACGTGTTATTAACTTATACCTAGATTTGTTCTAAACGAATGTCATGGCTATTGGATAATCTATACTAATAATATAAATGAGAAAGTTACTCTTTTTGTCTTTCTGTTTTTCGTCCTTTCACGACCAAACCGATGAAAATTGATGTGAAGCAAACATAAACTTCAAGGAAGGACATAGGCTACCTTTTTCAACCGACTTCCAAAAGGAGGAGGTTATCAATTCGTCTGTATTTTTTTTTTTTTTTTTTTTTTTTTTATGTTTGTTACCTCATAACTTTTCACTGGTTGGACCGATTTTGATAAATTTTTTTTTGTTTGAAAGGTAGTGCTTCCCGTGGGGTCCCATTTTTTTTATTTTTTTTTCCGATGATGGTATCCATGTGAAAACGACATAAGTCTTAAATTTGCATTATGTATATGCGCGACAAATAGGTGAATAACTGAAAATCACGTTAACCAATTTTGATAATTCTTTTTTTATTATGAAATATATACTACAAGGGTAATTTGGTGAAAGTTTGGTAAGGTTCTGAGCACAGGATCCATGACAAAGTAACGGAACGAAAGGGAACGGAACAATTCTGAGGAGCACGTTAGCGATACTCGGTCGAATCTTTTATTTATAGGTTATTTGGATATTTGAGTCACCTTCCGTAATGTGGTTATGTTTATGTAATTATCATAGTCGAATATTATAATCAACTAGCTACCCACCCCGGCTTCGCACGGGTGCAATACTGATACTAAATATACTACAGAATTTGTTTATATACGACATCACATCGCAAACTTCTAAAATTATCAGTGTTTCTTTACTATATTGTTCATGTATTATATACACAAACCTTCCCCTTGAATCACACTATCTTTTAAAAAAAACCGCATCAAAATCCGTTGCGTAGATTTAAAGATATAGGGACAGAGAAAGCGACTTTGTTTTATACTACATAGTGATGGAACTCCTATACGGCTCGCAGTTAGGGTGCGATATGGGGCAGAATTTCTTACTATCTAATCAAATTTTGTGTATGTGATGTGATTTCATATGATGTACGAAATATAGTTGGTCTTTTTCAAAGTTTTTTTGCTGAGTTCGATTACAGCTCTTTCGAGGGATCCTTGTAGTTTACGCCGCGTGACGTATTAAATCCGCATTTTCGAAAATCTATTTTTGCTTTATTCGCAAGTTTCCTTTGAAATTGTCCTCGAAGTAGTTTCTGACTCATATAAAGGGAACGCTTAATCTATCCATATTAAAAAAAAATTAGTTAGTCAACATCAGCTTCACTTAAAATCAAATAAATAAAATTTTAACAAAAAGAAAAACCGACTTCAAACAAAACACTATTTTAAAACAAATGAATATGCACGAAAAAGTAATAAAAATAATTTTACTTAAAAGTCGATTAACGATTATATCATGTAGTTATAGTTATTGGTATATTTGGAGCCGGTGTCAGCCACGGTGCCCTTGCCCCAACAATCAAAAAAAAGAAGCGATACGAGCCCCTTGATTGATCCAGTATATTATTGTGTAAAAGCTAATTTGTAAAAAACATATTTGTTAAAGTATTCTCGTATTGTTTTTTGATAGATATACTGTAGGGTTTTATTGGCTGACACCGACGCCAAATATAACAATAATTATAACTACATGATATAATCGTTAATCGACTTTTAAGTAGTCTAATATTTTTCATTTCATTTAACTTAGGAAGACTCTAAAAAATATGTTGAATACGCAATTATTTTTATTACTTTTTCGTGCATATTCATTTGTTTCAAGATAGTGTTTTGTTTGAAGTCGGTTTTTCTTTTTGTTAAAATTTTATTTATTTTTTGATTTTAAATGAAGCTGATGTTGACTAACTAATTTTTTTTTAATATGGATAGATTAAGCGTTCTGTTTATATGAGTCAGAAACTACTTCGAGGACAATTTCAAAGGAAACTTGCGAATAAAGCAAAAATAGACTTTCGAAAATGCGGATTTAATACGTCACGCGGCGTAAACTACAAGGATCCCTCGAAAGAGCTGTAATCGAACTCAGCAAAAAAAACTTTGAAAAAGACCAACTATATTTCGGACATCATATGACATCACATCACATACACAAAATTTGATTAAAGATAGTAAGAAATTCTGCCCCATATCGCACCCTAACTGCGAGCCGTATAGTAGTTCCATCACTACATAGTATAAAACAAAGTCGCTTTCTCTGTCCCTATATCTTTAAATCTACGCAACGGATTTTGATGCGGTTTTTTTTAAAAGATAGTGTGATTCAAGGGGAAAGTTTGTGTATATAATACATGAACAATATAGTAAAGAAACACTGATAATTTTAGAAGTTTGCGACGTGATGTCGTAAATAAACAAATTCTGTAGTATATTTAGTATCAGTATTGCACCCGTGCGAAGCCGGGCTGGGTAGCTAGTTGATTATAATATTCGACTATGATAATTACATAGACATAACCACATTACGTAAGGTGACTCAAATATCCAAATAACCTATAAATAAAAGATTCGACTGAGTATCGCTAACGTGCTCCTCAGAATTGTTCCGTTCCCTTCCGTTCCGTTACTTTGTCATGGATCCTGTGCTCAGAACCTTACCAAACTTTCACCAAATTACCCTTGAAGTATATATTTTATAATAAAAAAAGAATTATCAAAATTGGTGAACGTGATTTTCAGTTATTCACGTATTTGTCGCGCATATACATAATGCAAATTTAAGACTTATGTCGTTTTCATATGGATACCATCATCGGAAAAAAATTAAAAAAAAATGGGACCCCACGGGAAGCACTACCTTCCAAACAAAAAAAAATTATCAAAATCCGTCCCACCAGTGAAAAGTTATGAGGTAACAAACATAAAAAAAAAAAAAAAAAAAAAAAAAAAAAATACAGACGAATTGATAACCTCCTCCTTTTGGAAGTCGGTTGAAAATAAATAAAATTTTAACAAAAAGAAAAACCGACTTCAAACAAAACACAATTTAAAACAAATGAATATGCACGAAAAAGTAATAAAAATAATTGCGTATTCAACATATTTTTTAGAGTCTTCCTAAGTTAAATGAAATGAAAAATATTAGACTACTTAAAAGTCGATTAACGATTATATCATGTAGTTATAATTATTGTTATATTTGGAGTCGGTGTCAGCCAATAAAACCCTACAGTATATCTATAAAAAAACAATACGAGAATACTTTAACAAATATGTTTTTTACAAATTACCTTTTACACAATAATATACTGGATCAATCAAGGGGCTCGTATCGCTTCTTTCTTTTGATTGTTGGGGTAAGGGCACCATGGCTGACACCGGCTCCAAATATACCAATAATTATAACTACATGATATAATCGTTAATCGACTTTTAAGTAGTCTAATATTTATCATTTCATTTAACTTAGGAAGACTCTAAAAAATATGTTGAATACGCAATTATTTTTATTACTTTTTCGTGCATATTCATTTGTTTTAAATTGTGTTTTGTTTGAAGTCGGTTTTTCTTTTTGTTAAAATTTTATTTATTGCCTAACACGTGACAGCCAATAACCTAAAACGCAAGCGAAGCCGTGGGCAACAACTAATTGTATATAATTGATATGCCACAATTCCATCTAGAGGCTATTAACAATAAAATGAATCATATATGATATAGATAGATGAATGATATAGATATATATCTATATCATATAGATACATATCTATATCATTCACATGTAGATGAGATTTTCTATATTATTATCTCAAAGTATATTAAATTTAAACCGACATATCTATGTATATTTTTATGTAAAATATTTCAAAAAGCAAGCGAGTCATAATGATAACTTTGTAATTAGGATACCTTCTGCGTAAGCTTTATGTACGGTTTACAATGTTAATAACTAAGAATCAGTCAGCCAGTTACGTAATGATAAACGTTTAAAATAAATATTTACTAACTCTCATGTTAGTAAATATTTATTTTTACGTTATATTAGTATGTTTAGATATGGCAAATAAAAATGTTTTGCAGTAAAAAGTCTTTATGTTCAACGAAATAAGGTTCTAAATACGGTGATAATGTTTTACATAATCTCTCTTGAAGGGATTATAGAAATGGCATGCATGAAAATTTTAACATTTACGCGCACAAAACACCTTTTTCGTTGAATTTTGAGAACGCGATAATATTTGAGAAAAGCGACTATTTTCATTCGCTTTCCCATATTAAGTTCAGAAGTATTATAAATTTCTATTGAAATAGTAAAAAAAATATATAGAAAACTGATTTATTTGCCGAAAAAAATGCTCACTCAAAATCAATGTCGAATGAAAAAATACTTTATTCAAGTAGGTTTTTACAAGCATTTTTGAATTGTCATTTTGCAAAACTGTATTAAATAAAGCTACCAGCGGTTCGGAATGTAGATTCTACCGTGAAGAACCGACACGAAACTCTGAAGTAGACAGATGCCTTCACTTTTGGTGATGGTTTCGTCCTTAATCATTTCGGCCATGGAGGGCATTCTCAAGGAAGACTAATCAAATATGCAGGAAATTTTGTGATGTATCCGATTGTGAACTCAAACATAGATGAACTCCTTATACCTTACTCTCAGAATCCAATGAGACGGAAAATTTGACGAACGGAAAGAGTTCAGGCTCAGGGCCAAAGCCTTTACGTGCTTTCCAAGGTCTGGGAGTGCACACACTTCGCAATCTGGGCTGTTACTTAAAATGTTTTTGATGAAAAACCCCATAACTTTGCATCGGCCAGACCTGAGGCTGTATTGCTATTTGCTTAATTTAATTTTGACGACCTCCGCGGTCGAGTAGTGTTTACTACGGTTTTCATAAGTACGCTACTCCGAGATTTCGGGTTCAATTCTCGAGTCGATGTAGATAACGTTCATTAATATTCTACGTTGTCTTGGGTCTGGGTGTTTGTGGTACCGTCGTTACTTCTGATTAATAAAACAAGTGTTTTAGCTACTTACATTGGGATCAGAGTAATTAATGTGATTAATTTTTAATTGACACACATATTAGTGTCTGTTACGAAGAGTATTGTTTTATTTTGTGTAACATATGTACATGTCGCAGACATCACGTTGAATCTGCTTTTTTAATTGTATGACTAGCGCGTTCATTTAGTGACGAAATATAATTAAATAACTAAAAGACAGCTCGTCAAGTCGTCATTCAGCATAGTCGTGAGTCGTAAATGGGATACAGCTGACTTTGTAATCTTTGGCTAGTTAAATTACAATCACCATACTGATTTACGTCCGCTATGTTCAAAGAGCTATGTTACCCCCTAACTAGTTGGACATTGAATTTAATCAACGAGCTAGTCATTCAATCAAATAGCAGATTCAACCAGATGACTGCGACGCACATAACACAGATACACATGTCTAATTTTAAATAAATTATTGAAATTAAAGTATTTCTAATCCATTTGTCTGTTCTGTGGTCCTCGCGTGCATTGCACACAGCATGTCTGAAGTGCACTACGACTCTTAATAGAGCGCGAAGGCTTGACGAACCAGCTATGGACCATTGTGCTAATGCACGGGTGAAATTGAACTTTATTGTGTTATATAAAAGCGTGGGATGGTTACTTTGCTCTCGTGCGCAATACAGAACGAAGGTAAAATGTGTTATGAATTAAAAAATAACCGAGACCAGTTGTAAGATGAGACCAGTTGGTAGAGACCGATGTTTGTGCGTTTAATTCAGACTAGCCAGTTTTATAATTTATCGGCATGTGCTGGAAATAAATTTGCCTAAATTGTATTGGCTACTATTATTATTCAAAAAAAGAATGTTTAAAATATTATAATGATAATATTTTGCATTATTTAAATGCAATTAATGTTAAGAAATAAATTAAATTAAACCTTATACTTTTTCCGCGCGTATTATCTACTTCCAAGTAAATTAAAAATATCTTGTTAAAGATGCATTATATTCGAATTCATTTTTAAAACGGCCCCTTAAAATATGTTTTTGTTTATAACCAATTGCCAAAAAGCGCTCGATTTTCAATTTACCCGTTTATTTTCATGCGAGTATTATATTTCACTTTTTAGTGGAAATACTGTTTTATTTATATTCAGTAGAGAGCGCACCTCAATATGATGAGTATAAAACAGAATCTTCTATACTTATTTTCTTTAATTGTATATAAAAACTTACAAACAACAACAACAACAGTCTGTCAATTTAGCGTATGAAATTAGACACAAGCAGGTTTCCTCACGAAGTTTTACTTCACCGCCAATCACGACATGAATTATAAACACAAATTAAGCACATAAATATTCAGTGATTGGTGCTTGCCTGGGTTTGAACCCGCATCGGTTAAGATGCACGCGTTCTAACCACTGGATCATCGCCTCTTACAAGTAACAAAATTAAAAGCTAAATATTAAAGAAAAAAATGTATCCTAATAATCTTGACGTGAGACATATATGTACATATATATGTACTTATATCACATATCAAATGAGGTTTCTCTAAGCATCATGAATATATCAGTAGTACGAATTATTCTGTCACGGCGTCACGCGTGACGTAACAGGTGTAATATCGTGTAATAAGGTCTCGCCCCCGGCTTTTACGGAAAACCTCTGTCATACATAATCTTTGGTTATTTCTGAAACGGTGTCAAATTAACTGAAATGTTACGAAATTATTTTTCAAATTTCGAATCTAAATTTAACCGACGTGCTTTTAATATTTTTACATAGGTTGTTTTATTGTATTAATTATGATGAAGTACTCTACAACAAAATGCGATTTCTCAAGTGACACATTCCAGTATGTGGATTTTCCATTTGATGCTTTGATGATGTAAATGAGTTCATATAAACGTGTATACATGAATATTGTGCTAAAATTTCCATTTAATTATTTTTTTTTCTTTTTCAATATTTGGTCAAATCTGTGTTATCATAGATGAACAACTGGGTAATCGATATTTTATTACATTGTTCAGTTACGGATTTACCAATAGGCTAATTAGGCTGGAGCCTAGGGCGGCGGATTTAGAGGGGCGGTAAATTTAGCCTAAATTTGTTACAGAAATTCTTACAGAAATTAAAAAAAACTTAACTTAACTGACTGAAATATCACCTTGTTTATAATCATACTAATGACGGGAAAAAACTGATGTAATGAGGACGATAGAACACAAATCATAAATGTTGCAAAAAAAAATTTGGGGCGGCAAAAATTGAATAGTCTACTAGCGGCAAATTTTTAAATCTGCCACTGACAAAGTAAAAAAAAAAAATTAAAAAAAGAATACAAAATAATTATAATCACAGCATATCATTAAAATTAACATACCTACTATATCTTCTGTTATATGCGAATATTGTTAGTATTCACTAGAACTTCCTATTCGGGATTTCAGGTATTAGATGAATACATATGCATGCGTTCAATAAATTCAAGTTATACACCGCCTGACTGTTAAGTTAGGCCAGATACATTTAGTTGTTACTCATTTTTACCCGTGGCTTTGCCTGCGTTTTAAAAGTTGCTTATACTTCCTTTAAGTTCAAATTTTCTTCCCTATGAAATATCATCAAATTCGGTTTAGTGATTAAGCCGTGCGTAACAGTAATTAAGTATTATTCGTTTAAATAATAACTTACTAATAGCTGAGATGGCCCAGTGGTTAGAACGCGTGCATCTTAACCGATGAATGCGGGTTCAAACCCAGGCAAGCACCACTGAATTTTCATGTGCTTAATTTGTGTTTATAATTCATCTCGTGCTCGGCGGTGAAGGAAAACATCGTGAGGAAACCTGCATGAAATATCACCTTGTTTATAATCATACTAATGACGGGAAAAAACTGATGTAATGAGGACGATAGAACACAAATCATAAATGTTGCAAAAAAAAATTTGGGGCGGCAAAAATTGAATAGCCTACTAGCGGCAAATTTTTAAATCTGCCTCTGACAAAGTAAAAAAAAAAATTAAAAAAAGAATACAAAATAATTATAATCACAGCATATCATTAAAATTAACATACCTACTATATCTTCTGTTATATTCGAATATTGTTAGTATTCACTAGAACTTCCTATTCGGGATTTCAGGTATTAGGTGAATACATATGCATGCGTTCAATAAATTCAAGTTATACACCGCCTGACTGTTAAGTTAGGCCAGATACATTTAGTTGTTACTCATTTTTACCCGTGGCTTTGCCTGCGTTTTAAAAGTTGCTTATACTTCCTTTAAGTTCAAATTTTCTTCCCTATGAAATATCATCAAATTCGGTTTAGTGATTAAGCCGTGCGTAACAGTAATTAAGTATTATTCGTTTAAATAATAACTTACTAATAGCTGAGATGGCCCAGTGGTTAGAACGCGTGCATCTTAACCGATGATTTCGGGTTCAAACCCAGGCAAGCACCACTGAATTTTCATGTGCTTAATTTGTGTTTATAATTCATCTCGTGCTCGGCGGTGAAGGAAAACATCGTGAGGAAACCTGCATGTGTCTAATTTCAACGAAATTCTGCCACATGTGCATTCCACCAACCCGCATTGGAACAGCGTGGTGGAATATGTTCCAAACCCTCTCCTTAATGGCAGAGGAGGCCTTATCCCAGCAGTGGGAAATGTACAGGCTGTTACTTTACTTTTTTTTTACTTTAATAGCTTTTTATTTATGGTATTTGTTGGCGGAAGTGTAAATAGGCTACTTGATGATCGATCACCACAGCCCATAGACAATGGCGCTGTTAGAAATATTAACCATTCCTTACACCGAGAATGCACGACCAACGTTGGCTGCTAATACATTATGTTCCTTGCCTGTAGTTACACTGTCTCACTCACTTTTCAAACCGGAACACAACAATACCGAGTACTGCTGTTTGACATATAATGTGTATATTAAGTTTTAAGGCTTGTGAAACTACGAAGAACTTACGCAATGATTAAATAATTCCAGGAAGGAATGTATGTATGACTTACTAGCGACTCTCCCCGGCTTCACAGTGCAATGCTGATACTAAATAATATACTTAGGATGTTTTCATTTACGATATAACACTAGAAACTTCTTAAATTATCAAAATGAGTTACGTAATTTTAAAGATCTAAGCATACATAGGGACAGATAGCAGTAAGCGACTTCGTTTTATACTATTTATTGATACTCATTATTATAAATGTAAGAATAATCCTTCCTTTCACGTGGTCACGCTTAAATCGTTGACCGATTTAGATGACATTGGCTAAGGAGAAAGTTTGAGTCCCAGAGAGGACATCATTATTAACCCCTGGAGGGGTAAAATGACGGGGGGGCTTTATTTTGTTTGCTATGGGAAAATTTTATGAAATATGCGGGTAAAGCCGCAGATGTAGGTAGTACTTTTAGATTGAAAGATTTCGCCTTCGTTTATTTTTTTCTTTTTCTTTTTTTTTATGGTATAGGTTGGCGGATTAGCATATGGGCTACCTGATGGTAAGTGATCACCATCACCCATATAGACAATGAACGTGTAAGAAATATTTATTCTTACATCGTCAATGCGCCACCAACCTTGGGAACTAAGTTGCTATGTCCCTTGTGCCCGTAGTTACACTGGCTCACTTACTCTTCAAACCGGAATATAAAAATACTGCGTACTGTTATTTAGCGGTACAATATGTGGTACCTACACTGGCGGGCTTGCACAAAGTCCTACCACCAAGATGTATTTTAAAACTTAACAGTTTTATTAATATAACTATTCCAGTGTAATATTAGCATAAGGGATGCATAACATGGTTGGCAACGGATTTCCGTCATTTTAGACACGAAGAACAAGGGAATTAAGGATGCGCTTGTGTTGCAGCATAGATATGAACACCGGTGCCAAAATTCCCTCAGTAAGATGATTGGCTGAGTATAGGCCAAGTGTATAACCGGTGCCTTTTGCGTTATCTAATACACCGCCAAAGACACTGTAAGTTTTAACCAATCAGAGCGATTTATTACGTTTTTAAAAAACTAATAAATCAATTTTCATGCTGCAATTTGATGATATATCTATAAGAGGAGTTCAACTTATTATCAGGCATGATGATATTGGAAATTCAAAATAGTTCTAGTTGTTCTTTGTCTTATTGTCCTTTTCTTCCAACAACTGTCACTTTTTCGACTGTTATATTTTCTTCTACGTAATACAGATGTTGTTTCCACATATTATGTATATAATGATCGAGAAAATGATTAACTTATATTCCATTTTTAAATATGAAAGGCTAAATTTTGCACAAAACTGGGAGATTGTATTGACAGCTCATGGGATTCATATGAAGAAATTCCAGAGAATCGACTGAAAACAATCGAATCTTTATCACAAACTCGAAATCTTTTATATAATGATACAATATTACAGAGCATAGCAATTGGGTTACGAATAACAATACAACGAGGCCTCCTCATTTTCGTCTCATAGTCATCCACTAAACTAAACACTTCATGCCGTGTCAGATCGATTGTATCATAAATTAACTATGTCAGTTACAGTACGTAGGAGATTTATTGCGTTCGTAACAAACGTGTGATGTTCGATTCCACTATGATTGTTTCCGTTGGCAGTATTTCAAAGATAGATTGGAATTCAATATTAGTTACACATCGAGGTTCCTCTCTATTGTATAATATCGATATTATTTCATCGATATCGATATTTTTCATTATATTATTGAATGTGTGTATAAATAGCTTGATGTTAACGTATTTGTAGAGGATATCAATGAAAATGAATTTTAAATATACAAAACAATATGCCTGTATATTAATGAACAAAAAATAACATGACGTAATTATGAATTGCCATCAAATCACCTCCTTAAAAAAGTGGGAGTTATTTATTCAGTAGCTGGGTGGGTGTTAGCAAAGTAACAATAAATATTAATTTTTTTCGCACGGTAACAAAATAACAAAGAAAGTCGAACGTTTTTTTTTAATTAACACGGTTTTCAACCGACTTCCAAAAGGAGGAGGTTATCAATTCGTCTGTATTATTTTTTTTTTATTTTTTTTTTATGTTTGTTACCTCATTGTTTTTTGATAGATATACTGTAGGGTTTTATTGGCTGACACCGACTCCAAATATAACAATAATTATAACTACATGATATAATCGTTAATCGACTTTTAAGTAGTCTAATATTTTTCATTTCATTTAACTTAGGAAGACTTTAAAAAATATGTTGAATACGCAATTATTTTTATTACTTTTTCGTGCATATTCATTTGTTTTAAAATAGTGTTTTGTTTGAAGTCGGTTTTTCTTTTTGTTAAAATTTTTATGAGTATGCTACAAAGAGAAAAAAGAGAAATGGATATCATTTCAATCAATTTATAAGACATTACTCATTATCTTTATATATAAAAAAATTGGAGTGTTTGTTTGTAATAATAAAACAATCCGTTTTTACTCAATGCATATGTATGTATGTTTATGCATTGAGTAAAAAAGGATTATTTATTATACACGGTATATATACCAAAATAGCATTCCTTTCAATTTTTGTTTGTCTGTCTGTGGACCGATTTTGACGGAACTTTCACTCAGATAACTGATATAATAAGGAGTAACTTAGGCTACAATATTTATTTATTTTTGTTATATCCAAACGCATACAAGGTCACGGGCACAGCTAGTTCATTTATAAAATTCGATAATGACATGAAAAAAGAAAATTCCAAATTAGTTTCATTAAAATAAGAAACGTACGTTAATTTATATCAGTATATCCTTTGCCTGTAATTGTATCCCGAGTCTCTACGAATAAACACAGCTGTTCAAATGTTAATTCAGTCGTGACCTCTTTATTAGACAACTCAGATATAGGATACATTCATCCCTAACCTAACAAAATATGAATGGGATGAAAATAGGATTGGACGTGAATGGGGGTTTCAATAATTTTTAATGTATGTTTTGTAAAATGTCAATAGTTATTAATGAATGTTTTGTAATATGTCTTTGAGCTGAGATGCCCTGGTAGTTAGAACGCTTGCATCTTAACCGATGATTGCGAGTTCAAATCTAGGCAAGCACCACTGTATATGTGCTTAATTTGTGTTTATAATTCATCTCGTGCTCGCCGGAGATGGAAAAAATCGCGAGAAAACCTGCATGTGTCTAATTTTATCGAAATTCTGCCGCATTGGAACAGCGTGATGGAATATGTTCCAAAACCCTCTCCTTAATGGATGTGGAGGCCTTATCCCAGCAGTGGGAAATTTACAGGCTGTTTACTTATTTTACTTACTACTTAACAATAGCCTTTTTACAAGAGCTTTGTTGTATAAACTTCTGTTTAGCCAATAGCTACGATTGATTTTAATTTTGGTATACAAGTATATTGAGATAATTTTGACAGTGAATTTTTTATTGTTACATTTGTGTCTTTACAGACTTTATGGCCGTGCTTTGGTGTTTCTTTTTTTAATTTCGTTTTATTTTACTTTTGTAAGCTGCATGTTTTAGTACAAGGCAACATCACAATTTAAATACGATTATTTATCAGCTTCATTATTGTCGTATTTGTTTTCACTTATGAATATAGAAGTATATATTAGTACTTATAAGTAAGACATAAAAATACGGATCAATCGGAGTACATCCGACGTTTCCCCATTTGTGAGACATTTTGAGTAGGCGTTCTATAGAACTTGCAATTAAATTTTAATTCACATATACTAACAACAAACCACATTATGCGTTGAAACATTGTGAAGGTCAATGACACATAGCAATGAAAAATTGTTCAAGGTCAGGGCTTTCACAGATAATTATAAAGCATAAAATAAGTTTTAACACAATGAATACACTGAAGAAATCATAGCCCAAAAATAAAGTTTTTTTTTTGTTATACAATTTTGATCTCGTTATCTTATGACAAGACGGAGGTAAGATCTGATTTTTTCTTGCCTTATCTTTTCATATCTATATCAAAGGATGATGAAATAATTGAACTAAACATTTGTTTTAATATTAAAGGGTCATAAATGAATTAAAAGCGCTTAAGACGTCAATCAACAATAATTACAGTTAATTGAGTACATTGCAAATTATAATACGAAATCGAATCCAGCAGTACTATTCTGGGGGAACTCACTTTGCATTTCACCCGTGAAATGTCGAAAACATGATAACTTGTAAATTACTTGACAACGATGATACGCATTTTTAAATGTTCTAATTATAAATATCACAATAAAAAATTTAAACAACTGATTATTAAAGATTTTGTTCTATTATAAGAATCGATTTTGATTTCAGAGGACAGTTCTTACTTTCTTTACTTTGTGCTTGTGTTATTTACATGTGTGTGTGTTACGTAAGTGAGTTGTATATAGATAGGCTTATCAAATATTCCACCGCTGGAGAGTGAGACACTCGCCCTTCAACTTTAAAACACATTTTTATATGCGTGCTTAATATACAAATATCATGGTCAATATCAGATATTACTCACTGACATTTCACGATCGTGTTCTAAGATGAGTTACGAGTTTGTTTACAGAATAGCTATGCTATTGGGACTTGTGTTCGAAGCGTGTAATTGAATGAAATGTGCATCATACGCTTCACGTCTCGCTCCCATCGCCATTAAGACGAGTGATGACAGTGTAGTGTTTTAGTGATGCGCATCGATTGATATCGTTAGTGATGTGAGTTTACATATCGAATTGTCAATTTATTCATTAAATATGACAGCGAATCTAAATAAGAAATATCATTAATTTAATTTTATATTCAAAAAGGTTCGTGTATTGGATTGATGATGACTACTATGTAGTGTGGAATTACTTCTGTAGGCGATCATTTATATGTTGTGGTATTTTATACCGATTTGATTTTATACTAGTGATTGTCCACGTCTTCGCTTCCAATTTAGGATGTTGGTTATCATGTGTCAAGCAAAAAAGTAGCCTATGTCCTTTCTGGAGTTTGCTCCATACCAAATTTCATCAAATTGAGTTAAACGATTTGGACGTGATAGACCTACAGACAGAGTTACTTTCACATTTTTAATATGAATATAGATTACTTTACAATTTGCTTCTATATTACGAGCCGAGATGGCCCAGTGGTTAGAACACGTGCATCTTAACCGATAATTTCGGGTTCAAACCCAGGCAACCACCACTATAGATATGTGCTTAATTTTGTTTATAATTCGTCTTGTGAGGAAACCTGCATGTGTCTTATTTCATTGAAATTCTGACACATGTACATTCCACCAGCCCGCATTGGAAGAGCGTGGTGGAATATGTTCCAAGCCCTCTCCTTAATGGGAGAAGAGGCCGTTGGCCCAGCAACGGGAAATTTACAGGCTGTTACTTTACTTGTTTCTATATTATTACAGTTCTGCATCTTTTTTTGTAAATAAAATATATTGTTTTGATTTTAACTTGCTCGATTAAAAGAACAATATATTATATAATTTAATTTCATGAAAATTAATTATTAAATAAGGCTACAAAACTTTTTGCTGAGACGAAACAATCGCCTGCTTTTCTCAGACCTGGACGTTTTAATTATGGAACCGGTGAGAGTTTTATGCTTTGACAATTATATAGACAAAAGAGTTTTTAATGCATTGTCCATGCAAATATAATATAACAATCTATACATATAATAAAATTGGAGTGTCTGCTTTTAATATTAAAATAGCACTTTTTACTCAATGCATATGTATGTATATAATTTTTGTCTGTCTGTCTGTTTGTTTGTTCCGGCTAATGTCTGGTACGGCTGGTCCGATTTTGATGGGATTTTTTTCTACCAGATAATATAAGAAGGAGTAACTTAGGCTAAAATAATATTTTCTTGTTAAATTCAATCGCGTACAAGGTCGCGGGCATAGCTTGTTTAGAAATAAAATAGATTTTAAGAAAACTGACACCGTATAAGCGTATACAATACCTTTTATTAAAGGGAAATAAAAGTACATAGTCCTATACACACTGCGTATATATTTAATAATACTAAGTCCCATAAGGATGAAGGTTCATAGAAATTACTTATAAGCAAACTTAGTCAGTGGAATAATTATGTTAACAGCATTTTATAACGGATTGTGTAAATTGAATGATTTATTACTTTTAAGTGAATTGACTATCCGACTGTATGTGGTAGTAGACACTTCCATCGTTTTTTTTATACAATAGCCAATACCACCCGGTTGTAACTTGTCACCATCACGCATAAACATTGGTGCTGTAAGTAATAATGGCTATTCCTTACAATGTGGTACCAACATTGAGAGCTAAGATGTTATGTCTCTTGTTCCTGTGGTTACACTGGGTCACTCACTCTGCAAATCGGAACACGGCAAGACTAAATATCGCTGGTCGTCTTGGACTTGCGCAAAGCCTTACCACTATGTAAGTAAATTATCCATACATTATGACAATGGTCGTAAATATTTGTTATTTTGTTCAGATGCAGGTGACTATTTCAAGATATCATGCTCATTGTACCTGAAAATATAATGGGTTATTCTTGCCAAAACAGCAATGATATGATACAGTTTATAAAGCTTTGTTTAGATTCACTTGTTTGGCTTAAATCTGACGCTCATAGGTCGCCGATTACGTCATCGGCTGCACCGACCAATAACCATTCAGATTGAAGCTAAATCATTTAAGTTGAATCGTTTCAAGAGTGAATGTTGCTATATCGCAGTGCCGTCCCTCGTTTGTGACGTGAGGGTTGCAAAAAGTCCCGCCATTATCTTACAATACATAGATCATCAGCTAATGACGTTTCACTGCAGGTCATTGGCCTTTCCGAAGATGCATCAAAATTCTTGGTTCTCAATTCTCGCTCACAAGGCTTCCTTATCCAGTTGGGATCAAATTTCTTCAGTTCAATATTATACCTGGTTGGTTTTTCTGCATTTTCTGTCAATTTGGATGATTGCTAAATCACGACCAGTATAATAAAGCTTACAGAAATAATCCTTATTTGGCATATGTTCATTTGTGCACTGATTTCTGCAATGATGTTAGGTTTTTTTATTAATAATATAGGAGTATTCAAGATAATAAAGGAGTATACTTATATAACGATTCAGGAAAGATATAATTTGTAACAAAATTTATTCTTTGAATAATTAACTTTGAGCAATGTTACCCACATTGAGCGGAGTACTGCTGGGGGCAACGCATACTTTTCAGTCCAATATTTATATTGTCAGAGAATAAAACCCTCACTAGACTCGTTTGGATAGAATTGTTCAGAGATGCTTTGGGTTGACCACGGGCTCACCCTTGGTTAAAATTTTCATCGTATAGTTGATTTTTGATACCTATATTTAAAATTTCACTTATTGAAATATGATGAACTTTTGAAAAAAATATGATTAGAAGGACAAAGTTTTTCAACTTTTGAATAACAAAAACAAATTACATATACATATTATTTTGGCTGTAGGGTCGTGTGGAGTCACTTAGTAAACTTTTTGCCAGTTCTTCTCGGTATGTTGTTACACATGTTAGACGCCCTCAAAGATGCTTCTTGAGCCTTTTGACGACAGAAGTAGTAACTTAAGAAAAGCGTTTGTCCCGTTAGAGGCGGAAAACGGCTATTGCTGTGGGTTGGAGTGTAAGAGAAGGAGCCTATCTACTGTACCGCATGCGTAAGAGAAAGAGAAGCTATAAGAAGAGAAAGGGAAGGGAATAAGAAATTATCACTCAAATATTTTGATTTGGATTTTCATATTAACGGTGTCCTCAATCACCTATTCTACTAACATAAAGAAATATAAAGTATGCTGTTTAAGTGTTTATATATTTATTTACAAGTTCGATGAGTGAGCGAGACAGTTTCCATATTTACACTCACTGAAATATTTTTAAAATTCGAATGTAGGTTTAACTGGATGTGAACTGTATATTGAACGTTTTTCTGAATTGTTCTTAAAGTATTGTTTCGAGGAATTGAATACAAAATCTATATCGCGTTTGGAACTTGACACTTGTATCTCATACAGTCAAGCTGTAGTAACTGATATTAATGTTGTAATGTAATGTAATGTTGTGCTTGTATATTGTCCATATTATTAAAAAGTTGAAATTTTTATTCGCGTTGATAAAAGGAGTTTCTATATTTGATTGACTCAAAACTTTTCTTTGGAACAATTAAAAAAAAAACATCTTCATTACTAACGGGTGAATCTCTGTAAATGTTGGTACTTTAAATAGATAGATCTATTTTGATACTTTAAATAGAGCGGTACTCGCGGTGGATTGATGATCGCGTCTTGAAATTGGAGGAACTGAAAATAATAGATATAAATGACTCCGGATAAGTTCCAATGTTTTCAGAGTGTCTGTATAGATACCGTACTGTATTAATAGATGTTTTAGATAGATAAATACTTCGATCTCAGTAACGTGCCTGTTTGGCAATAGTAATATTATTGTTTTTGAAGGTATAATAAATAATATATAATTACATAATCGAAGATCGATCACAGTAGCTTATGGAGAGGCCTATGTCCAGCAGCGGACGAAAAAAGGCTGATGATGAACTACATAACGAATTAAGTTCCGCGTAATCTTGTACGTACTTCATATTGTTGTTGCTTATTAATTAAAAAAAGGCGTCCATAATTATTATTTAAGCGTGTGAGAATTTGTAATTCTTCGACGTAGTTAAAAAAAAGTTAATTGCATACAAACAGTTAATACACTACATTAATCTATATATAGACCTTCTAAAATTGGAGTATCTTTTTATAATATTAACCTCTTTTATACATGGTATAATCAAAAAGAAATAGATAGGGGACCCCGTTCCTCTCATCTACACGATTTTGAAGTTTATTAAAATATGTTTTAGCGGAGATGACTGTTGCCTAAAAAGATTACGTGTGGTAATAATTTAACAAACAAATGAATTTAACAAATATGATCTGTTAATAAGTTGAGGTATTTTATTAATCAAATGATAAAGTAAGTAAAGTAGTTTTTCAGACTCTACCGGAGTTTATTAACATAACAATTAATAACATTAAATGCTTAAATATATATAAATATTAACTAAAACTAGCTACTGTTTAAATCTTGATCGCGTGTAATGGTGGCAAGAATGCTAGCAGCATTTCCCCGTTGAATCGCAATTCCGATCCTCTGGGCAAAAAACGAACCAGCCCTCCTGTCACCAGTGGAAGCAATGAGGCGAGGTGTTATACTATTGATAAATTCTGAGGTGTTATAACTTTGATAGTAGTTTTTAATACACAAATTTCATATATATTGCCAACACATAATTCTTCATACAGGCTAAAAGTTCAAAACGACGCGTTTGAACTTGTATTATTCCATAAAGGCTCTCATGAAATAGACAACAACTATATTTTTATCATTCAAAACTTCCAAAAGTTAGATTCATGAAAAATATACGAGCGTTTTATAAATACAACACAAGGTAGAATAACTCTATGTTTGACTCCGTTAATTTTGTTTAAATTAACTCCACGAACAAAGTAACCGCTGAAACAGTAAAACTATAGTAATAAGTTTATGAAGTACTAAGTTATATGAGCTTATATTGCGAACTCGAGCGGGGTCGTATCTTATTATTTCGGTTTTAATTATTGCTTGTATTGTCATTGTTGTATGTTTAGGATTCTGGTGTCTCCACATACATATATTGGTGCACCTTGATGGTAAGCACGGAGGTGAAGGAAAACATCGTAAGGAAACCTGCATGTGACTAATTTCAATGAAATTCTGCCACATGTGTATCCAACCCCCATTAGTGCAGCGTGGTAGAATATCGTTCAAACTCTCACCTTGACGGAAGAGGAGGTCTTATCCCAGCAGTAGGAAATTTACAGGCTGTTGTAGATGATACAAATTCAGCATATGAAAAATCAGTGGTGCTTTCCTGGGTTTTAACCCATAATCATCGAATATTTCCTTCATCGGCGAGCACGACATGAATTATAAACACTAATAAAGCACATATATATAGTGGTGCTTGCCTGGATTTGAACCCGCAATCGTCGGTTAAGATGCACGCGATCTAACCATAGGACCATCTCAGCTCATCTGTGTTCAGTAGCCAAAAAATATCAAACAATATAAACGTAAACTTTGAGTTCATTGAAACGTACGAATTTATAGAGGAGCTTAAATAATTTATCCGTCATATCATAGCCGAGTTGTTAGTCCATTAATTTGACCGAACATTTTCAGACCCGGTCTTTAAAGTCACCACATTTGTAATTAGTTTTCACTACAGCGACCCGCTGTTATGTCGTGAAGCGCTCCATTTCTGCTCGTACAGAAAACAGATGGGACTCATGAGCTATTCGGCGCTCCGTGACTACTGTACTAAACACAACGACAACAGATAATATTGTGTAGCGTGCAGTGTTGCCAACTTAGCAAAAGAAAATGAAAATAAAAACAAAATTTGTTTTTAGTGAAATGTGAAACTTTTTAAACGCGTTCAGATTAAATTTCAAATTTAAAACTGACGTTACTTTAAGGTTAGTGTTTAATTAAGCAACAATAAAATTGTTGGCATATTATTTACTAAATTTTAGTGTAATATAAACAATACAACTTTTACTGTTTACCTCCTGTGATATATGTAAATTCCGCAGTAGGTTACAACTAATAAATTTTGGGGACTAGTCGTCTCGAACTAAAACCGTGAACCGTAGCGTTGCCAGCCATTAGAATTATAAACATGCTTGAATTATACAACCAACATGTGATCGTCATGGGACACATTTAACGTTACCGAATAATATAAACTTACAACAACAACAGCCTGTAAATTTACCACTGCTAGGCCTCCTCTCCTTTTGAGGAGAAGGTTTGGAACATATTCCACAACGCTGTTCCAATTCATATGCATAATGAATTTTATCCATCTCTGATAGTGGTCTGTTCGCACCTAGGTCTGCAACAATACTGCTAAGAAAATCGTTTAAGACGGAAAGTCCGCAAAGATGTTAGACTTTTTTACTCGGACTACACAGATGCGGAGTTGGTATCGTGTGGAAGGTCAACGCCATTAATTAAGATACGTCAAAAGAAGTTTCACATCAAAAAGTATTTACGTAAAAATAAAATACCAAATACTCACATTTTAAACAATTAAGCATCAACCTTTGACGTTTTTGGG
Source organism: Vanessa cardui (assembly GCF_905220365.1). Taxonomy (NCBI): domain Eukaryota; kingdom Metazoa; phylum Arthropoda; class Insecta; order Lepidoptera; family Nymphalidae; genus Vanessa; species Vanessa cardui. The sequence continues at coordinate 11,970,704 of NC_061124.1, forward strand.
TCATCGAATACAATGTATAGTCGCTTTTTATGTCAACGGCGAACAATAGTCTTCCTTTGCCTGCGTGGTTCAGAAATATTACTTCCCACCTTCCTGCCTGCCCTACCTCTGTGCAGACCATTACATAATCGTCCATTGTATCTTGGCATTTTTAAAATATAATTATGTCTTTCATTATTACTGGTTTAATAAATTTCAAGGGCTCGTAATGCACATAATTATTTTACGTACTCTTTAAAAAAAATGTTTGTAATAAAAGTACTAACACAACATTAATTTATGTCACTATATTCATCTTCCAATCGATACATATATTATTAATCCGCTAATTGTATATAATTATATCCTTTGACCGCCCATACACGAATGTAGCTTTCTTCTGCCCTGCCCGTTCAAAATCTACCGCCTTTTGTTTTTCTCGTGCCAGGCAGTACCAGTCGCCGCACCACGCCACGAGAGGAAGTGACGGGAGTCCCACAATACGGTGTCGATAAACGAATCAATTATTATACTAATTAATGTTATTCAAATTAAAAACGTATTTAAAAATTAGAGCCGTACTAAATATTATTATTTCAATTCAAATTATATAAGTGTATTTAAACAATCATGACATTTTTAATAATATTATTACTTTCATTTTGGTGTAAGTTCTGAGTGAGCCAGTGTAAATTACACTGCTTCTTTTTTGTACTTTTAAGTGTATCGATAGTTTTGTTGGTAGTATATTAAGGTTTCAAGATTTAAAGGTAGGTTTATATTTCTGTGTATCACATATGGAAGCATGTACCGCTTGTGTTTGAACTGGTTTGAACCTGTTCTTAAATAATCGCTACATTACATTCTTAGTTATTCAAGCGTATCACTGATCTCACACGTAAAAGTCTCACAACTAAGTGGGAAAACTGGAAATATGAATAAATATATCCAAAATATTATTATCTAACATATTTTTATACACACTTTCATAATCATAAAGGTCAGGACTTTTGTATGATATATTTGTAAATATGTACAAATATATCATACAAAAGTCATATAACGGTCGATATCAAGTGAAGGTTTTCCTTGGTTGGTTGAACTCAATCTGGACGAATCGAACCTCGTTTTCATGTGCTTATAATAATTAATGTTTTGCGAGTAATGAAGGAAAAACGGGAAAATCCTGAAGAAATTACGTAAGAGCGGTATAGGAGAATAATCTTTAAATCTTCACCCTCAAATAACTGGAGGACCATGTAGTTATCTGAGTTCTTGTTATAATGGTTGGTCGTCAGGTGCTAGGTATAAGATGTAGCCTATATCCTGGGGGTACAGCTCGATCACAACCAATTTTTATCAAATTATTTTCAGTGGCTTGGCCTTGAAAATGTTACTGATAGACAGAGTTACTTTACATCTATAATATTAGTATTAACGTCTGTAAGTATTGGTGATGGTCGAACAGTTGAGACCGCTTTTTCTAAATCTCGCTTTTTCTATATTTTCTAATAGATACAGTAATTCGAGAAGGGTTTATATAAAATAAATCACCAACAGTCTGTGAATTCCCACTGCTGGGCTAAAGGCCTCCTCTCTCTTTGAGGAGAAGGTTTGGAACATATTCTACCACGCTGTTCCAATGCAGGTTGGTGGAATACACATGTGGCAGAATTTCTATGAAATTTGTCACATGCAGGTTTCCTCACGATTTTTTCCTTCACCGCTGAGCACGAGATGAATTATAAAAACAAATTAAGCACATGAATCAGCGGTGTTTGCCTGGGTTTGAACCCGCAATCATCGGTTAAAATGCACGCGTTCTAACCACTAGGTCATCTCGCCATATAAAATACATGGACAATTTAGTAAATAAACACAGATAATTTTAGAAGTTACCACTGTCATGTCGTATCATTGCACCCCTGCTAAGCCGAGGGCGGGTCACTAGTATGCCATAAAAAATGCACAGATTAACATCGGTATTAATGAAAGAATTAATCAATACTAACGCTGAAATGTATGCTGAATTATTCACTTTGAATTATTCATAGAAAACGTTAGATTAGACAATCGCTTTGCGCAGCGTTGATTACTCGGACGCCGTTTTAAGTCCTGTGTACATGGAGGTGTGTTTTCATGGGCTGAAATGAGAACGACCGTCTTTGAAGATTTGCTGTCGTTTAAAGTAATTTCTAAATATAAATAGACTGTCATTGTCACAGGCTTTAAGCTTAAAAGGATGGGAACTAAGAGTATTAGCACTTACAACGTCACTACACTTAAAAAAATGAAATTGTAACAAATTTAAGTTTATTATTTAATCATCAGGTAATTTTACGTTGTGTTTTTGTCTTAATTATATCTTTATTTCGATTTTTTTGTAACACCTCATCTTATTGTCTCCACTGGGGACAGGAGAGCTGGTTTGTTTTATGTTTTGAGTATCGGAAATGCGATTTAACGGGGAAATGTTGCTAGCATTCTTAAATAACTATTTGTAATTCATATTTTAAGACTTGATGTTTTAATTTTTTTTTTTTTATCTATCGTTGTTTATTATTTGTAATGCTTTCTTTTGAAACGGTTGGATGGTACCAATTATAAAGAATTTTGAACCGATGCACTGAAAATAATCTTCAAATGCGCGTTGAATTGAGAGTTACGATAAAAAAACACTTCAATTGTATCAAACATGATATGTTTACGTGAATGTCTATGATTGCGTATTTATAGCGGCTTTGGTTTTTCGTAGAGCAGTCGCTTCGTTAGAGAAACTAAATGTACGATATGCTTTGCTGAAGCAATGTGCGACTACAAGGAATAGCGAATTGTTTTCATGGTATTCATTTTCATTATAGCAGTCTTAATTATAAAAAAATATATATGTTGTTTTTTAAGGAGACTAAGCAAATAAAAATAAATAAATATGGGACAACACCACATTCATTACTTTGATCCCAATGTAAGTAGCTAAAACCCTTGTGTTATGGAAAATCACAAGTAACGACGGTACCACAAACACCTAGACCCGAGACAACATAGAAAACTAATGCATTTTCTACATCGACTCGGCCGGGAACCAACTCGGGACCTCGGAGTGGCGTACCCATGAAAACCGGTGTACACACTACTCGACCACGGAGGTCGTCGATATTTAATTATATTTAAGAATGATTTTTAAATTGATCGTCGTATCGTATCGTATCGATCGTTGATAAATTTAAGTCGAGTTAGTGTACTCGATAGGGTCACCTACCTACTACCTACATCATTTATTCCACCTTTAAAAATCACTACCCAGTAGTCTTATTTTATGTTTTAAAATTGATTAAAACATGTCATGTCATGATTCTTAACTTTGATGGTTGACTAAGGTCTATGGATCGTGATAACCGCTAGTATTGGATGTGAAATATAAAAAAATATATTTTTTAAATATAAATCTTTTGATTTATAAAAGAGGTTCTATATTAAGTAGTGTCAAGATATTACGAGCTACGGTCCGCATACAGAACTCACAAACGTATTTATTACTTTCACCAACAGGCCGTTTTTCATATAGAAACGTGTGGAGCAATATTATTAGTATAAATTAGGATGAGTTATTTAAGTGTATTTCTTTTTATTATTAAACTTTTTTATGCTATAAATAGTTACGTTAGATATAGCCGGAATTCATAAAACTATAAGAAAACTAATTTAATTAATTAAAATTAATTTCACAATTAAACTTAATATACAACCTGCTCACTATAAACTTCTTCAATGTAATGACATTGAGAAACAATAAATAAATTTATGTCTTAAAGTAAAATAAGCGCCTGTTATTTACTCACTGCTGGGCTAAGGCCTCATCTCCCATTAAGGAGAGGATTTTGAATATATTCCACCAAGCTATGCCAATGCGGGTTGGTGGAATGCACATGTGGCAGAATTTCGATGAAATTAAACACATGCAAGTTTCCTCACGATTTCCTTCACCGCCGAGCACGAGATGAATTATAAACACAAATTAAGCGTATATATGTATATATAGTGGTGCTTGCCTGGGTTTGAACCAATCATCGGTTAAGATGCACGCGTTCTAACCACTGGGCGATCTCAGCTCCAGTCAGTCAGCCATTTATGTCTTAGTTGCACTTTATATTACAGTATCAGTCGAAGGAAAACTATGCCAGCTATATTAATACTGATAATTTATTTTTGAGTAAAGTAAACTGTTAATAATTCACCGCTGGGCTAATGCTTTTTATGAGATGAAGATACTTAGATTTTATTGGAGATTAGATTAGATTGGAGGTTATTTCACGGAAGCATATATGAATTAAAAAGTGTAATGAAAATAGTCAAAAATGTGTATATTGTATAAATCTTTTTAAATTAAAATATAATTATTTTAATTAAAAAAGAGTTCATAGTGAATACAAGGTATGCCATTTTGTGCATAATGCGCGGTTATACTTGGTAAAGTAAACATTAAACGCAAAATTATAAATTGCACTAAGACGAGACGTTTTAACGATCATTTTGCTTTAGGCAGCCTTTATGGTAAACTATAGTTGCTTACCGTATTGCTTAGAAACAATAATTTTTAAGCTGTAGCATCAAACGTAGCAAAGGATTTTATGTATTTCAAGATTCAAATCTTAAAATTGTTTGCACTAAACATTTCGAAGAAATCCGTGGGCAACGAATGTATTTAATGCCATATATATCAACCAATATAAGTTAGCTGGTATAAATAGGTTTCAATCCTCCTCAAAACAAGAGGCGATACCGCGAAATGGGATAAAGACTATCACATAACTTTCCCTGTCGTATAAATAGCTCAATTAGTTAATGATTCCAATCAAAGTGTATAAGTGAGAGAAATATGAAACCAAAATAACCTTCTCAGTATTAACGCAAAGTCGTCATTCTTATTATCGGTCGCATGACATAAGAACTTTCATCTCTACATCCTTAGCGTAGAAAGGTGCGGTGTTACTACTAGCGTTGTTTTTTAAATACACTGATCAGTGATCATTTAGATCATTCAGATAGATAGAAATATAATGGATGTTTAAAAAGGATGACGATGATGTCTTTTTATTATGTTAGAGGTCAGGATTTATCTATAATAATGTTTTAAATCCGCTGAACCGCATTTGATATAAATAAAATTTTAACAAAAAGAAAAACCGACTTCAAACAAAACACTATTTTAAAACAAATGAATATGCACGAAAAAGTAATAAAAATAATTGCGTATTCAACATATTTTTAGAGTCTTCCTAAGTTAAATGAAATGAAAAATATTAGACTACTTAAAAGTCGATTAACGATTATATCATGTAGTTATAGTTATTGGTATATTTGGAGCCAGTGTCAGCCACGGTGCCCTTGCCCCAACAATCAAAAGAAAGAAGCGATACGAGCCCCTTGATTGATCCAGTATATTATTGTGCAAAAGGTGATTTGTAAAAAACATATTTGTTAAAGTATTCTCGTATTGTTTTTTTGATAGATATACTGTAGGGTTTTATTGGCTGACACCGACTCCAAATATAACAATAATTATAACTACATGATATAATCGTTAATCGACTTTTAAGTAGTCTAATATTTTTCATTTCATTTAACTTAGGAAGACTCTAAAAATATGTTGAATACGCAATTATTTTTATTACTTTTTCGTGCATATTCATTTGTTTTAAAATAGTGTTTTGTTTGAAGTCGGTTTTTCTTTTTGTTAAAATTTTATTTATTTTTTGATTTTAAGTGAAGCTGATGTTGACTAACTAATTTTTTTTAATATGGATAGATTAAGCGTTCCGTTTATATGAGTTAGAAACTACTTTGAGGACAATTTCAAAGGAAACTTGCGAATAAAGCAAAAATAGACTTTCGAAAATGCCCATTTAATACGTCATGCGGCGTAAACTACAAGGATCCCTCAAAAGAGCTGTAATCGAACTCAGCAAAAAAACTTTGAAAAAGACCAACTATATTTCGTACATCATATGACATCACATCACATACACAAAATTTGATTAAAGATAGTAAGAAATTCTGCCCCATATCGCACCCTAACTGCGAGCCGTATAGGAGTTCCATCACTACATAGTATAAAACAAAGTCGCTTTCTCTGTCCCTATATTTTTAAATCTACGCAACGGATTTTGATGCGGTTCTTTTAAAAGATAGTGTGATTTAAGGGGAAGGTTTGTGTATATAATACATGAACAATATAGTAAAGAAACACTGATAATTTTAGAAGTTTGCGATGTGATGTCGTATATAAACAAATTCTGTAGTATATTTAGTATCAGTATTGCACCCGTGCGAAGCCGGGGTGGGTAGCTAGTTGATTATAATATTCGACTATGATAATAACATAAACATAACCACATTACGGAAGGTGACTCAAATATCCAAATAACCTATAAATAAAAGATTCGACCGAGTATCGCTAACGTGCTCCTCAGAATTGTTCCGTTCCCTTCCGTTCCGTTACTTTGTCATGGATCCTGTGCTCAGAACCTTACCAAACTTTCACCAAATTACCCTAGAAGTATATATTTTATAATAAAAAAAGAATTTTCAAAATTGGTTAACGTGATTTTCAGTTATTCACCTATTTGTCGCGCATATACATAAGGCAAATTTAAGACTTATGTCGTTTTCACATGGATACCATCATCGGAAAAAAAAATAAAAAAAAATGGAACCCCACGGGAAGCACTACCTTTCAAACAAAAAAAAAATTATCAAAATCGGTCCACCCAGTAAAAAGTTATGAGGTAACAAACATAAAAAAAAAAAAAAAAAAAAAAAAATAAAAAAAAAAAAAAAAAAAAATACAGACGAATTGATAACCTCCTCCTTTTGGAAGTCGGTTGAAAATGTAATACGAAGAATGGGGAATGGAATATAAGATTTTGTACGCCTAAAATACGTGCAAAGCAAATATAAATAGTTTATATATATATTCAATGCATTATAACGGATAATAAAAAAAATATAATATAATATCCTGACCGATTTTAGCCATAGTTGCCATTCTCAAAGGTAACTAACTGTTCAGAATTTAGCCTTATAGTTAATAAGTACGCAAAATATGTGTACTCTCCATTAAACAGCAGTCTTATACGACCGTACTTGACCAGTCTCGATGCTAACGGTTTTACTCGCATACGAATATTACAATCTATAAAAAGCAGTTTATGTTAAACACAAGATGTATTGCAGGTTAATTTTGGATATTTGATAATCGTTTGGCCAATTCTTACACGAGTCAACTTTACAAATTGACATAATTTTTAGCCAAGAAACAAGCATTTGCTACAATTTGGCACAAGGCCTAATTGAATATATGAAATATAGCGATCTTGCGGTTACATCGAACACGCTCGAATGATATTTATATACCAAAATAAAGATGTTTAAAAATCACATCGAAAACATTTTTTATTAAAAATAAAATATTCACTTTAATTTTATATTACCGCTATAAATGTGGCCTCGCTATTTATTGTGACGCCATACTGTAATGGTTTTAGCCGCGACAAGTGCTCAATATTGACGAACTCATTTCTTTTCAAATTACCCTAATGAACCTCGTTATATGGTTGGAATGTATATTAACTATTTAATAAAATAGTAAAGTAGAAGTTAACTCATATTATGCCGTTTTCGGGATAAGGCCTACTCCGTTCTTTAGGATTGGAACTCAATATACCACACTGCTCCAATGCAGTATAATTATGATTACATAGTATAAAACAAAGTCGCTTACCTCTGTCTGTTGGTTTTTTTTTATAGATAAAGTGATTGGAAGCGAAGGTTTTTGTATATAATACATAGACAATATAGTAAAGAAACAAGAAAGTATATTCAGAACATGTAGTATATTCAGAATTAGTATTGCACACGTGCGAAGTTGGGGCGGGCCGCTAGTTAAAATTAAAACAAAGAAAGTAACAAAAGTATAACACCTCGCCTCATTGCCTCCACTGGTGACAGGAGGGCTGGTTCGTTTTTGCCCAGAGGATCGGAATTGCGATTCAACGGGGAAATGCTGCTAGCATTCTTGCCACCATTCCACGCGGTCAAGATTTAAGGGGACTACAGGAGCTAATTGCCCTTGAGAATCACGCGCACACACTTACACTAACCACAAAAACGGCATGTCCCCCCGCGCACTACGCTTAGCGAGGCGGCGAGGTTACGCCTGAATATTCCAATAGATGGCGCCGAACCGCCGCGCGCCGCGCCGAGCGAAAGCGAAGCGAAGTCAATTCTATCAATTCTATCAATCATAGATTTCATAAAAATAGACAGGACAACAGAATTATTTTAATTTCTTTGTGTCATTTAAACAATTATGATAATATTAAACTGAATTAATTAAACTTAAATTATTATTATTTTATGTACAAAAAATAGTTAATTTAAACATTTTTTTCTTTAATTTTTACTGTATCAATTCAATTAGTTGTAATACTAAATATTAAATCGTACCTATTTTTAAATTTTGTAAGTTTGTTAAGCGATTTATTAAATAAAATTGGAACTGTTCGTAATTTGTACACTGACAAAAAGCGTAGAGTTTGTTCGTTTTACTAATATCGGTACACAAAGAAAAAAAATTAAGTTAAAAAAGTCAGCATCAAAAAGTTACTATAAAAATAATATCGTCAAGTCGGTTTAGTAGAATTATTGGTTAACTCGGTCAATCACAGTGGGTTTAGTCATAAATCTCATAAAAATAGTTTGGATATTAGAATTATTTGTATTGTTTTTGACTGATATTTGAAATAAAACTGATTCAATTAAATTCAAATATTTTTATTAATTTTTGGTTTAACAAAAAAACAAATAAATTTTGTTTCAATTTTTTTATTAAAATATTTTTTTTAATTATTCGTTCGTCGTCGTTCGTTATTAAAATATCTTGGATACTTGCAATCAATATTTCACCCACTTTCACTGAAGCTACGAGCTAAAATTTTTCAATTGATACTATTTCCAATCTTTAAAAAATATTGAATTACGTATATGACACTTCTAAATATTTTAGTTCTTTGGTTCACAACAATTACAGAAATAAGTCGAAAAATCTGATTCTATGCGAACTAATGTTCGAACTGTTTTTAATAAATGTTTCCAATAATAATTATTTATTATATATATATGTTTACTAATTAAATACTCTTACCTTTTCATATTATCTTTCATATGTTCGGCTTTTTAATTTATATGAACGTTTTTTAGTTTTCTTCACAGATTGTACTTTATTTCCAATGTTTACAAAATTAAACTTTATAAAAAATAACTTAATAAAAAAATAAATGGGTAACTACAACTAGACTATTTTAACATTATAGCGGACGGATTCCTGAACGAACCAGGAAGTCGCCCGCGCCGCATGCGACAACTACCGGCCCGTTACCGTGAACGGGACGTAAGAGTAGTCGGGTCGGGACACGCTTAAGATAACATGGCGTCCGCTCTTGCGCGTTTAATTTTTTTAGTTATATCTCATTTGTTTATTTAATTATTAATTACTAACTATAGTAAAGTGAAAATCAGTCAAATCGTTGTTATTATTTACACGCCCGCTATAATTGGCTGCCCAACGTTTGGCCGAATCAAAGTGACTGTAAAATACGTAGTGGATTCGTTTGTGTAAATAATAATTAATTCGTGTAAATATATAAGAAGCGAGTGAATTTTGACTTAGTGTATAGTTTTGTGATTATCTATGTACTTTTGCAATAATAGAATGGCAGTAGTTACTATGTGAACATTTTAGCATGCCGCCATTTTTATAGATACTCACGCCGAATGGCGTTACATGCGTCGCACGCGCCATTTTTTATATTTTGTTATAACTTCGTTTTCGTCTGAACATTAAGTGTTTTGTGCAGTGTACTTACGTATAAAAAATAGTCATTACGAACGTGATATCCAAATTTCGCGAAGTGTTTGATACTAGTTTTTTTTTCGTCAACAAAGTTGGCGTAACTAGAACATTCGCGTATCAGTTCGAACTATTCAATATATTGTTTCGTAAGTTAATTCTACTGTATCGTATAAAGCCAATAAACACTTAGTTCGTACAGTGTATCATATAGTTTTTGGAATATACTATATTATTTTGAACTATTATTCGTGTTTATCAAACTTTTAGTAATTTTGAACTTTTTTCGTGTATGTTCGCGAGTTCAAATTTGTTGGTGTATCTCTTATCAATAATTCGGTATGGTGAATACGCGTTCACATCGTTCGTTCACTATGAGTGCTACTAGCGAGTCCGAGACGTCGCCCCAGGACGGGCAGGCCACAGGACAGCCCGACACGCTTACGAGCGCTGACGCCGCGGTGTCTAGCGAGCCTGCGAGCGCCGATGCGGCGTTGTTGGCGCCGCCACCACCATCACCACCTTCACACGTGCCGTACGCGTATGGTACGGAGGCGCCGAGTGCGGTACCTACTACACCTACTCCTGTTATTATGACGGACCAGCAGTTAAGTGCTATTTTAAATTCTATACGTATGCCGTCGACATCGTATACGCCGCCGCCTGTATATGGTGCCTATGCCTTACCAAATTTTGCAAACTGCACAGCACGTTTTGACGGCTCAGGTGACGTCGAGCCGTTTATTGACTCTATTGTTATTTATAAAGATTGTGTTAGTATAGACGACGATATAGCTTTAAAGGGTCTACCAATGCTATTGATCGGATTCGCCGCAACCTGGTACTTAGGAGTGAAGCACAGTATTTTAACTTGGAGTGATGCGCTTCTATTGTTACGGCAGACTTTTGGCGCACGTATTCCGCCACACAAAATATATCGGAAGATATTTGAACACGAGCAAGGTGATGAAACAGTAGACGTCTTCGTGTGCAAATTAGAGCTTTGTTTGCACAGTTACCTTCTAACAGTCTAAGTGACACCGTACAATTGGATATGGTGTATGGTTTGCTCCACAAAAGAGTTAGAGAAAGGCTTCCAAGAAACGCCTTTTCCACTTTTGCTCAGCTCTTGAGTGAGGCACGTCGGTTGGAGGAGCTCTTTGAAGAGGGACGTGGTCATCGTAGAGCGCCGGCCACAGCCGCGCTTCCTTTCTCGGAGACGTCCCGAGCTTCTGGCATCGTATCAACAGCGTCAAAACCAGTCAACTTTAGGCCTCGATGTGTTTATTGTAAGCAATATGGTCATACGAAAGATGATTGCAAGAGACTAAAAGAAAAAGTTTCGGTTGGTGCGCCAAAGGCCGAGAAATCGCCTGAACGGACCCAAATAACCTGTTTTGGCTGCGGAACACCCGGTGTTATACGTGCAAATTGTGTTAAGTGTAAAGATAAGACTGCCGTGACTACCTCGTTTCATACAGTGTCTGCGATCGGTGCGAAACCGATAGATCCGCGAAGTAGACCACTACTAGAAGTGTTTGTGTATGGTGAAAAGGGTCGCGTACTAATTGATACCGGTGCGAAACATTCGATTGCGAGCGAAAGTTTAAAAGCGCTTTTAGTTAAGAATAACCATAAGTTTGTTAAAGTTAAGACGGAGTTAAAATTTGCTGATGGTACTAAAAAGATATTAGTAGTTGATACAGCTCAAGTGGAGATGACAGTGTTAGGCGTAGTAGTGTCGACATTTTTTATTGTACTTCCGGGAGCCACAGATTCGCTATTAGGGATGAATTTCATTAAAAATACAGGTATGGTACTTGACTTTAACCGAAATTTGTGGGGATTGAAGGGTTTGGTGTCCCATCCACTTGAATTTGAGGGACCCTTAGATAATCCTTTTATAGCATGCTCTACTGTGGGTCTCCGTCACGACGAGGGAACTCTTTTAGAACCAGAACAGAAACAAGAGCTATCAGATGTCCTGGAAAGGAATCAGAATATCTTCGAGCCAGGGGGAGCCCCTACTACTTTTGCTGTCCATCGTATCGATACCGGGGATCATGCGCCGATCAGCGTTCCGCCATATCGAGTATCTCCTGCGAAGAGAGAAGTAATGAAGAAAGAGATTGAGACGATGTTAGAAGAAGGAATTATTGAAGAGGCAGAATCTGAATGGGCCTCTCCGGTAGTCATGGTTCCAAAAAAGAATGGAGAAATTCGTTTCTGTGTGGACTACCGAGCCTTGAATAGGATTACGAAAGATGATAGATATCCCCTTCCCGTGATAGATGACTTGTTGCTATCCACCAAATTAAACAATGTAATCTCGACCATTGACCTGAAGGCAGGGTATTGGCAGATTGAAGTAAATCCCTCTGATAGAGATAAGACTGCATTCGTTTCTCCTTTTGGAACATTTCGATTCCGTCGAATGCCGTTCGGCCTTAAGAACTCTCCAGCGACTTTTCAGCGTTTGATGGACCGTTTTCGGTCTGGTCTTAAAGGGATTACCGTAGTTGCTTACTTGGATGATATCTTGGTAATATCCAAAGATCTTGAAACACACTTAAAGGATCTACAGCAGGTGTTTGGGCGTCTAAGATTATTTAACCTAAAGGCTAACAGGAGCAAATGTGTGTTTGCCAGGGAAAAGCTAACCTACTTGGGTCATGTTATATCAGCCAATGGAATTGAACCAGATCCTACCAAAGTGGCAGCAGTAGTGGCAATGAAGCCGCCTACTAACATAAAGGAACTTAAAAGTTTCCTTCAGACTGCATCTTGGTTTCGTAAGTTCATCCCCGAGTTCTCCAATGTGGCCCGTCCATTGACCTACCTTACCAGGAAAAATCAATGTTGGCAGTGGGGTGAACCTCAAAAGGTCGCATTTGAAGAATTAAAGGTACGACTTACTTCCGCACCCATTCTTCGTCAGCCAGATTTCGATGAACCTTTCGTATTACGAACCGATGCGAGCTCCTACGCTTTAGGCGCTGTGTTGCTGCAAGGGCAGGACCCAACGACACAACGTCCTATTGAATACGCTAGCAGGTTATTGACTAACACAGAACGCAATTACCATACCACAGAAAGGGAAGCGTTAGCGGTGGTATGGGCGTTAGAGCGTTTCCGTGGATATGTAGAAGGCACGAAAATACAGGTTCTTACCGATCACCAGCCGCTGAAATGGCTTCTCTCCTTGAAAACACCAAGTGGTCGCCTTGCCAGGTGGGCAATGAAAATACAAACTTTCAACTTGGATATCAATTACGCCCCAGGGAAGATGAATGTCGTGGCAGATACTCTTAGCCGTCCAGTGGGAGTCACTGGCTCGGAAGATGTTTGTGAGATCTGTCCTATTGTAGTAGACTTACCGCATCGACGAGCGGAAGACCTCCGCGATTCTCAGTTGACAGATCCGGGAATAAAAAAGATCATCGAGGACTTTGAGGACGACGACCCAGACGCCGCGTCGCGTTGGACACAAAGGGGTTATTATATGACTCATGGGGTTCTTTATCGCGCAGACCCTGATGGAGAATCGGAAGAGCCATTATTAGTTGTACCAGAATCGCTGCGTGCAGAATTGATGAAGGAACTACACGACGCGCCAACCGCTGGACACCTTGGGATAGAACGTACACTAAGGAAAATCAAGGAAAAATACTATTTCCCCAATATGCGAACCTTTGTTGCCCAATACCTGAAGTCATGCGATTTATGCCAACAGTACAAGCCCACAAACCTCAAACCTGCTGGTCTCTTACAGACCCCGGTCCCTCAACAGCGCTTTGAGGTCTTAGCAATGGATCTATTCGGTCCTCTTCCAGCTGGAAACCAGGGGGAGAAGTGGATTTTCTTAATAGAGGATACCGCCAGCAGGTGGGTGGAACTCTTCGCTCTTAATGATGCTACATCTGAAACCTGTGCTAAGGTTCTAATAGAAGAGATATTTTTACGATATGGGTTACCCCGCAGGATAATCTCAGATAATGGGACTCAATTTGTCTCCGCAGTCATGCAGAAGGCTATGTTTGCATTGGGGATCAAACAGAATTTGACGCCCGTGTATCACCCGGAGGCAAATCCTGCTGAGCGCAAAAACAGGGATATGAAGCAAATGTTAGCAATGCTGGTCGGTACTGAGCATCGAAGTTGGCCACAATATCTACCATCTGTTAGATTTGCCCTCAATAGTGCCTACAATGAAGGGACAGGGCATACGGCTTCCTTTTTAACTTTCGGACGAGACCTACGATCTCCATTTACCGTATTGAACGACATTAGAACTGTTGTGGAGGAAGAAAATTTTGTTCCTCAAATAACGCCTTACCTTCGCCAATTTGCAGACATCTTAAAGGATGTTAAATGGCGCATCGAGGAGCAACAAGATCGCCGAAAGGCTATAGGAGACCAACATCGAAGACCGATGGCAAGTTTTAAAGAGGGTGACCTTGTTTGGGTGGAGACTCCCAGCCATAGCAGTGCTGAAAAGGGGATTACGAGGAAATTTGCACCACGTAGAGAAGGGCCGTATAAGATTTCCAAAATGATTTCTCCTACTACTTGGGAAGTAGTCGATAAAGATGAATCGGTTAAGGGCAAGTACCATGCCAGTGTGCTATCCTTGTACCAAGGAACCTCTAGGTCTGACGCTGTCACCTTGCGTAAGAGAGGACGTCCCGCCAAGTCTCAACCACGTGGTGGCTGCGACTTGGAGGGGGAGGATATAGCGGACGGATTCCTGAACGAACCAGGAAGTCGCCCGCGCCGCATGCGACAACTACCGGCCCGTTACCGTGAACGGGACGTAAGAGTAGTCGGGTCGGGACACGCTTAAGATAACATGGCGTCCGCTCTTGCGCGTTTAATTTTTTTAGTTATATCTCATTTGTTTATTTAATTATTAATTACTAACTATAGTAAAGTGAAAATCAGTCAAATCGTTGTTATTATTTACACGCCCGCTATAACATAATATATTTATTTACAAAAAAGAATAATATTCGACAGTTAATTTACAATTAAAATTACACAAAAAAAAAAATCTACGAGATTTTATTCGCAACGATGCGGTGAAAAGAGCGACACGTCTGTATAGCAACAGGCCTCGGCCGGCAGTGTCTGTACGAGGCGCTCACGCACACATGCTTACGCATTTTGGTCGAAAATAAGAAAATCTGATTAAAAAAAAATCTATTGATTTTACTTAATAATTAAGATAATAAATTTTTAGTATATTGTTTGTAGAATAATCTGACAAAAGACCAAAATTATTGAAGGTATATAAGTGTAGTTAAAAAACAAAAAAAGACTTTTTTAGAGGTAACTTTGCGATTTTTTTCTATCGTACCAAATTAATTACATCATGTTTTCAACACAATTAATAACTAGCATCTATCCTGAAGATTAACATATATATTTTTCATTTGGTTTATTGCATTGGATTATATACTTTTTGGCATTTTAAAACTTGCATTTAGCTCATGTAGTCCCCTTAAACAGTAATTATTTTTAGTTAATATTTGTATATATATATTTAAGCATTTATAATAGTGTAATTGGTCATTTTTAATTTGTGTCTATAATTCATCTCGTGCTCGGCGGTGAAGAAAAACATCGTTAGGAAACCTGCATATGTCCAATTTCATCGAAATTCTGCCACACGTGCATTCCACCAACCCGCATTGGAACAGCTTGGTGGAGTATGTTCAAAACCCTCTCCTTAATGGAAGAGGAGGCCTTATCCCAACAGTGAGAAATTTATCGGCTGTTACTTTACTTTAATGTCTTATCTTTTCCACTTCTCTATCAAGGCGTTTTTAAATCAGTGCTTAATTTGATTGGTGGCAGGGCTGTTTGCAAGTCTGTTTGGATAAATACCACCTACTCATCAAAATTCTTCCGCCAAATGGCAATATTCAATATTGTTGTGTTCCGGCTTGAAGAGGATGTGAGTCATTGAACTTTAGGCACAAGGGACATATACAGCATCTTAGTTCCTAAAATATATTATTAATATACTTACAGCGCTATTGTCTATTGGCGGTAGTAACCGCTTACCATCATGAGAGCCACCTGATGCCACCTATGCTCGTTCGCTTACAAATATTACAAAGAATAGTATTTTATTATACAAATATTTATTTATGCTATAACGACATATTTATAAAATAGAAAACAAAGCCCTCGCCGCAACTGTTTGTTCATATGTTCGCGATAAACTCCGAAACTACTGGACGGATTTTCATGCAGTTTTGACTAATAGACAGGGGGATTCATAAGGAAGATTTAAGTATACAACTTATTATGGGTTTTGTATACATAAGTCGAAAGAGAACGACAATAGGCTATTTGACTCGTTTTTAAAATCAATTTTAAATTATTTAGTAGAAGTTAAGGAACCCATTTAAAGTTAATTTTTTTTATTTCTAGTACATATTTGCCGAAAAATATCATATTAAAAATTTCATATTTAAATAGCACGCAAAACGCTACTTGGACAATATGGCGCTGCGATGGGATCGGTGACGTAACTTTCTTATATTTTAATCTATGTTACATATGGTAGAAAAGCAAAGTTTACAAGAAAGTGACTTCATCATAAGCTCGGCCAATCAGGAGCGTTTTGTGTCACGTGACAAACGTTTGAAAATTTGCATTTTTATTTATGGGTTTTTAAATAAATTAAGTATTATTTTCAACTTTCGTTATTAAATAACCATTTTTAAACTCATAATATACACTGATTACAATAATGCACAATTTATTTTTCACATTGTCAAATAGCCTATTGTTAAAGATGTTGGAAATACAAAAAATATACAAGTAAAAAGTAAAAATATAAAAAGAATGCCTAAAGAGGCTCACACGTAAAAAGAGGTAATTTAAAAAAAAAGCACTCACTTTTGATGTGACTAATTTTTTCGTCGTGAATAAGTTTTTCTTTTTACTTTGAAGAAGCTTTAACGTATTGTGTCGTATATCCTTTGAGAGTCCAAAAGCCTGCGTTTGCGTATCCGTTTGAATTCTGACGTTGTATAGCAACTGACGTTTCTTATTTACAAAGTATTCTGTGTAGCTTTTAGTGCTAGAAATAATTGTTCGGTTCACATTGTCAGAGATGGAATTTTTTGTTCATTGGAATTTAGAGGGTCCGTATGTTATTTCTTTATATACAGTACCTGTAATTTCCCACTGCTGGGTTAAGGACTCCTCTCCCTTTGAGGAGAAGGTTGGGAGCGTATTCCACCACGCTGCTCCAATTCTGGTTGGTGGATTAATGAAAAATCATTGAAATTAGACACATGCAGGACAGACACATGTGTTTATTCACCGACGAGCTCGAGGTGAATTATAAACACAAATTAAGCACATGAAAATTCAGTGGTGCTTGCCTGGATTTAAACTAGCACTCGTCGATTAAGATGTACGCGTTCTAACCACTCGACCATCTCGGCTATTTCTTCATTTCTTTATGTACTTCACGGAAACTATTCAGCACTTACTCGTTCTACGAATTCCAATTCGATTTTCAGCATCATGATTGGTTCTTAATCCACCCCTCACATTGCAGCATCCTTAAGTGCAATCCCATCTACAACGTCTTATCCTAAACGTGCGGTCGTATTTAACGAGGGGTGACGTTCCAATCGATTTGTACCTACAAAGACATCAATACTACTTTCAAATGATAACAGGATGGTTTATTTTTCGTCCAGCCAGTGCTGATTTCATTTCTAAATTTTGGAAACAAGCTTGTAATGAGTGTTAGTAACAACTTTTCCTTATCAAATATGACTTTCTTTATATTTTTGCTTTCCCTGATCCTATATGTCCTATTTTCATTTTGTATTAAAATATACATTATTTAGTAGAATAATAAAAATATATTGGCAATACGACAAATACTAGGAGTAAGCAGAAGCTGTTTATAAATGTACACAGATATTATTAATTTTTTGGTATACAAATACTTCGTAAAGAAATGGCTTTACAAAAAGGAACTCGTCAAACGTCTTCGTCGAAATATAAATGGACAAGGACTAAATGTATATTGATAAATGTTTCAAGATATTTTTATTTTTCGTATCTTTAAATAAGAGTTGGAAATGTTTGAAAAAATATTATTATGTTTTCTTTTATTTTTAACACGAGTAATGATTATACGTTACAGGAAATAAATTCTTTAAATTAACTTTAATATTTTAATAACCTTTTGAATTACCTTTTTTTTATTAAAAATATATTGCTCTTTTTTTTAAACTGTCGGCGAAAGGTGTGTCATCATGATCATTACATAGTATACTCGTAAAAACAAAGTCGCTTACCACTGTCTGTCCCTATGTATGTTTAGATCCATAAAATTACACAACGGATTTTGAAGCTATTTCTTTAAATAATAGGTTGGGGAAAAAGTTTCTTCGTATTTTATATGAAAATTCAAAAAGTTTTTTTTTATAGTTTATTTACATTTGACTAAAGTATGTAGGTGCCATTTTGTTCCATAACTTTTTGCCATCTTGTTGGTAGTGACATGATCCCATTGCTGTAAAAATTTTGGGGCTTCTGATCGAAAAACTGCGACAAGTGGTTTTGGCAGTCCTCTCGTGATGTTAACCTGACACTGCCTAAGGAATTCTGCAGAGACCAAAACAGATGAAAATCTGAAGGTGCAAGGTCAGGACTATACGGCGGATACATTAATACCTCCCAGCCAAACTCTCGTAATTTTTGTTGAGTGGCTAAAGATGTGTGAGGTCTAGCGCTGTCATGGTGAAAAACCACACCCCTTCTGTTGATCAATTCTGGCCGCTTTCTCTCAATTTCTTGCTTCAATCTCATCAATTGTTCGCAATACAGTTCTGAATCGATGGTCCTGCCGGGCGGTAACAGCTCATAATGAATGATGCCCTTCCAATCCCACCATACACACGGCATTACCTTGTTGCGAGTTAATCCGGGTTTTGCCACAGTCTGTGAAGCTTGACCGGCCTTTGACCACGATCTTTTTCGCACGTTCTTGTCGTATGTGATCCACTTTTCATCACCAGTTATCAGCTTCTTCAAAAAAGGTTCGGTTTCATTACGTCGTAATAAAGAATCACAAATGAGTACACGGTTCATTAAGTTTCTTTCAGTGAGTTCATGAGGCACCCATATATCGAGCTTTTTTGTGTACCCAGCTTTATTCAAATGAGTCAAAACCGTTTTGTGGTCAATTGCCAGTTCTTCAGTTACATCGTAACTACTAATATGCCGATCTTGCTCCACTTTTTCAAAAATGGCATCAATTTTGCCCGTAACAGGGCAAACAGAGCGAGATGCATCTTTGATTTCAAAATTTCCGGCTTGAAAACGATTAAACCAAACTTGCGCTACTCTCACAGATACTGCATTAGGTCCATAAACATCACAAATTTTTTTCGCGGCTTGAGTTGCATTTTTACCTTTTTTATAGTAAAATTTTAAAATGTATCGAATTTCTTCTTTAGATTCACTCATTTTAACAACAACAAAAACAAATGAAAATCACACAAATTCCTAATTTGAATTTGGAAGTGCCTTCTTTAAAATTAAAACTTTTTAATGATACCAAAACCAGCCAGATACAAATAGTATAGCCAAAGAGATTTTATTACAAGTTCATACATACTATATGCGAAAAGACTTTTTCCCCAACCTAATATATTATACACAATATAGAAGAGAATGATTGAAAAACTGTGAACATTGCAAGACATGCTGCAGTATATTTAGTACCAGCATTGCAAATGTGTGAAGCCGGGTCGGGTTGCTTATATCGTAAATAGTTCTGTATTAAAATATTTGTCGACCTCATTTCAGTATGCACCACAAGAGCATGTCATTTCCTTACCAATTCATCTGTCATCCTGTGGCTGCGAGATAGGGATGTCTTAGAATTGCAAACATGGCTTTATAGGTAGTGTACAAAGTCAAGTAGCGACCCTGTTCGATTTTATATAGGAATACAAACATCCTCGTGGTTGATTTAGAGGACGTTTATTATTTTCACAAATAAAAATTGATAAGATACTTGTTGCTTGTATGTTTTAAGCAATTAAGAATAATTATTATAACCATTTTTTTTTTTATAAATTCATTTGACATAAGAACACAAAATGTTATAAAAGTGTTAGAACACGGGAACTATATGAATATAGCCTAAAATGTTACCAAATAAAAAAATATGATTAGCCATTGGGTCAACGTTATATAGTTTGAAAAAAAAAATAAGTTTATAAAAATTTAACGATAATTTCCGAATTTATTTTTTAAGCAATTTACCCAATCTTATTTTCAAGCACAAGAAATACATATCAATAGGCGTCGACGTCAATTTAGTGTTATAACTTTATTACCAAAATTAATTCATGCCTTTAAAAGCCTATTTGACTTTCGAAGAATTATTCTAATATTTTATAAATTAGCATAATGCAAACGTTAACGAACTTTGGCAAATGTTTGGCCAAATCCTACACATTATACCAAATTAATATGCCAAGTTGAGCTCGACTTACCATTATCGATTATACCAGTTACCCAGCGAAATGCACGAGGAGGAAACCTTGTTAAATCCCATTCCCTTTTCCAACGACAAAGAGAAAAACTAATTACTGCTGGTAAAAATTTACCCGTAACTCTCTTTGTTTTGTTTACTTAGCTTAAGTCTTTGTATTTCGGAGAGAAAGACTGATAATTTAAAAAAGGAACGACTTTAGTTTAATCTAAACGATTTGATTATGTGACTTCGTAACTTAAAGGCATTTTTAATAGTTTTTATGTTCTCTTGTTTCAGGTACTTGAAAATTATATAAAAAGAAATAGACAACAGTATGATGATTCAAGAAAGAGTGACCTAATATCGCATAAATGGAATGAGACTTCCGGCTATGAGGAATTTTACTTATCTGGATTCAACGGTAGATGATTTGAAATGCCAATTGATTTCTGGCAAGAGCTGTGTAAACGAACCCGTCTCATCGGGCCTTGAATGTATCAGCTACGGAAATTCTATAGACTTCAACTGTGAATTGAATTTAGACATTCAAAATGAAACTTCTTACAGTTGTTTCAAATGCTCAAATGACTCCCTGGATACAAATATCAACGACACTTTATGCAACACTAGATTCAAGCTGAACATGATGACCGTTTTATTCGAAAGTGCGTTGAAAAAAATATGGTTGAGGATACCAGAATTGGGTGTATGCGATTGGAGTACATTGTTCTGTTATGACGACGTATCAAATCGGACGTTATACATTGACGGTTTTAACGAGAGTAGTAAGAATATTGTGTATGAAAATTATCAATGTAGATGGGACTACGATAATGTCACGCGGGACAGGGTGTACAGTGGTGCAGGGTACGAATGGAGTTTCTTGTTTGTGATATTGTTTATAGTGGCCGGTGGTGTTGGCAATATTTTAGTGTGTCTAGCTGTGTGTTTGGATAAGAGATTGCAGAATGTAACAAACTATTTCCTGTTATCATTGGCGATTGCTGATTTACTAGTCAGTCTATTCGTAATGCCGATGGGAGCTATTCCGGGATTTTTAGGTAAGTGTGTCCAATACGCTATCATTGTATAAATGGTCATGTCACTTAGTTCAGTTGAATTTCGTTGAAAAAGTAACTCCGTTAGTCTGTATATTCTTATATGCAAATTAAGTGTTTTCACGATTTTTTCATATTTTTGCATAAATTGCGCAACAAGCGCTAGCCGCATTGCTTTATTTCGAAAATATTTTAAATAAAAATAAAAATCTACGCTTAGTAATATGCTAATAATATTTCCTGGTGCAGTATGAACAAAAATTAAAGAACATATTTTGTATTTATAGTTTTACCTTACAAAAATCGTTATCAATCGTTTTCTTAACATATAATTTCCAAATCGCGCAGCATTTATTGTAGAATACAGTAACAAGACCCTTAATATTAATATGGATTAATTACATTGAAAGGACATACGCATATTACGACAATTTCAAAGTCTTGTCTTGACTTGTGCAGATAGAAAAAAAATTATCCTATATTGCGCGTCTTAACTATTAAATTGTTTTATGTCATATAAAAAGCTTTATGTAGCATGTTTCGAAACATGATTATTAATAAAATAAAAAGGACAAGATCTTACGAGGGATGATTATTTTTTGGGGTTGCCTGGAAATCCTAGTCACTGTCAGGGTTATAAGATATATCTTGTATAAGCTAGATTTGCGTTGATAATAAATTACGAAGAAAATATTGCGAGAGATTACAAAGATTTGTTGGGGCAGGTTGTTTTATTTAGATGTGACTTTTATTTTTAAGAAATAAATATTCATAGAAGATACAATATTTCTGATAAATAACAGGGATTTTGTTAATTTTAATATAGTAAAGCACTAATGCTAATAGGGCGCAATAACATCAGCACAATTTTAAAATTAGTATTTTTGAGAATTATTTGACAGTATTACCTCGGCTTAATTATACTTGTACCAATATTAGAATTTAGAAATAAGATAATGAATTAACACGTGTAAATTATTCTGAATGGATTGAACACATTTCTTACTCCGGAATTTTATTAAAAACATACTATACATTTAGACATTTTCAACTATTATATAGTTATAAATGTTGCAGACATGCAACTAAATGGGTTGTGATCATTATATTTTATTAATAATAAAAATGTTGGATCCATAAAACAAGAGGTATAATACAAAGAGGTAACTCAAAGACGCATGGAGGGAAAAGTCTTCAGAGAAAGAAATGAACTAATAATATGTTCCCCTTAGTAATTAGCTTAAGCTTTAAGAAAAATAGCGTCATAATAACTGAAGTCATTACTGGGCAAAAATAAGAAAGAAATGTTTAAAAAATAATGTTTTTTTTTTTTTAATTTTGCTCAAATTGTCTTCTTTCTTTCGCGTTGCCGATTGTTAATTCTTTAAATTTGATCTCGGTAATATTCTTCAAAAGATCGTTAATAAAACTTTCGCAATGTTCATTATTTTCTCAATTCGACTTTTAATTTTTCCCATTATTCGAAATTTAAAATAAAACGAGTTCGTTGCCGTTTTAATCATTGGTAGTTGCATGTTTACTAGATTTATAGTCTTATAAATCTACATTTAATAATGATTCTTATATCGATGCAATAAATATGAAATTCCTGTGTCCTAGGTTATTGGCCCCTGGGCGTAGTGTGGTGCAACGTGTACGTGACGTGTGACGTGCTCGCGTGTTCCGCAAGCATCATGCATATGTGCTTTATCAGCATCGGCAGGTTCGTAATCCAACGTATTAGCGTTTGAATTTTCAAATTTGTTTTGTTTACTTATGTCATTATTCGTTTTCTTATTTTTGGATAAGTCTGAAAGAAATGTATGTAAATGTTCAATAAGAATAACGTAGACAATGTAACCTAATATTTTACAAATTGTACTTTTGTTTCAACCGTAATCGCACTTAAAATTTATTTAACTAGATGTGCACTCGGTAAGATATCTCATCAGTAATATCTAGCAACTTTTCAATTTTTCACCAAGCATTTTTGACTACAAGTAAGTAAGTAAATAAAGTAACAGCCTGTTAATTTCCCCTTGCTGGGATAAGGCCTCCTCTTTCATTTATGAGAGGGCTTGGACCATATTCAAACACGCTGTTTCAATGCGGATTGGAGGGATGCACATGTGGAATTTCAATGAAATTAGACACATGCAGGTTTCCTCACGATGCAGGTAATGGTTAATATTTATTACAGCACCTTAATTCATTTCAGACATTACCAAACTGTCCCTTTACTTTATACTTTCGTATTTGTTTAATATGTAAAAGCAGATTAAATAATATTATTAAAATGAAAAGGTTTTTTTTATTCCGTTTGTACGCAAACAAGAAGCAAATTAAACAGCCCGAAGGCGATCGTTTCATTCCCAAGGTGTGCTCGGAGGGTTAATATAAATTTTCGCGTATAAATTCATAAAAGGTATTAAAGGCATATTAACCATCTGCATACAAAAGTTTCTTTTAAATTTTATATTTCTGCTTTTCTTTTGTACAACGGTAAACATTGCTCTACAAACGAGTCGTGTAATTTCACGCGAGACTTTGCAGTTGGGTTATAACTTTGTGCGATTCTCGAATGATTTACCAAAAAAAAAAAAAAAATTAGTATGAGAATATTAACATAAATTTCAACAAATCAAATTATAGTAGAGTGTCTCTTGAACTCCATTTTTGTACGGAATTCCTTAAAATGTAATTTAAAGATGCTAAATAACATTTTATTTCTCTTATAATTCATTCAAAGTAAATTTAAATAATAAAAAAAAGAAATCAATAAAAAATATATAAAAACGTTGGTATGTCATGAAGAATGTGAACTATTATTTTTTGACAAGAGAAGCTTCATTATTCTTAAAAATAATAATAATAAATAAAACCACTTTTATGAAAATATTTTATGTGGAATGTAAAATATTTTCATCAAAGCGTTCTAATAGAAAAAGGTCGTATCGCAATCCTTACGACTTCAACTGGCTTATCTGAATCATAGGATTGAGTTAACAGCCGTTACTGATAAGAGACTTTTTGTTCTACAAACGAAACCACCCCGTCAGTGCTTCTTTGAAAGTTCTTTTAACAATATTTTATATCGTGTTCAATATTTCACCACTATGAATTTAATACGACGACGATTTTGACGACCTTGGTCGAGAGGTGTGTACACCGGTTTTCATGGGTACGTCACTCTGAGGTCCCGGGTTCGATTCTCGACCGAGTCGATGAATAAAGAGTTCATTAGTTTTCTATGTTGTCTTGGGTCTGGGTGTTTGTGGTTATTTCTGATTTTCCATAACACAAGTGCTTTAGTTACTTACATTGGGATTACAGTAATATGTGATGTTGTCTCATATTTATATTTATTTATTAATAGAAAGTATTAAAATATACAAGAAATTAATTATATCTCCCTGTTGTTGTTACGACATTTTTTATTAAAACATAAACGGTTCCCCTGGGCAATTATCATGTACACTCCTATTACAAATTAACGCTTTGTCGGAATAGGAAATAATATTAGACACAAGCTCGTCCAGTCTACTCGAGGGCACAATTAAGGTATATTTATAAAACATTTAATAAATCATTTAATTGAATATAATCAAAAAGTATGTATTCTTATTTATCGATTAATGTAAATGATGAATTTAATTTTAATTAGTACAATTTTAATACAAAATGTTAAAATATTTCAAATTCAAAAGAAGTTAATTGGAGTTAAGAGAAAAATCAAATCTGACAACAGCACACCAAACTTTTTAATACTTATATTTGAACTCCAGTAATATTCTTGGTTGTTGAAAAAGAGTAACTACTGAGTTTCTTGCGGGTTCTTCTCGGTAGAATCTACTTTCCAAACCGGTGGTAGCTTCACTTAATTGAAAAATGACGATTCAAAAGTGCTTGTATAATCCTACTTGAATAAAGTTAATTTTGATTTTGATTTTGATGGTAAGGCTTTGAGGAAGACAGTGATACCTACCTACTCAGATATTCTACCGCTTAACAGCAATACTTAATATTACTGTGTGTCGTTTTGATTCAGCTAGTGTGTTGACACACACGCACACACCCAAGCTTGGGATTTTTACTTGGCAATGCGTGGCATACTAAGCCACGCATTGTTGGCAATGTAAAAAAAAATCATCCATTGTGTACTTATAGAGTTCAGTCTTGTTTGATAAATACTTAGTATTACTGTGCATCGATTTGATTCATCTAGTATATACACACACACACACACACACACACATAGGCTCGTTGGTATATCACCTTGGTTCAATAAGTATGTCACCACATTTCAAGTAAAATAAAAAAAAAAACAATTCCTTCCATTATGTACGCACACAGTTCAGTACTCTTCCTTGATAATGTTCCACGTTTAACGAGTTTCCTCAATGCGATAACGATTAAAATTGTCACCACACAACCCGCTAACTGCTCTATTTTGTAGAGATTCGTATGTAAATGACGTTCTTGAGAGACGGTAAATAGTTTCCACTAACATTAAGGCGGTATTTTGCTGGGTAATAGACATTTAGAAACCATATATATTTATATGATTTACTAGTAGTCGCCCACAGTTTTGCTCGCGTTTTAGGGCGTTGGATGTAATGTGTTAGGCTTGTTACTTGGCGGTAGGGCTTTGTGCAAGCCCGTCTGGGTAGGTACCACCCACTCATCTGTTATTCATACCGCCAAATAAGAGTACTCAGTATTGTTGTGTTCCGGTTTGAAGGGTGAGTGAGCCAGTGTAACTACAGGCACAAGGGACATAACATCTTAGTTCCCAAAGTTGATGGCACATTGACGATGTAAGGAATAGTTAATATTTCTCACAGCGTCGTTGTCTATGGGTGATGGTGACCACTTACAATCAGGTGGCCCATATGCTCGTCCGCCAACCTATAACATATATATATATATATATATATATATATATATATATATATATATATATATATATATATATATATATATATATATAAGGCAAAAAGTGCTCTATGGCCTTACTTGGAGTTCATGTTTGCTTCATACCAAATTTCATGAAATTCGGGTTCAGCGGTCGTGAAAGAGCGGCAGACAAATAGACATACAGAGTTACTTTCACATTTATAATATTTTTATAGATTGAAAATGTTTGTTTAGTGTCAGTTTAGGTGATAGTAGAGACCTATCTAGATTAACTATTCGTATCACGCCATTTACGAATGTATGAATTAAGAAAAGCTAAATATAATATAATTTTAAGTACATTATATCCTTTTTTGGTGGATTGGGCTTGTATTTTTCTGTTGTTTCATTCACTTTTTATATTTTTTTTGTTTAAATTTAGTTTCTAGTATTAGGTTATACGTTAAGTTGATATTACTAATAATACTATTATTTTTAGTCTTTTTTTTAATACAAAAGTGTTAATTTTTTTTCGTCTACAATGTCTGCGGATGGCAACCTACAAATAAAGGCTTTTTTTCTTTAAAAATTAATATATATGTTAATCAACAACAACAACAGCAGCCTGTAAATTCCCACTAATGGGCTAATGGCCTCCTCTCCCTTTGAGGTTTGAAGGTTTGGAACATATTCCACCACGCTGTTCCAATTCGGGTTGGTGAAATACACATGTGGCAGAATTTCGATGAAATTAGACACATGCAGGTTTCCTCACGATGTTTTCCTTCACCGCCGAGCACGAGATGAATTATAAACACAATTAAGCACATATATACAGTGGTGCTTGCCTGGTCTTGAACCCGCAATCATCGGTTAAGATGCACGCGTTCTAACTACTGGGCCATCTCGACTCACAATTAATATTAATTCATTAATCATTAAACAATAAAATAAAGTTAATCAATTTGTCGTAATTTGACAGCATTACATTAAATGTAATCCTAGTAGCCGGCAACAAATTCACATTGTTAGTTTTCCAACAATTCATACACAATTGCCAATTATATAAAACTGAATTTGTAATGTTACATGAATTTGAATCTGCATGAAAATTTGTAATTAAAAATTTTTGATTGAAAACTTAAAATAAATTTTTTTTTTGTTTTAGTTTCAAAATATTAACTAAACTTTACATTGCCAATGTATCACTTGGGGCTAAGATATTATGTCCCTTGTGTATACAGTTAAACTGCCTTACTCACTTTTCAAACTGGAGCACTGAAATTAAGTATTACTGTTTCGCGGTAGAATTAATGATGTTTGGGGTATACCTACCTACCTAGACGGGCTTGCACAAAGCTCCACCAAGCAATTATTCCTTAATAATGTCTATTAAAGATCATGTCGTTTATTACTTGTTCTAAGATTCAATACTGATCTGCGGTGAGTTTCAATTTTGTTCCTAAGAAAAGTTCCATTGTGAATTGGTGATTTGAAAATGTATTCATTAAATCCTATAAAAAGCTTAACTATCACATACAATAAAAAAATGTAATATGAAAAATGCATTCTTGAAATTATTCAGCTTGATCGACATTTAATATTGCACCTAAAAGGAACGCATTGACATCAGAAATTTGCATGGTCCCTGTGATTCGTAAAGATTTCAAAATTAATGAATATTATTCATAAAAATAACGTTTTTCAACCGCTTCTTATATTAATAGATGAAAAAGTAGGTTGCCACTTTAGATAAGCAGTAAATTTAAGCAACAATAAAGTTTACTCCAAAACCATGTTATAAATTGCTGAAGAATAACACATAAGAAGTTATCTTCGTCAATAACATCACTAGACCAATTGTAGCTCTGTGTGAGTCATATAACTGAACTTAATTCGAAAGAGGCCATTAGGTTTCTTCGTTATATTCACTAAGGTTCCACCTTAATTTAGAGTGTTAATACACACAATAAGGAAAAGTGGTATGAAAATCCTTCCATAATAATACCTTGTAATTCCATTCTATCAGCGTTTGGACAAGCTTGTTCGGGGTCACGGATCCCATTACAGTATGTAAGCGCATGTTATCGTACGACAAATATATTTTATCGATTGGGGTTATTGTGTTACGTGCCTTATTTCCTTCATATAATCTTTTTAATTCCCGTTGGAGTAGTAGAATAAGCTTGAAATCTTCTCCTCGGGATACAATAGTTTTATTTTTATTAGTTATACGAGGATCGAAATTAAAGGCTTCAGTGTGATTTAAAATAAGAAAAGCCTCAGCCCCTTTTCAATTATAACATAGCGAATCAAGATCAGGACTAAAATCCTAATCTCTGTTAATGAAATATATTGAAAACCCTTCTAAATTATTCATTTAAAGTTGGACTCACGCTGGGCTATGACAATTTAATAGTCTTCTATAATCACTGTAAAAAATGCTATTGGTCGAACTGCAAAAGCAAATTCTTTAATCGTCTTAATTAAGCAAAAATTGTCCTTGATATTTAGAATCAAGTCCCAAAAGTGCCACTAGGATAAAATAAATTATAGAAATTTACATTGAACTCATGAAACATTCAGCAAAGAGCAGTTCAAGTTAACCGATTCTTTGCACTTATAGACTCACATTGACAAATACTTGGGTAGTTTTTTTTTGTTTTTGTTTGAAAGCTAGTGCTTCTCAATAAATCAAAATCACACCAACCAATTTTGATGATTCTTATCTTATAATTATTGCTATATTTGGAGTCGGTGTCAGCCAAGAAAACCCTATAGTATATCTATTAAAAAAACAATACGAGAATACTTTAAGAAATATGTTTTTTACAAATTACCTTTTATACGAAAATATACTGGGTCTATTGGGCTTGTATCGCTTTTTTCTTTTAGCTGTTGAGGCGTGTGCTCGTGGCTGACACCAGCTCCAAATATAACTACGTTATATAATCGTAAATCGACTTTTAAGTAGTCTAATACTTTTCATTACCATTTTTACCAAGGAAAACTCTAAAAAATATGTTAAATATGCAATTATTTTTATTACTTTTCAGTGCATTTTTATTTGTTTTAAAATACTGTTTTGTTTAAAGTCAGTTTTCTTTTTGTTTATTATTTATATATTTTATAAATATAATTTTTATTTTATTAATACTTTATAATACAAAATGTTAGTTAAAGTTATGTTCATTTTAAAGTATGTAATGTTTATTTTCAGGCAGCGATTTTATAATTATTTCTTTCTAAAGCAATGTCATCAGTGTCCAGAATGAGCATTCCTCTTTGTGTTTATATTTCTTGTCACGCTTGCAGAAAAACTTTTTTAAAACATCTGCACGTTTCGTGTTATTTAGAACAAGCTTAATATCATTTGTATAAAAAGAAATCTGTAAACAAAAGTGGGTTTATTGCATTAAGTAATATAATTCGAATGATCCTAAGTAAGAGTAAAGATGTACGAAATTTCAACCCTATTAAAATTTACAGCATATTACGAACAAAAACAATACTTCAATCAAAATTGTAAGTTAAGTAACCTGTAAATATTCCACGACTGGTTTATGGCACAATACAATTTGGGAAGACCAAGAGCCTATCCCACAACGTTGTTTAAGTTTGGGTTGATGGTACATACATAAGGTAGATTTTTAGATAAGGCTAATGTAGATTTCGTTACGACGTTTTTCTTCACTCCTGAGCATGAGATTAAATATAAAAAGCATATGAAAATTCGCAATCATCGCATCGCAATGAAATTCTGCTACTTATGTATCCACCAACCCGTATTGGAGCAGCGTGGTGGAACATGATCCAACCATTCTGCTCAAAGGGAGAGGAGGCCTTAGTCCAGCTGTGGGAAATTTACAGGCTATTAATGTTGCTATAAATCGTCGGTTAAGATAAACGCGTTCATCGTTGAACCATCTCGGCTTACCTATTACAAAAATAAGGCGGATGTAGAATGTCTGTCTGCACCAGAAAAGTTGAGTAAAAAAGATATTGGACTCAAATAAATGGAGCCGAGAGTACCATAGACCAGAATAATATTAACTGACAATCTCGACCTACATTATTATCTCATATTTGGTAGCGAAGGACACAGTCACCAATCCGTATCGGTCCATCGTCCTCTTGAGTGGTCCCCTTATTTTACATTTTTTCCATCAATTATTCTTAAGTTTGCCCTTAAATTTAATGTGGTCTTATTTGAGTTGCATTAATATATTTTTTAAATTTATTTACAATATTTATATGTATATTTCATATTCGTTTTACAAGAAAATAAAATTCCTTTCAAAGCTTTCTGTCACAAGATGTTCTAACAGGCATCAGCTTATTGAATAATACAATACCAAGGGATCCTACGGCTTATTTTTACGTAATGGATGCACGTAAACCGCGTTTCAGCCCGTCTGACGCCTAATGAGACAGATTTACGATGCTTCTCCCCAAACACCGCGTACGGTGTTTTTTATGATATATTTAGGTGGACCAGCAAATACGCCACCTGATGGTAAGCCATCAGAACCATAAACATTGGACATGTAGGAAATATTAAGTATTCCTTTTAACGTCAATGTAACATCAAACTTTAAACTCTCTCTCTCTCTCTTGTCTCGTCGTGTCTCTGGTGACTGGTGACACTGACTCACTCACCCTTCAAACGTACACACGGGAATAATAAGGATTGCTGTTTGGCGATAAAATATCTTGTGAATAGGTGATACAAAGCTCAACGGGCTTGCACAAAGCCAAAAAGTAAAGATTTATAACGTACAGAATTTCATATATTTGCATTTCTTTTTTTCCACTGTATGCTTGACGACAGTTAATCTTCAGTTGATTCATAAGGACAACGGATCGAGTAAATGTTTGATTTACACCATGGCTGTGACAGCATCCACAGGATGGTATGGGCTAGCTTTATTGCTGTTTCCGTATCGTTAGTGGGTAGGAATACCACATAACCATAAATCATAACCTAGTTCTGATCTACCTAAAGGTTGACTGGCAGACAATGCCTTCAGGTATTTAGTCCGTCTTTTGTCCCATTTACTATGTGGGGGTCAATAAAGTATTTAAATAAATCGAATAATATTTATTTTTCTTTAAAAAGTCATAGTCCAAGAATCTCACAACAACTCAATACGCCGAACGACGAAGTCAAAATTTGGTTGAATTAAATTAGCTCCAAAAATTTAGTGGCCTTGACGCGATTATGATTTCTATTCTGAAATTTATATCTTAATGTTGAAAACTCATATTAAATATAATATGCTTTAAAGATAAAGCACTTTTATTACATGTTATTAAGGATTTGGTGAGACCGTAAACTGCTGCTAGTAGCTCGCTTACAAAATATAAGAGACTAGCGACTCGTCCGGGCGTCACACGGGTACCATAACTGATATCAGTATATTCTACAGAATTTGTTTTGAAACTTATAAAATTATCAGTGTTTCTCAACTACGTTGCTCATGTTTTATATACAAAAACCTTACTCTCGAATCACTCTATCGATTGTAAAAAACAACAACAACAACAGCCTGTAAATTCCCACTGCTGGGCTAAAGGCCTCCTCTCCCTTTGACGAGAAGGTTTTTGGAACATATTCCACCACACTGTTCCAATGCGGGTTGATGGAATACACATGTGGCAGAATTTCTATGAAATTTGTCACATGCAGGTTTACTCACGATGTTTTCCTTCACCGCTGAGTACGAGATGAATTATAAAGACAAATTAAGCACATGAATCAGCGGTGCTTGACAGGACCCGCAATCATCGGTTAAGACGCACGCGTTCTAACCACTGGGCCATCTCGAAAAAAAAGCCGTATCAAATTCCGTTGCGTAATTTTAAATATCTAAGCATACATAGAGACTGACAGCGGTAAGCGACTTTGTTTTATACAATGTAATGATGAACGAAACGAAGATGATTCCTCTCGTAACGTTCCAGTCAGTTAATTTCGTTGTAAAATCTTTATTACAGATTAGCTGCCGAATTACTTCAATCAGCGCCGTGTCTTCATTGGTTTAATTAAACTTAAGGAATTCGCGACACGTATTTTCGTTTATATTATTTTGATTTTATTTAGTTCAATGTTCTTTTTGTACTTTTACTAACTGTATTAAGATTTTAGTGTATTTGTGACATTAGATAAAGAAACTGAAAAAAAAATGTTAAATTTTTTTTTTGATATTACAATTTATGATACAGCGTCACTCGATGCTTCTATTTGTGTATTTAAAGTAGCAAACTCAGTAAATAATAAATATAATTAAAATAATATACTAACACAAAATCAAAATGCATTTGGTAAGTCTATATGAATTTTGAGACACTCATTGTCTTTATCACACAGTACGGGATAAACTGTAAACTTAAATAATACTAACGTTATTGTAAATCCAAGGCTTTTGTAAGATAACGTGAAATCGTTAAATTATTATTAATGGCAGTTCTACGAGACGTGAATCTGAATTTGAATTGCATCGAAAACACATCGGAGCAGCTTGGCTCGAAACCGTTAAGGCTTTAGCCCTTAAAGGCTATTAGTTTTTACTTCATGGACTAAAATAAGTAAATACAAAACAAATTATAAAAAAAGCGTAAGTGCCAGTGTATTTTCTTTGTCGAATCACCTCTATTAACTAAGGCAAAACAACTAGCTCTCATAAATGAAGGGAATAAAATAAACTTTATTTTATCCTAAAATATTTTAATTTGTACGCCAATATTTTTTAAATATTCATAACAGGCGTACACAGTTGTAGATAGGCTTTTTCGTCCAAGTATAAATTAAGGTATAAATTTTTAATTCGTCATCTTCTAAGCCTAGATGTTTAATTATTGCTTATCTATTTAGGCGTTAGTTTGGATAATTATTGAGAGTGATTTGAACACCATTAAAACTTCTATTGTTATAACGAATTATACTATAAGAAATATTATTGTATACAACATTCTATATATTTATTTAAATTTATTATGTGCTGTGCTGTTCCGGATTCAAATTATTGTTTCGTAAAATGAGTTTGAAATAATTTCATAATTCGATTAATTTTTAGATGTAACATCATATCATTAATTTATTCATATAATTATTGAAATTAATCATTTTTAATTACAATGTTTTCGTTTAGTATTAAAAAAGGTAATTAATCTTTCACATGTCGACTTTTATTAATGGGTTTGATTTAATTAAAATAATACATTGAAAATATATGAGGCATATTAATTCATTTGCAAGATATTATTGAAAGTAAAATTTGCTTAAAAACAAGGCGAAATAAAGCAATCACTCGCTTGCACGTAATATCCCATTTATTTGGGATCAGCGTAGTGAGCTTACCGCTTTCATCTTTATCTGTAATTATATCTACTGTTGATTGCCTCGCTGGTCTAGTAGCTACCTTATGAAACAACAAATGCCGAGATTTTGGGTTCAAACCGATGAATATGTTGTTTTTTTCTTTTTCTGTAAAATTGATAAAATTGCTTTACCAGCTTAGTGTTGAAGTTGCCATATCTACCAATATCCTTGTTGTAGGTAATGCGTCAAGTTTGCGGTATTGCAACCGTTAAGTGTTAATTATAAACGTGCGGAAACAGACGTTATGCTCTCTCATGAGAAAATGTCCGTCCCTTGAGAATGTCCGCCGCTGCCGAAATTACTCAGTGTATACTCGTAATGTGTATTCTTGTGTTTATAAATTTATTTGATCATTGAGTATAGCTTTCTATAAAAATCTTGATATTTATCTCACATACATTTTTTCCATGTCAGCTTATTATTATTATAGTAGATTTTTAGATTTTCAAAAATTTCGACCAGTCTCAAAAGTAACTTCGTAAACTTTTATAAAAAACATTTTCAGCAGCATTTTTTATTATAAAATAGCAACTTTAAAAAAACGATAAATTTTGTTTCTAAGCGTGTGGGTAGACCAAATCTCACCCACGCAGGTTTTTTCTATATGCTCGACAACCTCTGTTTCAATAGGTTCGATTAAAATCCAATCGCTGACTATTGGTAAATAAATATTTAGCAACAACTCCGTAGATTGGAAAGTCTGGAGTGTTTTGGGCAGTATGTTTTGCTATTGTTTTTTGTTCATGGAGCAACTGATTCGGACCGAATGAAATATTATATCGATATTTTTTGTGGGTGATTATGTTTAATATGGAAACAATAATATTCTTTAATTATATATATTATAGTTTTACTTAACTTGGTCTTTTTTATGGTATAGGTTGGCGGAAGAGCATATACGCCACCTCATGGTGAGTGGTCACCATCACCCATAGACAATGAAGCTGTAAAAAAATATTAACTATTCCTTACATCGTCAATGTGCCACCAACCTTGGGAATTAAGATATTATGTCCCTTGTGCCTGTAGCTACACTGGCTCACTCACCCTTCAAACCGGAACACAACAATACTGAGTACTGTTATTTGGTGGAAGAATAACTGATGAGTGGGTGGTACCTACCCAGACGAGCTAGCACAAAGCCCTACCACCAAGTAAAGATCTTTAAACTGAAACCCAAAGATACAAAGTATAGTATGGCGGTACTTTTAAATAAGGGTGATGGAAGGGTTTGCATATAACTCTTCTATCAAGTCCGTGTTTAAAGGCGAGCAGACATCGCTTACCGCTGTGTTTTTTAACTATTATAATTGCAAATCTTTACATAGTATAAAACAAAATCGTCCACCGCTGTCTATATCTATGTATGTTCTATGCTTTATCTTTAAAATTGCACAACTGATTCTGATGCGGTTTCTTTCAATAGACAGATTGATTCAAGAGAAAGGTTTATTTCTATAGTACATGTATTGTATAGAAACACTGATAATTTTAGAGATTTCTAATGTGAAGTCGTTAATAAACACGTTATTTTACATTTATATTGCAAACGCTAATACTACGAGATCGATCAAAATGATGTATTATAGTGTACCTTAAAAAGCTGTGAACTTTGAATGTAAGATATCTAGCATATTTAGTATCAGCATTGCACACGTGCGAAGTCGGGGCGGGTCGTTAGCAAATTATAAAATTACCTTCTAATACATGTTCGTTTGGGCTATAAATCAAATCAAATTACATCAAAATAAACTTTATTCAAGTGGGCTTTTACAAGCACTTTTAAATCGTCATTTAACAATGAGGTACCACTGGTTCGGAAAGTAGATTCTTCCGAGAAGGACCGGCAAGAAACTCAGTAGTTACTCTTTTTCAACATTTAAAAAAATACAGTCATGTTAGTTAATACAATTATTTAAATTAATATGCCTGGAAGTCAACAGGTATTAATTTCACGCCTTTTTATCATCTAGAAAATCTTGTATCGAATAATACGTCTTTTTTACCAAAGTATTTTTAATAAATGATTAGAATTTACGAGACGGCAAAGTTGAAAATATCTGCGGAAAAAAAAAACGATAGACAATTTCAGCCTATTAGTTATATATTCCTTGGAACAGTAGGCAAAAAAATTTTTTTTAAGATGAGTTTGAAGGTTGCTACTAGTCATCGATAGAACGAGTCCGTTTCGAAAATATATCGTCGCAGGTATCGATTAGTGACGACGTTTGAATTATAAACCTATAAATGTTTTAAATGACTTCTAAAACAGGTTATCAGTCCGACGTTTTTGTGTGTAACATTGTTAGGTTTGAATTATATTTGAATGTGATGGATCCACTTAGGCTTCTAAGCACGTGAGCTTAATTTCGTAAGTGTATGTTTGTATTTTTGTCCACGAATTTCCCGAACACTAAAAGTCGTAATTACTTACGTACTTTACCTTAGCGAATAATGTAAGTTTCATTCAAATCGGTTAAAATTTTTATAACATTTCAAATCAAATCAAATCAATTTTATTCAAGTAAACTTCACAATGAAGCGTTTTTGAATCGTCAACAATTATAAATAAAAATTTTAACAAAAAGAAAAACCGACTTCAAACAAAACACTATTTTAAAACAAATGAATATGCACGAAAAAGTAGTAAAAATAATTGCGTATTCAACATATTTTTAGAGTCTTCCTAAGTTAAATGAAATGAAAAATATTAGACTACTTAAAAGTCGATTAACAATTTTATCATGTAGACATGACACCGACTCCAAATATAACAATAATTTAAACTACATTTATTTATTTTTTGATTTTAAGTGAAGCTGATGTTGACTAACTAATTTTTTTTTAATATGGATAGATTAAGCGTTCCGTTTATATGAGTCAGAAACTACTTCGAGGACAATTTCAAAGGAAACTTGCGAATAAAGCAAAAATAGACTTTCGAAAATGCGGATTTAATACGTCACGCGGCGTAAACTACAAGGATCCCTCGAAAGAGCTGTAATCGAACTCAGCAAAAAAACTTCGAAAAAGACCAACTATATTTCGTACATCATATGACATCACATCACATACACAAAATTTGATTAAAAGTAAAGTAAGAAATTCTGCCCCATATCGCACCCTATCTGCGAGCCGTATAGGAGTTCCATCACTACATAGTATAAAACAAAGTCGCTTTCTCTGTCCCTATATCTTTAAATCTACGCAACGGATTTTGATGCGGTTTTTTTTAAAAGATAGTGTGATTCAAGGGGAAGGTTTGTGTATAAAATACATGAACAATATAGTAAAGAGACACTGATAATTTTAGAAGTTTGCGATGTGTTGTCGTAAATAAACAAATTCTGTAGTATATTTAGTATCAGTATTGCACCTGTGCGAAGCCGGGGTGGGTAGCTAGTTGATTATAATATTCGACTATGATAATTACGTAAACATAACCACATTACGGAAGGTGACTCAAATATCCAAATAACCTATAAATAAAAGATTCGACTGAGTATCGCTAACGTGCTCCTCAGAATTGTTCCGTTCCCTTCCGTTCCGTTACTTTGTCATGGATCCTGTGCTCAGAACCTTACCAAACTTTCACCAAATTACCCTTGAAGTATATATTTTATAATAAAAAAGAATTATCAAAATTGGTTAACGTGATTTTCAGTTATTCACCGATTTGTCGCGCATATACATAATGCAAATTTAAGACTTATGTCGTTTTCATATGGATACCATCATCGGAAAAAATTTTTAAAAAAATAGGACCCCACGGGAAGCACTACCTTTCAAACAAAAAAAAAATTATCAAAATCGGTCCATTGTGAAGCAGGCGTTAATACACCAATTTCTTTAAATTTGTCGCGTAATAATGTCCTAGAGCTAATATTGTAAACAGAATATAATATTGTAAATTTCTTCAGGTACCTCGGTATCCGGAATCCATTGAAGAGTCGACATCACTCGACCAAGCGATTAGTGGTGATAAAGATCGCGCTGGTGTGGCTTCTGAGTATGATCGTGTCCAGTTCAATCACTGTATTAGGTAAGTGAAAACTTTAAATAAACGATCTGGAATGAAACAGCATGTGACTTGTTCCTCGTTAAAGAGAGAGAAAATAGTCTATGCTAATATACAATAATAATATTATAAATGTGAAAGTAACTCTTTCTGTCTGTATGATATTCTGTCAAGTCAATCGCATTTAATGAAATTTGATATGATAGTTTGAACCTCAAATATGTTTTTCATACCTAAACTTGACTAATAAAACGTGAGCCAAGTAGCAGTTATATAATTATGGAGTTATTGCAGCCTCACCTGAAACAGTTTCTTTTCGAGCTGATTTACTCTGAGTTAGATTTTAGTTATTTTACTTTCTATTCCGTATTATGTGACACTGAATATTTCTTAATTTAACTCACATGTCACGCCAGACATAAAATCCTCATGTTTCAGAAATGTTACATTTATAAACGAATACCCATATATAACGTGGCACATATATTTTAACTCGGTTCTATTATATAAAATTTTTCGAGGGACCTCAAAAAAAAACGAGTCGAGATTTTTTTAATTAAAATATTGCCTACGTGAAATAGTATAAAAATAAAAAAATGATTGACAAAAAACATTATAGCCCTTAAAGGAGTGACTACTTTATGCATCTGAATACGCATACATTAATAAATTTCGCGCACTCACGCGCTTTTTCGAGAAAGCGCGAAAAGGCGCGCGAAATTGAGCAAAAAATAAGTTCGTATAGCGAATCCGGTGTACGTGTAAATGGCGTGACAAAGCAATACTAGCACTTCAAGCGCTTTACTATATGTACGTGCAATGACATCATCCTTGGTGGTTGGGCTTTGTGCAAGCCCGCCTGGGTAGCTACCACCCACTCATCAGACATTCTACCGCTAAACAAAAATACGCAGTATTATTGTGTTCCGGTTTGAAGGGTGAGTGAGTCAGTGTAACTACAGACACAAGGGACATAGCATCTTAGTTCCCAAGGTTGGTGGCGCATTGACGATATAAGGAATAGTCAATATTTCTTACAGCGTCATTGTCTATGGGTGATGATGACCACTTACCATGAGGTGGCTCATATGCTCGTCCGCCAACCTTTCCATAAAAAAAAAATCATGAGTCAAAAGTTGATAACAATGATGAACGCAAGAAAATAGTGAGACTTTTATCAGTATATCTAGATAAGAACGATGATCCCACATACTAAATTAACTTAACTCGTTTACTAGTTCAAACAGTTAATACCCCTTCTACTTATAATATATAGTACTTTGTTTACTTTAATTTTAACTATTAAATTAAAACATCTGTCTGTTTCAAAGTCACTCGAATCCTTCGCTACACTCTAATCAGAATTCCCAAAAGATCAAATACATGAAAATGCTTTTTATAATTTGTAGTACGCTACGTGATGTCTTAGACATCGTTCGCTTCGAGGTTTGATATAAATTTTATTCACTTATCAAATGTTATAGAGGATTTTATTTTGTAATAACTTTAAATCATTACTTTTTAATGATGAATGTGCGTAAGCTACCTTATCTTTAAGACAGTCATTATTTTCAGTATTTATATTTATTTAGAAACGGAATATAAAACCCTAACGTTAAAAAATACTACTACTATGTTATTAGTACATATTATAAATCAAAGTCCCTCACACGCGTCTGATTTGTTTGCGGTTTTCACTAATAGAGTCGAGATGGCCATGTGGTTAGAACGCGTGCATCTTAACCGATGATTGCGGGTTCAAACCCAGGTAAGTACCGCCGCTTAATTTGTGTTTACAATTTATCTCGTGCTCAGTGGTGAAGGAAAACATCGTGAGGAAACCTGTATGTGTCGGATTTCATTGAAATTCTGCCACATGTGTATTCCACCAACCCGCATTGGAACAGCGTGGTGGAATATGTTCCAAACCTTCTCCTCAAAGGGAGAGGAGGCCTTTAGCCCAGCAGTGGGAATTTACAAGCTGTTGTTGTTGTTGTTTCACTAATAGACATAGGTACTCATGAGAAAGGTTTCAGTATATAAATTATTAATGTTTTTGTTTAATTAAGTTGGAATAGAACGACAATTGTTAAACATGTTGGAAGCCGCCAGGGAGTTTTAATTTCAGTAATAAAGATATTTCAATATATTTAATAAAACAATAAAAATATACAAATTTACTTATAAAAAAAAACTTATGTCTACGTGCGAAGTCGGGACGGACCGCTTGTATGTACTTGATTTAGGTTTATAGGTACAAGTTTTTCTTCATATACAGATATGAGTAATACATATATCGTATATCGTTTATTGTTCTTCATTTCCGTTCAAAAATTACATAAGTTACAAAATAAATAAATTATCTTATTTATCGATTCTAAATTTTCAAAGCGTGATTAATAGATGAAAGAACTAATAAACAAACGTAACGGATCGTTCTTGACAATTGTAAAATTACAAATCGACTAGAATAAGCTACATCAAAGAATTAATTCCTTTACAATTCAAATGAGGAAATAATCGGAATCGCTTTGATCAATTATTAAATCGATTTTGTATAAAAATATTCGACTGATTGTTTATTTATTATTCAGCATCATTGATTATTGTTTTGAATAAACATAGATTACTTAAAATGTAACTTGTTTTCATTGCTATTGATTGCTATTTTAAATGCTTTAGATCGTCAATGTAAAAACTTACGTATATAATTCACAACTATCATAATGAACATAAAATATTGAATTGAGTACACGCTTAAGATACGAACTTTAAATACGGTCATAATTATTGCTTAACGTTTTTTGCTTTTTTTTCTAAGCATTTTATTTTGGGATTATTTTATTAACATCAGCATAATAAATAATTGAAGAAAAAGGGAATCTTCAGCTTATTTTTGCAATATATCTTTAATTATAATTTTAACGGTTCTTATTTATGAAATTCATGCTTGTAAATTACAATGCAACCCTGTTTCCGCTTATATAGTACGGGAAGTTTTTGTATGGAATGTAGGTCTTCTAAAACACTTTTCCGCGCAAACATACAGGATAAAGGGGCAAGAGATCTGCCCTGGGCATATTTATCGGTAACACCCAATCGAGCAAGGTCAGCGACGTATATCCACTTAACACAAACTTCTGTTATTTTCATATACTAAAAACATAGATTATATATAATTTGTATATCATCATCGTAAGATTACAAAATTCGTTAGATTACAATCTAACAAGGCAGATTGTAAACTGTCGAAATATGTATTGTCAACTGTGAAATATGATTGCAATTTAACGCATTAGGTATACTTCGCTATATTTGCGGGGGGCATATAACGTTCAACCAATCAGCGCTACATGCATTCGTTCTACGCCAGTTCACAATTTGACCGATTCCCATCGATAGAATACAATATAGCGGAAAATAACACGTTAAATTGCAATCATATTTCTCGATTCACAATATTTCGACAGATTACAATCTGTATCTTTAGATTGTAATCTAACGATTTTTGTAATCTTAAGGCGCCATATATATTGTTTGTAGATTAGGAACAAATATGTTAAGTGTTTCGGAAATTCAAACATGGTTTCGATCAAGCATTTACATTTCGTACCGGGGCAATTTAGATTAATAATCTGGAATCGAATTCGGACCCTCTTTTATGAGTGATTTCACTCGTAAATCTCTATTCATTACTTCCCTTTGATTTAGTGCTGAGAGCTCTTGACGTTAATGTTTCAGAGTACTGGTGCGTTGGATAAGAAAGGAAAATTGTAAAAGATCAGTATATTCTGAATTAAGGGTTCTGTAAAGCTGCGTCTTCATTAAAACGATCGGCAAATCGGCAAGTGGTAGTGCCACACTGCATACCTCTCGGTTGCAGTCGAATGGGCCGGCACGCCCGGGGAAGTACCACTCTCTCACTTAAAATCGGCGTGAAGTGGTAGCTATGCTACCGCGTTTCGTCCGGTAAGTGAGAGTTCCGGAGGCCCGATCCCTCTCCCCCCAAAACATGGTTGTGCAGAATTTGGTGACATTACCCCAGGAGGGTACCATCAGCGACTGCGATGGAGAATCCCTCTCTGGGCATCCATGCTCAGGACGTACACCGCCTGAGCAGGGATGCCCAGGCTGCCCTCCGAATTCTGGGGGGGGCAATTTTGCGCTCGCCACTGTTCGGGGCAAGCGGAGCAGGCATCATAAGGCAACCCCTACCACACTCGCTGTGGACTTCTGCAACATAAGGGGACTCAACTCCAACTTGAATGCCGTTCACTTTCACCTTGAGACGGCGAAGCCGGCCTTGCTCTTTCTTACCGAGACCCAGATATCTTCTCCTGCCGATACGTCTTTTCTCTCTTACCCCGGGTACAAATTGGAGCATACTTTTGTGCCACGAGCTGGGGTGTGCGTTTACGTCAGAGATGATATCTGCTCTCGACGCCTCGGCAGCCTTGAAGGGCAGGACCTATCAATTATCTGGCTGCGCGTAGACTGCGACGACCATCCGCGAATCTACGCGTGCCTTTATAGGTCCCATAGCGGTAATGCCGAAACCGACCGACTGGTTGAGCACGTCCAATTGGCTACAGATTCCGTGCTGCAGCAGACTCCATCCGCAGAGATCATTATTCTGGGCGATTTCAATGCTCATCATACAGAGTGGCTTGGATCACGCACCACTGATCATGCGGGTAGATCTGTTCTCGACTTCGCTTTGGCTTATGATTTGACACAACTGGTCACCTCGCCAACGCGAATACCGGACGTGGAGGATCATACACCTTCCCTGTTGGACCTTCTGCTGACTTCGCATCCGGACGGCTATAAGATTGTCGTCGATCCCCCTCTGGGCTCGTCGGACCACTGTCTCGTCCGGAGTACAGTGCCAGTTGCACGGTACTCACGACCTCGTTTCGCGGGCTGTCGTCGCGTGTGGCACTACAAGT
This sequence comes from Vanessa cardui, assembly GCF_905220365.1. Classification (NCBI taxonomy): domain Eukaryota; kingdom Metazoa; phylum Arthropoda; class Insecta; order Lepidoptera; family Nymphalidae; genus Vanessa; species Vanessa cardui. Next base: position 12,013,417 of record NC_061124.1, read on the forward strand.
CAGCAGATTGGGATGGGATGCGGTCCTTCTTTGCATCTTACCCATGGGGGCGAGTTTGTTTCTCGATGGATGATCCGAGCGTTGTTGCTGACTCTGTCGCCGATGTGGTGCTTCAGGGTATGGAACTTTTCATTCCATATTCTGCGGTGCCCATTGGTGGCAAGTCCCAGCCCTGGTTTGGTCGCCTCTGTAAGACGGCTTCACGCCGAAAATGGGAACGCTACCAAGACTGGGCTAACGCATCGGCGTCTCGTGATACAAACACCAGCACATTCAGAAAGGAATATAACTCTGCCTCCAGGTCCTTCAAAAACGTGATAGCTGAGGCGAAGTCGAAGTACATTGGCAGAATTGGCGAGAGACTGGTGCGCTTCCCATCAGGAACACGTGCGTTCTGGTCTCTCGCTAAGGCTGTCCTAGGGAATTTCTGTCAGCCTTCTTTTCCGTCTTTGCACAGGGACGGTGAGTCATTGACCCATACCGCGAAGGAGAAGGCCGATCTTTTAGGGTCTCTCTTCGCGTCGAACTCGGCTCTGGATGACCAAGGAAAGTCACCTCCATCAATCCCGCGATGTGATACGACGATGCCGGAGGTTAAATTTCGGCAAAGTGCAGTTCGGAAAGCACTTCTTTCCTTGGACATTCACAAGTCGAGTGGACCCGATGGCATCCCTCCAATCGTGCTACGGACATGTGCTCCCGAGTTGGCACCGGTCTTAACGCGTCTTTTCCGGCAATCCTACGCATTAGGCGTCGTCCCGAACTCCTGGAAGACTGCTTTGGTGCATCCGATCCCTAAAAAAGGCAACCGCTCAGATCCGTCCAATTATAGGCCTATAGCCATCACCTCCTTGCTCTCCAAGATAATGGAGTCCCTTATTAACTGCCAGCTCCTGCGGTACCTAGAGGAGAATCAGCTGATTAGTGACCGCCAGTACGGTTTCCGTCGGGGTCGCTCAGCCGGTGATCTTCTAGTTTACCTTACTCACAGGTGGGCTGAAGCAGTTGAGAGCAAGGGGGAGGCATTAGCAGCCAGCTTGGACATAGCGAAGGCCTTCGATCGCGTATGGCACAAAGCGCTTCTTTCGAAGCTTCCTTCTTATGGGCTTCCCGGGAAATTATGCAATTGGATTACTAGCTTTTTGGCAGATCGGAGCATCAAGGTCGTTGTCGACGGTGCATGCTCTGACTTAAAATTCGTCAATGCTGGTGTTCCACAAGGCTGCGTCCTATCACCCACTCTGTTTCTTCTGCATATCAATGATTTGTTGCAAATCGGGAACATTCATTGCTATGCAGACGACAGTACCATTGACACCTTATACACCGGCCGCGCTAATATTTCTCGGGAAAACGTCGAAGAAAACCGGAACAAACTTGTGTCTGAAATCGAGTCTTCGTTAAACGAAGTCTCGAACTGGGGCCGGCTAAATTTAGTCCATTTCAACCCCAAAAAGACGCAAGTTTGCGCGTTAACCGCTAAAAAAACACCATTTGTCGTATCTCCACGATTTGAGAACATCCCGATAGCCGCTACAGGTAGTATCGGAATACTTGGCGTTGATATTTCGAGCCTCGTTCAGTTCCGCGGTCAATTGGAAAGCAAAGCCAAATTGGCTTCAAAGAAGCTCGGTGTGCTCAGCAAGGCGAGACAGTACTTCACGTCGGCCCATCGCCTAAAACTTTACAAGGCGCAAATTCGGCCTCACATGGAGTACTGCTCTCACCTCTGGGCGGGTGCTCCCCAGTACCAGCTCCTTCCATTTGACCGCATCCAACGTAGAGCGGCTCGAATTATCGACGATCAAGCCCTTTCCGATCTCCTTGATCCTTTGGCTTTGCGTAGAGATGTTGGATCACTCTGCATCTTCTACCGAATTTTTCACGGGGAATGTTCCGAGGAATTGTTCGGATTAATCCCGGCTGCTGAATTTCACCTTCGGACATCTCGTCAAAATTCTAAGTTTCACCCGCACCATCTTGATGTCCGAAAATCCACAACAGCGCGATTTCTTAGACATTTTCTGCCTCGCACAACCACTCTGTGGAACCAGCTGTCGCCGGCGGTTTTTCCGAACCGATACGACATGGGAACCTTCAAGAAAAGAGCCTACTCCTTTCTCAAAGGCCGGCAACGCACCTGCAAGCCCCCTGGTGTTGCAGATGTCCATGGGCGGTGGTAGTCACTTTCCATCAGGTGAGCCTCCTGCTCGTTTGCCACCTATTCCATAAAAAAAAAAAAAAAAAAAAAAAAAACGAATATGACGCTGTTTATGTTTTTACGCGACGCGTTTGTGATAAAGATATCTGTAATCTTTATGTTTATAAATAGGTACAACTAGCGAAGCCCTCCAGCTTTACACGGATTCAATTTTTTAATAAAGAAAGTGAGATGTGCATCTGGCATGAAAATATGATTTATTACAATACAAATTACTTTATAAGGTTAATGTGTCATGTAATTTTATTGTGGAATATACATTAAAATGTATTCACAGTTTATCGAAATTGATATTATTATTACTACCAAGGTCAACCTTTTAATTGTATAGCTAGTTATCTAACCGTTTTGCAACGAGCAATTTGTTTCGATGCAAGACCGAATAATGATTATGATAAGTTCTCTTGGTTATCATGTATTTGCTAAGATTAAGCCAGCATCGTGAGAGGAAAACATATTCTTGAATTGCACTCCTTCTTACGCTAAAATATTTCCAAATAATATATACAAACTTTTCTCGATCCTTTTTCTATCAGTGAAAACTGTAGTAATATTTCTTAAGTGACTTAAAAAACGTAAGTGACAAATAATATCTCGGCTTAAACTACTAAACTATATTAGGTACTTGACCAAAAAATATAGAGTGATTTAATTTATACTGATTTTTATGACTAATTGCACCAATAGGTCAAGATAAATGTGCCATGAATATTTTTTCAGTAGTATTTTCAGAAAAAAACAAGTGAATTAAGATAGTATATCGCGTAGATACCAAACTGCATCCAGATTAATATTTACACTATGACCCCGGGGCATTGATATTCGTGAACCAGACCACGGCGGATGATGAAGGCGCCTTACAAATGCATGTTCCAAATATGTAGAGTTCTAATTTTAAAAACGTGAGATTTTTTAGAATCGTAACCATCTTAGTTTGAACCTTTTGATTCCTGTGAGGATGTTCCATTTTTTTCAAATCTTTTTACTGTTTTTGAAAAACGAAGCCAGCACCTACGTATTTAGATGATATTATTTTATATATACAACGAATATTAATATGACCTTATAGTATTGTTATAGATTACCATCTCATATTTGACTGGTAGTGACTTCGAAGGCTACATATTATGCGGTGTTAAGGTTATACCCGATGAGTCAATAAAAGTGTTAGTTTTGTCTTTAGTACTTCGGAAATTGAAAACGTCCCGTTTCTCGGGTATGAATACATTGTATTTCGAGTTGTCGCTCTTTCTGGTCGTGTCGGTTTGCTGTTTCATTGGATTATACGTGTTAGCAAGTATAGAATACACTTGTATACACACACACACACACATTTGCGCTGAGTTATATTTAGCACAGTGGCCGAAATCGATCAAAATAAAAATCTAAAAGATGATGACAATATAAAAAGGTGACTTCATTCACAAAAAAATATTTCAGAAATCGATAATAATAAAAATCTAAAAGATGATGAAAATATAAAAAGGTGACTTCATTCACAAAAAAAAATATTTCTTCATTTTTATATTGCCAAAATTTACCTGATGACCTCATCTTGTAAACTCGAGTCACTGAAGCAGGTAATCTGGTAAAATTTTGTCTTAAATTATTTTAGAATTTAATAACTGCGGGAGTTCATTAAAATCTCATTGAGTGCACTTTCAAGACTCGAGATGAACTTTGTGAAGCCGGCCAGATAATAATTAATCTATATTTTATATTGTAATCTATACCAATCTATACTATCTATCTACTATCTATGTGTATCTATCTATCTCTTCTATACTATAATATTATATATGTGTAAGTAACTCTGTTTGTCTGAAGTTCTTTCAAAGCCAAACCAATGAACCGAATTTGACATAATTTGCTATGAAGCAAACTTGAACTTCTAGAAATGACATAGACTACTTTTTTTGTCAATACAACCAACGCGAGCGAAGCCGCATGCGAGAACAAATTTCATCAAATACGGTTCAGCGGTTTGGTCGTGACAGACAGATTTACTGTCACATTTATAATAATAATATAAATATATATTTAAATTAGTCGAAATCGTATAAACTCTTACAGACTCATTTTAATCGTCATTTTACGAGTCAAATTAATAAATCTACTATCGGTCACTAGGGACTCAGTTTGTTAACGTGAAACACGATTTATTTTCCTAGATCTGTTTGGTTTAGAGTATTTTGATTCTGAATTATCAATAAATAAGTGATTTGAGGTTGAATAAAAAATATATTTTTTTCCAATTGTTAGCGAAATTAAAATGGTTATTATTTTTGTCAAGTAAAATAAATAACAAAGCTGTAGAAGTCCAAAATACTGATGTAATTCTAAGTAAACACTATTTTTATTTTTATGTAATAGGTAGGTGGTCGTTTAAACGAGCCCCAATGGGTGTAAGTGGTTACCATCACAACGGACATTGGCGCTGCACGAAATATAAACCATTCCTAACATCATGTCAATGCGCCAGCAACCTTGGGTAATAAGATGTTAAGCCCTTTGTGCCTATAGTTATACTGGCTCTTTCATAACTCAAATCAGACCACACCAATATTAAGTATAGAATTTGATAATTATGCTGATAAGTGCGTGGTATCTACCTAGGCGGGCTTGCACTAAGCCCTACCACCAAGTTATAATTTATAGTACTAATTTACATTACATAATTGAATTTTAACATAAAGCAATCTCGTATTTAGCCTTAAATTGTTGTATAAATAACACTGGATCAGCGAGCTCAGGTAGTGCCAATCTCAGGCAAGTTTCGATTCAATTTCGCAAAAAAAATATTTTTATATGAAGAACAGTTGGTGCGGAATATAAATAACGCAAGTGAATTAAATTATTCTACAAACGCAAATGATTAAATGGACTGATGGTAAATGGTCACCTTTTACTAGAAATATGGGCACTGGATGCTTTAATACTCAATCAATCTAAGAATGTATTTTAATTCCACCTTAAGTACCTATATTTTGATTTAGATTTAATCCATTTAAGGATAAGATTTTGAGCTTATTCCACGCTGTTCCAAGGTAGATTGGTTGGGTATACATATGACAGAATATCATTAATAAAGACACATGAAGGTTCCTCGCGAACCTTACCCTCATTGCCGATTACAAGATGAACAATAACAACAACAACAACAGCCTGTCATTACCCATTTCTGGGCTAAGGCCTCCTCTCCCTTTGAGGAGAAGGTTTGGAACATATTCCACCACGCTGTTCCAATGCGGGTTGGTGGAATACACATGTGGCAGAATTTCAATGAAATCCGACACATACAGGTTTCCTCACGATGTTTTCCTTCACCACTGAGCACGAGATAAATTGTAAACACAAATTAAGCGGCGGTGCTTACCTGGGTTTGAACCCGCAATCATCGGTTAAGATGCACGCGTTCTTACAACTGGGCCATCTCGGCTCTTAGAAGATGAACTATAAACACAATTTAAAACGGGGTTGAACTCGCAATATTCGGTAAAGTTGTACGCGTTCTAATAAATAAAAGTAATATGAGCCAACATCACATACATACTGTGATCCCAATGTAAGTAGCTAAAGCACTTGTGTTATAGGAAATCAGAAGTAACGACGGTAGCACAAACAGCCCATGAAAATATAGAAAACTAATGATAATCTACATCGACTCGGCCGGGAATCGAACCCCGGACCTCGGAGTGGCGTACCCATGAAAACCGGTGTACACACCAATCGTCCACGGTGCTTGTCAAATAAATATTAACTAGACAATCAAAAAAAATATCCGTCAATTAACTCACTGCTTTTCAGAATAGTTCATTTAAGGTTTTTTGTCATATGGGGGAAACGTGAAAAAAGGGTAATTTCTTATCACACATTTATTGTTCCACAAAGAGCAAACGCATAGCTTTTTAAGGTTCCGGTTTGAAGGATCAATAAACCACTAAAGTAAGCACAGTCGTAACAGACGTAACGACGAGGTTACAAGGATTAACTACAGATCCACAACAAAATGATACAAACTTAAAATCCGCTTACTGGCAACAAGGTCAATAAATGGTAAATGTAGCCGTATTGTATGTTTTTTTTATTGTATAGATTGGCGGACGAGCATATAGGCCACCTGATGGTAAGTGGTCACCATCACCCATGGACAATGACGCGGTAAGAAATATTAACTATTCCTTACATCGTCAATGTGCCATCAACCTTGGGAACTAAGATGTTATGTCCCTTGTGCCTGTAGTTACACTGGCTCACTCACCCTTCAAACCGGAACACAACAATACTGAGTACTGTTATTTGGCGAAAATGATGTATATATTCCACCAACCCGCATTGGAACAGCGTGGTGGAATATGTTCCAAACCTTCTCCTCGAAGGGAGAGGAGGCCTTTAGCCCAGCAGTGGGAATTTACAGGCTGTTGTTGTTGTTGTTGTTGTTGTTGTTTGTTGATGTATATATTGGCTATGTGTTTGTATTTATAAGAATTGATTATGTATACTATATTTTCCCTCCACGAAAAGACGGACAGGGTAGCTTGTAGGCGAGCTCGAAAATAAACAGGATGTGTTCTTCTTGGTCTGGATCACTGCTCAAAACACTCTTAAAATCAAACATATTGAAACGAAATGAGCGTTAGCAGTGATATACATATAATCAATAACAGGAACGTGCATATATTGGCCTATTACAGATAAGTCATTCCATACAAAATTTAATTAATGATAATGTGATAATGACTGGGCTACCTGGAGCCCATATCGATACAGCAAGAAATATTTACCATACCTTTGTTTTTGCGCCATGAACGGAATGGGGACTAAGATGTTATAAATAAATAAATATAAGACAACATAACATACATTACTCTGATCCCAATGTAAGTAGCTGAAGCACTTGTGTTATGGAAATCAGAAGTAACGACGGTACTACAAACACCCAGACCCAAGACAACATAGAAAACTAATCTACATTGACTCGGTCGAGAATCGAACCCGGGACCTCAGAGTGGCGTACCTATGAAAACCGGTGTACACACCACTCGACCATGGAGGTCGTCAAATGAAAGAATGTTATGTTCCTATTAATACAGGCAGTATTTGCAGTGGCCCACTCTATGTTAAAATTTTGTCTGTAACTATCTATACATATAAAAAAATGGGAATCTTGCATGATACCACTACACCAGCAGTGCAAAATCAAAAAATTGGAATGTATCTTTGCAATATTACTCCACTGCGTCCACTCAATATCACAAAACCTACCTAATATAGAATTATTAAGTCGTAGCAAAATCTGCGTACAGAACAGTACCTTAAGTTAAATTCAAATGCGCAAGAAATCGCGTGCACAGCTAGTAGTAAACTAATAATGAACGACTTGATCTTTGTATAAAGTGCGTAAAAGGTTAATTCAAAACTTATGTATAAATCACATCACTCCCAACCGCAAGGGTTGATGAAGAGGAGTGGAAAACAATAGAAGGCTTTTATAAGATCGCTATCGCTTGAATACATTAAATGGCTATTCTGCTCTAAAGCCAATTAATTCGTCTAGGGTTATGCATTTAATATATAATCAATATTTTCATTTAAATATTCTCCTCTAGTATCCTTCAGTTGGTTGAGATACTGCCATTTTTAGGGTTCCGTAGTCTACTAGGAACCCTTATAGTTTCGTCATGTCTGTCCGTCTGTCTGTCCTGGCTCGTTCTCCGCCGTTTTTGCACCGATAATCCAAAAATTAGTTTTTAAAATTAGAGATTGATAAATTGCAGGACTGACCATTGAATTTGGCACCTATTTTTGTGTAAAGCGCTCATCTTATGTTTACGGAACCCTTTCATGTGCGTGCCCGACCTGCTCTTGGCCGGTTTTTTTACAGTCAACAGTTGGAAGAGACACTGTTATTATTTTTCAAGGATTAAGTTTATTGTGACGTACACATATATAAAATATCTATACTATATGAGATTCATTCCAGAAGGATTTTCTATAACAAAACCATAAATAAACCAAAAACAACCAAATGGCTTCAAAATTTATATATCCATTACCATTAAAATAATCTTTCAATTATTTATGTCAATTACTATATATGAATCGTCTGCAACATCTTGAAGTAATACTGAGAAAATGTCTTTATCCTGACGCGAGTTGAGTATTTATTTTACAATATTCAGGTTATTTAGAAAACTTCCACGTAGGGTACTTCTAGAAACTGGGAACAAGTTTGTATTAAGTCGAACCGACAATCGTCTCGTCAAATTTTGGTACTTAATGTGATACTTAGTATTATGCACCAATTTTTTTCGAATCAAAACAAACTCTATATAAGACTTATAAATGGTAAGGCTATACAAAAGATGACCGCGTGGAATGTTCGTAAGAATATTGGCAGTATTTTCCTTCAAATCGCAATTTCAATCTTTTACGCAAAATAATGAACCAGATTTTCTGGTAACAGTGGACGCAATAAGACTAGGTGCTATAAATTTAATAAAGGTATTTACATAACTAATACATATTACTAATAAAATAATTCTATTCACAAGAGTGGGATACGATGAAACGACCGTATCCATTTATTTAATCAATTTTAAGGAGCATGGTCGCAATTGTTCAAAAACAGAGATTACTTCTTGTATTGCTACTGCTTCGCTGACCACTTGATTAAAAATGTCGCATCTTTATAATTGCTAAATGTCGCTAAAAAAGTAATCCGATCAGAAAATTGTTAGATAAACTTGAAATTTGGCTATTTATTGGTCCAGCGATCCAGATATAACTGCACAAAAAGTTACCGAATGCTTTGCCACGTTCGAACTATCGATTTGAATATTATAAACATAGAGTTTACTGCATTATCAATAAAACTATATAGTCTAGAAAGTAAAAGCCGACAATCTGCGCACATTAATATCGGTCCCCTTTAATGTAAACTGGATTCTAGAAATGAAAATTCGTGGTGCATATTTGCAACTATTGAAATATATGTTAAAATTTTCTAAAATATCTGTATAAATGCAAACATCCGAATTTCCTGTTTACTCCTGCGTACATAAGAGCAAATTTACGTTGCACATAATTATTAAAATATAACTTGCGGTGGTATTTACGTGGAGTACATGGTTAAGTATTTACGAAAGATAAGTTAGGATTGTGCATTGCAATAGTTGCCTTCCTAGAAAAGCTCCGAGAATTTTTGCCGTTAATGTTACTTGTGTAAAGGTTGATTTTCCGGGGGTCGTAGCGTGATTTGATGTAGTTAAGAATCTCAATAAAGGGTTTTTTTATGATATAGGTAGGACGGCAAATAGGCCCCCTGGTGTTAAGTGATCAACACCATAACAACGGTGCTTTAAGAAATATTAACTATTAACGACCCGCCGCGGATTTGCACGGTCGCAATACTTATACTAAATATATACAGAATGTCTTACGATTTTCACAGTTTTTCATTCATGCTCTACTATATTGTGCATGTATTTTATATGTAAACAACCGCTTCAAAATCGGTTGTGAATGTTTAAAGATTTAAGCAAAGATTGGGACAGACGTGATTCCTTGCATCGCCAATTCACCAACCTTGGAAACTAATCTGTTATGTCCCTTGTGCCTGTGTTGCTTATATCAGAACATAATATTAAATATTACTGTCCGGTGGTAGAATATCTGATGAGATAGGTTCTTCCCTGATGGGTTGAACTATTTGTGAAGTAACTAAGGATTATCTTACGTTTATCAAATTACTCAATCAAGAGATTTATTGCGTTCCTACAGTGAGGAAACCAGTCTTAATTTTAACACAATATAATAAAATGCTGCATTGTTATTATATTCGACCAGCTTTTAAAAATAATTTAGGTTTGAATTTAGAATATACATATCACCACATTTAATATCACTAAAAGATATAACAACATTGTGTATGAAATTGACACCACTGAATAACAAAATAGTATTTTTACATTGAAAAATATTTTATTTAAATCTAAGTCTTACTTACAAAATGTCATATAAAGGCTGGTAAACATCTAGTAAAGCGAAGTGATAAGTGTGCTTCCGCAAGTGTTGGTAAGCCTTATCGATTGTGAGCTAGTATTCTCGTGAGAGCGAGCGCGCGTTAATATTATAATATCATAACTTGAGGTTACATAAAGTACATGTCACGCAGACTTGTCCCAACGCGCTACTTTTAACGCTATTTAATTTATTGTAGCCAATTTAACTGGACCGCTTCGATGAGCGTAATAAATAACTTACTGATTATTTCGTTAATTTGGGAATAGTAATGTATATGAAATCTCAAAAATATTTTATAAATTTAACGGAAGATTTGTTAAGATTTATTTTAAGTTAACATTATATTTTATTTAAAGTTAAATTAAAGACACAAATTTAAATTATATAAATAAGTAAAATTAGGCGGCTTAAAAGTAGCAAATAATATGTCGATGCAAATTATAAAAAAATAAATAAAAAGACACTGGTTTGACTTTAAAAGAAACAAAATTGGCCAACAGATGGCGTTACTGTTCGCACTCGTGTCAATAAGGACAGTTCTCTATAGATAAGCGTTGAAAGATCTTTCAACTTCTTTGCATATAATACTGACACAGAAATTACAATAACAAAAATATCTTTCAACTTCTTTACAATAATGACACAGAAATTACAATAAAAAAATGAGGACGAGTTGTTAAAGGGCTTTTATTTTAAAGTCAGCAAATATCAATAACACATCGTAAACTGTACATCGTACATGTTACTTTTTTTATTTTAATACAGTGGAACCCCGATTATCCGAATGAATTGGGACTGGGATCGTTTCGGATTATCGGACATAGACTCCGAATAAAGAAAAACTAATTATCATGCATAGAATAAACTTTATTAAGTTTGACAAACACAGTTCAGAGTAAGTTGCAATACCATCAGGCTTTAACACAAAGTATAAAAAAATACTTAGTTTAAATTTTTTTAATATGCTCAGGACCGATTCGGATAATCGGCGTTCTAATGTAAAAAAACAAATCTACTGTACTTACATTAAAATTTTTAGGTTATCATTAAAGGTTTTCACAAATCGTAATTAAAACTAAAATTTTAATTCTTTACAGGCATAATCAACAAGACGAATATAATGCCGACGCCAGATCTTTGCGTTATCAACAACAGACTCTTCTGGGTGTTCGGATCTTTGGTCGCGTTCTACATTCCCATGCTGATGATGGTGGTGTCATTTGCGCTGACCGTTCAGCTGTTGAAACGGCAGGCGAGGTTGGCAGCGACGCCTGTACCGGGAGGTATGCAAAGAAGGTAATATATCAATGTACCATTTAAATGTCGAACGAGATTTTTATTTATTAAACTTTCTGGCTTACATAACCATTCACGTGGGCTTTGTAAATGTCCGTCTGGGTAGGTACTATTCACTCATAATATATTCTATCGCTAATCAAAATATGTTGAATATTAATTAATACACACACATATATTCATCTTATTATCTTATTTTTCATAAAAAATCCTGGCGCTCTATGCAACGGTAATCCTTAGAAAAGACTGCCCAACAAAGTAAAACACATTAAAATATAAGTATCATAGAATATTCTTGATTTTTCGGACAGGGAAGGCGATCCACCTGGTGGTAAGTCATTACTGCCCATAGACATTAGTGCTGTAGGAAATATTAACCGTCATATCAATACGCACCAATCTAGGAAACTGAGAAGTAATGTCTCTTGTGCCTGTAATAACACTGGCCCACTTACCCTTTAAATCAAATGATCATGATGTAAATTAAAAAAAAGTAAAGTAACAGCTCGTAAATTTTCCACTGCTGGGATAAGGCCTCCTCTTCCATTAAGTAGAGGGTTTGGAACATATTCCACCACGCTGTTCCAATGCGGGTTGGTGGAATGCACATGTGGCAGAATTTCGATGAATTTAGATACATGCAGGTTTCCTCACGATGTTTTCCTTCACCGCCGAACATGAAATGAATTTTAAACACAAATTAAGCACATACATATATATGGTGTTGCTTACCTGGGTGTTGAACCCGAATCATCCGTTAAGATGCACGTGTTCTAACCACTGGGGCATCTCAGCTCATGTGTACTAAAACAAAAAAGCGACCTATTTTAATATAATCACAGGTATCTTAAAATGAATAATTATAGTACTAAATCCATAGGAAGTCATATTATTTAGGCAGTAAGTAAAAAAATAATATGAATAAAAAAGCCAATTTAAAATGAACCTCGGAAAAGGTTTAATTAATGCCTTAATTAACTAATTCAGACGTGACAAGAACTCTTTAAAATGTTTTATTATTCATAAAAGCATACATATTCAGAATGTCAACATTTACACATTTCAAAGCTTAACAAGTACGTTCGTCCAGCTTTTTGAGTAATAGCTTTCATTTTGGAATCGTTGAGAACTTTAGAATGTTTCTGTTGTAATGCAGATTTTCTGAACCCGTTTCTCGTGTCACTGCTTTACTTAGTAAATGTCATTCGGCAAACTCCACTTTGGAATAAGACAGACTATCTAACTCTGGCAATTCGTAGTTTTTCTTTAGTGAATGTGTTTTGAGTTATGATCAAAGAATTTGGTAATATTTTTGTGGTCTATTAAAGTTCCTGTTATTACGCGCCCGTAAATGTTCCACTCCTGAGTTAGGTTAGAGCTTTTTCAGAACGCTGCCTCGAACTGGTGTATATATCTGCGGTAAATTTCATCTAATGCATGTTTCCTGGCTTTATTTTTCTTAATGGCAGAGTTTGAGTTGGGAAACTCGATAGTGTTGTCCCGTGGGAATATATATCTATTTTTGTCACTAGGCCATCTAGCTCAACGCAATGCTTTTTTATAAGAGTTGTGTTTTAATGCGAATACATTAGTTATTATCATAGGTAAGTAAATGGCGAAATTGACATATGTATACAACTTTTTAGTTCGCGTTGTTGACATCGTATTATTATTGCTTATTGGTGCCAGTGGATGATTCCTTACCGTCTTGTTCAGTGTTGTGCTATCGTTGCGATACAAATTTAATAAATTTGGAATACTCTTGACAAATTTAAGCAGTAATTTAATTTGTGTGTGCATGTTTTTAATAAGTTTCAATTTTTATTATGAAACATGTATTTTTTTCAATCAATCTCACTCTTGAAATATTGTAAACACTAAAATTATTAAAATGTTAATTTTTTATAGTCAATTTTCTTCATAGTCGGTCTATGATATATAAATATAATTATAATGCAGCACAATTAGGTCCAAGTGGAATATAACATACATTGTATTGTATTTTTAAATCATAATTAGTCTGTGTTATGTTTGTAAAAACATATTGCAAACAAAAACAGTAACGTTGCTTTAATATTTAAGAACTATGCAGAAGAATTTCTAGCACAATATTTTCCGATAAATTTATGATGGATCGATGTATTGACCGAACGAATATTCACAGATGTGACTTGTCACGTTTAACCAATTATCCGAGACCTTCTTTACATTCAACTTTATATTTTGCTGGCTATTTCCCGCCGCTCCATTGATTCCTTTAAATTTTCAATACTTATCATTATTTATATAATTAATATATACAATACTGCTTCGATGACAAAACAAATTAAGATCGTTTTAATCAAATTAAAATATACTATATTCAAGCTTTTACAAGCGTTTCTCACTGTCAAAATCAAAATCAAAATAAACTTTATTCAAGTGGGCTTTACAAGCACTTTTGAATCGTCATTTAACAATTAAGTGAAGCTACCACCGGTTCGGAAAGTAGATTCTACAGAGAAGAACCGGCAAGAAACTCAGTAGTTACTCTTTTTCAACATTTAAAATTTAACAAAATATGTAAAGTGAAGTTATCATAATGAGGTAACAAAAAGATAGACACAGTGACTTTCAAATTTATAAGTCTTTTGATTGGTCCTTGTCAACCGTTTTAGATAGAGCTCAGATAACCTGAAAGTTAGAAATTGTGAATCTCAATTAAGCCTGGTCAAGTGTCACCGAGTTTTTATGAGCTTCACATGTTTTTCTATTTCAACGCTGCAGTAAATGAACACTCATACTGTGTAAAATGAAATTTTGCCACTTGTTCCAGCGTGATGCAACGCAGTGAAATAAGCTCGAAATAATATTTTTAGGTAGTAAATTTCAGGGGCTTTAACTAACTTTAAATCGGAAGAAAAGTTTTATCCTGTACAATATGTCGCGTCAAAATATGTTTATAACATTGCATTGTTAAATATGTATAGTATGTCGTACTATAGAACTTGGATGTAGCATCGGTAAATTTAATATACCGATAACTGTCGATTTATACAACCACTGGAAATAGCTCCCTATCGCGCCATTCGACGCTATTCGTTGCTATAAATTCTCGCGTCAGTTCAACCCGAGACAGCAAGTGCATGTAAATCATCACGTCAAATTAACGAAATAATTAGGCCATATGATATTACAAGTTATTATGTTTGTGTAAAGATCATATTTGCATAAGAAATGAATATTGATAATTTGGGATAGCGTAGTTAATTCGGATGTGATCGGTTTTACGAATTTTGTCGATGCTACATCTAAGTTGTGTCGTTCTATACGATGATTTAATATCGTTAACATACTATGATTAAATTTACTACCGGTACCGTACAGTACAGTACAGTAACCTTTCCAACCAAAAAAACAACAATACAGAGTATTGGTTGGCGGTAGAATAAGACCAGCTGGCATAAAGCATAAATAATACTCACTCCATGTGTTCAGAATGAATTAGATCTTTTGAAATAAGTATTGTCATACTTGCCTAAAATAAGTTTTCTAAATTTGCGAGTCCGCATATACTTCTAGCATCATCTAATACATATTGTAGCAGAGCGGTAAAAGTTCCAAACCATCTTATCAAGAGACCTTTTCTCGGTGGAGTGTTACCGTACCTGTCAATATTGTATCACAAAATTTATGCTATTTGATATAATTGATTTTTTTTAAGACAGACATTCAAATTGAACAACACTATCAAATCTAGAGCAACTATTCTAGTTCGTTGTTTTACGATGCATAAAATTGAATTGGCATGCACCATTAGAGCGATTCGTTTTAAGCGGAAGGCATTTCTCATTTCAGATTTCCATTTACGTAAATTTCAACAAATCCACGAAATAAAGCTTGAACTAAACTAAAGCTGAAATAATACGTTGTTTTAGTTATTAAACTCTCATGTACTCATCCGGTTCTTTGTAAAACGCAAGTTATAGGGAACAAACGCACTGACGCTATCAAACGAAGCAGGAACACCTTTGATGCTGAATGCTTTGTATTATATGTATATAGCTTTAGATAAAGTCAGCTGTGACTCGTGAGACGTAAAGACTGTGAAGTTTATTTGTTGTCGCGTGTAATTTATTATTCCTCTGACTTTTATCTGACTTGTGACGTTTTAAGATTAAATTTAGCCAAGGTTTTAAAAACGAGAAACGACACTACCAGTTTTCACGTTCATAATTCGTATCGTGTTCGTTGCTTAAAAGAAATCTTAATTGTTTTTATGTGTGAGTTTATTAATATTAAATTTATAATAAAATTTACACACACAAAAGTATTAAAATAATACATATTAACTCAGCCATCCGTTTGAGCTGCTCTAATAAATTTTTGTTAATACACATATGGCAGATTTTCATCTAATACATCCAGGTTTCATGAAAAATAACACCTGATGTTAAGTGATCACGATAACTTAGAAATTGTCGATAATATATTAACAATTCCTCTCATTCTAAATATTGGTAACTACGATGTTATGTTCCTTGTGCCTGTAGTTACACTAGCTCACTGACCCTTCAAACTAGAACACAATAATACTGAGGATTGCTGTTTTACGAAAGAATATCTAGTATGTTAGTGGTACCTCCCCAGATGGGTTTGCACATAGTTTTACTCCCAAGAAAAAATGTTATAAAACGGGTCAAAAAATTGGATATTAAATTTAATCAAATACATGACTGAAGTTTACGGAATCAGTTGATCCATTTATCCCTCGTTTTAAAAAATGACGATAAAAACAATTCAATTCCATAATTCGACGTTCTCTTTTCTGCGGATAACAAATGTTAATGCGACGTTTTATATGACAGCTGAGACTGAAAGTAACTCCTGAATATTGTACACAAAAAGAGAAGCCATTTTTTTCGTTGACCAAAACAATTTAATAAAAATTTGTCTGGTGTGATTTTGCTCCACAGCTCTGAATATTTATATTCTATATTCGGTATTCAAATTCAAAATTAAAATATACGTCAATGATTATATACATATGAAATGATTATGAGATGATATGAGATTCTTTTTCCTCAAGAAATGTTAGACGACGACGACGACGACAAACCGTTTCAATAGAGTTTTTCTTTTAAACAACTATGACTTCACTTGATGTGACATTCACAAAGATGTGAATTATATGGAGTTCTAAAAAAAGTTTGACCTTTGTTTCTTACTTACATACTTTACTACTTTCTCGTCTGTAAAATACTTACTCTACCATAACCAGAACGTATTGACCGGAATATTATCAATGTAGTGATTTAAACATTTCATTCGTTTCAAAACCAAACTCCTATGATAAAATATGACGAAGGGAGGTTGAAGACATTTGAAATCAAATAACTGTTAAAGTGGAAATGGTAGCTGAGAGCAAGTTTCAAAAACCAAAATCGGCAGACCAGCAATTCAATAATCATAGGACTTTGGTAACTTGGCTGGTGAACTGGAAGAGTGTATATAAATGTGAAGATTGTCGTGAGAGTTTAAAACATATCATATACCTTATCATCATTGTTATACACAGCTAGAAGCTACAACGTTAACATGATTTACTTGGTGGTAGGGCTTTGTGCAACACGCCTGGGTAGGTACCACCCACTCATCAGTTATTCTTCCGCCAAAACACAGTACTCAGTATTATTGTGTTCCGGTTTGAAGGGTGAGTGAGCCAGTCTAACTACAGGCACAAGGGACATAATATCTTAGTTCCCAAGGTAAGTGGCACATTGACGATTTAAGGAATAGTTAATATTTCTTATAGCGTCATTGTCTATGGGTAATGGTGACCATTCCATCACGTGGTCCATATAGTCGTCTGCCAACCTATACCATAAAAAAAATTATGATGATAATCGCACATACAAGAAAATCTTTAATTGACCTTGAACACTCCAAGTCCAAACATTCTTATTGACAGTTGGAAAATAAATGATACCGTATATTGAACTTTGGCAATGGCCCCTGATTAATGCCGGGAATTATTCAGTTTGCCCGATCAAGTCGTTTGGACCTTAGCCAGAATATATTAGAGACACGTAGAGTTAATCAGGCGGAATGGAAATCGTTACGTAAAATTGTACTTAGGCTTTCGAGATGTGCGAGGAAATAACAATAATAATAAAAACACGAACTATTTCGTTGATGAGATTATGGTGAGGTTTAATACGTTTTTCCACTGTGTTTGGTTAGAAGTATCCTTTATCCCGGTTGGTTATTAGCTAACTTGTAAGACTAGTTTTAACCTGATATTTGAAGCTCAGATTTTGGAAAAAAAAATGTGTAAATAGGGTATGATATAAATAATGTATGCGGATTTTTCTATCAATTTTTTTTCTAAGATTCCCACTTCAACCTCAAACCTCAAACAGTACATAAATTTGTTCAAAGTCACGTCAAGTCAAAGTTAAATATCTTTATTCAATATGGAAGTGTTACACTCGCTTATTGATAGCCAAAAATTTAGCACCGGTTTGAAAATTAACACCTCGAACTTGAGAAGAACCATCGAAAGAAGCCAGTTCGTCCTCGAATTAATGTCTTTCCGATGTCTTAATGTTGGTTATTGGTTTTCTATCAGATTAAGTTATTAGAGTGGACAAGAGTGTACTTGATCTAAGCTGTGGGCTCGTGAAACTCCGAAAACTCGGACAAGACAATACTTATTAATATTGTAACTAGCAGAAGCCGCATTGGTTTAAATTTTTAACTTATTGAGTTCTCATGGGGTTTATAATTAATCTCATGCTCAGCGTTCTTTCACGTATTCACGTATTCCTTTTAAAAATATTGAGAACCTGTATGTGATAGATGAAGCACCCTAATAGAATTAAATTTTAGAAAACCATTTTTACATATTCATCAGCTATTAGAAGTACTTTTCAAATAATCTTTTTAATATTTTTATTCTGTGTAATGGATCAAAGATTCAAAGGTGCAAAGATTCGTTTTACCACGCATTTAAAATGTAGCAAGCGTTGATATTTGTGGGTAACGATGCCAACTTACTGTTTGCAAGACCGCATACCAATATTAAAAAAAAAAAAAACTGCATTTGATCATCAGTTTTATTTACATTCATAACAATACTTTTACTTGGTGATAGGGTTTTGTGCAAGCCCGTCTGGGTAGGTACCATCCACTCATCAGTTGTTCTACCGCCAAATAACAGTACTCAGTATTGTTGTGTTCCGGTTTGAAGGTTGAGTGAGTGAGTGTAACTACAGGCACAAGGGACATAACATCTTCCCAAAGTTGGTGGCACATTGACGATGTGAGGAATAGTTAATATTTCTTACAGCTTCATTGTCTATGGGTGATGGTGACCACTTACCATCAGGTGGCCCAGACGCTCGTCCGCCAACCTATACCATAAAAAAAAACATTAATCTTAGTATTGCTTATTTATATGTTTGTGCAGAAAACGCAATAAAATACGATAGATTAAAGCTGCTTTGCGCAGCCTTGATTACTAGGACGCCTTTTTAAATCCTAGCTTACGTTGTTCGCAGAGAAAAAATACATTAAAAGGGAGAAAGACAGACTAAAACTGGTCGTTGTCGATTTAATTACTTTCTACAGTCATATTTGTTTCTATTATGTATGTAATGTCATCAGTCTCAGGTCGATATTTTACTTTTATTTTTAAATTATAATTTAGTCACTTTAAGCTGGTTCTCTTTAATAATAATAATAATAATAAGTTTATTTCGCTTAATAAATATTCAATTTACATTAGGGTGCTGAGAACTCCTAGTAAGTATAATAATACCTGTATCAGGAGTTCACGCTCTTCCATAACAGTTATAGTGATTAATTGAAATAAACCATAGAAAAAAAAAGAAATAAAAAGGTAAAAAAAAGTAAAACAAAACTGTATGTGTATCTGTATGGGTATGTGCTTGAGTGTGCGCGCGCGCGCGCGCGCGCGTGTGTGTGTGTGTGTGTGTGTGTGTGTGTGTGTGTGTGTGTGTGTTTGTGTGTATGTGAGAATTCGATATTAAACTTTTAGAAGTCTTTCTGATTCTTCGTAGGTTAATTTACTTAACCACGTGCTTACGGTTTTTTTACAGTTGTATACGTTTAGTTTATAAATTTTAAGAATTTTGTTGATTTGATTATATAAATGAGCGGATAGTTTAACATAGTGATGATTTGTAAAAGCTGTTTTCGTGATATAGGTGGTAGCGATAGCATAGTCTCTTCTTTTCCTAAATTGATTTTCGTTATAAGGTAATGTTTTGTGCATTTTTATTGTTGTCTGAAGAATGTATAATTTCCGAACGGATAATAAATTACTCATCATGTACAGATTGGCAGTTGGAAATTCTTTAGGTTTAAAATACATAACTTTTAATAGAAAGCGTTGAGCTCTTTCTAGTTCAATAAATTTACTTTTTAAAGCTTCACCCCATATAGGTATACAGTATGTTATTATCGACTGTACAAGAGCAATATATATTTTTTCCAAAAGATCGTTGGGAGCAACAAATCTCGATAATTTAAAAATCCAGACAAATTTACGGATTCTGTTTGCCAAGGTTTGTATATGGGTGTACCAAGATAGGTTTTGATCAATAGTTATGCCAAGATATTTTACATATGAAATTTTGTTGATAGATCTTTAATTCATGACTTTGTGTTTTGAAATGTTTAAAAAGAACATTATTTATTTAACATTAACATTTACATTCTGAATCGGTGGTGGCTTCACTTCATATAATTGTTAAATGACGATTCAAAATTCTTGTAAAAGGATATTTGAATAAAGTACATTTTCATTTTGATTTTTAATTTTGCTATATCGATTGTGTGTTAGTTAATTTACCTGCATATTTTTATATCTTGTGTTTCGTAAATTCAAATCGTTTATAAAAAATACATTGGTAAAAAAGGCGTATTACTCGATATAAGATTTTGTAGATGTTAAAAAAGCGTGGAATTAATACCTGTTGATTTCCACGCAGGATATATTAATTTAAATAATTGTATTAACTAACATGACTTTTTATTTTTAAACGTTGAAAAAGAGTAACTACTGACTTTCTAGCCGGTTCTTCTCGGTAGAATCTATTTTCCGAACCGGTAGCCTCACCTTCAAAAGTGCTTGTAATAGCCCACTTGAATAAAGTTTTTGATTTTGATTTTGTGACAATAACCTTATAACTAATTAATAATAATTAATATGGTAGATTTGGTAGATACTTGAAAACATAAAACGTAACTAAACATACGTATACAAGATAACAAAAATACACGCCGTCTTAATAAATTTTGCGTTCTGAGACTTGTATCTAAGAAAGTGCCATGTTTAGAGTGTACACTTAAAAATATGTATATAATATTTACAATCGCAGGCAATTAAATGGATTTTTTCTATTGACAAAATGCTTTCAAACGACTCTGATAACTTTTGATATCGCCCAACGAGTTTAAAGTATCGAGTTTCAATATCAAAGTACACTTTGAAACGCTGAAATTTAAACGATTTCCTCTTACAAAGTCTTGAAGCGTCGACTCGAATAAAATAAAATACGACAGTACCTTTGTAAACTTTTAAAAGTTACAAATGAAAATATTCGTATTTCAGGAGTAAGACTTTCGCAATAAATTCATTCCCATATATATTATTATCAAAGTATAATTTATCTTCACGTAAACATATATAAACTTATCCAACTGATGCATCATTGCCAAATATATTTTCAAGTACGAAAAAGTTTTTATTTATCGAATTATTTATGAATCTATGTTAAAAATATATGGAACGTTTGGAATACCAATCGCTTGAAACCTTGTCGCATTAAGCATTTATCTTGTTCGTATAAAAGAAAATATTCCATCGTCTATAGGTATTGTCAAATTCATAAATGTTAAGAGATAAAACAAATATCAAAACTTCCTACACGAATTATATTTATTGTTACTGTGATATAAAATTCGCTTATTGTTATGCTTGTGTTGAAATTTCTGCTCCATATGTGAGTGTAATCTTATATGTTTTATAACTTTTTGTATCTTATCTAATTTGGTAGTAAGGCATTGTGCAAGTCCGTTTGAGTAGGTACCAAACACTCATCAGATATTCTACCGCCAAACACGGTACCTAGTACTATAATTGTGTTCCGATTCGAACGGTGAGTGAGGAAGTGTACCTACAGGCAAGGGATAGTTTCTAATTGCCAAGGTTGGTGGTGCATTGTCAGTGTCAGGAATGGCTAATATTTCTTATAACGCCAGTGTCTATGGGCGGTTGTGATTACTTACCATCAGGTGTCATATATGCTCGTCCACCAACCAATGCCAAAACAAAAAAACTCTTCTTATGTAGTCTAATCGGGTTGGTGGAATGCACATGTGGCAGAACTTCGATGAAATTACGTTCGTTCGTACGTACGTAATGAATTATAAACACAAATTAAGCAGTTATAGTGGTGCTCGCCTGGGTTTGACCCCGCAATCATCGGTTAAGATGCACACGTTCTAACCACTGGGCCATCTCAGCTCTTGGTATTAATATATGCAGAATAATTAATTCAAGGTCAAAGTATTGGCAAAGCCTAATAAACTATACGAAGTCTCGATATCGGGGTGTAATAAAATATAATGTATGCTTGTAGATCGTAAAATACATATTTGTATTATATTGTTCAATTTGTTTTATATCTTTCTGTGGAATTATGATGAAAGGAATGATTCGATCCTAAAATTTCTATTGGGTCTCTGCCTAGGAACAAAAAGAATAGCCGATATGACGCTAACGTACATATACATTACATAGTTTGTACACTTACTTGTTGTTGTTTTTTGTACTAGATCTTTTAACCTACGCTACGGATTTTAATGCCACTTTCATTGATAAACAGAATGATCGAAGAGTAAGGTTTATATGTATAATACAGGCATATCATAGTTGTCACGGTAGCATGCGTAAGAAATCCCGTGGCGTCCGCGGAAAGACGGAGAGGGTACCGCTGATTTTTTAGTGGGTAAACCCGGTGTGCTTGGGCGCACTCGGCGTTTAGGGCTCCGGGGAGTCTCGCACACCTCCTCACTTTCCATCACGTGGGGCAAGCGCGTAATGCGTTTTTCCAGTGAGAAAAAAAGGCATATCATAGTTGAGAATGGTCGGGAAAATCGGGAAATTTTCTTTTTATTCTTGTTCTTTAATCAAAAGTTGCATATGACCCTTATTATACCAAGATGGCCCAGTGGTTACAGAAACACGTGCATCTTAATGATTGCAGGTTCAAACCGAGGCAAGCACCACTGAATATTTACGTGCTTATTTTGGTGTTTATAAATGATCTCGTGATCGGCTGTAAAGGAATACATTGCGAGGACACCTATGTTTCTAATTTCATAGAAATTCTGCCACATGTGTATTCGACCAACCCTCATTGGAACAGCGTGATGGAATATGTTCCAAACAACCTTCTCCTCAAAGGAAGAGGAGGCCTTAGCAAAGCAGTGGGAAATTTGCAGGCTCTTGTATACTAGTGTGAAGCCGGCAAGGAAGCTAGTGCTTATATGTATAAAAATGAAATATCAATGCCGAACTCATCACTAGATCTCCGAAAATATTGGCCCGATTGATCTGAATCTTTAGTTCCGATGAACTTGAGGATGCGGCACATTTTGCGATGAAAACGCTCATTGTGAAAGCATATTGAAAGGCGAGAAGTGAGAGGTAACTTTGAATATTCTCTTTCAGTACAAAGTTGGATCGGATTATTAAATAAGAAAAGCCTTTAATTGACACGACCGTTCAAAACGGAACGGATAAGATAGGCTGTAATTGACACGTGATAGAAAAAGGGCGATCTCTAGTTCAGGAGAAGGCTTTGTACAAACCTGTGAATATTGAAGATTGCGAAAAAATTGCAAAATTTATGAAAACGGCTGTGCGTGCGTAAATGTGTCAATCACATAAATCGTCTTCATAAAACGTAGAAAAATGCGTGTTCTTTCGATTTCAAAGTCGGAAAAGTGAGTCATAAACTAGTATGGTACCGTTTTTGCTTGAAAAAGACAAACATAGAATACATAATACATATCATTTACAATTTAATAAAATAAATTAAATATATATTTAAGAAAATGCTTAATCTTGGAGAAGATGACAATTGACTCATTGAAAGCATTATAAGTACTAGTAATACTGTAACAAACATATTATCTATAAACATTGAACAAACAATGTAATCATGAATCAAATCACTTCTGTTTAATATGAACACAGTGTGAAACATAGAAGTTTAAGATCTCTTTTGAAGTCCCGCGTAATTCTGTTTCGTGTACACTTTACGACACCTCGTAGGGTTGCTACATTATCATCATTACATCGTATAAAACAAAGTCGCCTACCGCTGTCCGTCCCTATATATGCTTAGATCTTTAAACTTTTACATCGGGTTTTGATGCGGATATATTTAGTAGATATATTAATTCAAGAGAATATTTTATATGTAAAATACATACACAATATAGTAGAGAAACCCTGATAACAATTATTTACGCTTAAATTGCAAACGCCCTTCAAGATAATTCAAAATAAAGTAGTAAAGCGTTGTCCACCTTAAGAAGGTCCATCTCTTAGGACATACCCACAATATTAATTTTTTATCAGTTACTTCCTACGAGAAATACTTAAAAAAGAAGCAATTTTTAGCTGTTTAACATTAATCCTTATCCAATGAAGTACCTCAGATACATTGTGTATTGAATAAAGATCAATACAGCCCTTTGGAGCATATAATTTTAATGAATGTTTTCAAAGATATTACAGATGAAAAACAGAATAAAAACTCTAAACGTACTAAGACATACTGACGTATTATATTTAATATCAGCTTTGCACCCACGTGAAACTGAGGCGGTCGCTAGTATACTATATACCTACTTATTATTTATTATATGGAATACCGTACTATAGGGTTTCAATTTCGTCTTTGGATTTGCATATATTAGACTATTGTTCTACATATATTTTGCGTATATTACGATTTGATAAATATATAAGATTTCGCAATAAAGTACCGTTTTATAGTGTGGGTCGTTGTCTGGATTTCATTAAAGTGGAGATCAAGTCTTGCTCAGGCATAAACTTCCTTTTCTCGAAGCCATTCAGGGCAATTTGGAAAACGTGTAACTTCGTTTCGGACAAGATAGAAACTGGACTTTTATGGCACCAAAATAATGGCTCACTATTTTTCCAAATTTCTCTAGTAGTCACTCAATGACCGATCATCAAAGCTCTATTAAAAATAAAAATATTTATTATTATTATTATTATATGAAAATTATAAATTAATGTCAGTCAATGTATGTTTGTTTGTATGTCATATACTTATCAGTTGAATGACATTGATATCAAGATATAATTACACAAATCATCCATTAACTACTATCACCAACATTATTTAATGCAATCCGCCAGCGCAAACAATTTGAGTAGACCAAAATATAAGTACTTCCAAGCCGCTTTGATATCGATTTAGTCTTTGACATCTCTAATTTAATACACATAGTACTGTCGATGAAGCCCCGCAAAACTAATAATCCTTGAAAAAAAAAGTTAAGCATTCCATGGAATAATATAGCAGCTTATATTACAATTTTATTTTCACATATTATAACTCTTACTAGACAAAGTACAACATTGTAACTTTTATAATGTACTGATGTTCCTACGTTATTATCACATAGTAGTAAGATTAAAATACATCGTAACACAATGGTACAGCCAACATCAACTGGATCTATACAAAAGCCTTTATCTTCGTTTTACAAAAGGAAAAGTTTGCAAATTCATGCAGTGACGTGACGAGGGGAATTAATGACTCTGCAAAAGTAATATGTTGTATTTTAAGTGAAGTACGCTTGTGCTCACAGTGTATCGAGTTTATTCATGAAGTTTATAAAAAACATACTTCAGTGAATATAAATGTTTTGCGTGACTAAGCGAGTTTGATTACATACATGCTATTACGTATTGTTATTGATAGATGTTGCAGTAAAATTATGGAGTACTAAAGAACCGGCTTTGTATCATTGCAATGCTGATACTATATATACTCAGTGGCGGCATTAACCAATTAGCCCAGTCATTTAAGACAATTAATTCATTATAATTCCAAAAGTTTTCAAATTTTTATATAAGGTCGGGAATGGTATTAAAACAAACTATAAAATTTTGCAACCTGTTCTGCGTCCCGGAACATTGTTAAAAATGCAATAAATGATAATTTGCTCTGTTCTTGACACCAAAATTCCAAAAGTTCTGCAAAGTTGGAGTGGTGTTAAATATATTATTTTACATCACGTGTCAAATTTGCAACCAATTTAAGTATACGGAACATTTTTTGTTATTAAAAATTAATGTTTTTCTTTATTAAACTGAAGGAAAACGTTCCAAAAGTTCTGCAAATTTGACAGATGTATCGGAAAAATATACCGAACGATTGTCTGAATTTGCAACCTTTTATGTTGACCGGAACAGGTTTATTTATAATTCTTTTTAGTTCGTGGTCATTTTTGCGAGTAAGCTGGTCTCGGAATAATTACAAAAGTTTTGAAACTTGGTTGCAAACTTCAAAAACATCTATTCTGATGCATTTACAAATTTGCAACCTCATACGCGATCCGGAACTTAATGCAATTTGCAAAAATGTATTTTTTTTATTTTTTCACCTTCAAGAAAATTTCAAAAGTTCTGCAAATCGAGGGGACTGTTTAATTTTGGGATTAATGTCAGTATTTGAATTTGCAACCATATCCGGAATTCGGAAATATTTTTTTATCACATTCACGCAAAATATTATTTCCGTACACATCGCTGTTATATATTCAGGGCCTAACTATTGTGCTATATGAAGCATTTAATATTTTTCAGCATGCTTCATCAACAATTTATTCTACTATTCAATTTTTCATTATCTTTTAAAGGTACTATGGATCCCCCTAGTTCATCTTTCTATTAATGTAAAGTCGTCTCTCAAATAAATCAATACTATACCATTCACATGCTAATTAATCATTGAAATTGTTTGTAACAAAATTTGTTTCTAACAGATGTTAGTATAGTACTATTTTCAACCGACTTCCAAAAGGAGGAGGTTATCAATTCGTCTGTATTTTTTTTTTTTTTTTTTTTTGTGTTTGTTTTATGTTTGTTACCTCATAACTTTTCATTGGGTGGACCGATTTTGATAATTTTTTTTTTTGTTTGAAAGGTAGTGCTTCCCGTGGGGTCCCATTTTTTTTATTTTTTTTCCGATGATGGTATCCATATGAAAACGACATAAGTCTTAAATTTGCATTATGTATATGCGCGACAAATAGGTGAATAACTGAAAATCACGTTAACCAATTTTGATAATTCTTTTTTTATTATAAAATATATACTTCAAGGGTAATTTGGTGAAAGTTTGGTAAGGTTCTGAGCACAGGATCCATGACAAAGTAACGAAACGGAAGGGAACGGAACAATTCTGCGGAGCACGTTAGCGATACTCGGTCGAATCTTTTATTTATAGGTTATTTGGATATTTGAGTCACCTTCTGTAATGTGGTTATGTTTATGTAATTATCATAGTCGAATATTATAATCAACTAGCTACCCACCCCGGCTTCGCACGGGTGCAAAACTGATACTAAATATACTACAGAATTTGTTTATATACGACATCACATCGAAAACTTCTAAAATTATGAGTGTTTCTTTACTATATTGTTCATGTATTATATACACAAACCTTCCCCTTGAATCACACTATCTTTAAAAAAAAAAACCGCATCAAAATCCGTTGCGTAGATTTAAAGATATAGGGACAGAGAAAGCGACTTTGTTTTATACTATGTAGTGATGGAACTCCTATACGGCTCGCAGTTAGGGTGCGATATGGGGCAGAATTTCTTACTATCTTTAATCAAATTTTGTGAATGTGATGTGATGTCATATGATGTACGAAATATAGTTGGTCTTTTTCAAAGTTTTTTTGCTGAGTTCGATTACAGCTCTTTCGAGGGATCCTTGTAGTTTACGCCGCGTGACGTATTAAATCCGCATTTTCGAAAGTCTATTTTTGCTTTATTCGCAAATTTCCTTTGAAATTGTCCTCGAAGTAGTTTCTGACTCATATAAACGGAACGCTTAATCTATCCATATTAAAAAAAATTAGTTAGTCAACATCAGCTTCACTTAAAATCAAAAAATAAATAAAATTTTAACAAAAAGAAAAACCGACTTCAAACAAAACACTATTTTAAAACAAATGAATATGCACGAAAAAATAATAAAAATAATTGCGTATTCAACATATTTTTTAGAGTCTTCCTAAGTTAAATGAAATGAAAAATATTAGACTACTTAAAAGTCGATTAACGATTATATCATGTAGTTATAATTATTGTTATATTTGGAGTCGGTGTCAGCCAATAAAACCCTACAGTATATCTATCAAAAAACAATACGAGAATACTTTAACAAATATGTTTTTTACAAATTACCTTTTACACAATAACGTACTGGATCAATCAAGGGGCTCGTATCGCTTCTTTCTTTTGATTGTTGGGGCAAGGGCACCGTGGCTGACACCGGCTCCAAATATGCCAATAACTATAACTACATGATATAATCGTTAATCGACTTTTAAGTAGTCTTATATTTTTCATTTCATTTAACTTAGGAAGACTCTAAAAAATATGTTGAATACGCAATTATTTTTATTATTTTTTCGTGCATATTCATTTGTTTTAAAATAGTGTTTTGTTTGAAGTCGGTTTTTCTTTTTGTTAAAATTTTATTTATTACATGACAGGTGATTATGCCAAAAATAAACGTGTACGCCGGTACGTATTTTTTGATTAATAAAACGAATTGAACCTACGCATTGTCGTCCATTAATGTTTACTTACCTTTCTTACGAATATTTAATATCCTCATACTTTTTTCTATACTTTTTAAATACTTATTATGTCTAGATTAATTTTTTCAACGGTAATAAAATTAAAAAAGTCGATTTATGCAAATAACACAAGGTTCCGGGTCTTGTGCGAAGTTGCAAATTTCAATAGTGGTATCGATCCCAAAATGAGACCAAGGATAACAAAATGCGAAAAATCGATTTTTGCAAAGAACACAAAGTTGCGGATCTCATGTGGGGTTGCAAATTTTAATACTGACATGCACCTCAAAGAAATAATCATTGGCTCGATAAGCAAAACTTTTGCAATTTTTTCGAAAATGAAAAATGCCGTAAAGTTAAATTTCCGACATCACACAAGATTCCGGATAGCGTGAGAGGTTGCAAATTTCAATACTAACATTAATCCCAAAATTAAACAGTCCCCTCGATTTGCAAAACTTTTAAAATTTTCTTGAAGGTAAAAAAATGAAAAAATTACATTTTTGCAAATTGCTTAAAGTTCCAGATCACGTATGAGGTTGCAAATTTGTTAATGCATCAGAATAGATGTTTCCGAAGTTTGCAACCAAGTTTCAAAACTTTTGTAATTATTCCGAGACCACCTTACTCGAAAAAATGACCACGAATTAAAAATAATTATAAATAAACATGTTCCGGTCAACGAAAAAGGTTGCAAATTTATACAACCGTTCGGTATATTTTTCCGACATATGTGTCAAGTTTGCAGAACTTTTGGAACGTTATTATTCAGTTTAATTAAAAAAAACATTAATTTTCAATAACAAAAACTGTTCCGTACACTTAGATTGGTTGCAAATTTAATACGTGATATGAAATAGTATATCGAAAACTTCCCTAAGTTTGCAGAATTTTTGGAATTTTTTTCACGACCATACAGCCAAAATTAATTTAATTGCAATTTTAACAATGTTCCGGACTGCGGACAAGGTTGCAAAATGAGATTTATTGTCGTCCCAATGTACCATTCACTTGACCGAAGTTTGAAAACTTTTGGAATTATAGTTAAATTTTCGATTTTGAATGTCTATAATGACTGGACTAAATAGGCTAAGTAGGCTGATCTAGAGGGGCGACAAATTTAGCCCAAATATGTTATTATCTTACAGAAATTAAAAAAAAAGCTTATAATTATATGTATACATATAACGTTCGTAATCCGTATAGTCGTCAATACATAGTGGGTTTGAAAAATAATCTAGTAACTCACAGAAATATCACCTAGTCTATAATTATGCTAATAATGGAAAAAAAAACCGATGTAATGAGGATAGAACACAAATCATAAATGTTGCAAAAAAAGTAGGGGCGGTGGCTAAAAGTTGAATAGCCTACTAACCCACTCGCGGCAGATTTGTATAGGTATACTGCAAAATGTCTTAAAACTGTGTTCACTGTTTATCTAGTCATTCTTTATTATATTGTGCATGTATATAAACCTTCCTCTTGAATTGATCTATCTATTTAAAAAAACCGCTTGAAAATCCTTTATTTTCACTCGCATATGATAGGTTGTCAAACCTAAGGATTATTGTATGAATCATTATATATCTATCATATTTTGTGGTTTAATTAATTAAAAAGGAAAAAAATCCACTTCAATGAAAATATAAATTGCTTGTTCTATTGAAATAAATCGTGTATATTGGAGTAAAATTAATTTGGATTCGATGTCTACAATTTTTATTAAGATACGCGAGACAAAAGAAATATTGACGAACGTACTCTTGAAATTTCGATCTCAACAAATCGGGCTCGATACAATAACTTAAAAATTCAAAGTTAATAAGGTCACATCTTATTATATTCAGAAATATGTAAATGATAGTCATTTTACGAATTTTGTGTTCAAAAGAATGGATAGAATGGGAGATTCTATTTCAGGAGTAGTACACTTTGTCATAACCAGTTATGTATCCACTTAACTACCTAAGCTGAGCTGAGATGGCCCAGTGGTTAGAACGCGTGCATCCTAACCTATGATTGCGGGTTCAAACCCAGGCCTTTGTTTATAATTCATCTCGTCCTCGGTGGTGAAGGAAAACATCGTGAGGAAACTTGCATGTGTCTAATTTCATTGAAATTCTGCTACATGTGCATTCGCATTGGAACAGCTTGGTGGAACATGTTCCAAACTTTCTCCTAAATGGAAGAGGCGGCCTTATCCCAGCAGTGGAAAATTTACAGGCTGTTACTTTACTACTTTAACGATCTAATAACTGACTTGTTATAGCACACAAAAAAGGACCCGCTGAGTTTCTATCAGCTCTAGGTTTTTCCTTTTCCGAATCAGTAGTAGTGCTTAATTTGACTATCAATAAATAAGTCTAATGCTTCTATATTGAATATAGGAATTTGAGTTTAAGTTTGACTTTAGATATCCTTTAACTGAACTCTGGGTTTATGGAAAAGAATGAAGATGTGTGAGGTTTGCTAATATATCCGGTCTTCTATGATAGTGACTACTGAAATTAGTTAGGAGGATAATGTTGACTTTGATCGTCATTAACTTTGAATTTACTTTTATAGCAGAAGAACCAAGATATCTCTCGTACCAAGTTGATTTCAAATAAATTCTGAAATTATGTAACAGGTACTTTTTGGGCACTATTATGGTAAATATTATTAATATAATGTTTTCTTTTATTAGACAATGTGGGGGTTTCGATAACGGGTCCTTGCAGTGCGTCAGGAGGCTGGGAGCCAGAAGTTCACCAGATCTCTCTCCGGGTACCAACGTATCAAGACAGCTGACCTGGAGAGTAACATCCACAACACGGTAAATATTTCATTAAAGTCATATGTTTATTCCCAATATAATATCAGAACCATCTATGTCGTGAATCAGAGAAGTCAATAGATTTTTCTGCTCTAAGTAACGCACTTTTTTTTAGTTATTTTATTTAATTTTTAATCGTTTGTCTCGTTTACCTACATACCGTAATTTATCACCAGATGTGACTAGTTTGTAATGACGATTCAAAATCCCTTAGGCTCTATTCGAATATGGTATGAGTATTTTGATAGATAAAATATAGACAAAGTTACCGCTGATAAATTTAATGTTTATCATAAAATCCATGTTATACACACAATACTAAATCCACACTTTTTTATCTTGTTGTTTGTAAATACTATAGAATGTTGTTTGTTAACTTAACAAACTTTTGAATATAATATTTATTATAGTAAAAATATCTGCGGGATATTGTTGCTCAAGGAAGGATTTATTGACTTTGCGAAATCGGAAACTTTGTCTTACAAGTTTGTCTTCCTTTATTGTGTTTATTATACGGCATTTGTGCTTCATTATCAACCATATTTTTCTTTTTCTGTGAAAAAAAAACAAAAAAACGCCCTCATGAGTCAGATGATGGTATGTGGTCACCACATAGAAGTGGGTTCGGTATAAACTGTTAATCATTCCTTACATCCCCCAATGCCGGACTCTCTTGGGAATTAGGATGTTAAATCTTGGGTTTGTAGTTAAATTTCATTCACTTTTAGATCTGAACACATGACTGGCGGAAGAATATGTGCCTGTCAAGTACTTACCCTGGTAGATTTGTACATAGCCCTACCAAAAAGTGACCTGAGGTTGAATAACTATATGTAAACGGTAATGCTATCTGTTTATATATTGTAAACTATAAAAGTTTATTTCTAAATTTCCCTAGAATCTGGAGTCTAGATCCAACATTACAAATAGTCCATGGTGAAATTAAAAAAAATTGTGTCAATAAGACTCTTTGGATTTGACTATGGCGTCTCCATTTTTTTAAATTAATTCGAAATTCAAATGTATTTTGTGTGTGAACGACGCTGATGCAATGTGTCTTTCAGCTTCTTCAATACAATTGATTGTATGAGATTCTTTATTCAATCGTACTTAAGGATCATAATAAAAATCAGTGATTCGTTTTTCATGGCACTTAAGAGAACTTCATGTCCACATTTAGCTAGAAAGCTATTTGATCTTCTTATTGAAATTTTATTAGATTCAATCAGTAAGTACCATTTGTCTTTTTAATGTCAAATATTTAATTAAATTTTCCTTTTTAAGAGGAGTTTCTATTTTATCAAATAAAAGTAATAAAGGTGTATTTTGTCTGATAAAATATGACACTATACATCCTCCTTTCTCGGAAAAAAATTCAAGGTAAAATGTCATATAATAAATCTTCGTGTTCAAATAATACTTATATTATAAATGTGAAAGTAACTCTGTCTGTTTCTCGTCACCGAGCCAGTGAACCGACCCTAAAGAAATATGACATAGAAATACCTTGAATAAGGACATTGGCATATAAATTATGGTATCAACGAGAAATTACGGAATCAACTGAAAAAATAAATTTGACGGTACGAATCACATAACTTTATCAAAAGCACTCGGAAATAACAGTATAATCGTGGTACATATATTGTGAAATCGTATGTTTTGATACACTAGAAGTTTAAACTTAGCTTGAAGGAAATATGATAATCATTTCTCATAATTTCTTCAAACTCCATCCAATCCGTTGATTTTCATGCAGGATAAATATCTTAATTGTATTTAATTACCCAACGTTAACTGGTAGGAAATATTAATTAGGCACTGAGTTTTATGTTTATTTCTCCATGCATTCCGAACCGGTGGGTAGCCTTACATTTAATTGAATTCGATGAAATTCTGATTCCAAATTATTCACGTAAAGAACGTTTGAATTTTTTTTTAAACTGAATCCACAAGTAAAGATAGGGATCCTGTTAGTATAAGTACATTCCACACTTATTTTATTTTGTGCTTTTGTTATACTTTATGCTTAAAATATAAAGCTATATTTAAAAAAGCATAGGTGTTTTGCATAAGTGTTTTTGGTGTTAAATTAAATATTGATGCTTAATATTTAGCAGTAGAACAAAACATAAATGTTTCAAAAACATGGGGCTAAGTTAACTCGTAGATAATATTACTAGACTTAGTAGGAGTTCTAAAATATGGCGTACTTAGTTTTTGAAAAACCATCTGGATAGGAACTGTGCACTCATTGTATATTATACCGTCAAAGCCAGTGTTGTAAAGTTACCATTTTTAAGGTTGATAGCGCTTTGGCTATTCAAGATATGATTAATATTTATTATAGAGAATATAACTCAACCACATACCACGAGATGCCCTATATACCTATTTTTCCTTTCGCCCAGGACGCAACGTAACAAAATTGGCATGAGCGTATCTCAACCGCAGTTGAGTTATATGAATGGTTGCGGCAACGGTACGGGGTCAGGGTCAATGAGGAGAGGTCGAGATGTTGCCACACAGACTCCACCGAGCATAGCAGCCGAGACGAGACGAGCTCGACTGATTCCACTGAAGCTGACTCTGGCAGCACCAAATGCCCTGTCTCTAAGGTTGGTAGTATAAGTTTTTAAAGTATTATACTTCGTAAGTATAAGTAATCTTGAATTATCAGTGAAAATATAATTATTACTACATCATTCGCTAACCTTCGCGTTTATTCTACATATTTTTAGGATTTTCGAAATCTATAACGGGTTCTGTTTTGGTTCAATTTCATTGTAAGCTTTATTAATAGTATTTTCGCCTTCTAAAATTAATTACAAGCAATTTAGAATCCTCTTTAATTTTTTGCACATCTACAGCTACAGTTTTTCAAAATTAGATTATAACTTCTAAATGTAGCCATCGTCTCATAATCACTGGGACAAAAATTGACTTACGCTATTAATATATAAGATAATAATAATTTTAAATCTTGTACAAAATACATTCTTACGATAACACTGCATATGTAAAAACAGTGAGTCGTTGTCAACGCCTACCTCAAACAAACATTGATTAATTATAGTTTAGATTTCAATAAAAAAATGATTCCATGTGTTTACATGCGTTTGCGTGTATATGTATGTGTTAACGTGTAAACATGTGGATGATTAATTTCAGAAATATATTCGGTAAAAAAAAATTAGACCGTGTCTCGGCAAACGTAGTGTAGGACGTCCTCAGGTACGGTGGATTTACGCAAGACGGCTGGTAGGAGCTGGTAGGCGTGTAGAGGCCTCTGTCCAGCAGTAGACTAAATATATGGTGATGATGAAAAAAAGTTAGCTTCATTTCGATTTTCTTACGTATATTGTTGGACATTTAATGTATTCTTTATTTTTTCTTATGATAACTAAATACATATTAAGACACTAATTTAATTTCAAAAGATACCTAAATGTTTTTTACTGTTATTTAATTTCGGTTTAAAATAAAGATACCAACTTTACATGCGTATATTATATTTCTCAAGAGACGATGATAGGAAGAAATTCTACCTAAGCAACTGAGATTACCTTATCTGAAATTACATTTTTAGCAAGACGTGCCGTCGGATGAAGTAAAAAGAAATTTGTTTACTGAATAAACGTAGAATAACATTCGTTCTTTAATTATCACTACGTAGTATAAAACAACGTCGCTTTCTCTGTCCCTACATCCCTATATAAGCTTATATATAATATAATCTTTAAAACGATGCAACGGATTTTGATGCGGTTTTTTTTTATAAGGATTTCGTATATAACACATAGACAATATAGTAAAGAAACACTTATAATTTTAGAAGTTTCTAATGTTATTTCGTAAATAAACAAATTCTGTAGTATATTTAGTATCAGTATTGCACCCGTGCGAAGCCGGGCTTGTCGCTAGTTATTATTAAACCATAATACGTTTTTTTACATGAAATAATGAAACCATGGAATGATTAGTCAAAGATCTACTTCTATTCAGGAAAGGTTTCATATTAATTTGTAACGCAGTCCTTAGAAAAGGATATTACGAGATTTCCTCTAACGCTCTCTGGAGACTACGACGTTTTCTTCACCACACAACACAATGAATGAAAACGATAGTAGAATAAATCAAAATATACTTTATTAAAGTAGGCTTTCACAAGCACTTTTGGATCGTCATTTTACAAATATATTAAGTGAAGCTATCACCGTTCGGAAAGTAGATTTCACCGAGAAGAACCGGCAAGAAGCTCAGTAGTTACTCTTTTTCAACATTAAAAAATACAGTCAGGTTCGGTAGTTACAATTATATATGTTAATATACCTTCTTTACCATACATGTATTATTGATGTTAGTATTGCATTAACAACATTTTCTATTTAGTTTTGATAATAGTATAACCTTTTTGCACGAAAAACATTTTGAACCTGAAATGAATTAATTATAACTTTGTTACCAATTAAGCGATACGAATGGGCTCTGAGTATAAATACTTGAGCCTAATTTTGCGGTTTTGTTACCAAACTATTCCGAATGAAGATTTAAATAACTTTTGTAATTTATTTTCGTCGCTCGGAATATTCGGTTCTGTGATTCCAATTAGTGTCATTAAATTAAGACTATTTTATTTTACAATTATATTACAAAAATGTAATTTCAAAAGTTGATTTGAAGGAAAATATACCTTTTTTAAAGATTTTGTAATAAATGACCAAATGACTCGAAGGCGTGCAGCTTTAGCGATGATTGCGAATTAAGAACCATCACCATTGCATTATCATGTGCGTGATTTGTGTGATTCGTATCTGGTGCTCGGTGGTGAAGGTAAACATCGTAAGGGAATCTGCATTTGTCTTATTTCAATGAAATTCTGCCACACGTATATCTACCGCATTGGAGCAGCGATGTTGATATAAGCTTTGAGACTTCTCTTTAAAATGGAAAGGTGGCCCGGCAGTGGGACTAAAGAGGAATTGTCATAATGTATTTTAATCAGTTCCATTTTTAAAATGCAGATTATTTTTAGTGGTCTTAAAAGGTAACTTCGTTTCTCTGATAATACATTCAAAAAATAACGATCATTTGAAGTTAAGTATTGCAGTTTTACTCTTAATTTTTCGCAAGACGATTTACGACAATTTCATTTTGGAATTCTTTAAAAATTCACGAACACACACAACATTGTTTCAACTTATTAATTAGAGAAAATTAATTTCGTCGCCAACAATGCGTTAAAGACGAAAACGTTTCGTTCTTCAAGACGCAACTCAGGGGAGTTGTGATTATATTTAATGTCTTACCCTCGTTGAGATTTATGGCGGGAGTTGTTCGTGATACAAAACATTTCACTTACAATGGTTAGGTAACAACGCATAGTTTTGGTGATATTTGTAAAACCCGAAACACTAAAAGAGGAGATTTTCGTAATGTCTAACAAAATAAATACTACATCAGTATACATTTAATCTCATCGTGAAAACATCGTGAGGAAACCTGCATGTGTCTAATTTCATCGAAATTCTGCCACGTGTGCATTCCACCAACCCGCAATTGAACAGCGTGGTGGAATGTGTAACAAACCCTCTCAGACGAAATTTCTAGGCATTATTCTCGATAACAAACTGAATGGAATTTGTCACTCTGAGCATGTTATTAAAAAATGTGAAAAGGCTATTAACGTCCTTAGAGCAGTCTCAGGAGTCTGGTGGGGAGCTCACCCCTATTCTCTCAAACTACTGTACAATGCAATAGTTCGTAGTCATTTAGACTACAGACTGTTTGTTTGACTTAGAACCCCTAAGTAAATCCGTGTCTGAAAAACTGAACAAAATTCAATACAAATGCCTCAGAATAGTCATAGGAGCTATGAAAACTACTCCCACTAACGTTCTGCAATTTGAATGTGTTGATCCTCCGCTTCAACTGAGAAGACAATTTTTATGCGACCGTTTTGTAGTAAAATCTTTACAGTTATCCTCTCATCCTCTTTGGTCCCATCTAAGTGAACTGTCCCAACTCTGCATTCGCTCTAGAAGTCCTTCCTTATTATTAGATAGTTTCTTAAAATTTACAACACTCCCACACCCTATCTTAAGGTTCCAGTCAAATCCTCTTTTTTCCACTCCATTCAGATCTCTAGTCTATAATCCATCTATTATTACAGATCTTGGTCTTGTTAAAGGGGCCTCTGATTCATACTCTAAATTTTAAAGATTTCTTCATCAAAATTGGTCAAATCATTTACTTATATTTACTGATGCCTCTAAACTATCCCCTGACAGCTGTGTCGGCTCAGCCTGTTGGATACCCAAATTCAAAATTGTTCTTCAATTTAAATCCCCTCCTGAAACATACATCTTTTCTGGTGAAGCAATTGCAATTTTAGAAGCCATCCTTTTTGCCCACTTCCATGACCTCAAACACACGTTAATTTTGACAGACTTTTTGAGTTGTCTGTTGGCTATTAAGGAAAACCCGTTTCGTAGTAGTCGAAAGTTTTTCATCATCCTTAAGATTAGGGAAGCATTGTTTTCTTGTCATCAAAAGGGGTTGGAATTATCGCTTGTCTGGATACCAAGGCATTCTGGTATTCCCGACAACGATACTGCAGATTCGTTTGCTAAATCTGCTATAACAACTGGCTCTCTTGATCACTTTAAAAATTCAACTCAAGACTTGTGTGCTCTAGCGAAAACTCATCTTGTTAAATCCTGGAACTCTGATTGGGAAGTATCATCAAAATATAAAGGTAGATTTTACGCAACTCTACAACCAGGTATTCCAAGGCGTCCTTGGTTTTCTCATCACAGGCAAGCTAAACGTTGGGTCACCACAACTATCTGCCGTTTACGCCTTGGACATGCATGTACGCCCGTTCATCTTTGTAAAATTAGAGTGAGAGATCACTCTTTGTGTGAATGTGGCCTTGACGAAGGTTCCTTATCCCATATACTGTTTTCTTGCCCCAAACTCCTCCATCCTGTATACGACGTTCTCCCTCCCAAAGTTCCTCGCCCTATTAAAGTTGAATGTTTGTTAATGTGTGTGTTTAGTCCACTTTGTAAATTTTTATGTAAATATATTGAGCGTAATAAATTTAAGGTGTAAATATTTTTGTGATCGTTCTTATTTGATGTTTTAATAATCATTTTATATATTTATCTAATTATGTATATATTATTGTATTGTTTTAGGTTATGGGTTAACAGAGAGTCCACTACTATTGTGCCCTTAAAATTAATTTAAGCCTGCAATCTCGACTGAAAAAAAACAAACCCTCTCTTTAATGGAAGAGGAGGCCTTAGCCCAGCAGTGGGTAATTTTCAGGCTGTTACTTTACTTTACTTTTATACACTTAATTTATGCCAGAAGACTCAGAGAACTTAGGAAAATATTTTACCCGTTTTTTTTTTTTAAGTTTCCTTTTTTTGTTCCTACATGGTCGAGCATCACAGAGTATGCCGAAGATTTTCTTTTTAAAAATAACAGAGATGACCCACGTTCAATACTATCAAAAGAATAAGGGTTCAAATCTGAGATACCCAATCTATGTAGGTGTCAATTTTGTTATCCATATGCACTCAGTGGAATCTCTGTGTTGGTTACAAAACTGAAAAATTTCGTTTTATTTGTCTCTATTGAATCTCAATTTCTATAGGCAGATGTGACTGCCTATAGAAATTGACAATATTAGAAATATTCTTTATCTAAGCTTTTTTAGGTACTGATCTCACATCATCAATGCTACACTAACCTTGGCACGGAGATGGTATGTTCCTTATGCTTGTTACACTGTAAAAGACTGTTATTATGATTCATTATATTTAAGTTACACAGTCTTATGTAATTCTAATTATGGATAATATATATTTTTGGTTATTTTCCGAAAAATTTAAATATAGTTTCGTACGAGTTATATTCAGCGAACTCTTCCGTGTCTGTGCATATTAAATAAGGCAGCGGTGACATTTAACTACTATTTTTTAAAATTTAAATAAAGTGCAGACGA
Organism: Vanessa cardui; assembly: GCF_905220365.1. Lineage (NCBI taxonomy): Eukaryota > Metazoa > Arthropoda > Insecta > Lepidoptera > Nymphalidae > Vanessa > Vanessa cardui. The sequence goes on from NC_061124.1 coordinate 12,052,731, forward strand.
AGCTAAATACGTATGTGTGTTTTCTTCAAAGCAAAGACAAAGATATCTTATCATGTCTGTCACTGTCATTGTATGTGCACTAGGAGTAAGGATAAGCTTATAACGCCAAGTTTCCGACTCCGCAAAGTCAATAGATCCTTCTTGAGGCAAGGTATCCGTTTCTATAATAAAATTCCGCAGAAATTTTTAACTTTGCCGTTTAGTAAATTCAAATCGTTTGTAAAAAATACATTGGTAGAAAAAGCATATTATTCGATACAAGATTTTATAGATGATAAAAAAGCGTGGATTAATACCTGTTGACTTCCAAGCAGGATACATTAATTGAAATAATTGTACTTAATTAACATGACGTTGTATTTTTTAAATGTTAATAAAGAGTAACTACTGAGTTTCTTGCCAACCGTCAAGAAACTCAGTAGTTACTCGATAGAATCTACTTTCCGAACCGGTGGTAGCTTCACTTAATTGTAAAATGACGATTCAAAAGTGCTTATAAAAGCCTACTTGAATAAAGTTTATTTTGATTGTGATTTTTTTGAAACTATAAAATAATCTATTGGATAAAAACCTGGCTTCGCTCGGATAAAATAAATAAAAGTAAACTTGTCATATCTATATTATATATATTATATATATATATATATATAGAATAAAATGCATTATAAAATTACGAATTATTATTTTATTTACTAAAAACGTATTACAAATAAATGTACTAAGTCCCGTACCCCAACACGAAAATATTATTTGGAACACACTTTTTGAACGCATCCGTAAACGTCAAAAATGACAGCTCGTCGAACTGTCATGTCATTGAATTTCACTGATTTAATATCAATATCTTTTGGCGAAATAATCTGTGCCTCTTCGGCACAAATAAAAGCCACAAAAAAAAAAAAAAGAAATATCTCGATTATTTTGCCAACTAAAAAAAACGTTATTTTTTAACGATATGTTATTGTGGATACGTTTTGATAGGTTCTATTAAAAATCTCCACGAAATTATTAGTACAGAATTGCGTCACCGAGTAGTCGAACAACTTGCGTTTTGTGTGACGTCTTAACTGATGTGCATTTTGAAAGTGAGTCGGCTTTTTTGTACTATTTGCTCGTGTAGTTAGAATTCATACCTAGTTACCTCTCCCACTTAACTTTTAATAATAATTTCTTAATAATTTTCAGCGAGCAACTATGTAGTTAAACTATATAGTTGGTGCTCTTGAACCTATTCAATTTATAACCTATAAAGATCTCGTGAAAAGTCGCTTAATGATATTTTGCTTATAATATGAAAATTATCTGTTAGGATTCACATTCACAGTAATTCGAAAAATGTTTAAATAAAACATAATCCAAATCGAAATATACATTATTCGTCTAGGATTTTAAGTATTTTTGGATCATTATTTTACAGAAAGTAACTAACCGTTAAGTTACCACCGATTCGGAATGTTGATTCTACCGATGATACAGTAATTTTTTTCAAACATTAGAAACATAAAGTTGCGCTTAATAAATACAATGAAAGTCACATAACATAGGATATGTTTGCCTTGAAGTCAAGACGTATTTGTATATTATATAAGACGCCATATTTATTAATATATAATTATATACATATACTCGTATTTTAAAGTTAAAAATATCAGCGGAATTTAAGTACAGAAACGACTATCATGCTACAGAAATGGTTATTTCTTGTGTTAACAATTAGATTACCACAGATTTCATAAAATTTTTCAATGTTACTATATAGAAATATATTGTAAGTATTCATACTTTGTTCAAAACATTCTGAATTGAGTCTCTAATTTTATAATTATGAATAGACCCAAGACCTTAATCGGTATTTATGGCGTTACCCCAGTAATATGCCATATGACATAATACTATGGAAACTAATATAATAAAATATACTAGACGAACGATATCAATATCAGTTAGGTGTCTAACTTATCTAACCACGAATACTGCATATCTGAGTCGTTCTATTAGAGACGATAAATGAAGATTACGGTGAAGTTTAGAATCTAATGTTTTTCCTACAAACACCGTAACCTCAGCTACGTTAAGATCATTACTACCTAATGAGTATTAATTCTATTTAAAGTAAGCTGTGTGGTCTTTGAATAATTGTAATTGACTTTATGGTTAATGGGTGGGTATATTGAAAAAAAAATGACCTATTAAGTAAAAGTTTTAAATAGGTATTGCCTAAACAAGCATTTCCTTGTATGAACAAACAAATCAAAACTATGGAACCGTGCTTTCTATTTACTAACTTTCGTTATCGAAATAACGGATACAAGGAAATTAATTAATAACATTTGTTATATAAATGACATGAATTATAATTTTTATTAAAAGATAGATCCAACTAATGGTATATGTAATCGAATATAACAAAATAAAAAAGGAGAGACAGATAGATAGATAGGGATAGAGAGTGAAAGAACTTGTGTTAGTGAACTGAAAGATGAATATTGATTCAAATAATTAAGAAAAATTCTAAAATGAAATGAAATAAAAAACTTAACTAAAATGCGCTTATGTACAAAACGACATTAAAGTGTAAACAATATTAAAACTTGATGTAAAAATTGTTTAAAAAGTTTTTCCTTGACAACAGATTCCTGGCTAACCGCAAAAAGGACAGATCGCTGTCAGCGAACGCGGTCGCCAACGAGCAGAAGGCTACGAAGGTTCTCGGTCTCGTATTTTTTACCTTCGTCCTGTGCTGGGCGCCGTTCTTCCTTCTCAACATATTATTCGCTTCATGTCCAGCTTGTATAGTACCAGGTAAGTTTGGCAAACACATTATATTACTACATACATGAATCACTTTTATTAATTATTATATAGCCTACCCATAGACATCAAATGAGTCAATATTTTATGGTATATTACAGCATATTGACATTCAATTTTTGTTTAATTTTATTTAGTAGAGGGGCCACCAAATGAGCCACTTGATGCTAACTTACTAGAAATTCCCATAAATATCTATGATGTAAGAAATATTAACCAGATCGTCAATGCGCCAACTACCATAGGGAACTGAGAAATAACTCTTTGGCATAGCACATGTCTTGCACAAACGTCAAGCTTCAAGTAAAGAATTTTCCTGTATCTAAGTCGACAAATTGTAAACGCAAAAATTCAGTAGTCGATGAGACGACTTCTCGAAATAAGAAGTCGATTATTCATCCATAAATATCCGAACTTGAATCTTGAATCAATACCAAATAATAAACACGAACGATATATAAATACAAATATTTAAATTTCGAATTCGAAACATCGAGTTAATAACGATGAACACAAACTGCTGGTCAATCGAAAATGTTTCTGATGTCTGATACTGTCAGTTTTCAGATTCAATTACGATTGTTGGTACGAATTGATTTGCTATTTCAACTTAACCGCGGCTGAGACGGGGACTTTGACGTATCATTTTCGATTTTCTATCCCTGATTAGGCGAAATTCGTGATTCGAAATGTTTGTATAATATTACGCTACTAATTTTAGCTTACACTACATGGGATAATTGTGCATTGTGAAGCAGATTTTTTTTTTCTTTTTATGTGTAGGTTGGCAGACGAGCATATGGGCCACCTGATGGTGAGTGGTCACCACATAGACAATTACGCTGTAAGAAATATTAAGTGTTCCTTGCATCGCCAATGCGCCACCAACCTTGGGAATTAAGGTATTATGTCATTGTGCCTGTAGTTACACTGGCTTACTCATCCTTCAAACCGAAACACAACAATACTGAGTACTGTTGTTTGGCGGTATAATATCTGATGAGTGTGAGGTCTGAAGCCCTAGCACCAAGTCAAGTGGATGAAGTGATTCAACAGAAAGGTTTACACATATAAAAAAATGCTCAATATTTTTATAGTATAATTAGTATCATTATTTCACCCGTGCGGACAAGACAATTTTTATTTCAAAAAGATTTCTTAATTTTCTAGTTTAAGCTAATGTAGATTTTTAAGCTGCTAATATAAGTAGTCATATTTACTGTTCTGCAAAATATCTAATATTCTGCGCGGGGGGGGGGGTCATATTATCAAATCAAGTAAGTAATTGGCACGCTGTTGGGCAAGAGATCCTCTCAAGCTTCACGATTTTTCTCCTGTTGGCATTGGCAGTATATCTTACGATATATATGCATCGGTACAATTTACAACACAGAACAAATATATTCTCCGTATTGTTTTTTTACTATTTCATCTATGTATATTATTCATTTTATGCATTGGCAAAATCAAAACAACTAAATTATTTTAGTTAGGAAAATATAACAACGCAAGATGAATATCTAATTAATGATTTCGAAAAACGAATCAAACTTTTTAATTGTATTGGGGCATCGGTCACGACTCATTCTGCCATTCGAAATGTTAATTCGTCTGTTGTATTATAAGTTTTAATGGCTTCCAACCGAAATCTTTCCCGACTTTTCCCACCGCTAAGATTTATTTGTTTTACAAAAGCCGCTGGTTTAATAATTATCTTTGTTGGCAATCGTTTTGTTAATTGTTTTAGTTTATATTATTATTATAGTATTTACTAGTGTCCCGCCCAGGCTTCGCACGGGTTGACGTAAGAATTTTTTTTTAATTTTTATTTATTTAATTTTGTTGCTTTGTTAAACATAGTAATGTCTTTATTATCCAAATGAAAACTCCTTGGTGGTTTGATTTGAAAGTGGTGAAAAAAAATATATATATATATATATATATATCTGATATATATATAGATATCACACGATAGTGTGATATCGTAATTAGATTATTTTATATCGTCAGTAAAGTTATTTGTTAAGTTGTTGTTAAATATTGTAGACTACAAGCGTAAAATACAGATATATTTGGACAAAACACAAAAAATAAAAATTAAAACTAAAATAGATTATTTCTATTTTAGTTTTATTATAATCAAACAAAATAGATTATTTATATTTTAGTTTTAGTTTTTTAATCTAAATTATCTAATTTTTTACTAAAAACAAAAATTTAAACGATTATTTTATGTGTTGTACAACGAGCGTACTTATGGCTGAATTAGCCATCTCTTCCAGACAACCCAATATGAGAGAGGTTTTTACAAAAACATCTGGGTAGGCGGTGAAGTCATTAACATATTATATACATACAAATATTTACAGACTAATACAAATAATGAAGAAATACCAAACGCTAAGAAGCTGGTTTTATTTCAGAGCACGTTGTGGACATCTGCCTTTGGTTGGGCTACGTGTCGTCTACCATCAATCCCATCATCTACACAGTCTTCAACAGAACCTTTAGGGCAGCGTTCTTGAGACTACTAAGATGCCATTGTAGCAGGTAAGACTTATTTTTCACACATACATAGATTCAAATTTCTTTTACACACACACATTTATAATGCATAAACACATGGACATATTCATTTCGTGTATTCATTATTATAAAACTAAATATTTCAAGGATGAGATAATATCTTACACACACATGTAAATAATTACACGTTCTATAATGATCCTTAAATTTCGCTTTGTTATCATTTGTTTTATTTTTAAGCGCTTAAAGCAAATTTAATTAATTGTGTTCTATATTAAATGTTAATTAAACCGTTGACTCTTAAACCCGTGAAAAATATGTGACATTATAAGTCTTTTAATGAGCGGGTTATTTATGTTATGAAAATCGCAAACAAAACCAAATTAAATAGGGGGAAGGTTAATGTCAGCGTTAATTAGAATTTCCTTGGTATTCAAGCGTTCTAAGTAATCGACCATTTTGTTTTGTTTAATTTTGGAGGGGAAGATACATCGTTTAATTTGTCTTAAATTTGCCGCACACTAGATTTAAATTAACGCTGATTCTAAATTTAAATGAAATCTGAAGTGATTCGAATTCAGTATTTCATGAGTTTTTTTGAATTTGGAATATTTAATTACAGTTTGATAAACGCTAAGTAGCGGTGTAAATATCCAACTGTGGGACTCCTTCCATTTATTAAGAGGAGAAAATTTCTATCTTATTCTAATGTGGATCAAAGGAAACACACGTGTTATATGTTTACCTACATAATCATGTTGTGCTGTTCGAACTTTGAACGAATGATCATCCTTTAATGATCATCGTTTTGTATGTCATAGATCATCTCGGCTCAATAATAGTAACATATTAAATAATTAATTTCCTTTTGCTATTAACAGTATTGACAAACATTATAGAATTTGGAAATTGATTTGAATATTCTTTTTAGTTAAGCCGTTTATTGGAGATAGTAATAGGCTTTAAAATTAAATGACCTTAAAGAGTCCAGTATTAACTGTAATCGCCTACCAATCTGGGAAATTTTAAGCTGTAAGCAAGTGTTATAAGCAAAAACAACGTCAGTCAACACGTGTGCGGTCCAGTGGCTTATTTCCTTAACAATAAAACTAATAATTCTCACTTTTATTGATTAATTCCTAGTTTTTTTTCCATTTTCACAAAACGTTGGGTGGAACATATATCAACAAATATCTTTATTATTAGTATAAGAACCATGCAAATAAATGACAGCTACTATTTTTGGACTACAATTTTTATAAGAAAAAATAAATCTCTACGATAAATTTAACACAATAAACGTGAAAAATATAAATCATTTCTTTGAAGATTTGACCTTTAAAATGAAATGTTCAGTTCACTTTAGCTTTCATATTCCTTATCAGCGCTTCGAAGTACAGTTTTGTATGAAAATACTGATCAATCAGATGGGCTTTTAAGTACGTCCACCAGTGTTTGTAGCATTATATAGTTCACGAAATCTTTAGCCGAATTTAAACACTTTACTAAATAGCTAGACTAATTGGATTGTTTTGTTGGAAACCTAAAGTTAGTCCTCGCATCGCTGACCGCATTCCGAATCATTCTCAAAGGACCGTTACTGTCTGTTAGTCGTTTTGCTATCCGAACTTTGCAACTGAGATTAAACTATTATTCCGAACATAACACACGAGTACTTAAATGTAAAATGGCTTTTTATTTTCTGCTAAAATTTCTTGGAGTGATCCTTTTTTGTACTTGATTAGTGTAAAATTATCTAATCGAGTTTCAGTGTGAGTTTCAGTGCAATGTTCATGTTTTTTTCCTCAAGCAAACTATCGTTTTTTGCTAGTTCTAATTGCTTGCTGAATCTAATTAGCTTATTAATGTCATAGTCTTCAGAGAGCGTTATACCGAATTTCGTAATATCGTTTTCTAAGGACTGTGTTACAAATTAATATGAAACCTTTTCCTGAATAGAAGTAGACCTTTGATTAACAATAGAATACTAATTATTTCATACAAAAAATGTATTGAGGTTTGATAATAACGAGCAACGAGCAACGAACGGCTTCGCACGGGTCCAATACTTATACTAAACATACTACAGAATTTTTTTCTTTACGACATCACATTGCAAACTAAAATTATCAGTATGTTTTTACTATATTGTCCATGTATTATATACAAAAACCTTCTTCTCGAATCACTCTATCTATTAAAAAACTGCATCAAAATCTTCATCATATTTCATCAAATGATCTTTTAAAGACTTAAGCATACATATGGATATAGGGAAAGAGAAAGCGACTTTGTTTTAAACTATACTAGTGATTACAAGTTTTATGTAGGTATAATTATTAGGTTGGTTTATTATTATTTAAAGCAATACACCGATCCTTATTTATTTAAGATATTCACAATACATTATTCAAAGTGCGGATGAAAAGTAAATACAATACGTATTGATTATTCACAATTTGATTGCAAGACACAAGATCTCATCAATGATTCGGTCGCTTCAAAGGTTTTAATTAATAGATATCTTGCTGAAGGTTACATTTTGATTGGTGTCTATGATTTTGGTCCGTCAGTGAATATTAATTAATAAATTCGCGTCCGAACATGAATAAAACATCATCTTTCAAAAAAAACCACCCTACCTAACAAAGTTCGTTAACATTTAATTTATTTACAATGTAGGTCTGCTAAATTTATCGTATCGTTAAATTAACAATACATTAATTAAAGTTTTAATTATTTTTCGTTTTGTTATTATCATAGGTGTAATTTGCTCGTTCTACTTATGTTATTTTATTTTAATGAAAATCAAGCTTATTACAAACGAGAAACCTCAAATAATTAAATATATACTGAATATATATAAATTCATTACGTGTGACAAACTTATTATTTATTGTACTGTTAATAATAAATACTATTTATTGCTGTGTTCCGGTTCGGAGGACGAGGGAACCAGTAAAATTTGCATAATAGCTAAGATGGGCTCATAAAATCTTAAAACCATGAACGGCTTTTCAAGGAGTCGTTTTAATTTTATTGCAATGTTAATAAAATTTCTGCTGAATTTCACCTCAGGACATCTCGTCCAAATTCGAAGTTTAACTCGATCTTGATTTCCGAAAATTTACAACAGCGCGATTTTCAAGACATTTTCTGATTGGTACAAACACTCTGTGGAACCAGCTTTCGTTGGCGGTTTTTCCGAACTGATATGGACTGGCAACGCAAATGAATGGTGTTGCAGATGTCCATGAGGTGGTAGTCACTTTCCATTATCAACTCCACCTGGTTTGCCATATATGACATAAAAAATGACGACCTCTGCGGTCGTGTGGTGTGTACACCGGTTTTCATGGGTACGCCACTCTGAGGTCCCGGGTTCGATTCCCGGCCGAGTCGATGTAGGTAGGTTTATTAGTTTTCTATGTCGTCTAGGGTCTGGGTATTGGTATTACCTTCGTTATTTCTGATTTGATCAGAGTAATGTATGTGATGTTGTCCAATATTTATTTATTTATTTATTATTATTTATAAAAAAATGGTCTCTCATGAGTTTCTTTCTACTATTCAGGCCCAAAATGTTTATTTCCAAAGATTTTGATTTGCCTTCCTCTCTTCTGGAGGAGAAGGTTTGGATCGTCTTCTGTAATTGTATAATAATAATAATGTATGTAATCTTTAGATATCTTCTTTACATAGTATATAAAATTTTAACAAAAAGAAAAACCGACTTCAAACAAAACACTATCTTAAACACTACACTAAACAAATGAATATGTACTAAAAAGTAATAAAAATAATTGCGTATTGAACATATTTTTAGAGTCCTCCTAAGTAAAATGAAATGAAAAATATTAGACTACTTAAAAGTCGATTTACGATTATATAACGTAGTTATAGTTATTGTTATATTTGGAGCCGGTGTCAGCCACGGTGCCCATGTTCCAACAATCAAAAGAGAGAAGCGATACGAGTCCCTTGATTGATCCAGTACATTATTGTATAAAAGGTAATTTGTAAAAAACATATTTGTTAAAGTATTCTCGTATTGTTTTTTGATAGATATACTATAGGGTTTTCTTGGCTGACACCGACTCCAAATATAGCAATAATTATAACTACATTATATAATCGTAAATCGACTTTTAAATAGTCTATTATTTTTCATTTCATTTTACTTAGGAGGACTCTAAAAATATGTTCAATACGCAATTATTTTTATTACTTTTTAGTACATATTCATTTGTTTAGTGTAGTGTTTAAGATAGTGTTTTGTTTGAAGTCGGTTTTTCTTTTTGTTAAAATTTTATTTATTTTTTTATTTTAAGTGAAGCTGATGTAGAGTAACTATTTTTTCTTAATATGGATAGATTAAGCATGTCGTTTATATTAATCAGAAACTACGTCGGGGACAATTTCAAAAGAAACTTTCGAATAAAGCAAAAATAGACTTTCCAAAATGCGGATTTAATACGCCATGCGGCATAAACTACAAGGTACTATCGAAAGAGCTGTAATAGATATCGGTAAAAAAACTTTGCAAAAGAGCTAATATATGTCGTACATCATATGGCATCACATCATATGCACAAAATTTGATTAAAGACAGTAAGAAATTCTGCCCCAAAACGCACCCTAACTGTAAGCCGTTTAGGAGTACCATCACTACATAGTATAAAACAAAGTCACTTTCTCTGTCCATATCTTTAAATCGACGGAACGGATTTTGATGCGGTTTTTTTTAATAGATAGTTTAATTCAAGGGGAAGGTTTTTGTATATAATACATGAACAATATAGTAAAGAAACACAGACAATTTTAGAAATTTGCAATGTGATATCGTAAATAAACAAATTCTGTAGTATATTTATTAGTATCAGTATTGCACCCGTGCGAAGCCGGGGTGGATAGCTAGTCGATTATAATATTCGACTATGATAATTACATAAACATACCCACGTTACGGAAGGTGACTTAAATATCCAAATAACCTATAAATAAAAGATTCGACCGAGTATCGCTAACGTGCTCCTCAGAATAGTTCCGTTCCCTTCCGTTCCGTTACTTTGTCATGGATGCTATGCTCAGAACCTTACCAAAGTTTCACTAAACTACCCTTGAAGTATATAGTTTATAATAAAAAAAGAATCATCAAAATTGGTTAACGTGATTTTCAGTTATTCACCTATTTGTCGCGCATATACATAATGCAAATTTAAGACTTATGTCGTTTTCATACGGATACCACCATCGGAAAAAAGTAAAATTAAAATGGGACCCCACGGGAAGCACTACCTTTCAAACAAAAAAAAAATTATCAAAATCGGTCCACCCAGTGAAAAGTTATGAGGTAACAAACATAAAAAAAAAAAAAAAAAAAAAAATACAGACGAATTGATAACCTCCTCCTTTTGGAAGTCGGTTGAAAACAAAGTCACTTTTTCTGTCCCTATGTCCCTTTGTACGCTTTAATCTTTTAAACTACGCAACGGATTTTGATGCGGTTTTTTTTAATAGATAGAGTGATTCAAGAGGAAGGTTTTTATATATAATACATAGACAATATAGTTAAGTAACACTGATAATTCAAAAGTTTCTCATGTAATGTCGTAATTTTTTTTTTTTTTGCGCTTTCATTGTAAACGCTGTCTAAACCCTACTAGACAGATCAAAATAATGTACTACAGAATTGTACACCTCAAAAATGTCTACAAAAAAGTCCGCAATGGTATATGTCTATCTCTTAAAGATAACCCACAATAAACATTTATTTTATCTTTTATTTTGAAGAGAAAAAATGGCTTATTTTCGAAGCGGTTTTAAGCAATATAGCATTAATCCTCATCCAATTAGGTACCTTAAATAAATTGTTCATTCAATATAGATCAATACGGCCCTTTACAGCATGTATTTTAAATGAATATTTTCGTAGATATTACAGTTTTAAAAAGCACGGACATAGCGTTTTGTGTTTCCTAAGGATCGAAAATTGTTTATATTGTACCTATTTGTTATCACTGCATAGCATGAGTGAGTGAGTGATTTAAAGAGAACGATTTTGTATATATAATACGTGAACAATATAGTAGATAAACACTGATAATTTTAGAGGTTTCTAATGCGATGTCATTAATAAATAAATTTTGTAGTATATTTAGTATCAGTATAGCACCCGTGCAAAGCCGGGGTGGGTCGATAGTAATACATATATGTAAAGTTGTTTTCCTTACCGCTGGACAAGTATAGAACGTGTCTTGGAGGCAGTCTTCCCATAAAGTGGTTTATCATATTGGAGCTGTACTAGGGTACTAAAACAAGTGACTCTAAAGATTATTTCCAATAATTTTCAATTAATACTTACACGAAACTGAATAAGATGGCTATCCACCAACCTCTAACGATTGAATAAAAAATGGTATATAAACTTATTTCGATATCGTGAAGTAACAGGAGTATAATAGTTTATATAAAACAGTCTCTGAGCTGCATATCTATATTTTTAATATCGTGCAGGTCTACGAAAGCCCCGATCGAAACCTATCCACAGTTATAGATTTAAAAAATAATGTTTTTTTATTCGACAACAATTATCTGAAAACAAAAACAACAACAACAACAGCCTGTAAATTCCTACTGCTGGGCTAAATGCCTCCTCTCCCTTTGAGGAGAAGGTTTGGAACATATTCCACCACGCTTTTCCAATGCGGGGTGGTGGAATACACATGTGACAGAATTTCTATGAAATTTGTGACATGCAGGTTTCCTCACGATGTTTTCCTTCACCGCTGAGCACGAGATGAATTATAAAGACAAATTAAGCACATGAATCAGCGGTGCTTGCCTGTGTTTGAACCCGCAATCATCGGTTAAGATGCACGCGTTCTAACCACTGGACCATCTCAGCTCGACTTATCTGAAAAAATCGACTTATATTTCGATATTAAAACCGTGACATTCAATGACATTACAATTAAACGGGCGATCATTTTTGACGTTTACGGGTGCATTCATAAAGTGTGTTCTAAATAGTGATTTCTTATTTCGAAAGGGTTGTAATAATAATATTTATTTTATTTATTTGATCCAAACGAAACCGGATTTTCGGTCTCATTCAGGGATCGCATCATTCGGTTTTATACAAATATTAATTCTCAATGTTTGATATATTATAGTTCATATAACAAAGTAGTTATTATTATAACATATATAGATCAGTACAGCTGTTATTGATCTGTTCTGTGAATTAATAATCAATTGTTTAACATAAAATATGTATACGTGATATAAGGTCAAGGCAGATGGTTATTAATTAAATTACCAAGATCATAAGCAGAATATTCTAAGCACGTACTATATAAAGCGCTTCCGAGGCTGAGAATATCACTATAATGTCTAGGTATTAATACATGGGATACGGTCGTTCACTTAAGTGTATACTGAAGGAAGGGAATGTTACTTGAAGTTACATTAAGGTATGACTTAGATTATATGAATTAAATAATGGAGTTTAGTTCTATTTTAATATATAAATATTTTATAAATCCAAACCCAGCTCGATTAGATATAAATACATTTATTTAGCATAATAGGTTCAAGATGCATAATTCCAAGTTGTACAATTCTGGATTCTGACCACCGACCGCTCTCTTCTGTTTTTCTTCTTTTATTTCTCCTGTCACCTCACAATCTGTCCAGTAATCCAATTGGTCAGCCGATCAAAGTCGACTTTCTTTACCAGCCAACCACGACGCAACAGTGTTACCATCTCTAAATCAGAATAACATAATTAAAATCATCACACATATATGTTGGAGAAACATCATTCTTGTTGACATCGTCGTCCATGGGTATTACGGGTATCGTGGGCGACATTAGGGTAAAGAACAAGCACATATCGCAACTATCGTATTTATACAGTATTTTAATTAAAATGCAATCAACATATTAACACTTTATCGAGTAACAACACGGAGCACCAGGTACAGGGCACCGATCTGACCTTTACAAGCAATCTTCGGCACTTTTCTAGATCCAACTCGATCTGTATCCTCTTCCAATCCAACAAAATGTATACGTCAAAACTGTCTCAATATCTGTCAACCAGATGGCGCCTCGACCCTGCTCGAGGCAAATGCTTCGCTCTGATTGGTCGTTACTAGAAATACAATATTCATAACTTTTATACAATTAATATGATTTATAACTTCTTTAAAAAAATGTAACAAATCAAATGTAATCAATAATTAAGGTAAACAAATAGTAGTAAGTGTAACTGACTCAAATCTTTCTCCGATGTACATATATAATTTTTAAATTTAATTATAATAAAACTAGTAGTCGCTCGCGGATTCACTCGCGTTTTAGGGTAGTAGTTGTCATGTGTCAGGCAAAAAAGTAGAAGTAATTTCTTAGAGTTCAAGTTTGTTTCATGCAAATTTTCATCAAATTCGGTTCAGCGGTTTGGTGAAAGAGTGGCAGGCAGACGAGCAGATTACCTCACACTTTTTTAATATTAGTATATAATATATAGATTGTACAACACCTATATATTGAATACTAGCTAATAATTTATCAGTGTATGTTACTGTTTGTGTTCAAAGAGATTTATTTTTTAATACACGAATTCCTTTAATTAAAAAGGAATTGAAAATGCACTTTGCGAATATAATGCAAATAATATCTTAATCAAGAATAGAAATTATTTCGTTTAATTTTTTTCTACAATAAGATCTGTGGATCGATTATTATGTATTAGTGAATCTATTGTTCGAAAACATCGAAAATATAATACAAGTCGTGGATAATGTGGCAATGACATCATGTAACAACTGGCATGTTAGAACCCAACTACTGTCATGGCTGGCAATGCTTTGGCAGAGCACGTAATAGCTGACCCTTCATCTAATTACTATGAGTCCGATCTTATTACTATCAGCCCGTAAATGCCCTGAATAAAGCCTTCTTTGGACTTAACTTTTTGTAACTTCGTGTAGTTGTGTTATAATAAAATAATTCTATCTGTAACGAGACAACATCATACAGGGTTTCTTCCTGAAACATTGTTTATTTAAGATTTTAAATTAACATGGTTATTTTTGTTATTAAAGATATTAATTTCGGGATATTTACCATGATTTTTTTATTTTTGTTCAACATCTACATCTCAACATCTACCCGCAAACTTCAGTCTCGTGAACAAGACATTCGTAGACAATGTCGAAACATCGAGCTCCACCGAACAAAAATAAAAAAAACATGGTAAATATCCCGAAATTAATAACTTTACATTGTTTATTTATTTGTAAAGTTACATTAACAACATATGTATTACAATAATAGAAATAATATACTTCATAATACGATCTGATATGTATACGAGTGTCGAGTATAATATATAAGCTAATTGTATGTTGTAATTAAACTATGAGCAAATCAAAAGTAAACACAGATAAATAAAGAAAATGTCTTAAATTTTTTTGAGAACATTTTTTTATGTCATATGGGTAGGCAGGCTGTAAAATGGGCTACCTGATTCAAAATCAACATAAACTTTATTCAAGTGGGCTTTTACAAGGACTTTTGATTCGTCAATTAACAATTAAGTGAAGCTACCACCGGTTCGGAAAGTAGATTCTACCGACAAGAACCGGCAAGAAACTCAGTAGATTGTAACATGTAAAACTCAGACATAAAATAAAACCACTCATATTTATAAAGTTAGTCACTCAGAAACGTTATCACTGAAAATTTATCAGCAGTACATAATTTAAATTTTATTAAAACATTTAATAAATATATCAATAAATATATATGTTTTTACATATAAACAAGCATTATGCCACGAAGTGAGTAGAAAATAAGTAGAATAGGTTATAGCAGGTAATTATAAAATTAATACTCTACTTCGTATAAAATTAATATTCTACTGAAATATATACAATAATTTATTGATAAATATTGTATAATTTCTTGGCACAAAATGTATTTAAGAGGAATACGGTTCGTGAGTAAAATGTTATATTGAAAGAATTGCCATTCTCTTTTTAAAGCTTGTTGTATAAGCTCTATATATTATGTCAGCAAAATTGAATATTATTTTTGACAACTTTGTCAGCGAGAACTTTAGTATGATACTAGCAATACCCGCCCGCTTCGCTGTGCATTAGTCGCAGATAATAAATTTTTAATTTTTCATTTTGCAAGTAATTACTGATCATCAACAATGTACAAATAATAAAGAAACAAATCAAGAAACATGTGAGAACTAATCAAATACTTAAAAATTATTTCATTTAATATTCGTCATCTCGATCTCGAAGTTTTGATTGGTTGTATCGAATAATTGTTTAATCGTTCGTTCCCTTAGTTTAAATATTAACAATTAATTTTTGAAACAGCTTACGACGCTTGAGAATATGGTTAGTTTGATCATCTCTAATCGTTATACGATATGCATAGAAATCCATACAACTAACTCTCTTCGATGTCACAGAGCCTGTCGTGAATTAGTTTGATATAGTCCAAGACGATATCCATCTTCTGCTCGTAGAAACAGAATCGGATAATCGTAATAATCGTCATACGATCGATGTATTTCAACAACACCTTTTGTATGGGAGTATAGAAAAGTGTTGTTTTTCGACTTTTTCAGGAAATTTTAATTTTTTTTTTGGTTTTTTTCTCTCCGTAAGAACCATCCTTGTACTTCAAGGAATATTTAAAAAAAAGAATTAGCGAAATCGGTCTAACCGTTCTCGAGTTTTGCGCTTAGCAACACATTTAGAGACTCATTTTTATATTATAGATAACAGTCAAATATTGAAATTATGATATGACATTGGCAATAAAATTGTGTTTTCAAATATTTATTTGACATCATATCTACCACGTTCTAAATTCAAATTAAAGCGCCCACGTGCAATTTCAATGCATTTTCACAATGTACCATTTGACAATTTGAAACCTGACTATGAATAGATGATAGAGTAAATTTGACGTCACCAAAATCCAATCTAAACGTTTTAATTATTCAATTTTATTAATACGTTCATTTTCCGTTCAGAG
The DNA here is from genome assembly GCF_905220365.1 of Vanessa cardui. NCBI lineage: Eukaryota > Metazoa > Arthropoda > Insecta > Lepidoptera > Nymphalidae > Vanessa > Vanessa cardui. The sequence continues at coordinate 12,069,135 of NC_061124.1, forward strand.
ATAAATTTCAAATTTCAAAAGAGATATCAATATTTTAAATTACCTAAAAAGTTGGGAGTATTTATAATTTTGTTTGTGGAACAAGTAATGTATAGTAAAAATAATTGCATCGACATAATTACTTGAATTTACCTGACGATGATGAAATTTTCAATAAAAAAGAGAAAATTATTAATAATTATCCAAAACACCAGCATGAGTACATAACTAACATTATGGTTGCCTGTTTGTTGGGGTTGATACCTACATTAGTATGAACACGGTGACATGTGGAAGCCGGGATCCCGTGGCAACCGCCGAAGAGAAGGATATAGTACCGCTGTTTTTAATGGGTATTCCGGTGTCCTGGATACTGGCGAGTTTTATACACTCACTTCACGTAGAGAAAACACGCATTGCGGTATTCCAGGGAAAAAAGGGTACAACATAACCAATTACCGTATTTATCAATTGGTACATACTCATCTGGCTAATTTCAGCCACGTCCTCAATGTCAAGAGCGCTCAGCCAATTACGTAAGGCATATTGTTGTGGAGTATATAGTGCAGTGAGTGCGTAAACATAGGGTCTCTCAATTACTTTACTAATATAATCCAATGGGGTGGCAGATCTTACACGATTGAAAAGATAAGACGTGAGACCAACTGTTTTACGTGCTAGTTTACGGGCAAAGCGTTGCACATACTTCCAACTATCAGAGTCTAGGCTAATAGAAAAATTCATTTATCAATTAATCAAAATCCAAATCAAAATATACTTTATTCAAGTAGACTTTTACAACTACTTTTGAGCCGTAATTTAACAAACAATATCAAGTGAAGCTACCGTGGCTTCGGAATGTAAATTCTACCGAGAAGAACAGATAAGAAACTCAGTAGTTACTCTTATTCAATATTTAAAATTACAAAGTAATCTAAGAAGTCAACAAGTATTAACTCCACGCTTTTTTATCGTCTGTATAATCTTGTATTAAATAATATGCCTTCAATTCAAAACCAATGTTTTTTTTTACAAAAGATTTGAATTTATGTATCGGCAACGTTAAAATATCTGTGGATTTTTATTATAGAAACGGATACCTTGTTCCAAGAAGGATTTATTAACTTTGCGGAATTTAAACTTGGTGTTATCAGCTTATCCTTTCTTCTTGTTCATATACAATGATTATTATCACAGATTTTATCAAAATGTTCGGATGATATGATGATGATTACTGTGAATATATACATGACGAAGAGTTAGGCATATACTCGTAATCAGATATAGGTCTGGTCGTCGATTTTCGTAATAAATTCCACTCGATATGCCCATCGTCAGTATGATAAATTTTTAATTGTCATCATACTGATGATGTATATACGAATACACAATAAACTTCTATCAGCCTGACCTAGGTTAAGTTCAAACTCAAACTCAAATAACTTTATTCAATATAGAAGCACTACACTTTCTTATTGATGGTCAATTGAAACACTACCACCGGGTCGGAAAAGAAAATACCCTGACCTGAGAGGAACCGGCGAAAGAAACACGCCTTTTTTTGTCTCATATATTATATAAACTATATGAGATGAAATAGGCAGGGGGCGATCGTTTCATTCCCAAGGTGTGCTATCGATCATAAACTCATTAATTGTATAGTAACATTTTGCACACAAGCGTTCCGTAATATTTTTTTTTTAATTTGGCAACAGAGGAATTTTGAACGCTTTCTGGGATCCTGTTGTAAAACCGTATACATTGCCTCACATAGGAGTTTCTGACTCTATGTAGTCGAGTAACAGGAGTAACAAGTTTGTGTTTGTTCCTTGTACCAATGCTATGAGTATCACATTTTCTCATGAAATCATTAATATTTTTTCGTATATACATAACATTGCAGAATATATATTGAGAACCTCGAGATCACGCAAAATCTTCCATATAAACATAATAATTGCTCAAACCAAAATCGAATCACAGTAATCAGTATGTATCATTCCTCTCGAACAATTGAATTGAAATTTCACTAGTGCTGTGATTCAATGTCTTCCGTAAACATTGTTATGATTACTCGATGTTTTCATCTCGAAGTAACATCGTCACACATCCTAACTTTAAATTGGTTACTAATAATACAAGTGTTGAATTCGCTCTCGTCAACTTCTCGTTGTTGAGCAAAAATAAGTTCGTATAGCGAATCCGGTGTACGTGTAAATGGCGTGACAAAGCAATACTAGCAGTTCAAGCGCTTTACTATACGTGCAGTGACATCATCCGTGGTGGTAGGGTTTTGTACAAGTCCGCCCGGGTAGATACCACCCACTCATCAGACATTCTACCGCTAAACAAAAATACGCAGTATTATTCTGTTCCGGTTTGAAGGGTGAGTGAGTCAGTGTAACTACAGGAACAAGGGACATAACAACTTAGTTCCCAAGGTTGGTGGCACATTGACATGTAAAGAATAGTTAATATTTCTTACAGCGTCATTGTCTATGGGTGATGGTGACCACTTACCATCAGGTGGCCCATATGCTCGTCCGCCAACCTATACCATAAAAAATTATCATCGTCACACGATCGTAACTTTAAATTGGTTACTAGTAATACAAGTGTTGAACGCGCTCTCGTCAACTTACTTAGAACAAGTTTTTAATACATTCCGCTTCGCTTCAAGTTACGACGCGTCAGTCGTATCGATGGATAGTTTGCATTTTATTAATAAACAACTTTGTTTGCTTATATTTAAGTTATAAATTAGTTTTGAAAAATTCTCTGAAATTTCATACAAGAGTTTTAACTTAGCTGTAAACATCTCAAATGAGAACAACATAGTAGCTTCCTAGAAACCAGTGTAGATCTGCAATATAAATGTTATCTGTATGCATATAGTTTTAGTTATCTGTATGCAGTTAATGTTTTATGGTATTAGTGTTAATGAAATTGAAATGAGTCGAGATGGCCCAGTGGTTGGAACGCATGCATCTTAACCGATGATTGCGGGTTCAAACCCTAGCAAGCACCGCTGTGTCATGTGCTTAATTTGTCTTTATAATTCATCTCGTGCTCAGCGGTGAAGGAAAACGTCGTAAGGAAACCTGCATATGACAAATTTCATAGAAATTCAGCCACATGTGTATTCCACCAACCCGCATTGGAACAGCGAAATGAATATGTTCCAAACCTTCTCTTCAAGGGGAGAGGAGGCCTTTGGCCAAGCAGTGGGAATTTACAGGCTGTTGTTGTTATTGTTAATGAAATAACAGATACAAAAAAAAAAACTAAACAATTTAAATTTTGACGCCACTTAGTAATAATCATGTAGACATAAAATAAAGTAAATGATATCTAAGGCAATATAAATCCAATTATTTGCGGGTCATTTCAAACGTAATCTTCAAGTGGCCTTTTCCTTATTTTCTTTCATTAGAAATGGCTCATACATATGTTGTTTATTTATATAATAGTGACAGCCTGTTAATTTCTTACTGCTGGGATAAGGCCTCTTCTCCTTTTGAGGATAAGAGGCGTAATAATGAAATAACTGCGCTCTACTATATGTATATACCATAATAACAACTTTTTTAAATTATTTTCTGCCTATCTGTTTTTTTATCTCTTCATCCCGGCTAATCTCTTAAATGGCTGAACTGATTATGATGGGATATTCGCTTGCATATCGCTGATGTAGGCGCAAGCACAGCTAGTTGTCTAATATTAATAATTATTATTTTTAAATGAAATTAATCTAGAGGAGAGACTATTGATTAATTGGTGGTAGGTTTGGTCAAGACCGTTTGGGTAGACACCAGCCACTTACTATATATTTTACTGCTATAAAAGAAAACTTAATATTCTTGTGTTCCAATTCGAAAGTTAAGTAAGCCAGTGTAGCTAAAACCACAAGGGATGTCACATTTTATTTCGTAAAACAGGCGGTGCATTGATGATGTAAGGAATGGTTAACATTTTCTGTAGGCAAGCACCAATGGCTGTAGGAGATCTTTACCAATCCGATGGCCTCTATGTCCGTCCGAATATACGGATACTTTCGTACGTATGTCACAAATCAAATGCAAATATTTTTTCCAGGAGAGGTCGTTGCACTCGCTATCTATCAGTCGGGTCTACACGTGGCGCATCTCAACTCTGCGCGCGATCAGCATTGCCTCTCGCTATCTCCCTTCGTCCATCAGCGATGCCTACCACGACACCCACACAGGAAACCACCGAAACTGTGCTCATAGAACCTCAGCTAAGTAGTTATAAAGTTCGCTATTAAATAAATTTGTAATTTTCATAATGTAAATATTATCTGATCATCATAAATATCATTAGTTTTAGTTACGACCATTTCTTAATGTAACTGTAAATTATTATTAGCCCGTAAGTGTAAGTGTGACCTTATACTCTCTGCCCTATTGTTTACTAATTATAGGAAACATGTGTTTATAGTCAATAGTTCATAAAAAGATATTTGACAATCGGTTGCTTCGTCATTTTTATAAGTTGTCTTCATCACGTTACAAAATTAATAACTGCAAGACATTTCAAGTATAGTAGGTACGACACAACTTAGATATAGCATCAACCATTATCATCGGCAAGCTCTAGAAGTAGCTCCCTATCACGCCGTTCCACGCTATTCGTCGCTATAGATTTTGGCGACAGTGTAACCCGAGAAAGCAAGAGCATGCAAATCGACGTGTCAAATTGATGAATATAACAGGTCATATGATATTAGACGTTATTACGTTTGTGTAGAGATCATATTCACATAAGAAATAATTATTAATAATTTGGGATAGTGAACTTAATTCGGATGTGAGCGGTTTTACGAATCTTCTCGATGCTACATCTAAGTTGTGTCGTACTATACGTTTCAAGGCAACTCAAGCCTTCAGATGAACGAACGCGAAAATATGCCGAAAGCATTCATTAAAAAAAATTATGAGCGTTAACGAATTAAAGAATTCTTGAGTGTCATAATTGTTATTCATTTACTTTTCTAATTGAATTTTTTATTAATTTTTATCCTGCCATATTTAATATTTTAATGCTTATTGTTATTTATGAAGTTATAATAAAATGTTATTACGCTGTATGCTAGATATATTTTGATCTTAATCAAGAAAAAAAAAATGTTCCAAAATAGTATTTTTTTAGAAGCATTTCATAAAAAAATGATTTAAACATCAATTAAATTCACAGAAGTTTGGAAATCATTCTCAAAGTTAAACGAATTGATGGATATTGTTTCACTTTATTTAATTCGATCAATTTATTAAATAATTAAAAAGTAATTATTAAAAAATAAACCAATACTTTAAAATGTATTACAGCATACAAATTATCTTACTTAATTGAAGCACGAGCGCCCTCAAATAAATGTGTAAATATTTTAATACATGCATTGAATCGTGCCATTTTTTAGACATGTATCAGAGCTATGTATTAATGTACATAAAATTATATTCATGTCAAATCATTAGGTAAATTTATATAATACGAATTATTAGCCATGGTCGTAATTAATTTTAGTATTGTATAACAATATAATAAGGAAATTTTAACAGATCACACTCAAAACAAATACCAAATATTTGTAAAATTATTAAATAATTGTATTGTAGAAGATGAAATCTTGATACCTTGTTTAGTATATAAGTAATCGGTTGTTAATAAAAATAAAAATTTAAATATCTATAAATAATTATAAATTTATTTTTAAATAGTATTATTATTTTGAAAAGTACTAGGAAGATATGATCTTCTCTTATTGAAATACGCCAGAGTTTTATTTATTTATTTATTCACTTTATTGCACAACTATTTCACAAAAAATAAATTGAGCAAAAGGCGGGCTTAAAGCTATATAGCCTTATCTACCAGCCAACCTTAGTACGTGCAAGAAAGAGCGTACAGTAGATGCATAAAGCCATCCTTATATCGAATTACATTATACAAATACACACTATATGTATATATATATATATATATAAACATATACACACTTACATAAATATATATTATAAATATATACATATAACATATATTTTATAATATACTAATGATAAAGTAACAAAAAGTTAAGTAAGTTTAGTTTTAACCTATAAGCAAAGTAAAGAATTAACTTGAATTTGTTTTTGAGCAGTCAGTTAGAGTTAATTCCACGACGCTGTCCCAATGGAGGTCGACAAATGCATACCATGTTAGGTACAGTATGTTTTCTTTGCATCCATAATGCTAGTCAAGAACAGTACCATAGAATAATTATACAAGATGAAAACTGAAAGTAGCGTCAGTAACAGTGCAAGTCAATGGAAATTTGTGGTAAGTGGAAGTAGAAGACATATCGCACCGACCACAAATGGACTTGGACTCGGGAAGTGGAAAGAAGAAGAAAGCCAGATATTTTTGTCCAGATGAGAAACCATTAAGCATCTGAATATTATGTGGTGTTTCAGATTTGAATCTATCAAGGTCAAGTAATATTGGTTACGCATAACACCTTGCTACGCGTAAAGACGCGTAGCAAGGTGTTATGCGTAAACTTTGTATGCATAAAGTTTATGACAAATAAATAAGAAAAATTTGTGTTTGTTTTTGCGTTTTGTATCTGAATGTTTCAATAGAGATTCTCGAACACACAAACACATGGAAACACAAGGACGCAAATATTTACATAGAAATACATACACTCAAATAATTTTGCTGTATTTAAAAACAAATGGAACTCAATTCGTATGAAATAAATATATTATAGTAAAACAGCATTTCCTGATACAAGTCGGTACTTGGAAGCATTGCTTTAATTTCAATTTATGGTTTTGTAACTTGCAGCAACTGAATTTGTATATTTTTAACAAAGGCTCCTCATCTTTATCGAACCATTCGAAAATCGAAAATTAAAAGAGAATATACGGATTGAAATCGCGAGGATTTGATTGGTTGTTTTTCTCATAAATTATTAAACATTGTGTTTTCGAATAATCCTGTTTCCATTTTCAAATTATTTTAAATTACCTTTGAGGTATATACAAACTAAATCTTCTTTACAAGGAAATAACAAAATACCGTTTTCGTTAAAGTTAAAACAATATTTTATTTCTGTAATAAATCTCAATGTAGAATAATATGTACGTTGCCAAATGTATCGTGCCAATGTGGCATTTGTTTTAAGTTTTATTTATTTGGAACATTACACAGATATGGATGTAGCTTTATCCGTTTAGAATATATCTTATTATTTTAAATTTATAAGAGACTTAAAGATAACTTAACAAAATTATGGACTTCATTTCAAAGACACATTTCTGTACAGAATTCCTGAATCGATACTACTGTGTTGATACTTCTGTATCCGTTTAAACCATGTGTTGGAATAATAATATGCTCCTACATGTTTTGGAACTGACAATCAAAACAGATAAAAAATAATTAATTGCTCGATCCTTCCATTCTAATAATTAAAGTAAGAATGTCAATTTATACTCTTACTCCAAAACGTTTACACGCCCTTCTTCAACTGTGCAATATTTTTGTTCTTTTTTTAAAATACAAATTAGTTTTTAATTAAACTAATTTGTATTTAAAAAAAAGACAATGTTGAAAATCAACGTAAAATGTATGTTACCACATGTTTATAAAGAAGTTTTTTTTTAATCGTACTATAAGAAGCTGGTTTAATATTTATTAAAGAACTATAGTATAATTTAATTTTTATTATGTGTTGATTTAATTTTAAATGCGTGAAACAATATTTTTACCGATTGATTTTATAATGGTCCTTTATGTATTAATTTTTGATACCAAATACTATACATACCTATAATAAAACTTTAATGAAAATATTTTAATCATCTATTTTCCTAAAGTTGTTTCCTACGTATTCATAATAAATTAAAATATTTATATTTTTATAGTCATAACTACAAAAATGGTAGAAAATTTACCAGGTGCGGCTAATCGAGTACTTGATGTAAAGCTTGAGTAATTATTTATTTATTAATCAGTTATTTGACTTTCAAAAAGGAATACTTTTTTAACCAATTCGTAATTTACTTAAGAACTAGCACGCACTGGTAACTTTTGTCACGGTGACTGTTTCGTCACTCTTGTCAAATCCGTGAATATGTACAGATGCAGACACAAATGTCACGTCGTAATGTGCGCGCACCTCCATACACAGTCATGGACTCGACAAGAGTGACGAAACAGTCACCGTGACAAAAGTTACCACTGCGCGCTTGTTCTTACGGACACAATTTTGTCAGCCTAATTAGCTAAAAAAATTATAAAAATATGTATAAATAGCTCTGAACGATTGATGGTAGACAATCATGTATACTTGATTTGTAAACAATTTATTTCGATACATAAGTTATTGGAAATAGAGTTGATTTTTGCATAAAATCGTCACAAACCATTTCTTCTATATAGATACAGGTGTAATGATCGCACAAATAATGAATAGAAATTTTGACGAACGTAAATTGTCATCATTTATATAAAAGAATATTTTTACTAAACTAAACTGTAAACTATAGAAATTATTTATTGTATCTCTTAGATTAAGTAGTTTATTAATATCCTTGTAAAAACAATTTATGTAAATAAATATTTTATCAAATAACAATAGTATTTATTAAATAGATGTCTCAAAGATGTGCAATTATATTGTTAGTATAGAATAAAAGTTATTTTCAAAAAGGTAATAGTCTTTCATTATCAGATCTATTTACAAAATTTTATAAAATGATAATTATTCAAGTCTCCCATTACAACTGTTCAATCAGATTAAAGGTTCCCGTTGCTTTGATTATCCACAAATAAAAAACACATGCATCCACGATAACAAAGTTGCCGCATTTTTGCTGGCAAAAAGATTTAATAAATCAATGTCTTTGGGGCGAGAAAATAAAAAAATACAGAAATAGCCAATTATGTCGGTGGAAAAATGTCATAATGTCAGATTCCGGATGCAATTGCACTTGATATAAAGTCGCTATTATGTTTGCCAAGAAGTGATACGACCTTTTATAATTTATTTTATTTCTCTTATTAAAGTAAAAACATCGCCTTATTTTGTTTATTTCACATTTGATGTTCACTGTTATCTAAAAAATTTAATTGCTGATTTCTGATTTTTTCATTCACGAAAACCATTGACAATATAAGAGAAATGTTTTGAAATAATATCCTTTTATAGTATAAAAATCAATAGTTACTGTATGTTTCCAAAATAAATTATATATATCTTAGATCCCTTAATTTACGTAATGGATTTTAATGCGACATCATTAAACATAGTGATTACAAGATTAGAGTCAAGATGGCCCAGTGGTAAGAACGCGTGCATCTTAACCGATGATTGCGGGTTCAAATCCAGGCAAGCACCTCTATATATATGTGCTTGCGTAATGCGTATGCGTAATTTGTCTTTATAATTCATCTCGTGCTCAGCGGTGAAGGAAAACATCGTGAGGAAACCTGCATGTGACAAATTTCATAGAAATTCTGCCACATGTGTATTCTACCAACCCGCATTGGAACAGCGTGGTGGAATATGTTCCAAACCTTCTCCTCAAAGGGAGAGGAGGCCTTCAGCCCAGCAGTGGGAATTTACAGGCTGTTGTTGTTGTATTTGTTTGTTGTTGTTGATTACAAGGTTTATAATGCATTTACATATCCATATTACAGAAGAGAAAAGTCGAGGGCTTAACATTCCCATTTAAAAAAAAAGTTTTTTTTTATATTTATTTTTCAATCTTAAAGTTTGAACTATTATTATACGCATATGCAGCTGAGATGGGTTACTAATTCAAAGTAATCAAGAATATTCTATAGTATGTTCTGCATAATTACAAATATTCATAAATGCTAGTCAGAAATAACAAGCAAAACACTCGTGTAAATCCAATGATCGTATTTTATACATACGGCAAAGTATGCCGGAAATTAGAATACTCATAAATATAGAAGACAATATGAACTATTAAATGTATAGGGTTTGAAGGAAATTTATTTTGGTAGTATTTTCAGAGCGAATATTTAATTAAAACCTTATTTAATTTTTATAAAAGAATAATTACTATGGTATCACTTGCAATAAATATTTTAAAAATTATAATTGTACATCTTCCACACGTAGGAAAAATTTTGAACAATCCACCTTTCCTTTTTTTCTGGGTACATTTTACCATTGGTCTTCTTTAAAGAACCTTCTAATAGGTTATTCGAAAAAGACAAAGAAATCCGTCTCAATTACAACAATAATATAATATAATTTTAAATTATATGAGCTAACCCTTATAAAATAACAAGTGACAATGACAAAGAGAAGGAAATTTCACCTCGAGGTTGCAAAAATTTTTTTTACATAGAGACGCATATAAGAAATTCGTTGCAAAAAATCAGTACTTATTTACAAAATTCATAATAAAAAATATATAACCTATTTGAATTTAGAATAATATTGAATCCCGATAAAAATGTAGTTTTTACCTTTAAATCCAAAATCAATTCACCGTCGTAAAATATAGATAAAATCAAATAGCCTGCCACGACCGCTTCTATGGAGAAGTCAGGACCTTCGTAACTCACAGGAGAATTATTCAATTTGTCTTATCCATAACCAACTGCTTATACTGCGAGGGTCGAATTTATCTGCTCGAATCAAGTTTATCGAAAAGTAACGGTTTTTTTCTCATAATTTAACAAAAATAACGACTACAATATACTCAGAGGTCTATTCCGGAAAAAACAAGAACATCCATCAGTTTTCATATCATAAACGTTTATGAATGTTCAAAATGATTTTCAACCGACTTCAAAAACTAGGAGGTTATCAATTCGTCTGGATTTTTTTTTATGTTTGTTACCTCATAACTTTTTTCTGGGTGGACCGATTTTGATATTTCTTTTTTGGTTGAAAGGTCGTGCTTCTCTTGTGGTCCCATTTTAATTTAGCCTAGTTCTGATGATGTTAACCATATTAAAACGATATTAGTCTTAAATTTGCATTATGCATGTGCGCGATAAATAGGTGAATAATTCATAATCACGCCAACCAATTTTGATAATTCTTTTTTTTATTAGAAAGGATATACTTCAAGGGTAGTTTGGTTTTACTTAGGAGGACTCTAATAAATACGTTGAATACGCAATTATTTTGATTACATTTTAGTGCATATTTATTTGTATGTTATGTTTTATGTTTGAAGTCGGTTTTTCTTTTTGTTAAAATTTTTAATTTGTTGTACTCTAATTCATGTTTCACGTAGTTTTTTTTTTAAATCGACATTAAAAATTGTCTACATGACGGTACTTACATTGTTATATTTTATTAAATTGTTCTTATAAGTTATAAATATTTTTTTAAACAGCAGTTTTATAAATATTTAATAATATAATATCTAATAATAATAATGAGTTAGAAATATCCATTAATGCAGCTATGTATACATTCAAATTATTAATAAACTCATGTTTTGTTATTGTATCCGATTACATAAAAATAAATGTGATCGACTTTATAAAGTAATCCGTACAAAAATAAGGATTTTTTAAATGTTTAATAATAATAATTTATCAAACGACTTTAAAAAAAGGAGGTTATAAATTCGTCTGTATTTTTTTTTTACCTCATAACTTTTCAACAGGTGGACCGATTTTGATGTTTTTTTTTGTTTATAAGGTAGTGCTACCCGTGTGGTCCCATTTTTCATTTGATAGATATACTTTAGGGTCTTTTTGGTTGACACCGGCTCCAAATATAGCAATAATTATAACTACATTATATTATAATCGTAAATCGACTTTTAAGTAATCTAATATTTTTCATTTCATTTTACTTAGGAGGGCTCTAAAAAATATGTTGAATACGCAATTATTTTTATTACTTTTTAGTGCAAACTTATTTTATTTTAACATAGGGTTTTGTTTAAAGTCGGTGTTTCTTTTTGTTAAAATTTTTAATTATATACAACTATAGTTATATAATATACATATATATCAAGCAATGATATTCTAAATTCTAAGAATACTTTAATAAGAAACCAATTTTGTAACAAACAATCATATACTAGAATTCCCTAAATATATTTCAAGAATTCAATTTTGTGTTCGCGGTTTTCCACATTTCTTTTACCTGCAATTGAAGTTAAAGTCGAATCAACTGATAACAAGTTTATCCCTCCAGTAGGATTAGCCTATGAACTCACTTTATCCCGATAATTAATATCTAAATTAATGTATCAGTGATATATTAAAAATATTTATTTTACTATTTTTTATGTGGCCTATTTTTTTCTTTTTTTTTTGCGGTACCCGTCACCCATAGACAATGACGCTGTAAAAAATATTAACTATTCCTTACATTGTCAAAGCGCCACCAACCTTGGGAACTAAGATACTATGTCCCTTGTGCCTGTAGTTACACTGGCTCACTCACCCTTCAAACTGGAACACAACAATACTGCGTACTGTTGTTTAGCGGCGTATCTGATGAGTGGGTGGTACCTACCCAGGCGGGCTTGCACAAAGCCCTACCACCAAGTATGTTTTCTATATTGTAGGGTAGGCGCACAAAGAAAATGTTTGATTTATTAGGTCAGGTATTTTACTGACGTCGTAGAACACCTCAATATAACAATGAATATACTGATAACAGAAAAGAGTCCGTGGTCTGTATCAGCGAATAATTTTTATCCTGAAGGTGCCAAGGCATCCCATAATAATGTTAACAAAGTGGATATGCTTACATTTGTGTCACGATATGTGTACAACAACATTATGTATATTCACAATCATATTACCCACCAGTACCAGACCAGTTCAGTATTCCTTCAATACAGTCCAGTACAGTATTCGTTGCAATAATAATTTTCCCCAGCTATAAATCTTTGTCCGGGATTACGAATTTTATTTATTTCTTGACCGTGTGCCACTTACCGGGTCCAATCCAAACCATTCAAGGGTTCAATTCACCAAAAGTTTCATCGAAATCGTACTAACCGCTTAGGAGATATTCAGTTAACACCTTTAGGAGATTTATTTAAAAAGCATGAGCACAGAGCTGAGATGGCCCAGCGGTCAGAACGCGTGCATCTTAACCGATGATTGCGGGTTCAAACCTAGGCAAGCACCGCTATATATATATGTGCTTTATTTGTGTTTATAATTCATCTCGTGCTCGGCGGTGAAGGAAAACATCGTGAGGAAACCTGCATGTGTCTAATTTTATCTAAATTGTGCCACATCTGCATTCCACCAACCCGCATTGGAACAGCGTGGTGGAATATGTTCCAAGCCCTCTCAAGGCGATTAAGAGTCCTCTTATCGGCCTCCATGAATAAAGAATATATTTTGGGTTTTGTACAGAATCTAAAGATTATAGGTATTAATAAACTTTATTATTTAATTATAACATATATTTCACTTATCATATTGCAGTAAAATTAATTCGTATTTGACAATGACGGCTGCAACCTAGAATAGAAAGGAAACAAAGATAATTTTAATATAAAGCGAAGAAATAATATTGTTAATAAAATTTAAAAATAGTAAAATTATAATCAAGCTGTAGATTATTATTTGACATCATCAACGGATTCCTTATATGTTCAAACTTACTTTGATTTAAAGTATGCTATGCAATAATATTTAAATGTAGTTTATGTGGTTAAAGAGCTGAGATGGCCCAGTGGTTGGAACGCGTGCATCTTAACCGATGATTGCGGATTCAAATCCAGCCCCACTATATATACAACATATATGTGCTTAATATGTGATTATAATTTATCTCGTGCTCGGCGGTGAAGGAAAACATTTACACATTTCGTGAGGAATGAATTTACACATTTAATTAGTCACATGCAGGTTGCATGTGTCTAATTTCATAGCAATTCTGCCACATGTGTATTCCACCAACCCGCATTGGAAGAGCGTAGTGAAATATGTTCCTAACCCTCTCCTTAACGGAAAAGGAGGCCTTATCTCAGCAGTGGGAAATTTACAGGCTGTTATTATGTGCTTGTAGGTACTCGGGGTTTCCCTTCAAGTAGAAACATATAAATACCAAGTATTGCTGTTTGTCGGTAGAAAATTCAAACCAACTCTAAATAAATTCTGGATAGGTTTCAATAGTCATATAATGTAACATTAAAAAGAAAAAAGATATAGATAAATATTACCTGTAGAAGTTTTTGTCGATCCAAATAGAAATATCCCATTCCACTTAAAACTATAACGTCATGGCTCAATTGATCTTTCAGCCGTTTGATCTGTAAATGCGTTGTAACGATGATCAATCATGGAGATATGTACGTACATTTGATTAAGGGGCAGCCGAGGGTAATTTGTTATATATTACATTTACATATATGTATGAGTCTCTATGAATTTTGATAAGATATTATGAACGATTTGTGAAATTTTATGATGTAATAGATTGTATCATTAGACGTCTATAAGAAGTGATAAGAGTCTATTAATCTCTCAATACTGGACATAGGTGGTTCTGGGATATAAAGAAGGCTGAGATTCCTCTTGAAAAAGATTTGGAAATTGTCATAATATGCTCCTATCTGGTGGTATTGCAGCTATACAGGAAAGTATTTCTTAGACCTCAAAATTAGTGGAGATTTGGTAATTGTTTTGGATTAGAAATATTTCCCATGGCACCAGTGCGTAGATGGTATGGTGACTTCTACCATCAGATGGTCGTCTGTAGGTATTCCATTGAATAATGTCTCGACATGTTATGTAGTTTTCTAAACGACGTTTCCCTTCACCGAATATAAGATCAGATAAAGACAAAATCTAAGAACATGAAATCGTTGCATAAAACATTTCTTATTTATATTTTATATTGATAAATAATTTTTACCTCTATATTATAGGCGGTACTGGGACAGGAATGCAAATATGGCAAGGCCCGCTTCGAATGCAAACTAATATCTGCAGCTGAGAGGACCACACTGGACGCGCGTAAGATTAGCCAGCCAAGAGAAAAGAAGTAGTATATTTTGTTGATTAATGTTCCGTCTATACGTCTGTAAGAATGAAAATGGAATGATTATGTTTCAATTGGATGAAAGATATCAGAAGGAAGGAAATTCCAGACATAAACTAAAATTGATAAGTCTTATATGATGTTTATTTCTGTTTTTGTTTTTCGTTTAACTTCGATATTTAAAAAATAAATAAATATAAATATTGGACATTCAAATCAAATCAATCACATACACCACTCTGTGGAAAATCAGAAGTAACCATTGTACCGCAAATACCATGACCCGATACAACACTTTAAACTAATAATTTTTTTCGACACCGACTCAGCCGGGAATCGAACCCGTGACGTGGCGTATCCATGAAAACCTGTGTACAGACTACTCGACCATGGAGGTCATTAAACAAAATCAATTCTACTCGTTCTTGATCATTGTCCAAATGGTTCTCCTTTTTTATATATCAGAACAGAAAAATCAGTATCAATATATCTTTATAACACGCACCTAATATTATTGTTATAACTGTATAAAGCATTTGTAATTTTCCTGACTATAGAAACATTGAGTAAATTTTTATTGTGATACATTTTGCATTGACTACACTTTGGATACTAACCTTATGCCCAAAAACAGCTGCAGACAGATGAAGTATAAGTTATTCAAGTTGGAGAGAAACACCAAAGGACCCAGATCTTCGTCGATCTTTCGAACCAACGCTGCTTGTTGCACGTATGCCTGTCTGATCCTACACCAGGTATTTGCTTGGAAACAGTAATCAGTCCCAAACTAAAACACATACTATGTGATGTTATTCTATAGAAGTTGTCTTCCGCGGTTCACTGGCGCTTTTGGGGTTGGTTGTCTTAAGTAAAAAAAGGAGCCTATGTCCTTTCTTGTAGCTCATGTTTGCTTCATATTAAATATCATCAAATTAGGTTATGTGGTTTGGTAGTGAAAGACAGACATATTTACTTTTACATTTATAATGTATATTTTATAGTATAGATAACATTAAAGTCCAAACATTTTCAGTCAAGTTTGGTAGCTATTATATAATACAATACAATATATTATGATTGTCTATTAATTATTGTTTAATTATCATATTAGATTTACTCCATGTTTTCATGTAACCGTGGAAACTTGGCTTATGTAAGGCTTATTTGGTATCAAATGTTTGTTTATTATACTATGCTGTATGTTCCCCGAAAATGAAATAAAATAAACAAATATTTTATTTATGTTATAAACACGCAAATATCTTAAAAATATTTTAATCATACTGAATAACATAAGTTATCTAGTAGTTGATATAAAATAATTTAGTAAATATTCGTCTATTTTAAATAAATGTATAGAAATAAAAATAAAAATGGTCAGTTTTTGTGTCACAATAATAGATAATGAAACATTTTTAAAAGTATACCAAACTAGTATTTGGATATGCCTGTGAATATTGCTTACAGTAAATATTATTAAAAAAAATCTCTCACTTAAATTTGGACTCGCAATGCTATTTTGTAAGAACTTACTTCATATCTCACTATACTCCGTACATATACTACACTACACTTCGTATATCATAGACTATGTTGCAATTGCAGAGAGCCGAGCTGGCCCAGTTGTTAGAACACGTGCATCTCAACCGAAGATTACGGTTTCAAAACCAGCAAACATCACTAAATATGTGCTGAATTTGCGTTTATAATTCATCTCGTGCTTAACGATGTTTTCACGATGTGTTCATTCACCGCCGGGTGAATGAAAACATCGTGAGGAAAACTGCATGTTTCATTGAAATTCTGCCATATGTGCATTCAACCAACCCGCATTGAAACAGAGTGTTGGAATATGTTCCAATCCCTCTCCAGTAATTTACAGGCTGTTACAATGATAAACAGTTTATAAACCTTAATAATTAACCTACGTAAATAGAACGTTCACCAATAAAGTTTGATTGATTGTAACATTGATTTGTTTAACATAAAGAAGCTAAACCAACAACAACAGAGACAAACAATATGTATTTTATTTCATCGAAATTCTGCCACATGTTCATTCCATCAAACCGCATTGGAACAGCGTAGTGGAATTTGTTCCAAACCTTCTCCTCAATGGGAGAGGAGGCCTTAGTCTAGCAATGGAAAATTTCCTTTACTTTTTTTTATATTGTACTTTTTAATATTTCACCATCATATTCTATAATTGGTTCGAGTTGGTTCTTAGAAAATATTCATTATTTTCGATTCGGCACCGTAAATACTTGAATATATATTGTATCAATCTTCGAAGTTTTTTAGTGCACCATCATACAATCAATCTTGAATGCCACGCATGCGTACACGTCAAAAATAGGACGAATTCGTCTCTAATTCTGACAACTGTCACTTTAAGTGAACTCGTAAACGAGGTCGAAGGTACGCGAATGTTTGTGTATCATTTTTAAATTTAATGGAATCATATTAACGGTTAAGATTATAATAAGTTGTATTGTTTGTTATTGCCTTCCTTTGATATTTTGGCGATATTTTGGTGGTTTGGCTTTGTGCAAGCCCGACTGGGTACCAGGTACCCACTCATCAGTTATTCTACCGCCAAACAACAGTATCCAGTATTGTTGTGTTCCGGTTTAAAGGATGAGTGAGCCAGTGTAACTACAGGCACAATGGACATAATATCTTAGTTCCTAAGGTTAGTGGCGCATTGACGATTTAAGGAATAGTTTACATTTCTTACAGCGTCATTGTCTATGGGTAATGGTGACGACTTACCATCAGGTGTCCCATATACCAGTCCGCCAACCTATTCCATAAAAAAAAATTGTAACATATTTCGACCTGTGTCGGTCATCGTCGCTTAAACCTGATTGGTGCAAATTGCTACAACAACAACAACAGCCTGCCAATTTCCCACTGCTGGGCTAAGGACTCCTCTCTCCCGTCTAGCTAAGAACTTCAATGCGGGTTGGGGAGTTCACATGTGGTAGAATTCTGTTGAAATTACATGCAGGTTTCCTCACTATGTTTCACTCACCCCCAAGATCGAACCCCGAGATGAATTACAAACATAAATTAGGCACATGAAAATCAACCCGCAATCATAGGATAAGACAAACGCGTTCTAACCACTGGGCCATCTCGCCTCTAGCCAATTTCTTCAACTTTCATAAATCTTACAAGGCAGCCTATTAGGTATAATCTTCAGCTGTACCTTTTTACCTTTCCCAGCGCGTTTCTCGTATCTAATGACGTATTTGACGAACGAATTCATTCTGCAGTATCTCGACGTTAATCCCATGCTTATCAAAATGATGATCAAATCTTGAAAATTCCAAAGGATTGTCGCTGATTTGCTCATAATAAATATCGGTATTGCCAACCACAGTGTATACTCCGCTGAAAATAGAAATATCATTGTTTAAAAAAAATATAACGATCTGGTGAAGATATGTACAGAGACAATGTAAAATAAACTTACAAGTTTTCAATAGAAATCCATGAGAAGACAAAATGTATCTTTCGAAGTATTCATTAAAAGGACAATCTAGGCCCGTAGCTGATATCATACTTAAAGTATGTTCCGCTGTAATCAAAGCCTTCGAAATTTAAAAAAAATATTTACTACATGACATGTAATTCTAGTTACTCGTTTATTATAGATTTTAATATAAATTATAGTATATATTACTGTTTATATATATATATATATATATATATATATATATATATATATATATATATATATATATATATATATATATTATAGTACGGTTTGATCGAAAAGTATGAGAAAAATATATGCAATTGACTATTTGAAATATTTTACATGAGCAAACAATTGGCAAAAGTAATAAGGATAATGTTTGTTTATGAATTTAATGTTAGAATAAAAAAATAGGTATATTGAAATTTGAAAAGATTCGATGCCTTCTTGACACAACTAAATTAATAATATCGTTTAATTTGCTGTAAAAAATAAAATATAGCTAAAGAAATGGTGATGTACCTTTAATATTTAGATGCTAAATGAATAATTTAATTGTTGTTTTATTAAGAGTAAATAGAATAATGAAAATATTATTTTTTTGTTATTTTTCGTATAAATTGAAATAAATTATAATCACATATTGAGCCTAAGTTCAGGGATGACACCAAGGTTTTCAATTTGCAATATTTAGTTAAAATACAAGATATCCGCTGAGGCATTTGGGATCAGATAAACTTCAAAATCTTCGATTTTCGCTCTAATAGCTGACATTGAGCATATTGTTAGCGTAGAAGAGATTATAGAAACCTTTTTTGTTCAAATATCGATTGGATAATAAAATAACAGGAACACTAGGACGCCTCGAAGCCTATAAAATGTTTAATAATTCTAAACTTACCAATTGCAAGTAAAGCCACAAATGTTACTACAAATATGACGCGTCTTCTGATAGTTACGTCGGGCGGAAAATTAATTTCACCCGTCTCCATTTTTAACCAATCAATCGAAAGAGTTTTCCATTTATTAACAAATTTCCATGAAAGTATTAACGAGAACAATCCATTCCCATAAAATATTAATCCCGATAGTCGTGCCATTACTTCTGAAAATTATAAAAAACTACAGTAATAGTCAATGAAATAAATATGGATATAGTTTTGATTACTTTTATTGATGATTGAAGATAAATACGCAGACAATATACATGCGCACATACACGCACACACATGTACGGTCACACATACTTTTTGAATTATGTATGAGAATGATTATGAACCTAATGTAATTTAGAATAACTAACGTCCACTTGTATTATTTGTCGCTATCCCACTAAGCAACCGAATTAGCTTCCAAATGGCTGCAACAACCATAGCAGCCAGCATGGTCAAGATTAATAAAGCCCAGTACAGGAAAAAGCTACCTCCAAACGTTGGAATGCCAAACCACCGAGCGATCATGAAAACTGTGGTCATTGTAGGTAAGCTAGAACGATAAAAAAAAATATTACTCCCAAGCTTATGATAACTGTGCTTAGGAAAAATTTTCAAATTTTTTTAATGTAATAATTAAAAGATTTTTTTAGTCTTTTTTGCTATAAGAAGCCTCAATTATTGATACTTTTCAAAGGAAACTAGGGCGTTCTCTTTGAAGAAGGAAATATGGAGATGTTCCTTTGCTTGCTTATTTTTTCTTTCATTCATCTCATTGCCGAATAAGATCTTCAGTAGCTTTCATTTTCAACATATCATTTATTTATCATTACGTTCATTATATTTATCTTTCAGTTTTGTTGTTCCGCTTCCCAACTTTTTTTACCTTCTTCTGACGTCACTTCGAAGTTTCTTTTATTTGGAGAAGTTAATTGTTTCTTAATTACATACTTGTTTTTAATCTTCAGATTGTCCCTAACGATTCACAAAGTTGTGACTTGATTGATTGTTTATCGAGTATATTAAACCTATTTCAATTCCCATAATTGAGGCACTGTCAGATCATACATCATTTATTAGATTGCTTCGTCCCCAAAACGTTTATGAATAAATGTTTGACAACCTCCGTGGTCGAGTAATGTGTACATTGGTTTTCATGGGTATGCCACTCTGAGGTCCCGAGTTCAATTCCCAGCCGAGTTGACATAAAAAAAAATCATTAGTTTTCTATGTTGCCTTGGGTCTGGGTGTTTATGGTAACATTGTAACTACTGATTTTTCATAACACAAGTGCTTTAGCTACTTACATTGGGATCAGAGTAATGTATGTGATGTTGTCCAATATTTATTCATTTAAATTTTGATTTGGAAATAACCTTTTAAACAAGATACTAAACGTTCCACTCTTCATTATATTAATTAAAAAAACTTTACGATAAATATTCATATTTAAGTATTTTCCGATAATTATCATAAATATCGTTTTACAATTTTTAATGAAGAGAAAATTTTCTAAGTAAAATATAAGCATTAATTCTTACATCGCGTTTAAGCTTCGCACTTTTGAAATGTTTTCCTTCTCCATTATAAATTACTCGGGCTCTCATTGTATCTAAAACATTTCAAGCACAATTCAAGAAATCTGTTCATTTTACTACTCAAACAAATTATTTTTGTAAGTTTATTGAAAAATAATTTGGAAATAATGAATCAATTCATACTAAAAGTAACATTTTCTGTAGAATATCTAGTTTTATTACTTGTATAATATTAATGTTCTGAATCTGAAGAAGGCTAGTTATTTAAATATGCTAAGCAAAGTGTGTGCAAGTGCTAATAAATTATACTATTGTTGGAGGAAGACTAATATTTTAATTTAGCAACACCACACCTGCCTATATAAGACGAGATATTGGCGATAAGAGCTCATTCATTTGTTAACTTTTGAAGTGTGCGGAAGCTCTGCCCGAATAATTACCGATTACTAATTTTTTTTTATGTTTGTTTAATTTTGTTTAGTCATAAATAGTGTATGTACTTGAGGCCGAAGGCCAAATAAATCTTTTTTTTATTTTTATAATTGTTTGATTTATAACATCAGAAGTGGGATTCGAAGGCTGTTATAGCCGTAAACACATTTCTGGTGCTATAGATGAAACTTAATTCTACCCTCCCACGCGGTTTAGTAATTTAAATATTCGGGCAATGCTTCCATCAGTGTAATGTCGAACAACGATAAACGTAACAAACGAAGACGTCGAGGACAAACTCCTCCCAACTCAATGGAAGAGATCCTGACCAGACTTCGCGCTTTGGAGGAGCAGTCTCGTGCGTCTGTGGAGACGCAAGCATCAGGCAGTGCCGGCACTAGTCGCGCTGTCGCGCTGCAAAGCGCCGCACCAGCAGCCGCATCGACGCCTGGGGCGCCGACTCCGCCACGCGGCCACGTGGTTACGCCGCCACCGACTCCGCAAACCAGCCAGACGGGGTTATCGCAGTCCGAAGATGTGGTGACGAATGCTGCCGAGCGGCTCTTGACCGCTATCAGCTGTGCTCAGGTCAGATCCAATCGATATTTTGTCTCTGATTTTGATCCGAGTGTTCATGACTTCGACACGTGGTGTGATGAGGTAGAAAGAGCGCGTATTTTGAACCAATGGGGCGACAAAGAATGCCTTGCTCGCATCGGACATTGCCTGAAAGGGGAATCTCGTACCTGGCTTAGCCAATGGACAAGTGATATTCGCACATGGTCCAATTTCAAACTAGAATTAAAAGCCTTATGCCCACGCTCTGTCGATGTCGCGAATGTTCTTTATGACGTTATGCGAACAGAGTCCGACAAATACTCCACATACGCCGAATATGCACGTAGATCGCTTTTAAAGTTACGCATAGTTAAAGGTCTAAGCAACGAGCTACTTACTGCCATTATTATACGTGGAATCGTAGATCCACAAATCCGCGCTATGGCTATTAACGCTAAATTATCGCCCGATTCTATAGTGGAGTTTTTGTCTAGCTTTGTTAAACCTTCTAACAATTCAAATAGAAAAATATCTACTAACTATAGTCGGTTTGATAAATTCTCTAATAATAACAATTTAAATCGCAACCTTTTAAAACGCAAATACAGTTCAAACGATTCAAAATCAATTAAATGTTATCATTGTAAGCAATTTGGCCATAAAAGTGTAGATTGTAGTAAACGATTGAATACAACTACAATTAATAATAACAACGAAAGAGCAATCGCGCTACCGGTAACGTCTCATGTTGATGTGTTGAAGTGTACATTTTGTAAAAAGGTAGGTCATTCCGAGAATATGTGTTTTGCCAAAGAACGGTCGAGTTCACGAAACAATAATGGTGTTAATTTTTGTCGCGAACTTGTGGGTAGTTATAAAAATCGTGATGTAACAACCGCTGTTATCTCGGGAATCCCGTTAGATGTTTTGATCGATAGTGGTTCATGTGTCTCTCTAATGTCGAAAAATATTGTTAAACATTTTTCATGTCAATTAAGACCTACAAATCAATTATTACGTGGCTTAGGTGGTATGGAAGTGAAATCAGAATCGTATGTAACGTTGCCCGTTGAATTCAGTGACTTAACAATAGAAATTGATTTTTATATAGTCGATGATAGTAATTTAAATGTACCCGTAATTATTGGCACCGACGTGTTAAATAGAAAAGGCATAACATATGTTAGGACCGGTGATTGTCAGCGTATAATTCGTAGTGAACCTATTGAAAGCAATATTTTGCCAGTAAATTCAGTTTGTTTATCCGAACAAGTAAATACGTCTGTGTCTGGAAAAGATAGAGAACGATTATTAGAGATTCTAGCCAAGTATTCAAAATTCTTTTTAAGTGGTACCGCGATCACAACTGTAAAGGATAGTGAAATGCATATTAAACTGACAACTAATGTACCCGTTTATTATAGACCCTATAAATTATCACACGATGAAAAATTAAAAGTTCGCGAAATAGTTAAAGATTTGCTTAATAAAAGTATAATTCGTGAATCTGACTCGGAGTACGCTAGCCCAATTCTATTGGTGAAAAAGAAAGATGGTTCTGATAGAATGGTGGTGGACTACCGTGCACTGAATCGAATTACTGTTAAAACTAGACATCCCCTACCGTTGATTAATGACTACATAGACCGATTAGGTAAAGCTCGCTGGTTTAGTTCCTTAGATATGGTATCTGGGTTTCACCAACTTAGAGTTGCTGAGGATTCTATTCATAAGACGGCATTTGTTACCCCGGAAGGCCACTACGAATATTGTAAGGTCCCCTATGGATTAGCAAATGCACCGATTTTTTATCAGAAAACTATTGCTAAGACGCTAAAATCCTTTATTGAGGCTGGACAGGTTGTAGTCTATATCGATGACGTACTTATATTGACACAAAGCACTAACGAAAACCTTATTTTATTAGATTCGGTAATTAAAACTTTGACAGAGGCAGGATTTTCTATCAACTTAAAGAAATGCACTTTTCTAACCAATGAAATTGAATATCTCGGTAGGATTATACGCGATGGTCAGGTTAGGCCGAGCACTTATAAAATTGACGCGTTAGTTAAATCACCACCCCCGAATAATGTCAAACAGGTGCGGCAATTCCTAGGCCTCGCTGGGTATTTTCGTAGATACATACCTAATTACGCGATTAAGACCGCGCGCATTGCAGCCCTAACTAGGAAGGGAATAAATTTTGACTGGACCGACGAACATGAAGACGCACGTCAGGAAATAATTTCTTATTTAACAAATGAACCAATTCTAGCTATATTCGACCCTGACTTAATGACCGAATTACATACTGATGCC
Organism: Vanessa cardui; assembly: GCF_905220365.1. NCBI lineage: Eukaryota > Metazoa > Arthropoda > Insecta > Lepidoptera > Nymphalidae > Vanessa > Vanessa cardui. The sequence continues at coordinate 12,093,399 of NC_061124.1, forward strand.
AGTTCAATTGGCTATGGCGGTATTCTTATGCAAATACATAAAGACGGTTGTAGGCGGGTAGTCGCATATTTTAGCAAATTAACTGCCGGCGCGGAGTCCAAATACCACAGCTATGAGTTGGAGACCCTTGCGGTAGTAAAATCATTGCAACATTTTAGACAATATTTAATTGGCAAAACTTTTAAAATAATCACAGATTGTAATGCGCTAAAAATGACGCAACGCAAAAAGGATCTCCAACCCAGAGTTGCAAGGTGGTGGATGTATATGCAGGATTTTGATTTCTCGCTAGAATATCGTAAGGGCACACTTATGTCACATGTCGATTATTTAAGCAGAAACCCGGTCAATGTTGTCGATATCATTCGAAAGCCCCAAAATTGGGCTCAAGTGGCACAAGCAGGTGACGAGGAAACCATTTCTTTGTTAGAGAAATTAAATAACGGTGAATTAGATAACACGCGTTATGTAAAACGTAATGACCTCTTGTATTATAAATACGACGTCACGGGTGAGCAAGCGCGATTCTTGTGTTATGTACCAAAAGCATTTAGATTAAGCTTGTTACGCGTTTTCCACGATGAGCATGAACACATCGGTATAGACAAAACGATTGATCTGATCCTACGGCACTTTTGGTTCCCCGGTCTAAGACGATTTGTTGCGAAATATGTCACACACTGCGTTATCTGCATTTCTCATAAACAAACTCCCCGAGCACCTTTACAACCTATATCTTCGTGGCAAAAAGATTCGGTACCATTTGACGTGTTACACGCCGACGTACTCGGGCCGCTGAGAGATAGCGATGGTCATAAACACGTACTCATTATAATTGATGCATATACAAAATATTGTTTACTGTTCGCGTTAAAACGCCAAGATAGTAGTGAGCTAAAGCGTGTAATAACTCAAATTGTATCGCTGTTCGGTAGTTTTAAAAAGCTAGTGTGTGATAGAAGTCGTATGTTTGATAATTACGAATTTATTAACTGGATATCTGGTTACGGTGTCGAAGTGCATTTTATTACTCCCGAAATGCACCAAGAAAACGGCCAAGTTGAACGTTACTGCCGCACAGTACTTAATATGATAAGGGTTGAAGTAAATTATAATAAAAATGATTGGTCAAAAGTATTATGGAAATTACAACTAGTATTAAATATCACTAAACATAAGACAACCCAATACTCGGCACTTAATCTTCTCATCGGCACTGATTCGACTACTCCGTTAATAAATAGCTTGATTAAAGACATAACCTACGAAGGTTCAAATCCAAATCGCTACGCGACCCGCGAATTAAGACGGCAACGAGCTGAAGAGCTTATTCGCGATAATAGAAACAAACAAGATGCTTATGTTAATAAAAATAGAAAACCTCCTAAAAAGTATCAAGTAAATGACTTGGTTTACGTGATCAAGAACTCTCAAAGCACCGGGAAACTTGACAGTGGTATGAGGGGCCCTTATAAAGTAACGAAGGCGCTCCCTAATGATAGATACGAAGTCCAATTGTTGGCTGGTGCCTATGGCAAAACTACTCAGGTAGCTGCAACATATATGGTTTTATGGAAGGGTGAATGGACACCCGAAAATTGTGCTGCATTTTTTGAAGGTATTTACTTGTTGTGCATGAGTTGTTATTTGTCTTTACTTCATTTATTTATTGTGGCATGTAAATGTGAGACGTGCTAGTGGAAAAGACCCATGTAAAGCCTGTGCGCGGGGTATTGGGTTGACCACAATGGTTTCGGGGGTGAGTCAGTTGCGCAGCTGACAACAGACCTGTGTAAATCCATGATGTATAGGTATCTGGGGTGACCTACTATAGACTGATGTAAAACCTGTTCGTACACACGACTTTGTGCGAGGTATTCGGTTGCGTGGGAACAGACCTGTGTAAAACCTATGTAGTCTATTCAAAATGGCTTATGTAGTTGACAAATATACAAATATATGCCTTGTTGAGTAATAGAACAGACGTGACTAATGATGGATTTTTGTGTGTTTATTTCCTCAGAAACCAATGATGACAATGCTGAGCAGTTATCGGATGTTGTGGGTGTTACCGGTCCATCCACAAGTTCATCTGAGGGCTTCGGGGACGCAGCCCCGTCAGGAGAGGCCGTGTTGGAGGAAGACTAATATTTTAATTTAGCAACACCACACCTGCCTATATAAGACGAGATATTGGCGATAAGAGCTCATTCATTTGTTAACTTTTGAAGTGTGCGGAAGCTCTGCCCGAATAATTACCGATTACTAATTTTTTTTTATGTTTGTTTAATTTTGTTTAGTCATAAATAGTGTATGTACTTGAGGCCGAAGGCCAAATAAATCTTTTTTTTATTTTTATAATTGTTTGATTTATAACACTATATTAATGCATTTTGGTCAGTGAATATTGCACTATATTGTGTGAAAAAAGTGTCATTATTTTTTTTTTTCTAGAATGTCATATATATCAAGAATAGCACAAATTGCAAAATAGATACAGATATGGAAGAAAAATTTCCAAATTCCGTGCTGATAAGAATTTCTTAACAGACGAACCAAATATATTTTTTTATATATACAAACTTACCTTGTAACAGAGCAATCAAAAAGTAAAGCATTCTAAATATCAAGCATGTAACTACAGAAAAAGAGGAATGATAAAATCTGATGTTTTGTAAATAAGTCGTTTCAAATTTATTAATAATAAAATATTCAGAACTTGATAACGCGTACAGTACGATAGAAAGGTACTTTGTACAGGTCGGTTGACCCATTTTTTTAGCATCCGTTACAAGTTTCAACGAGTTAAAAGTTTGTTAACAAAGGTAGGAAATGGGACTCGAATGATGAAATCAGTTACGTTCTTATTTATATAACAAAAATGCAGTCTAAGCTGCCTCATACTTAATTTGAAACTCCATAAGTGACAATCATTGCCCGCAAAAACTAAAACACAATTTAAAAAAAAATACTCACATCGTCAAAGCTCTTAATGAAACTGAAATCAATCACAAAATAAATCCATATTTAAATTCTAAAGACGTTCTTTATTCAAATAATTACATACTCACCATGATAGGAGTACAAATGTATATAAAACATGAGCTGTCATTAAACACAACAGCGTTTCATCGATCAATAAATGTATATTAGGTAGATAAATATTTTATCGTTTTAGTGTTGTAAATGAATGACAGCTTTTACTACGAAAATTATAGACTAACACTATTATTAACTGGCAATACTTGTTTCCACCGCTCTGTTGTAATTTAATTAATTATACACTTATTGTTTTTTATTTATTATTAAACAAAATTCCTCTGTTATTTGTAGAAGTATCTGTAATTTGCTACACTTCAGTGTTATACTTTTAATTCTGTCGCGTTTTATTGTCAACTAGCGACCTGCCCCGGCTTCGCAAGGGTGCTATACTAAATAATATACTACAGAATGTCTTACATCGTTCATAGTCTTTCAATCATCATACAATATAAAGCGTTATGTCTAACGACATTACTTTACAAACTCAAAATACCTCTACTATGCTGTGCATGTATTATACCTTAATAAACTTTTCTCAGAATCATTCTATCTATTAAACCCGCATTATAATTCGTCGTGTATTTACGATATATTTGAATGAAAGTGACACGTCCTATAAATTTTCTCAATTCTTGTCAATCTACCGAAGATATAATCTTCCTAAGAAGTAATAATAACTAATACTAGTGATCCGCCCAGCTTCGCACGGGTGCAATACTGATACTAAATATACTACAGAATTTGTTCATTTACGACATTACATTAGACACTTTTTAAATTATCAGTGTTTGTTAACTATATTGTTCATGTTTTTCATACAAAACTTTCCTATCTGTTAAAAAAAAAAAACATCAAAATCCGTTGCGTAATTTTAAAGATCTAAGCATACATAGGGACAGACAGCGGTAAGCGACTTGATTTTGTACTATGTAATGATGATGCTAACGAATAGCACATATGAGAAATTGTGTTTGTTTGTCATTTATTATGTACTCAACTTATCATCAAATGCTGGCAAAGTCAGTCAGGAACATGGGATACCTAATGTGCTGTCTGCCTATCCCTTTCACACAGACACGAGGATAGTGTGTGTGAGAAAGGGATAGGCAGATAGCACTTCTACGCGTAAATTTGTAGAAAAATTAATACGATACCCCGTTAGTTTCTCATATTTTCGTTTACAATATCGAATCGAATCAATTTTAATAAATATAGAGATCCCATATTATGAGATATTGCTACTGTATTCGAAAAAACTTTTTAATGCGGGCTTAAACCCGAGTAAGATTTACATGATATTGCTTTAGATTATTTTCAATATCATTTTGTTTCAAAAATAATGTTATAGGAGAATAAATAGAAATGTGTCGTGCAAACACTATTATTATGGACTAGATGTCGCTCACTGCTTCGTTCGCGTTTTTGATGGTTGTTTATAATGAGTCGAGATGACTCAGTGGTTAGAATGTGTGCATCTTAACCGATGATTGCGGGTTCAAACCCAGGGAAGCATCGCTGAATATTCATGTGCTTAACTTGTTTTTATAATTCATCTCGTGCTCAGCGGTGAAGGAAAACATCGTGAGGAAACCTGCATGTGACAAATTTCAAAGAAATTCTGCCACATGTGCATTCCACCAACCCGCATTGGAACAGCGTGGTGGAATATTTTCCAAACCTTCTCCTTAAAGGGAAAGGAAGCCTTTAGCCCAGCAGTGGGAATTTAAATCCTGTTGTTGTTATTGTTGTTGTTGTTATAATGAGTTAGGCAAAAAAAGTAGCCTATGTTCTTTCTTGGACTTCAAGTATGCTTCATAAGAAATTTCATCAAATTTGAGTCAGTTTCTTGGTCGTGAAAGAGCGACAGACAGACTGACAAAGAGACTTACTTTCACATTAATAATATTGGTATAGAAGTAAAAATAATTTAGATTGACTTATCAGATAGTTACAGATAAAATATCAAGATAGATCAAGGTTTTGCTCAATATTCACTCGAGAGAACTCGATTATAAATTCTACTTAAATTGATTTTTTTTTATATTATAGGTTGGCGGATGAGCATATGGTCCTCCTGATTGTAAGTGGTCACCATCACCCATAGACAATGACGCTGTAAGAAATATTAACTATTCCTTACATCGTCAATGTGCCACCAACCTTGGGAACTAAGATGTTATGTCCCTTGTGTCTGTAGTTACACTGGCTCACTCACCCTTCAAACCGGAACACAACAATACTGAGTACTGTTATTTGGCGGTAGAATAACTGATGAGTGGGTGATACCTACCCAGACGGGCTTGCTTAGCAACTAGTAATAATTGCTTTCTGAAAGTGTAATTACACTAAAAAGAAATTTCTTTGTAACATATATGTCACATGAAATTTCCATCGTACTCTGTGAATTCGATGCTTTTAATGTCGCTTTTATTTGAGAAACCTCGTGAAAGTTTTGCCCATCGTCAGTCGTCACGTGGCTTCGTGTCTAAACGAGTTCGGTGTCATTTTTTTTTTATTTGATTTTGTCATAAATATCATCTTAAAAGCAACGGTACTCTAGTGGTTAAAACAATGAGACTATAATTGAAGGCTTCAAATCTAGGAGCACAAAAAATTTCAAATGGTTATTAATGTTTTTTTTTTGTTTGTTAAACGAGCAGGAGGCTCACTTGATGGAAAGTGATTACCACCCATGTAAATCTGCAACGGAGGTCTTACAGGTGCGGTATTTAAGGAAATAGTATGCTCTTTTCTTAAAGGTTCCCATGTCGTATCGGTTCGGAAAAACTGCCGACGAAAGCTGGTTCAACAAAGTGGTTGCGCGCAAGAAGTATACACACATCAACATTGTCTAGGGATATTTTGAATTGACTCAAAATTTATTAAAGATAACCTGAAACATGTTTATATTTTTATAAAGCCCATTTATCTGACTATATTCCAGAATAAAAAATAAACCATATTATTTTGCGTAAACAATTTTATCCTTAAATATAGAAAAAACGTAAAATATTGGTAAAACTAACAATTAATGTTTGTCTCAAGAAAATGTGAAAAATGTAGAAAAGTTATTGTTTTGAACAGTCATATGAAAAATCAGTAGCCTGTAAAACTATCCAGGATATTTATAACGTCCTGCAACATTTTTTCATACTTTGGATTAAGTTATCCAAGTCTTGCTACGGTATATTGTCCCAGGTCCGACTAAGATGCAAAAAAGTGGCTCATCCGTCGCAATATTTGCAGGAAAATTCCTCGAAGCCTTTCTTTGGAGTATGGCCCACGCGTGCTCTATGGGGTTTAGGTCAAGTGATTGAGCGGGACAGCCTAAGACCGATACGTCTTGTTCCTACAACCATCTCGTCACCACTCCCGCTGTGTGCGGACGGTTGCTATTGTGCATGAGCGTGAATTCTTGGCCCATTTTTAGTCTATGGGGCTAAATTATTGGCACAAGCATCTCGTCACGACATTTATTGGCCGCCATGGTGTTTCTGATCCAAACGAGGTCTGTTCTTCCACCAAGATAAATTCTCGCCCAAACCATAATTATGCCGCCGTGGTATGAATGGACTTTCTGAAGATGTTGCAGACGGCTATCATGACCAGGGAATCGCCAAACACGTACGCTACGTGTATCGGGATGGAAACCGAACCGGGACTCATCGGTAAACAGCACTACAGACCACTGGTTATCTTCCGAGAGCAAATTTACACGAACCCACTCTAGTCGTCGTCCACGATTTCCTCGGCGTAGTGCTGGAGTACGAAACGGCCTGCGAGCATGAAGGTTAGCTTCATGCAGCCTTCTCCTTACGGTTTGGTCACTCACAAGCAACTGGTCCTCTGGCTGGAGCCTCTGAACCAATTGAAGTGCCGTAACATTTGGTTCTCTTTTCGCGGCAACTTGCAAATATCGGTCTTGTCGTTGATTGGTTATGCGCTTCCCACCTGGATATCTTTCAGTCACTTCACCAGTAGCACGGTAGCGTGACCATAACCTAGATATGACGTTTTGTCTTTTTCCAATCTCCTCAGCAATTCTCAGTTGAGTAGCCCCAGCTTTGAGCATGCCTACTGCCCTTAACATTTCTTCTCTCGTTAAATGGCACCGCTGCATGATGCACACAATAGGTTTAACTCGAAATTAATCGATAACTTGTTATAAAACTTAAATTTGACACAAAAAAATATCTTAATATGAAGGTAGGTAAACGTAACTTTCGACCATCGCTACTATTATGTCGTGTAAAAATTTTATTTTTATTAATTTTTTTCAAATTCAAATTTAGAATCGTCCAAGAAGGTTTATAAAATAGTCTTTCATCAAAAGATTTTAAAACCGGATATGATTTTTTGAGTTTAAGAATTTTATACAAAATATCCCTAGACGGTGTTGATGTGTATATCTCAAAAAACGCGCTGTTATGGATTTTCGGACATCTAGGTGGTACAGGTGAAACTTAAAAACGTAGAGAGATACCCTTTATTTCATGGCTTTAAAATATTTTTTTTTTTCTTTTTTTTATATTAATATTTTCATACATAGTAACATACAATTATATTATTAGATATATTTTACAAGTAAACCTACTAGTTTCTTTATTTAAACTGATTTAAGATATAACATTGTTCCGTGATTTCGATACTTAGCTATTGGTAATTACAGCACCCAAGTGTGCAGTAAACCTTACCGCCAGTAAATTTAATACTTGCATTTGAGATGGTAAATGTATGTTATCACGAGAGAAGTGTACGGTACAACATTGTAAGAACGTTAATTGTGTTATGTACGTTCCCTTCTATTAAACGTTATACCGTTTTAAGATAGATATTACCATTTTTAAACATCGATCCTCCCGAGAACCAAAGTCATCGACATAGCCCACCGGATAAGTAAGCTGAAGTGGCAGTGGGCTGGCCATATTTGTCGCAGAAATGATAACCGTTGGGTAAAACGTGTTCTAGAGTGGAGACCGCGTCTCGGCAAACGTAGTGTAGGACGTCCTCAGGCACGGTGGAGTGACGATTTATGCAAGGCGGCTGGCAGGAGCTGGATGCGAGTAGCCGGAGATCAATCACAGTGGCGTGCTATTTTCAACCGACTTCCAAAAGGAGGAGGTTATCAATTCGTCTGTATTTTTTTTTTTTATGTTTGTTACCTCATAACTTTTCACTGGGTGGACCGATTTTGATAATTTTTTTTTGTTTGAAAGGTAGTGCTTCCCGTGGGGTCCCATTTTTTTTTTATTTTTTTCCGATGATGGTATCCATATGAAAACGACATAAGTCTTAAATTTGCATTATGTATATGCGCGACAAATAGGTGAATAACTGAAAATCACGTTAACCAATTTTGATAATTCTTTTTTTATTATAAAATATATACTTTAAGGGTAATTTGGTGAAAGTTTGGTAAGGTTCTGAGCACAGGATCCATGACAAAGTAACGGAACGGAAGGGAACGGAACAATTCTGAGGAGCACGTTAGCGATACTCAGTCGAATCTTTTATTTATAGGTTATTTGGATATTTGAGACACCTTCCGTAATGTGGTTATGTTTATGTAATTATCATAGCTAATATTATAATCAACAAGCTACCCACCCCGGCTTCGCACGGGTGCAATACTGATACTAAATATACTACAGAATTTGTTTATTTACGACATCACATCGCAAACTTCTAAAATGATCAGTGTTTCTTTACTATATTGTTCATGTATTATGTACACAAACCTTCCCCTTGAGTCACACTATCTTTTAAAAAAAAACCGCATCAAAATCCGTTGCGTAGATTTAAAGATATAGGGACAGAGAAAGCGACTTTGTTTTATACTATGTAGTGATGGAACTCCTATACGGCTCGCAGTTAGGGTGCGATATGGGGCAGAATTTCTTACTATCTTTAATCAAATTTTGTGTATGTGATATGATGTCATATGATATACGAAATATAGTTGGTCTTTTTCAAAGTTTTTTTGCTGACTTCGATTACAGCTCTTTCGAGGGATCCTTGTAGTTTACGCCGCGTGACGTATTAAATCCGCATTTTCGAAAGTCTATTTTTGCTTTATTCGCAAGTTTCCTTCGAAATTGTCCTCGAAGTAGTTTCTGACTCATATAAACGGAACGCTTAATCTATCCATATAAAAAAAAATTAGTTAGTCAACATCAGCTTCACTTAAAATCAAAAAATAAATAAAAATTTTAACAAAAAGAAAAACCGACTTCAAACAAAACCCTATTTTAAAACAAATGAATATGCACGAAAAAGTAATAAAAATAATTGCGTATTCAACATATTTTTTAGAGTCTTCCTAAGTTAAATGAAATGAAAAATATTAGACTACTTAAAAGTCGATTAACGATTATATCATGTAGTTATAATTATTGTTATATTTGGAGTCGGTGTCAGCCAATAAAACCCTACAGTATATCTATCAAAAAACAATACGAGAATACTTTAACAAATATGTTTTTTACAAATTACCTTTTACACAATAATATACTGGATCAATCAAGGGGCTCGTATCGCTTCTTTCTTTTGATTGTTGGGGCAAGGGCACCGTGGCTGACACCGACTCCAAATATACCAATAATTATAACTACATGATATAATCGTTAATCGACTTTTAAGTAGTCTAATATTTTTCATTTCATTTAACTTAGGAAGACTCTAAAAAATATGTTGAATACGCAATTATTTTTATTACTTTTTCGTGCATATTCATTTGTTTTAAAATAGGGTTTTGTTTGAAGTCGGTTTTTCTTTTTGTTAAAATTTTTATTTATAGAGGCCTATGATGACGATGATGATGAAACATCGATTTTGATAGCATTTATAATATAAAAATAAAGAAAATCAATGAAGAGTTTGCTTCATAAAATGAATAATTTAACTTTTTATTGTGAAAATATATTTGAAGTGTTATATACATTTATATGTATCCAGTGATGACGTAACAGCGATTTGAGCTAAAAGCTAATATGATATTAAAAAAAAAACCACAAGAGTGTCATGAAATATGAAAACTTCATGACATTCACCAACATGACAGACAAGTCAGTTTAGCCTCCAATATTCATATCAATAATCTGATAAAATTTCGCTTCAAATGTCTTTATATCAGAATATTTTGAGAATTTAATAAAGAGTACTTGTAATCTTGGTAATGACGAAAAGTATAATCTAAAAAAAAATTAAAAACAATGCATTTGGATATGTTCTCAAAATAATAAATAAAATATATTTATTTTATTTCTTTATTTATTTATTTTTCTTTTCTTCTTTATTTATTTTTGTGATTAAAAATAATCACATCGATGATAGTTTGAACATTTATTTTTAAATAAATAATTTTTTTAATAAAAAGAAAAACCGACGACAAACAAAACCCTATTTTAAAACAAATAAATATGCACTAAAAAGAAATAAAATAATTGCGTATTCCACATATTCTTTCGAGTCCTCCTAAGTAAAATGAAACGAATAATATTAGACTACTTAAAAGTCGATTTACGATTACATAACGTTGTTATAGTTATTGTTATTTTTAGAGCCATTATATTTTTGATATTACACGGTATATGTCCCTATCAAACTTGAGGGTTCCCCTCGATTTTTCCATGATCCCATTATCAGACCCTGATATCCTCATTACGGTACCATTCCAGGAGTATCTTCTTTCTAATAAAGAATTTCGCGGAACCGTTCAGTCATTACACTTTGATATGTTAATATATGATTTTATTTATAGCATTTGTCATCACCGGCCAATAGGTAACGGGGCTGTAAGAAAAGTAACCATTCTTCACATCGCCAATGCGCCATCGACATTGGGAAGTGGTGGTACTTATCTAGACGGGCTTGCACAAAGCCCTACTACCAAGTATTGTCTGTAATAAGTTGAATTATTTGAGACTGGTGTTGTACAATATACGCAAAAACCCTAAAATGTGTTCACATAAAATATTATTTTATTTTTACGTCTTGTAATCAAACAACGTTATGTCTATCGTCTTAGCCTTAAAACTTTATCGTTTAGGATCGTTCATATTTTATTTTGTTTACTAAAGTCTAGTCTTGCTATATTGTTTACAAATATATTAATACTCTTATATACTAACACAATTTTTACAACAATCAGTGATTTATTTATAATTTCCACTTTACTAACTTCCAGATTTCATACGTGTGACTAGACTTTGCTACTATATTGCAGACTGATGATATGATGGCTGGTTTTTGTCAGTTGAAAAGATTTAAGATCTGCGATACATTTGAAAGAAAAATGATCCGCTATACATCAAAGACTGCATAATTTTTTATAATTAAATTTCACTTTGTTGGTGTATAAAAAGTATAATTGTTATTAACATAAACGTACATCATACATAAAATAAGTAATAATTTTGCAACAACATATAACCATGAAAAAAAATTATATTTATGTAAGCTGGTAAAAAACTTGTATCTTTATAATAATCGTACAAATAAACTTAATATTCATATTGAAATATAATAAATATCTAAATTTGTATAAAATTTAATTGCATTCATTCATAAAATGACAATAAAAGATCTTTCATATTAAAAATTTTTGACAGATTCCATCTTTAAAAATTATCTCAGCAAAGAGGTTGAGGTTGAGAAATATCTCCTTTTTTTTTTAATTTCACTTTACAATTTCGTGACGAAACGAGTAGAGTTTAAAAAGGTTGCCACTCCATTATAAAGGTACCGTACTGTAATTTTAAATAGCTATAAATTTATTTAACGAGCTGAGTTCTTAAAAGTTTGACCGAATGTATAACGTAGGTAGCGTCTTCGTGAAATTTGTCACACTTTGTTTGACGTTGTTTAAACATTAAATTTTTAATAAAAATTGTTTTAACGTCGCTTGTTGCGAGACTTTGTTTTCTTTTTTATTTGTGATTTAAAAAGAGTTGACTATGATCGTAAATCGATAGGGATATATCATGGGTATTTTATTTACATATAAAACGGAAGTTAGAGGGTTGTCTGTTCCTTCCGTATATGGCCTATAGATCAATAGAAAGAGGGTATGGTTAGAGATAAAGAATAGAAGCCTTTTTCATAAGGGATGGGATCCTCTGCGGGATAAAGTCCTCGAAAGATTAAGTTACTTAATTTATTTTAGTTCACTTTTATTTTCGAAATCGAATTCTCGATCCTATTTATCATGATGAACTCCAAATAAATAGAAAAATATAATTAAAAGCAATTCTATGTTAGGGACGTTTTAGTATAATATTTTATTCATTTTCATATTGACGTTGTACTCAAATTCGAAATTGACTTTTATTTTTCATGCAAAAAAAAAAAATTTTAAAGAAATCTCTTACAAAATAGTAATCTTCAATTTTTTTATTACTATTGAAGTTTTATTTAGCGCGAAAGACCAAGGGAATTATATTGTTGATGATTGATGTAGCTGAAGCGTTTTGAATGCTGGATCGTAAATCCCTTTGAAAAATATTAAATTTAGTTTCAATGGAAATTATACTTCTCTAATAAAAGAGACGAAGAAGACAAAAAACAAATAGAAACATAAATTTTTGGTACAGAATTTCAACTGATGGCAAATAAAAAATTTCGTCACATAAATATTTCCATGGTATAAACACTAATATGAAAGTCCTAATTCAAAGACAAGCGTTAATATACTATGTCAATGAATTTCTTTTATGTTCCATGGCATACAAAATGGCGCTTGCTTTTGGGATAAACAGTAAATATTGTGTTCAATTAAGTACGTTTTAGATATATGGTAGCGTTATTGACGCTTTAGTCTACTCACTAAATTCATGAATATAAGTTTGAATTCTGATTAAAATTCTACAAATATATCAGATATATAAAAATCATCTTAAGCATCACTAATTTTCCATGTATTTATTCTACCAGTGTTACTTCTGCTTCTTCAAAAATATAAGTTATATTAAATATTTCCTTACATTCCTTCACAAAGAACTTTTAAACAAAAAGCAAACAACAAAGAAAGAACGTAATATTTGTAATACTTTTCGATGAATGATGAGTTTCTGTACAAAATAATCTGAAATCCTTCTTTAAAGTTCTCTCGATATAAGTACACTTACAGTGTCATTTCATTAACTTCCTTATTTCCTTCGAAGTTGTTCGACGAAATTCGCAATGAAGTGGAGGCTAACTTGTTTCCTAACTTTTCCCAATACTCAGAACACATAGTACGACTCACCCTGGAGTTAGCATTGGGTCACGGTCAATTTGTGTGGTCAATGTAATGACATCCCGAATGGGAGAATATATCTTCGGTATTTCAAAGACTACACTATTATAACTTTATATATATATAACTTTATCTATTATTTTGAACATTTCAATGGTGATTAAATTAAATATTAAGACGATTTATCTCCCAGCTTTTTTGTTTTAAAGTTGATCACCGATTCCTTTTTATGGTATTGGTAGGCTGACGGTCAAACAATCTACTCGATGGTCACCACCTCCACATTGATGCAATACGAAATAGTACCATTTCTTACAGAACCAACAAAATGATCTTATTTAAAATGTGATTTACATTTTTCATCATTTACTTTATAGGGACGTAAAGTTTTACGTTCAACTACAGTTTAGTTTTGATGATTCTTTTGAATACATTTGGTATCAACTATTCGTAATATATTCTACTGCGAAATAGCTATACTCAGTATTGCTTTAAACGAGCCGAGGTGGCAGTGGTTAAAACGCTTGCATCTTAACCGATGATGGGTTCAAGCCGAGGCAAGCACCACTGAACATTCGTGTGCTTAATTTGTTTTATAATATAAATATTATTATCTAAAAAAAAATGTAATTATTTATTATTGTATTGTATTTTAAAATTTGTAAATTTAAAAAAATATGTTTTACCAACACTATATGGGCTAGTCCTGGAATAAAAAGTTTTATTATTATAATTCATGTCTTGCTCGGTGGTGAAGAAAAACATCGTGAGGTAACCTGCATGTGTCTAATTTCATAGAAATTCTGCCACATATGTATTCCCCGAACCAGCATTAACCCTCCTGGTGGAATATATTCCAAACCTCCTCCATAATGGGAGAGGAGGTTTTAGCCCAGCAGTGGGAAATTTATTGGCTGTTGAGTTAGTTGAGTGAGCCATTGTAATTTCAGGCACAATAGACATTAAATGTTAGTGGCTAAGGTTGGAACATGGATGATTTGTGGTATTATTAATAGGTCTTACAATTTACAATCTTAATAACTATGGGTGATGGTACATACCAGGTGAACGCAGGAACTTCAAAAGTGCACCAAAGAACCCTTGGGTTATTGTTGTACCCACTCCTACACAAGTGATAAGCTTAAAAGAAGGGATAAATAGGAATACTAGGAATTCCTAAATTCATTTGAGGCCCTGCTAGTAGTCTTTCTTTTTAGAAAAATATCTTTTATAGCTTCGACTGTTGTAACACAAGCGAGACATTTGATTGACAATGATAAAATTAATAAATAATTAATAATTTGAAGACCTCCGTGGGCGAGTAATGTGTACACCGATTTTCATAAGTACGCGAATCCGAGGTTCGTAGTTCAATGTCGCCCGAGTGGATGTAGACAAAGTTCATTAGTTTTCTATGTTGTGTTTTATCTAGGAGTTTGTAGTACCGTCGTTACTTCTTGATTTTCCACAACACAAGTGCTTTAGCTACATTAGAATCAGACTAATGTGTGTGTGTGTATGTGTGTATTAATACATTAAAAAAGATTTCTCCTCTCAGCGTGTAAGGTTTAAGTTTAAATGATAAATGTATACATATGTAGAGTCATGTTGACAAAGTTTATCTTGTACTTAATGTGACAAAGTTGTCCGAAATATATGACATCCGTAGGAAATGAGTCGCGGCGTGAGTGAGTTTTACAACTGTAACGTACCGACTCGTATTTTGTAACACGTTACAATATAACTGATATAATATATGTATGTTTTAATAATTCAAATGCTAGAGATATTTCTTAGCACATTGAAAAATATATGATCTACATCTACACATATAATAGAATTGGAGTGCCTGTTCGTAATATTATTTTTACTTAATGCATATGTATTTTAAAATTAGGAGTAACTTAGTAGTAGGAGGGCTACAACAATATTTTTATTATTAATTTAAACCTTTGTTCTGTTAATAAAGTTAATATAAAACATTCAAAAAGCTTTACTACTTTTTTCTTGATTTTTGCTCATTGTATTGAAAGGTGCGTTCGAAATTAAAAGAGATTTATTAATTTCCAAATAAAAGGAATCGTTAGTAGGCCATTGCATTTACTTTTAGTTTTACCGGTGGTAGGATTAGGATTTTGTGTAAGCGTTTGTGTAGATACCACCTTATCAGCATATAATATACTACCGTCAAGCAGTACCTATTACATGGAATTGTGTTTGCCAGTTGGATATCCAAGTAAGCCAGTATAACCTAGACAAGGGACACCATATCTCAGCTTCTGGAGTTCATGTTATATATTGAAAAAAAAAAACTGCTAAAGATTTTTTTTTGTTTTGAAAGTTTTATTTTGACTTTCTAAGAAGGCATTCAAAGGGTACATTGTCATATCATTGCTAATGGCATAAATACTACATTTGTAATTAATTAAGAAAGTGGTAGTTGGTACCGTCTACCATAGTGTTATATTTATGTTCAACAATGTCGATGTTTGTGGTCAGTGGTTAAACACCAAAGGAGTTAATGTATTCCCGAAAAACCGAGATTTACATATAGATTACGTTTTAGACTAATCAGATAGACGTTATTTAGAATTTAAATGTTGAAACCGAGTAACATAATGTATTGAATACAGTGTAATTTCTGTAGTTCGGGATGGCAAAATAAAATTACGTTTTACAATAATGATCGAGTCTCTCTATACTTCTTTACAATGCCAGCAATCATCCAATTGTTTTCTGATGACATCTCAATCATTTTTAAAATAAGAAATAATAGTTATTTAATATTATTAAATGCTATGCCATATAAAATAATATTAATTACAGTTGTACAAATTACTGATCAATTACTTACAATAATATTAATTAAATATAAAAATCTGAAGCAAAAAAAAAAAATATATATACTATATCAAATTACTTTTTTGTTCCATTTGCTGTCGAAACGCTTGGCCCTTGGCCGCGGGATACGCCCTCGTGGACGGCGGAGAGGCAGGTCTTGGTCCAGGAAATCGGGCGAAATCTCTGCGGGCAGTTGTGTCGGCGATTCTACGCAGGGAATCGGCGTGGGAGGCCGTAGTCTCCTTCTGTGAGACCGTCATGGTCCAGAAGGAGATTGCGGAGCGGGCTCGGGAGAGGGCCGATCCCGCCCAGCAGAGACGACCTACGGGTCGTCCTCCCGGCCTCCGAACCCGGGCCGAATAAATAGGGCATTCCCTCCAGCCGTGGGTGTGTGAGATGGGGGTCTCACGCATCCGTTTCATACGGCCGAGAGGAGGACGGCAGCCCGGTTATGGCCCCGGCCTGCCGGTGTTCGCACCAACGAGGGGTGCAGGGAGCGCGAGACCATTCTTCTCCCTCCTGAGTCGTGCTCCGCCAGCCACGAGCGGTGCAACGCACGGGAGGGGCAGCGGACGTGCTGCGAAAGCGATCCCGCAGCCTCTCCGTGTCCGCGCTGATGACGGCCATCGCAGGGTTTTTAGTGACTACAAACTCGCATAACACGACATCCTCCCCCAGGAGTCGGGTATCTATGAAGATTATCTCTGCGTAAGAAAAAATAGGTTTACTCACTAACAATTGTGTTCGAAAACTATACTATCGGGCAGATTAATAAAAACAAATTCTTGTGAAATTGCAACTAATTGTAACATACAACATATTATATATACTATCTCTTTTCTTGGAGTTCAACTTTGTTTCACACCAAATTTAATCAAATTGGTTCAGCGGTTAGCTAGTGAAAGAGCGACAGTTAGACAGAGTTACTTTCACATTTATAATATTAATATTAAATACATTCTTTAAGTGTAGGTATACTTCTAAACAGTATGTATCAAGTCTGTCCCATACCTAAAGCTTGTCTGGAAGAAATCGAATTTTAACGATAAGACCTTCCCATGTCATTTTTTTATGGTATAGGTTTGCGGACAAGCATATGGGCCACCTGGTAAGTGGTCACCATCACCCATAGACAATGAAGATGTAAGAAACATTCCTTGCTTCGTCAATGCGTCACCAACCTTGGGAACTAAGATGTTATGCCCCTTATGCCTGTAGTTACCCTGGCTCACTCACCCTTGAAACCGGAACTGCTATTTTAATAATGAGGTTTTATTATTTGATTTTATCGTTGGGTAGTCTAGAAATCAAAGAAAGTATCTCATTAGTTATTTTTAATATAAGCTCACATACTTTATTATTATATGTAATATATTTATACCTTAAACTCTTACGTCCACCGAGTACTTTTCTTTTCTTTTTGTGTCCACTGAATTCACTATAATTATAATACAATTAAAATGCACGCGTCACGCGACCACCGGCGCGCGGCGCACGTGGCATTGTAATAACATTCCTAGTGATCCTATTTCTCCATAACTGGTTTTGCTTTATACAAAATATAAATATATTTGCGTGTAGTTTTATTGAATGAATAAATTATTATTTAATGTATGCAATTTATCTTATAAATAAATTATATGTGTAATGTCTATTGTCTTTATTTTAAATTTTAGTATTTGTATTTTAATTGGGTCACCGCCCGTCAGTAGGTATATAAAAAAAAGGGTACCATTGAAAATCAGCATTAGGTGTCCACACCTTTGAATTGCTGAATGGTATACCTATTTGGGACACGTCACGTATATTGTAGTTGTTCTTTTTCTTTTTTATATTTGTTTTTGTATCGTTACTTTTTTTTATTGTTCATTTTATTTCTTTTTTTTTGTGTAAATGATAATTTATTAGTACTTAATTATTATTATTTTTTTTTTATTATTATTTTTACTCTTTATTTTGTACCAAGTGTCATGTTGTCCCAAATAAAAGTGTTCTTTCTTTCTTTCTTTCTTTCTTTCTATTTGGTGGTAGAATAACTGATGAGTGGGTGGTACCAACCCAGACGGACTTGCACAAAGCCCTACCACCAAGTAAATGTAATTGATGTTTTATAATTATTAGCGAGGAATTTAAATTGAGTTTTATTGATTACATCAAAACAGATACGTCATAAGTGAACCTAATTAAAAGCTAGCTTGCAATTTACTGCAATCAAGAGTTTCACTGCAGGACACATTATAATTCAAGTGAGATGACTACCTCCAGGCGAACTGATTAAGCCGAAGTAAATGGAACTAAAGGCACGTACACACTGAAAATGGTGAATATTGAAAACTAAGGCTTGTGTACATAGACCTTTATATAAGTTCTTAAAACTATGGATGTTGGTTCTAAATAAATTGCCTTAGGTTAGTACTGCTGAACGATGAAATCCTTTTCTCTAAAATCGAAAGTTTAATTCGATCACTCTTTTTGTGGGCACTCTGGTGGTGGTGGTATTTCTTCCGGCACTTCCAGGTTAGGAAAACAAACTAAATGGTCAGTGAAATCATTACCAAGTCAGTATAATTATTATATAAAGAAAACTATTGATACAATTACTAAATGTTGATTTTTAAATACATAATAATTTGACTAGGACTTGGCTTCTATGAGACCTCAAAACTTTTTACGATGGAAAGATTGCAGCGAGAGGCTTGCCATTTTTTTTTACATTTAATGTTTTTGGTGGGATACTTTATTTACATACATTTATACTAAGGTACTAATTGTCTAAATTGTTATTCTTTTGTAATATTATAGCCATTCCAGGTTCGGACGGGAAGCATAAGGTTATATAATAAGGTTTATATTGTAATACATATAACCTTATTGACATATGCAACGTTCACTCGTTGAAGTCTCTGTCGGGATTATTTAAACCACAATGAATGATGCACTTGAACCCTCACGAATAAGTTCATTGGTGAAAGTATTATAAATCAGTTAATTTTGAAATTAGTTATCGCTGCAAGACAGACAGACAAATATGGTGGAAGGTTTTTTTTTATGTTCTATGTAAGAAATGGCTTGTATCACTGCATTCTTTTTTCAAATATAATTTAATTAAGCTCAGACCTTGATTGCTTTAAAGTTTCATAAGAATTTCACTCTGAGTTAAGTCAATACTACAGTACTTTTGTTGAACTTAGTCAAGGCATTGCGTAACGAGAAGAAATTCGCCAAGACTTTTCTTTGGATGTTTAAATATACTGAATCGAATTTACTTAACTTATCCTTCCTTCTGTTTACATTTTCATGTTTTAGTTGAATGTATGCTGATAACGTTTGACTACGACTGTTCCGACGCATACGACTGTTCCGTCCCTTTTTAGCTCAAGGAAAACGTTTAAACAATTTTAGAAAAGAGAACGTCAGTGACGGATTTACAAATATGCTGCTAGTAGGCTAGTAGGCTTGTATGATTTGTGTTCTCTCGTCCTCATTACATCGGTTTTTTTCCGTTATTATAAACTAGGTGATATTTCAGTCAGTTACTAGATGAATTTTCCAACCCGCTATGTAGTATATATTCGTCAGTAGACGACGTACGGACGTAATGTGTATACATATGTTTTACTCTGAGTTAAGTTAATTATAAGCTTTTTTTTAAAATTCTGTAAGATAATAGCAAATTTGTGCTACATTTTCCGCTCTTCTAAATCTGCCGCCCGAGGCTCCAGCCTACTTAGCCTATTAGTAAATCCACCACTGTATAACGTTTTGATTGAAATGAAAATGAAAAGAAAGAATGACTTCGGCCGGACATATTACATACATATATAATTGTATATAACATGACTGTATTTTTAAATGTTGAAAAAGAGTAACTATTCATTTTCTTGTCGGTTCTTCTCGGTTGAATCTACTTTCCAAACCGGTGGTAGCTTCACTTAATATAGTTGTTAAATGACGGTACAAAAGTGCTTGAAAAATATATATAGTATATATATAATATATATAGTGTTTTGAATAACATCTTCAGCTTCTTTCCGCTGTCTATCTATTGTAGTATTAGGGTATATAGTTCATACACTTATCATGACCCAGCTTTGAGTCATATTATAATCAAATTTAATAACAGATAAGATTTAGATTTAATTTTATAGTTATTCTTTGTATATTTTGCTGTATTCGTATATCTATGGAGCTGAGATGGCCCAATGGTTAGAACGCGTGCATCTTAACCTATGATTTCGGGTTCATACCCAGGTAAGCACTACTATATATAGTTGTTAAATGACGGTACAAAAAAGTGTTTAATTTGTGTTTGTGATTCATCTCGTGCTCGGCGGTGAGAGAAAACACCGTGAGGAAAGCTGCATGTGTCTAATTTCATCCAAATTCTGCCGCATGTGCATTCTACCAACCCGCATTGGAACAACGTGGTGGAATATGTTCCAAACCCTCTCCTTAAAGACATATAATAAAGTAAAGTAACAGCCTGAAAATTTCCCACTGCTGAGCTAAGGTCTCCTCTCCCCTTGAGGAAAAGGTTCAGGACATATTCCACCACGCCGTTCCAATGTGGGTGGAATACACATGTGGCAGATTTTTTATAAAATAAGACACATGCAGGTTTTTTCACGATGTTTTCCTTTACCGGCCTTAACATAAGCAAGCAAGCACAAGATGAATAATAAACACAAATTAAGCACATGAATATTCAGCGGTTCTTGCCTGGGTTTGAACCCGCAATCATCGTTTAAGATGCACGCGTTCTAACCACTGGGACATCTCGGCTTTGTAGAATAAAAAATGAATAGATTAATAATTGTAAGTGGCTTGTGTTGTCCGCTCTAATTACATACAAAATCAACCAGACTTTTGAATAGAGACCTCTCCCGTGGAAAACCATTGAACTTGATCTTCAGCTCTCCTTTAAACCCCGCCTGCTTCCTTATAAATTTCAGCGCCCCAGTTATTGATTGCTGATACCCGGTATAGAACCCAAATCGGCTATTCATCTTTGTTCTTGATTACAAAGTTACGTAAAGTAAGTGGGCATGTTATAGGAGTCGCACTGACCAATAATATCATCATTATAATCGTATTGATATAAATAATGCGTTCCGTAGAAAGGAATATCGTTATCATCTTCTACGCCTTTTTACTATACTAGCGACCCGACTGGATTCGCACGCATGCAATACTGATATAAAATGTACTACAGAATGCCATCATATACAAAGTTCATAGATTTTGTAGACATATCTTTAGAAACCTCTAAAATTACCAGTGTTTCTCTACTATATTGTGCATATTTTATACATATAAAATATCTATTGAAAAAAACCGCATCTAAATCCGATGTGTAATTATAAAGATCTAAGTATACATGACAGATAGCGGTAAGCGACTTTGTTTTATAATATGTAAATAAGGTAAATTAATAGACTAAATAAAGAACTAGGTACTCTACTTTTTGGTAACTAAAGTTCATTTGAAATCGACTAGTCGACGATAAAATTAAAAATATTTTGATATGGAGCGCCGCAAAGAGTAATTATACTTGTCAATCATTTGATCCCTCAAATCTATCAATCTTTGTCTAAAAAAATAATGATTGCTTCCATTAGTGTTGTACGATTATATGTTAAAAATTCTTTATATGAAAACACAATGCAATAGACTATTATTATTTCATCGGTTATTGACCTCGACCTGAGATCGAATTCTTTGTTAGGCTGATAAAGGTTCACCAGTGGCTCGTACGTACAAGGTGAAACACACCGAACTACGCATATCTATTTATTCAAGTTGGTAGATGATCTTCCTGCTAGCCCGTCTGGGTACCATCCAGATATTCAACCGATAAACAGCAGTACCTAGGATTATTGTATTCGGGTTGAAAGGTTGTCAGTCGAGATGGCCCAGTGGTTAGAACGCGTGCATCTTAACCGATGATTGCTTGTTCAAACCCAGGCAAGCACCGCTGTTTCATGTGCTTAATTTGTCTTGCTCACGTGCTCAGCGGTGAAGGAAAACATCGTGAGGAAACCTGCATGTGACAAATTTCATAGAATTCCTGCCACATGTGCATTCCACCAACCCTCATTGGAACGGCGTGGTGGAATATGTTCCAAACCTTCTCCTAAAAGTCAGAGGAGGTTTTTAGCCCAGCAGTGGGAATTTAGGCTGTTGTTGTTGTTGTTGAAAGGTTAAAGGAACCAGGGTAACTACAGGCAAAAGGAACATAACATCTTACTTACGGAGGTTGGTGTCTTATTGGTTTTATATCGAACGGAACTACTTACCATCAAGTGGCATATATATACATATGTAAGGCGGTTGTTATTTGTATATAAAATATACCTATTATCATAATATAATCTTTGATGATATTACAGTTTATTTACTTTCTCTGATTGTAACATTATATGAGTTACTTTTGTATTTCACTTCATTTTCTATAAATGAAATCGTGCTGAAATGTAACAACAAAATACTAGAAATTAAAAGATAATATCAACTAATAGTTTCAATAGATCAGTATTTGTTTATTGATTGTTTTAATTTACGATTGAATTTCTAAACGATATATCGCGTGGTCGCTTTCAGCTAATGGAACTTCGATGGCTTCAAACTCATTAACACGAGTCGAATACGAAACTGTGTTCGAATTTTGCGAAATGTTTTAAATATTGTTTCATTGTACCGCTATGAAATTTAACACGACGGAAAGACTTGCTATCCCTTTTTATTTCTTACATCGGAAAGAGATGGCGTTTTTTTAAAATCACGTTCATATAAATACTTATATAATTTAGAGTTATATATTTATATACACCTTCAAAGTGTGAAATGAATATCCTATGTCTGTCCTGTGGGCTAAGTAAGTGGGCAAATTTTATAAAATTCAGTTTTGTAGTTTAGCCTTGACCAACCAGCAAGCGCTACATACAGACAGAATTACTTTTACGCATTCAAAATATTAGTACATATTGGGACAGATACAGGACTGTTAGATTACCGATATACGTATATGGTACTTAAATTTCTCGTTTTGACGAAATTCACCTTTTCGAAATTTCTTATATCATGCAAATTTAATATTAGGCAAAGACAACGACCCCAGTGGTAATATAAAGAAAGGGATTTTTTAACACTTTGTAAGACTGTTCAAAATAAAATATTTTCATTGAAATATCAAACAAATATTAAACCAGATAAAATCAATAAAACCAATGGACACTATTATTTCTCGTACCTCGGAAGTAAAGTCGAATTAAAAGTTTTGTATTGTCTAAAGACGTTAATTTAAAGCTAGCGTGATGTAACAGACACTGTAAATGGTTCAACTCTATAATAATACTTTTCAAACAAACATTACAAGCGCAGTACATTGGACATTCTGTTCGAATTCATTCAAAACATATTATTAAGTATTTCACATTTACTTTTTCGTCGTAATCATTTACGAGTTATCAAACAAATAATTGTCAGGTTCATCGGATTTGGTAATTAAGTGCATTCAGGACTTTCCAAATGCCTAAAGATAAAAAGATAAAGATTAATCAAAACGATAATACACTTCTACAGCAGCCTTTTTACGATGTAAGTACTTCCTTATTTAATAACTAGTTATCGCCCGCAGCTGCGCTCGTGTTCTAGGGGTTTGGATCATGTGTTGGGCGAAAAACTAGCCTATGTCCTTCCATGAAGTTTAAATTAACCTCATACCAAATTAAGCAAATTCACTTTATTGGCTTAATAGCGAAAGAGAAACAGACAAAGTTACTTTCACATTTATAATATTAGTATGGACATACTTTGTCTTGGTTGATTTTTATGCAAGAATGTCTGAGTAGGTACAACTACTACTACTCATCAAATATTCTACCGGTAAACAGCAATATTGAGTATTGTTATGTTTTGGTTTGAAGCGTGAGGGTGTCAACTTAACAAACACAAAGCACATAACATACTAGTTCCCAAGGTTAGTGGCGCTTTAGCGATATAAAGAATTGTTAATATTTCTTACACGATGCTAGTGACTATTTATAATGACGTAGCTCATTTGTCCGTTCGTCTATCTTTATTGTAAATAAAAACTATTTCAAAGTTGGTATTACAGTTTGTCTTTTGTATAATAATTTTTCAGTTTTTTTTTTTTTATAACGTAGAAAGATAGGCAACTGTTGTGCACTGCGTGATCAAAGATACGTTACGTACTTTGTGACTGTAATTAATAGATTACAAAGTTTTGTTGTTTGGTAGTGGAATAATTAGATGTATGGTAACCAAAAATTTTAAAGAACTTTTACTGTTCTTATTTTGAATTCTAATTAATAATTAGTATGTATATGTTTCACCGATGACATTTTTTGGCCGTTAGGCAATTTATAGTACGTTCACAAAATAATCTTGGGTTATACGATGTCAGATTTATGTCATATCATCTGAATTTTACAGGAGTACCTGCAAACAATGACGAATATGATCCATTGGTCTCGATGGGTTGGAGTCGCTGGATCTGAAGGAGTTGTGTGGAAATTGTGGGGATATGTGCTGTTATGTCTCCTCTTATCCATAGAGGGAGAGGCTATTTGGAAGGTTGTGAAGGCACTCGCTGGATGGGCCATCGATATGCGTGGACATAGTATGTAAATAAGATTATTCCTTACATATCATTTTTACCCAGTTATTATATGTCTGAGGGACATTATCACTACTAATATACATCATGTAGGTGTACAGTGGGTTATCCTAAAAATAATACAAAGATCACATAGTCAATATTTATTTACACTTCACAAACAGGTAAACACGGAAAGGAATCAAAATAAAAATGATAACACTTAAAGCATTTCAGTGACGGTAAGACAGTTCTATGACCTCATTCGGCTAATGAGTTGTCGTAACCTAGACCCGAGTGATGCCTTCAGGAGTCTGTCGAAAGCGCGCTGAAGATAATACCATACCATGGAAGTCAGTTTCACAACCATTGGCGTTTTTCGTTTCTTTGAGTGATTGTTAAGTTCAGGTTCATTGTTAAGTTCAAATTCAGTGGTGCTTGCCTGAGTTTGAACTCGCATTCATTAGTTATGATGTAAACGCTCTAACCACTGGGCCATCTCGGCTCTCTTTTGATGTATATTTAATTAATTCCAGGAAGTGTTACCGCGAGACTAGCAGGGACGATGTTTTATTCTGCATCGTTGTTATGTTTGATACAATGCTGGCGATTATCCTGTTCTTGGAAGGAAATTTCTAAATACTGGGCGTCATTAGAATGGACTTTAAGCATCCAATATGTACCAAAGGATACGACTATAAGAACGAAAATGTATAAAACTGTTTTCTTTGTTGCTGCATTTTCTTCAGGTACGAATATTAGACCATATATAAAAATTGATTTTATCATTGTAATCAACGAATCTAACTCGACGTTTTTTTTTATTATTAAATTATAAGGAGGTAAAATTTATTTGTTTGCATGTAGGGGAAATCTCCATCTCATTGCTAGAATATGCCTAAAATGTAAGAGTAAGGAACTTTTTTTTATGTTTGATCACCTGTCAGTTTTGATTAGTTTTTCCTCATCTTTCTTCTTTCCTAGTTTTCAAGTTAATTAGTCTCCCTTAAAAATAACTGCTATGCAGAAAATCTCTTCGTATGATATTGCTTTCAAGATAATATAATTTCAGTTTTTTTCAGTTGAACATCTTCTGGATATGATATCGGCATTTGATTTCAATTGCCAACTGTCGCTGTGTTTTCGAACGTTCGTTTTAAAATCTCATGGATTTTTAATTTTAGAACGTGAGTTTTAGTAGGTTATTCGATATTTAAAATGCAATATCTAGCTTACATTAGTAGATTTAAACATAGAAACATCTCGGAAATTATTAAATTATTCTCACGAAAGTTATAGCCAAATTCTACTGCGACTGTCTTTTGTCATAGGTAAAGTTTACAAATGTTATTTTAATTTTAATGACTGTAAATGTTCTAAGGCTGAGAATTATGTGGCTCTCTCGGGGAAATGTATTTGGAGCTAATTAAATCACTGGTTAATGATCCAGATCTAGTTTTTTTGGAAATTGGTACAAGTTCTAAATAAATTATTATTTACAGACCTTGAGGTAAGTAATACCATATATTGCATTTCAAATGGATACTATCGCCAATAGACGTAGACACCGTAAGAAATATTAACTCGGCTTTCAAGTAAAATGTGTTGAAGTTATATTTAACTTTGATAACTTACAAATTCACAGACGAATATTCAGACTGGATTGCGGTTTTGGTCTTTATCACGAGTATAATAGCAACAGTTCTGTGGAACTTACAAGACCTAATAATTATTTTAACTAGCATGGGCTTATCGGCAAGATATCAAAGACTAAATGAAGGTGTTAAAATAGTCACGACTAAAAACAATAAAGAGGAAAAATGGGATAAAGTAAACAATGTAAGCGAGAACAATGAATTAATTCATATTTTTTAATTGTTGTGAATGTGAATGTTGAGAACATCGCTAATGCTATCGATGTTATGAATAATAACCTTCAATCGATTAGTGAGTGGAGCAAGTCATATGGTTTATCGTTAAATGCCAGTAAATCACAGTTAGCTATAGTTGGCAATCCAAAACAGCTTGCGAAACTTAATCAAGTTAATGTTCCTCCCGTAGTGTTTGACGGTACAACTTTGATTAATAATAACATTGTCACTAACTTAGGTCTTATAATAGATGACAAATTTTCTTGGGCAGCGCAAGTGTCAAGTCTAAGTCGGAAAATGTTTGCAGCTTTCGGCTCATTAAGAAGATGGAAGAAGTTGTTGCCAATCAAAACTAAAATTTCTCTTTCGAATGCACTTCTTCTTCCCATCCTAGACTACGCAGATGTATGCTACTTAGGTCTATCCGAGGAGCTACTTGACAAGCTTGAAAGGTTGCAAAACATGTGCATACGGTTCATTTTTGGATTGAAAAAGTTCGACCACATCTCCGAATATCGTACCCGACTTGGATGGCTGACAGTCAGACAAAAACGTAATTTGCACGCCCTTTCTCTCCTTTACACTATTCTCTTCTTTCCCCAAACTCCAACTTACCTCAAAGAACGCTTTTCCTTTCTTGGCTCTAATTCTTCTCTTCATCTCAATCTTCGTTCTCTATCGGACAACAAACTACAGCTGCCTCTCAGCCACTCACACTGTTATAATGATTCATTTACTGTCAGATCGATTAAATTATGGAATGCGCTCCCACATGACATTAGGATGTCACAGTCCTTAAATATATTTAAAAGTCGAGTCAAACATCATTATATGTCTTCGTAACTACTCTTTTTTTATATTTATATGTATGTATGTAGGTAGGTATATATGTATTTATGTAGATATATAGGTATGTATGTATATATGTATGTATGTATATATATATGTATGTATGTACAGGTATTTGCATGTATGTTTATTTTACGTTTTCCTTATATGTAATTTTATATTAAATCAAATATCCATTATATATGTATGCATCATAATATAATTATGCACTACCCTCTTTACAGAATATGTTGTCCTCATCTGTTGGGTTGCCTGAAAGAGATCGCTTTTAGTGATAAGGCCGCCCTTGCTGTCAATTTTCTTTATCTAATCAAGTTATATTTACTGTTATTTTATATGATATTGAGTGCAATAAAGTTTTTATAATAATAATAATAATAATTTTTTAATTTCAAATTAAATGGAATTTTGCATTAAATAAAACAAAATTGTAAAGCAACGATCAAGAGCGAATACTCATTTACTATTAACTAAAGGCTTTAAACTCTTTAGGAGAATATATGCAGCTTATTTAACTCGCTGTTCCAATGTCTACATTATGGATGCATGGAAAAAGTGGTAGAAATTCATCGAGCCCATAAAAAAATCTTCATACCTTGGCTTCACTGCTGGGTAAAAATGACCTATAAACACATGAAATGCTCTCCATGAAATTTCAATGGTTTGGTCTTGCCTGGGTTCGAATCGTAATGTTTGGTTTGGATTGCGCTGTTACTAAAACGTCATATAGTCGACGACGACGTATAGTGATATTGATTAAATTTCAGGATGCAGAATTCTTGAAGGTGTATATGTGGCGGAAAATTAGAGAAGCGTATGTGAAACAGGCGATGTTGGTGAGAAAAGTTGACAACTCACTGGGAACACTGATTCTGATGTCGGCTTTTTTCAATTTTTATTTTATTTGCTTACAATTGTTTTTGCATATCGCGTGAGTCCTTTTTTACGTATTTTGTAAAAAGATGGTATGACTAATTATGAAAATGACAGCTGCAATAAATTCTTGGGAACGAATTGAAAAAGCAGACTCATATCATCGACAAGAATAGAATAAAAAAACGTTCCATTATAAACCAAAAAAAAATTGTTGCCAACTATAGCAAACAAAACCCCTGTAGATATTTTGTATAATCGGCATATTTGTTTGTAATTTCTTTTGAAACTGTAGGAAAGTTGTGTGACATTTTTCGTTATCTGTTTATTTTTCTTTCAGACCCAGCGGTCCAGCTGTATCAGTAAATCAAATATATCATGCCGTATCTTTGACTTGGGTCTGTATTCGAACCGGTTACACTGTGCTGGCTGCAGCCGAAGTCAACAAAGCTTCGACATTGGCTTTACCATATTTATATGAAAGTTCTGCTCAGTATTATAACGTAGAGGTAGTTTATTTTATTTATGCCATTTTTTATATACCTTGTTAAAAAAGGTTTTCAGTTGATTTGGGGTAACTATATATAATTTCGAGAAACCTTGCTGGGAGAGCTCAGTGCAGGCCGACTGGATAGGTACCCACCCACTCATAGTAAATGAGCCAGTTTAATTATATGAAATGAAGATGGACTCTTGGCAGTACAGACTAGTTACCATGAGGACTCCTTACAAAAGAAAGCGACAGCTTCATACTCATATGTTTCTAAAAAAATCTGAACCGATCACTCACTACCCTGTACTTCTGTCACGTGTTGAGCGTAATACAGAGAAAATGTATTATTAATGATTTTTCGAGATATAGTATTTTATTTATATTTCTAAATTATATTTGAGTGTCTGAAATTTAATCGTTTAACTCGATATCTAAAGCCTTATATATAAGCCCATAAGGATAAAATAAATGTCAATAACCTGGTAACTATGTTATTCGAACTAGGG
Source organism: Vanessa cardui (assembly GCF_905220365.1). NCBI lineage: Eukaryota > Metazoa > Arthropoda > Insecta > Lepidoptera > Nymphalidae > Vanessa > Vanessa cardui. The sequence continues at coordinate 12,122,725 of NC_061124.1, forward strand.
TGTTGTGTACCTCTCCATCCTCAAACGTTGGATCATTAATTTGGAATTAGAATCAGCAAGTTTTCGTATATTCTACGACTTTTTACAACCTTACCCTGCTCAGATACAAATGAGGTCATCTTCAATATTCTCAAAATGTCATTTTTAAAATAAAGCTTAATGATTCCAGATAGAAAGACTTCAGAAACAACTAAGCAGGGATTATGTTGCCTTAACTGGGATGGGATTTTTCTATTTAAACAGAACTTTTGTATTGCAGGTAAGATCAAAACGGAATAGTTTTAATAATAAGTTTTTCCGTAAATAATAAAATATGAATAAAAATATTCTCAGCATCGAACGATAAATAACAGTATGAGCTATTTTTATTATTGTTTATTTTCTTTCAAGCAATCAAACCTCCACAGACGTTTTGTTGTTTCTGGTATATATTTTCTATTGTTTTGATTAAAACTATTTTTGGTGCATTCGCCTGTTATTTTTGCCAAGCTGGATCACAATTTCGCCAAGAACCAACCTCGATAGAAACAGTATACTAAATAGGCCGCTTGGGATGAGAATTTGATGCGATCTTTTGGAACTGAGACACACGCAGTCCGCCCGGTAGTGACAACCAACTCACGTTGATGTTCACTATCATTTGTTTTTTTTAAGTAGATTTTTTTCTGTGGTATATAACTGTATTATTTAAGAGATTTTTAAATGTAGAATCAGTTTTGGGTCTAGACGCTTGGAAGGAAAGTTAGTTGTTGTGAAAGTAAATCACACGATATAATTATGGTAGTCGCATGTTGAAATGATGTTCTAAAATTGGCTTTGTCAGATTCAGATAATTGTTGTTCAGAACTTCTTTGCTAAAGATTTATGTCTTGAGAACTCCTTTGCTAACGCTTCTTCATCGGGTAATGCCATTTGCGATTTACTTTGACAAAGTTTTATGTTCTTCTGATAGGGCGCTAATTTTATCTTAAAATTTCACAGACAAACTGCTTACAAGACAATCATTTTCAGATGGCGGGTGCAGTAGTGACGTATGTTTTGGTGTTAATTCAATACGATGACTCTGAGCCTGTTGTACCAACAAATTCAACAATGACCACGTGATTGGAAGTACTATGATCATAATATTTGAATTATTTTAATTTGAAAAAAGGGAATAATTAAAGTTATTTCTTTTTATTGGATTTCTTTATTTTTTAAATTGATATTACAATTGATTATAGTGCCAATAGCTTACTAACAGATTTTTTATAGTAGGCTTTCTCTTGTTTATTTGATACCAGTTCAGTTGTAGTTTCACGTAAAACTATAAGCTTAGCTTACTTGTAGATGGGAGCATTTTTGCTATAAAAATATCAAGCTAAAAGCAATTTAAATTTAGGTTCTCGATAGCGATATAATCGTTTTTCGCTTAAAATAGTTTTTCGGATAAAATATATCTTTAAAAAAAGCTCAATAGTACTTCCTTCCTAAGGATACTCCACACCAAGAATATAACAGTTAGATACCACTTGTTACCCGATTTATGGGACACGTACCCAGTACTGCATTTACAACAAATAGTTTGCAATCGCGTATGTGAAAAACTAAACACATTAATTACGTGTGCAGCCTGACAATTATTAAACATTTCCTTACATTTGTAAATTAGTGATTAAAATGCAATGTAATACACATTTTATGTTCTATGATATAGGATATTTAGCAGGTTAAAACGTGCAAAAGCGTTATCGTTACAGCTATATATTCCAGGTCTTACAAACGGAAATTTAGCTGTAAGAAATAATTAAAGTAGATAAGAATTATTTTCAATTATATATTGAGCTCTTATTAGTACACATAAATACTGTTATGGTTAAATCGTCATTTTATTTAAGGCTGTGGAGCTGAATGTGTCTGTTTTTCTTTTTTTTTTTTACACAGAATGTACAATTAAAGAGGTTAACAGTCTATCATTCTATATTTAAATATTTAGATATGTCTCAGGTTTATAACAGAGCACTGAAATAAATAAATTTAAGGCAGAATTCCGGTGCAGTTAATAATGGATGAAAAATTTAGATGTACAGGACCGAACGTGCTTTTTTTTTAATTTTTGTAAGCAAGGTCATCTTGCAGCGGGGCGACAGTTGGTGTGATTCCAGTGAACTGGAGCAGAACGAGTTCGTAAGTGACTATGGTTCCGGCTATCTGAGGAAAAAAATAGGTTATATGACATTTTTCCGACATCAAAAAAACAATCTATTTTCCTATGTATTTGCAAATATATTTTAAAAAAACTTGAAAAAAATATACTTTATTATGGCCAATAGTATGCCTTAAATTGTGATGGAAAGCGGCATGTTAATCTCTTATCCCGTTTGTCCCTTTCCACACCCGCTATAATATACATATAAACCTATATTATAGTATTTAATTTCGTTGCTGTATAAAATAATTATAATTATTTATTCGTTTTAATAATTACTCATTTAGGTTATTCACATCTGCCGCTCGTTTTGTGATGGCAACGATTGTATTATTTTTGAGAAAAAAATAGTTCAGAAATTAATTATTGAACACATTAAAAAACATTCTCACGGCTAAAACTATTCCTCGTTTAACTTTGAAGAATTGCAGTCCAGTCAGAGCAACTGTATCGCCGTGGATCTGCTCAATAAATCTTTGAACCTGAAATATAAAAAAAGTCCTGCATATAATGACACATGTTTTAAGTTTTTTAATTCCTATCCTCCTCTTATTCTCTAGTAAATATAATAAATCATCGCATTCCATATTTAAATAATATTTTTTTTAAATGAGAATGCGAGAAATGAGAATCTAGGAGGAAGTTATTCTATTAGAAATTTCAGATAAAATTGTTTAGTTAGCAATAAATTACATTGTAGATTGGATACATATCCAACACCTAAACAATCAAATTATTGATTTACGATAAACATAAATTTCTATTGTATGAAGCCATTAACTTAAACTTACGACTTATTTATAAAATTGTTTGCAGATACCATTATTTTTTTTTTCATTAATAACCAATAAAATGATACAAAAACGCATATAAGCAACACGTTTTGAATATATAACACAGGGCTGTTAATTAAAACTATTGGTAGGGTACAATTAAAAAATATCAGAAAGGTCATGTAAAAAAATATAGAAACCTCCACACAATAAACAGCAGATGGCACTTCGTACAAAGCGAACGCTGGCTGGCGACTTGCTGTGTGAACTTGAGCCGCTACGAGAGAAACGGCCAATGACCTCAATACGAGGAAAACGAAGGAATACGTGAAGTACAACGATTGTTCGTAACCTTGTAACGGCCTAAAAATTGAAATAAAACGGAAATGAAAATAATCTTAATTTTTAGTCACTAGTAAATTTAATAATAATAATAAATAAAGGCCAGTAACTAGAGTAGTAGTATTTATAAATGAGTTATTACAGTACTATTCCTACTCATAAATTTATTGTTACATTCAATTATTTAAAATAAACTATTAATCTCACCTTTTATCAGGATTATGACAACTCGGGACAGCTTTTATTCCGTTTCTGAAGTAAAAATATCACTACATTTATATGGTACTATACTAATTAAAAATAACAATAAAAACCTGAAGCAAAAATAGATCAAAATGTCTTTTGTCCCATTTGTTTTCGAAATACTTGGAGTAGTGGGGCAAAAAGCTTCATCAAAATTATAACACCTCGCCTCATTGCCTCCCCTGGTGACAGGAGAGCTTTTTGCCCAGAAGATCGGAATTGCGTTTCAATGGGGTTATGCTGCTAGCATTCTTGCCACCATTCCACGCGGACGAGATTTACTTTTTATTTATATTATATATTTAAGCATTTCATGTTATTAATTATTGTAAATGGCTATTTATATATTTTAACATACAGGCAACAGTAGAGAGACGCTTTAAAAAGGTTTGTCAAATAAACCCGTGATTTTATAAGAAAATAGGCTTAAAAACTTTTTACTTAGATTTTTATTAAAAGGTTATTGGTATACGTTCTCGGAAATTGTCTTAAGAAATGACTTAACTTTGCCAACGAACAACCCTTAACAAATGACTGTATTCTACTTAGTTAACTTTTCATTTTATATTTTTTATATTATTATTACGACATAATTCCAAATTGTGTTGTATGATCGTACATATGTTCAAAAAAGGGCTTCTGTTGTATGCTGTTGTGTAAGTAAATGAGCGATATTATAAAATTAAATAAATATATTTTATTTAAATACTCACGCAAACGTATGCAACAATTGCATACAAATAAATACGAGATTATTAGCAAATGCTAAAAATATTATGCTGCCGATCACCTCGTCCACTCGTCTCACCAGATCAGTCGCTCTGTTGTAATCCTCCCGAACACTTCGCCAGAATGTTGTTGGGACATACTGAAATTAAATTATATGATGTTACAAGAGGCGAGATGACCCAGTGGTTATAACGCGTGCATCTTAACCAATGATTGCTGGTTCAAACCCAGCCAACCACCACTGAATATTCATGTGTCAAATTTGTGTTTAGAATTCATCTCGTGCTCGGCGGTGAAGAAAAACATCGTCTATGAAACCTGCATGTGTCTAATTTCATAGAAATTCTGCCACATGTGTATTCTGACAACCCGACTTGGAATAGCGTGGTGGAATATATTCCAAACCTCTCTCTCTCTCTCTCTTTCCAAATCTCCTCAAAGGGAAAGGAGCCCTTAGCCCAGCGGTGGCAAATACATGTGGCAAATTTTTGTTGTACAAAAGGAAGATATTATGTAATTTAAAAAAATTGTATCCCCTTAAGCCCAGTGAGATTATTATATTGAAGTCTAGAGTAACAGACTGCAAATGTTCCATGGCTTGAAGTAAGGTGAACATGATTTGGCCGTTAGTTTAATATTAGGTATAACACAATAATACTAATTATTGTGTTCCAGATTTAAGGCACCAGGGGCGTAATATCTCACTTCCTAAAGTTTGCAGTGTATTTAAAAATGCCTACAATGTCATCTTTATGGGCAGCTGACCACTCACCATAAGACAGGTCATCCATGCGACCAATATCTATGGAATAAAAATAAGATCACAAATCTGGCAGCAATGCAGTTGACATGTGTAGGCTTCCGCACGATGGTATAAAAATTGTACACGCAAATTATTATTCAAACGTCGCACTAAGTCCTCAGATCTTAATTTATTGTTAAGAGTAATTGAAAATAGTTTAATTTTGAGAAAAACTTTAACATACCTTTCCTCTGACAGCGGCGATTTTCTTATTAACTTGTTCCAGTCTCGACGTCAAATAAAAACTGATAGTTATAATGAAAATATCTCCGAAATTCCAATTGAATGTGCATAGAATATTGAGAATCTAAAATACAAATAAAAATATACTTAAATTAAAATAAAATATATATATATACTTAAATCATTTTAACCTCTTTGCTCGACACGTAAAATGTGGAAATTTAAATACAGTAAATCCATACCATAAAGCACTAAATGCAAAAGCAACCGTATGCCCGTTCGTTATCTCTTCCGGAGTAAACCATTGAACAGATTACAACTAATTCGATATAAAGATAATGTGAATATGGAAACAACGCGGGTGAAAGCTATTATAATTACGCGAATAATATTCGACCTGTGTTATGAAGCCAAGTGAAAAAGTATAGTCCACGTGCAAGTTTATCCAGGGGAAACTATGTTCGATGTACGACTCGTAGACTTTACCGGGTTGGCAGTCCGAAGCCATAACAAAACCAGCTAATTCTGCAAGTCCATGCTCCACTAAAATGAAAATTTATTTTGATTAAATGCTTCTCGATATTTTATGTTATATTCATACAAAGCAAAATGGCCGAAATGGCCCACTGGTAAGAACGCGTACATCTTAACCGATGAATGCAGGTTCAAACCCAGGCCTGCACCACTGAATTATGTACTTAATTTGTGTTAATAATTCATCTCGGAAAACATCATGAGGAAACCTACATGTGTATAATTTCAACGAAATTCTGTCACATGTGAATATACCAACCCGCATTGGAAGAGCGTGGTGGAATATGTTCTGAATCTACTCCTCAAAGGTAGAGGAGGTCTTAGCTCAGTAGTTAAATTTACAAACTGTTGGTGTAAACATCATCTTATAGTTTCCTTACAAACCTATGTTCCAAGTTTCAGTTAAAGTGGAAATACAAAATTAGTATAAACGATTTTATACAAAGAATTAGTTCATAAATATCACTTTGCTAATGGTATAAAATATCAGTTATGGACTAATGTAGTGAGTGCTTTAGTGCTATTCTGAGAGCACTCACCTCGTATCTCACGTGAAATATTGAAAACTAACTCAAGATAATGTGCTATTCAGTAACGTGCATCGTATAAATATGAGACAACATCACATACATTACTCTGATCCCAATGTAAGTAGCTAAAGCACTTGTGTTATGGAAATCAGAAGTAACGACGGTACCACAAACACCCAGATCCAAGACAACATAGAAAAGTAATTGTAATCTACATCGACTCGGCCAGGAATCGAACCCGCGACCTCGGAGTGGCGTACCCATGAAAACCGGTGTACACACCATTCGACCATGGAGGTCGTCCAAATAGTATATTTCTGGTATTTCATAAAAATACCCCTAATCTTTTCGAAAGTCTACTACTACCACTACATAAAGTCTTACAACGTTCACAGATTTTTTGTCATTAGACAATACAAACCGCTATGTCCTGACATTTGAAATCTGTAATGTCTTCAAAAACATTCACTTAAATTACATGTTTTAAAGTGTCATATCGATCTATTCATATGATACTAACGTCACTCGATTGTTTTTCCTCCTTAGAACCTCTCCATTAACAATTGAACTTTATGTTATGTTGTTAGAGTTCAAATTGACTTTCAAGTATTATTACGAATCGTTTGCATAGAATTATCGAAAAGTGTCGTTTTTAGACGTTTTTGGGCATTTAATTAAAGTCTCTGCGTAAAAACCCTTGGACTTCAAGGAATGTTCTGAGCGAAATCGGTTCAGCTGTTCTCAAAATTTGCGCTTAGAAACAAATTTATTTTTATACTGTAGATTTAGTGCCCAAAAACATCATATTAAATTACAAAGAAATATTCAGTATTCAGTCAAACTCATCGGAAGTTGAGTTATCAATAATTTTGTGCGAAAATTAATTTATTAAATGTTTATATAATAACGACCCGCCTGAGCTTCACGCGGGTGCAGTGCTGAGACTAAATATACAACAGAATTTGTTTATTTACGACATCACGAAGGTATTTTTTAAAATTATCAGTGTTTCTTTACTATATTGCCCCTGTAATACATACAAAAATCTTCCGCTCGAATTACTCTATATATTAAAAAAACGACTTAAAGATCCGTTACGTAATTTTAAAGTCCTAAACATATTATATATAGGGGCAGACAGCGGTAAGCGACAACAAAGTGTTTTATACTATGTTATGATAAACAAACTCACAAATAGACATGATTAGAATCACAATGCAAGACACGTTGCATTTTCTCACAAGCGTTGTATCAATGACAGGGTCAGCAGCCTCAATCTTCATTATGTACTGGCACAGTTTGGGCCATTTTTTCGCCATACGCAAGAATAGAATCGTGGTTATGGTATTAGATACATAAAACACCAAAGTAGCTGGAATATAAAATTGAAATTAAATTTTAATTTGGATTAACTTGTTCTGCTCACGTTACTACCGTCAGGTGCCAATTTTTTAGGCGGACAATAATGGTACCTCATTACTATTATGAACAATGATTGAAATAGCTGAAATGCCCCACAAACCCCGTAACGCAAAGATGTCATGTCATACTTGTAATAATTCTGGCTCACTTAACTTTCAAACCAAAACTCACCAATGTTACGAGTAGTTATTTGTTAGTATATTATTTAATTACTCCTACAATTGGGTTAGGTTGTTGGGTTAGTTAGGTTGATTGACTTATAATATACTTTTTTTTATGGTATAGGTTGGCGGACGAGCATATGGGCCACCTGATGGTTAGTGAGCACCATCACCCATAGACAATGACGCTGTAAGAAATATTAACTATTCTTTACATCGTCAATATGCCACCAACCTTGGGAACTAAGATGTTATGTCCTTTGTGCCTGTAGTTACTCTGGCTCACTCACCCTTGAAACCGGAACACAACAATACTGAGTACTTTTATTTGGCGGTAGAATAACTGATGAGTGGGTGGTACCTACCCAAAAAAATTCTCATACTATAAAACAAATGACAAACAGAGCGATTGGAACATTATACTGAAGTTTATGAATAATTAAAATGTCAGTATTTTTGACGTATTGTCAAAAAGCCTTTTCGTTTACCGGAAATTTGTATTCGCTTCAGTTTCTTTAAGACAAGAGTACCTAAGATGGAGATCTTAGGTCCTCTTGTCTTAAAATCTGAGAACGTATATGTTTTTTTTTGCTTATAAGAATTGTGAATATTGTGTTGTTTTAATGTTTATATAGCAATATTAATTAACTTACAATTTGAAGTCACGGAAGTGCCAGATTCGTTAAAATATTTGATCAAAAAGAAACAGTTTAAGAAAACAGTCTGGCCGAAAATCGCTACTAAAGCGTAAACACAGCGCCCTGAACAGTATGTAAACCTGTAATTAGAACATACCTTAAACGTTATGTTCACAAATATATATTTAAATAAAAATAAAAAAAGATCATTAATCTACAAAATCTGTCATTTTCTATGGTATGTGATAGTGAATGGGCATATGGGCCACCTGATAGTAAATGGTTACTACCACCTGATGCTATGTCCTTTATGCCTGTAGTTACACTGGCTCGGTCATCCTTCAAACCGGGACACAACAATACTGTGTACCGTTTGGCGGTAGAATATCTGATGAGTGGATTGTACCAACCCAGATGGGCTTGCACAAAGCCCTACTTTTTATCAAGTACTTTTTAAAAACTTACTGGAGAAATTTAGGTTAAGGACGTAAGAGATAACGGTTTAAATATGAAGAAAATTAACTTTAATGAACAAAATGTAGCTCTACTTAATGAGCTGCTAATGATTATAACAGAAAGGGTTAAGTCGTACGGTTTTAAATGTCAAAAGCTCAATATTTTAAACTAAAATCGTTCAGGGACTAAAACACTTCACATTTGAACCGGTTGTAAATTACTTAACATATGGGCCTAAATCCAGACCAATACTACCTACCTACCTACCAGAAAACCTGCAATGGAAAATTGTGTCTAGAACTAATTATTTAACATAATTTTAGTGCCAATTTACAAAAAGATTTTAGTATGCAAAATTTCACAAACCTTAGTTTTGAAGAATCGGTATCACAAATTCCCAGTACAGGATTTAGGCCAAAGCATTGTCCCACAATAAGGGTCAACCGCATGGCCCTTTGGAATGTTGCTCGTTGTCCTTTATATTGTCCCTCTGATGGAAAAGTATTCTTTGTTGCTTTCACTGAAACTGATGAAAATATAATCGCTAGAATTTATGTGACTTAAATTTCTAAAACAGTAACGAGTCTTATGACAACAATATTCAATTATAAAATTCAAAAGAATCGTTAAAGAGCGTTTGTGTGCTAAAGGATATTACAGCACTAATGACTTTCTAGTTGACTGTACACCTTGGGAATGAGATGATCGCCAACAAGAATATGTTTATTATTGTATATTGTAAATGACATTATAAAAAAAATGTATCGCTGAGTTTCTTTCGCCGGTTCTTCTCAGGTCTGAGGTATTATTATATTACGAACTGGTAGTAGATTTTCGACGATCAATAAGGAAGTGTAAATACTTCTATTTTGATTAAAGGTTTTTGATTTTGACTTTGACAAACTCAAAGCTAGCAAATAGATAGGCGATTGATTGAATAACTAACAGTCTGTCAGTTATTATTAAGTTTTCTTGGGACCAACTGGAGTTATACAACTTCATATTTTAAATATAAGACGATACTTGTGAAACTGATTATTATTTATCGAATTGCGACCATATCGCATATTTTATTTAACTAACTTGACTTTGTATTTTTTAAATGTTGAAAAAGTGTAACTACGGAGTTTCTTGCTGGTTTTTCTTGGTAGAATTTACTTTCCGCACTGTTAGTAGCTTCACTTAATTGTAAAATGACGATTCAAAAGTGCTTGTAAGAGCCTACTTGAATAAAGTTTATTTTTATTGATTGGTCGGAATTTTAGAGAGAATGAATGAAGAGTGCACCTCACGTTACGATACGCATTAGCTTGTGCACTAAATCTTTCATATCATTGACTAGTTCTTGGAATTAGCTGTAATGGTCGAATCTCAGTGAAAATAATATTTACTGGGATAGTGTTTTAGATTAAATGGCGAGTGAGCTACTAAAAATAGACAAAGGTGAGCAGGACCTATTTGTCCCGATTAATGAATATTGGCGCTGCATAAGTCAAAACATGTCATACGTTTCAATTTCCTGAAATGACAATTTTTCTGCTTGTCTATGTGACTGTCTACTTTCAAATAAAACTTTAAAAAAAGTAAAGTAACAGCCCATAAATTTCCACAAATTCTGCCATATGTGCATTCCACCAACCCGCATTGGAACAGCGTGGTAGAATATGTTCCAAAACTCTCCCCTTAATGGGAGAGGAGGCCTTAGCCCAGCAGTGGGAAATTTTAAACTTTATTTGTTTTTAAATATACCAATGAATCGTACTGAGTAGAATGAAATTATAATTAAATAGATTCGATTAAAGAAACTCTTACTTACAGGACACTTGTTTGTTTCTTCCAGATTTATGAATATTAGGAAAATGCATTCTGTGTGAAATCTACGACGATATTTCGTTATATTTGATAAAGCTTCTCGTAACCATCATTTTTTCATGTTTATTATTTTCGTATCGTGTTAGTAAAATACTACTGTTGAACGTTGTTTGTGTTTCTAAGTATTGAAGCAATTATGATGTTGACACTAAAAAATAATAGGTTAATTTAAAATTTACCAGCTCGATTTGTATTAGACTATAAATTAAGTTTTTACCACGCTACAAACTTATCAACCTTGGAGCGAAATCGAGTAATGTTCAAACTTTATTGACGATAAATTACTAATGTATGTTGTGATATAATTACAATAGATTTTTTGATATAGTACCAGCAATGCTCTTTTGTAAGAAACGCCGAATATCTCCAGGTTTCAATTTGCTTTTTCATTTCAATTGAATTAAATCTTTTTCGCTAAGGCTTCGTGCAAGTCTGGGTACTATCTACGGTTGATAGGTGAGCGAACCAGAGCAATTAGGGAGACACGACATCCTAGGTCCAAAGGATGACGGCACATTAAGGGATGATTCTTGAACCGTATATTACTTATAATACCTCATTATTAAGGATCTTCGTAGACTATTTTAATAAAAGACTTTTCAAATGAAAAAAGGCAAAATATTTATCTTCCATTACTGTAAAGATTACTGTATTAGATTATCAGTTTATCCGTCAGTTTAAATTTGGCTCAAAATAAGTTTATTTTCATAATATTGTTTATAAATTAATTTATTGCTTATTTTGGGCATATAATTTACTCGTCGTCTTTGGAACGATAAACCCCTTAATCTGTGTTCCTTGTAATACATTTGTATTGATTAATAAAGGATTTATGGTAATTAACTCACGAGGTGATGTATGGGGGTGGATTAGGGCCATCGACAGAACTGTTTACGAAATCAACTGGAATTTGAAAGATACGTTAAACATAGTCAATATTTAAGGAGGGGTGAATCACTTACATCACAAAAAAAAAACAGCTGATAGTTTGATGAATTAATAACTGGGATGAGAAAAGCAATACTAGCCTTTAAATTGGAATATAACAATAGTATATGTGTTTGGTGGTAGAATATTTTATAAGTGTTGTGTGTGTGTGTAAGGCTTACAAAAACTCTTCCACCAAGTATTATCACACCATCTGAACGTTTAATGTCTGTACAAACAAGATAATATTCACTAAATATTCTAAAACTAAGTCCGAACAATAATGCTTTGTTTGCGAGGCTGCGTAATCAGAAACACAAAGGCATAGAGTATAATGGTCAAATTTATATTTTATTAAATTTTGATACCAAGGTGCCAACTGTATTAAAAGCCTTAACTTTTCGGTAGAGATTAGAATCTATTACAGATAAAGTATATTATGCAGTAAAAGAAAACATCGTTACGAAACCTGCATGTGTCTAATTCCAACGAAATTCTGTCACATGTGAATCCAACCGGCATTGGAGCAACGTGGTCGAATATCGTATAGACAAAGAGAGAGAAGGCCTTAGCCCAGCAGTGGGATTAATATTATTTATTATTAGCTTATGAACCATGAAGTCATGAAGGGACACTGAGTACCTAACTTTTGAACAACTATTGAGTAGATTTTACTAAGACTCGGCGTCCTTCTACCTTTGGCCGATTATTATTATTATTATCACAAATTTTCATCCAAAATAATATGTACATACATAATTATGTAAATATTTATACAATATATTGATGTTAATATATAATATATTATTATATTAACATAATATTGTATTGTATGTATATTATTATATTGCCTGTAAATTACCCACTGTTGGGCTAAGGCCCCTCTCCCATTAAGGAGAGGGTTTGGAACATATTACACCACGCTGTTCCTATGCGGGTTGGTGGAATGCACATGTGACTGAATTTCAATGAAATTAGACACATGCAGGTTTCCTCTCGATATTTGCCTTCACCGCCGAGCACGAGATGAATTATAAACACAAATTAAACACTTATATGTATATAGTGGTGCTTGCCTGGGTTTGAACCCGAACTCATCGGTTAAGATGCATGCGTTCTAGCCACTGGGCCATCAATAACAAAAAAAATATATGTAAAATAAATTGTTATTTTTAATCCTATGAATTTGTATTGAACCCTTTTAATATTGAAACGAAATAAAAACATCGACGCGTATGAAAGCGCGAAAAAAATATATTTTTACCTGATTTATTTAGACGTCACGTTTATAAGCGGCGAATAATATTCTCAGTCCTTACCGTTTACGTCTCGTCGAGACAAACCCATTTATCTTCTCGCACAATTAAATTAAAATCCTACACCTGAGTATTACTAAGGGGGAACCCAGAACAGAAAGCTTCGGAAATGACACACGAATGTTTTCATTTAAATCAAAATATTGTTTTTATCGGTCGCCTGGATTAATATTCAATTGTATTTAATTTCTTATGAGTATATTGTACGTCGATTGTGTCAGAAAAAAGTGTTAGGTTCATATTAATAAAATACTACTTGTCGACCGCGGTCTCGCTCGCGTTGTTGGTGTTTGTCGTCATATATTCCTTCCTTGTGGACAACAAAAAGAACCAACAAGTATATTCTCGAACAACTGAAGATAACTACCAGACCATCCACTAAATGTTACCAACGAGCTCTAAGATATTTTGGTCATATTGCCCGGAGACAAGCAGACAGTCTGGATAAACTGGTTGTAGCAGGGAAAATCGAAGGCAAGAGATCATGTGGTACCGTACCTACGCTACCCGTTGTTCTGACTAGATTCAAAATATAACGGGACTCATTATTCCGACTGACCTGAGAAAAGCAACGGGCAGAGTGGTGTGGAGGAAGCTAGTCGACACATCGGTAAAAGCATTTCAGGGTAAGCACGACCTTCAATAATCAAGCATACGAAAAAAAAAGAAAAGCAGTTCTTCCTTAGGGTTGAAGTTTGCTTTGTACCAAATTTCATCAAAATCAATTTAGTGATTTTGCTGGGAAAGATTGATACAGACAAACAAGCGAAGGATAGGCAGTCAAACAGGCAGATTTATTTTCACATTTATAATATTAGCATAGATATAATGTTCCTTTAAACACAAGTCATATGTAACATATTATGTGTATAAAGAACAGAACTTCAAAACTCACTTATAAATAGAAAAAAATATATACTATTGTATAAAATAAAAGTACAATATACAAACAAATTTCAAGAATAACAATTAGACTCTCACTTGATACATATCGTATCAAGCAAACAAAAGGGCAAAAAAATGGTTATAACAGTTCCAAACAATTTCTTATTCTAAGGCAAGGAACTATCAACTGTTTACATCGTAGTTTGTGATACTTAATTCGAAAACGATTTATAAGGCACATTTAGGCACAGCGATTTCGCCATTACTTCACACTTTGTATCATATTAAAACCGATCAGTTTTGTTTGTAGTGTAAAATTTTGTACGTCTTTTGAATAAGTGTAGACTAGTGAAATCATCGTGACATGTTTTCATTAAAGTTGTTTTGGCAAGTCAGACACATTTCGAATGAGTTGCAAGTTTTAGAACATATGCAATAAGGTCGTTGCGAAATTTTGTTTAATAGGTTTAATGTTAAATTTTATGTAAAATATAACGCTGATTGACAATTGTTTACTGAAAATCGTTAGGACATAAATAACTCTTATTCCATGTATACATATATATTATAAATGGTGGTAAGGCTTTGTGCAAGCCACTCATCAGATATTCTACCGCTAAACGACAGTACGCGGTATTGTTGTGTTCCAGTTTGTGGTGAACCCGCAATCATCGGTTAAGATGTTCTAACCACTGGGCCAAATCGGCTCATTTAGAAGATTAATTAAAAGATATTATGTTAAACAAAATATGCACATTAATTTTTTTTAATATATTTAATACAGTTACCATTATAGTAACCTGTGGTTTATCAAAGAAACAATACTACAGATTCGAAAGAGCAAACATCAGAAATTGAGATCGACTAGTGTGAAAAAAAACTCTTTTTTTTGTCACTCGGCGTCTATCCAAAGCTGCTAGTGAGAAAACGTCGCTAATGGCATATCATGTATTCGTGGTCTCGTCGTTAAGATAAGGACTGGCCATATAGGGCAACTCAGTGGACATAAAACCTTTATTTATTGAACAGACGAAGTATATGAGGGTGGTTTTCGGAGCCAGTTTTGTGAGACTGACTTCGTATCTCTTCGTGAAATGTTGTGGCTCAAAATGATACGCTTTTTGAGCGAAATCTTTGAATGATATACATATATGGATGGGATATGATCAACGCTAATATTTTTATTAATTTAATTCAATTTTTTTACAAATAAAGTTATTGGTCACTATAAATACAACCAAAGGAAAACTTTTGATATCGCCATTTGATACTAGACTGCCCTTTGTAGAACCAAAATCAAAAATCAAAATCAAAATGTATTTTTTTTTAAGTAGACTTTTAAAAGCCTTTTGATTTGTCATTTATCAACAATATTAAGTGAAACTACCACCGGTTTGGAATGTCTGCCGGGATAAACCAGCAAGAGACGCAGTTATTACTCTTTTTCAACATTTAAAAAAATAAAGCCATGTTAGTTAAATACAATTATATATGTATGTAAAATGTCCTGCCTGGAAGTCAGCAAGTATCGAATCCATTCTTTATCGTCTGTATAATATTATACTGAATAATATGCATTCTTTACCAATGTATTTTTTACAAATTATTTGAATTTATGAAACGGCAAAGTTAAAATTTTTTGTAGTATTTTATTATAAAAATCGTATGTCCATATCACCAGCAACATTTCGCCGACAATTTGTAGCGCTGTGTGCTTGGCCCGTGACGGTGTTGATCGGTAGCGAAACAGCGTTCCAATTCAATCAAAACAAAAACATTTCCGATTAGCCGTTTTCGTACAAACGCAACAATGCAATTACGATTCACTTGAAGATGGATTTGATTAGGAAGACGGTATGATACCGTCACCGATATACATATGGATGTAAGTAGAATTTGTCAGGTCGGATAAGCTTTTTTTTATGATATAGTTTGGCCGACGAGCATATGGGCCACCTGATAGTAAGTGGTCACTATCACCCCTACACAATGACGCTGTAAGAAATATTACAATTCCTTACATCGTCAATGTGCCACCAACCTTGGGAACTAAGATGTCATGTCCCTTGTGCCTGTAGTTACACTGGCTCACTCACCCTTCTGAGCTGAGGTTAATTTTTATGAAGAACTAGTAGTCGCCCGCCGCTTCGCTTGCGTTTTAGGATGTCGGTTGTCATGTGTTAGGCAAAAAAGTAACCCATGTTCTTTCTTGGAGCTCAAGTTTGCTTCATACCAAAATTTCATCAAATTCGGTTCAGTGGTTTGGTCAAAAAAACGACAGTCAGAGAGAGTAACTTTCATAATTATATTATTATAATAATATAGATAGTTGAAGGTATAATCGGAATATTACCGCTATAGATTAGAATTGGGTCTAGTAATCAAAGTGGTATAATTAATACAAATTTAAGAACATTTTTTTGGAGTCGTGTGCTAGCACCGTGTTATATGGTTTAGTGGTTTCACACCTTTAAGGAACATTTTATCAGTGATCAAAACTCCATTCAATCCGTCGTCTACTACGATTAATCAAAATTGCTTTCAATATCGAAATGTTTTGTACATTTTGATATTAATCATAATATTGGTCGATTTTCATTTAAATAATAAAAGCGTCCTTAATAATGATTGTAGTCTTACATTTCGAAATTGTGATTATTGAAATCGAAATATACTTTATTTCTCAACTTATTTTTTTTTTCAGTTACATTCTACTAAGCACTCGCTAAGCTATATTGAGTGCTGAGATGGCCCAGTGGTTAGAACACGTGCAACTTAACCGATGATTGCGGGTTCAAACCCAGGCAAGCACCACCACATATATGTGTTAATTTGTGTTTATAATTCATCTCGTGGTGATGGAAAACATCATGAGGAAACTTACATCTGTCTAATTTCATCAAAATTCTGGCACATATGCATTCCACCAACCCGCATTGGCACAGCGTGTTGGAATATGTTCCAAACCCTCTCCTTAATGGAAGAGGAGGCCTTTTCCCGCACTGGGAAATTTGCAGTCTGTTACTAAGCTATAATTATATACTGTTTGTTTTAATGACATTATTTTCAATGATAATTTTTTATGTAAAGGTAGACGGATCATAATAGCTACCTGATGGTAAGTGGTCACTACCATAGATTACAATTGAAAGAATAACAATCTTGCAAATTTAATTCACGTTTATTCAAAAGATTTTTTAAAAATATATTATAATAAAATTGTAAATACTTGAACTTAAAGTTGAAACATATAGTTTAGCTGTTAACAATTTAACACTGAAATGAACGTATTTATCAGTGCTACGTTACAACCTGGCGGCTCGTGTATTAGGTCACGTGACATACAAACTCAAATAATGACATAAAAAATTAAAATTACTACTTATATAGTATAATTAATACAGTATAATAAAATAATAATGTACTTTTATGATTAAAAATCAGAGTAAATAATTATATTATTATGTAAATTTAAAGTTTTATCAACTTTCATAATTTATTTTTCACCACCGAAAGTACCCTATCTCAAAACCTATTTCACAGGTTTTGCTATTATTTCATTTATTCAACCGACTTCCAAAAGGAGGAGGTTATCAATTCGTCTGTATTTTTTTTTTTTTTTTTTTTTTTTTTATGTTTGTTACCTCATAACTTTTTACTGGGTGGACCGATTTTGATAATTTTTTTTTTTGTTTGAAACGTAGTGCTTCCCGTGGGGTCCCATTTTTTTAATATTTTTTTCCGATGATGGTATCCATGTGAAAACGACATAAGTCTTAAATTTGCATTATGTATATGCGCGACAAATAGGTGAATAACTGAAAATCACGTTAACCAATTTTGATAATTCTTTTTTTATTATAAAATATATACTTCAAGGGTAATTTGGTGAGAGTTTGGTAAGGTTCTGAGCACAGGATCCATGACAAAGTAACGGAACGGAAGGGAACGGAACAATTCTGAGGAGCACGTTAGCGATACTCGGTCGAATCTTTTATTTATAGGTTATTTGGATATTTGAGTCACCTTCCGTAATGTGGTTATGTTTATGTAATTATCATAGTCGAATATTATAATCAACTAGCTACCCACCCCGGCTTCGCACGGGTGCAATACTGATACTAAATATACTACAGAATTTGTTTATATACGACATCACATCGCAAACTTCTAAAATTATCAGTGTTTCTTTACTATATTGTTCATGTATTATATACACAAACCTTCCCCTTGAATCACACTATCTTTTAAAAAAAACCGCATCAAAATCCGTTGCGTAGATTTAAAGATATAGGGACAGAGAAAGCGACTTTGTTTTATACTATGTAGTGATGGAACTCCTATACGGCTCGCAGTTAGGGTGCGATATGGGGCAGAATTTCTTACTATCTTTAATCAAATTTTGTGTATGTGATGTGTTGTCATATGATGACGAAATATAGTTGGTCTTTTTCAAAGTTTTTTTGCTGAGTTCCATTACAGCTCTTTCGAGGGATCCTTGTAGTTTACGCCGCGTGACGTATTAAATCCGCATTTTCGAAAGTCTATTTTTGCTTTATTCGCAAGTTTTCTTTGAAATTGTCCTCGAAGTAGTTTCTGACTCATATAAACGGAACGCTTAATCTATCCATATTAAAAAAAATTGGTTAGTCAACATCAGCTTCACTTAAAATCAAAAAATAAATAAAATTTTAACAAAAAGAAAAACCGACTTCAAACAAAACACTATTTTAAAACAAATGAATATGCACGAAAAAGTAAAAAAAATAATTGCGTATTCAACATATTTTTTAGAGTCTTCCTAAGTTAAATGAAATGAAAAATATTAGACTACTTAAAAGTCGATTAACGATTATATCATGTAGTTATAGTTATTGGTATATTTGGA
Organism: Vanessa cardui; assembly: GCF_905220365.1. Taxonomy (NCBI): domain Eukaryota; kingdom Metazoa; phylum Arthropoda; class Insecta; order Lepidoptera; family Nymphalidae; genus Vanessa; species Vanessa cardui. The sequence continues at coordinate 12,141,614 of NC_061124.1, forward strand.
GCCGGTGTCTAAATAATAAAGAAACAAAGAGAAAAAATATGCGAGATCTAATCCAATTCTTAAAAAACAAAATTAATATTCGTCATCTATTTCATCTTCTTCAATGATGTTCACAATAGGCTGCAGATTGGTCATTAAACCCTTAAACTTATACGATGTTATATAGGTACGATTAAATTTTTAATTAAATTTCTATAGTCTGTAAAAGTTTGCATCAAACCAACACGTCCTCTTTTATCCGGTCCTATCGAATATTGTTATATGTTATTACATTTACAACCTAGTCAATACTTGCAAACGTACGTCAAAGCATCCTGAGCATATTCGTGCATATGTCTTGAACTTCCACTGTACGAAGATCTTTGTCAAATATCAGCAGGTACTTTATCATTCGATATTGTATCTCGTGATACATAAATGTACTCTTTGGCTCAGAGAGTTTTGATTGGTTGTATCGAATGTAGTTTAATCGTTCGTTCTCGACCATAGCGTACATACATATTTTGATACAGTCTGAGATGATATCCATCTTCTGCTCACATAAACATAATTGGATAAACGTAATAATTGTTATACGATTGATGTGTTTCAGCGACACCTTGATTGTTTTCGTGTCGCTTAGTGATAACAATACCTCGTTTTGTAATTTCTGTATCGACAACTACAGCTGTGACTTCAGGAGCTACGACAGTATTAAAACGCCTTTCATGCTCTGCATTCAATGGCGTTCTTTCTGCATTAATAATTACTTTGAATCATTTGAATCAATCTTTCACCTTCAGCACCTAGTTTCACCTTTTAAAACTGTTAAAATCATTAACTTAGTATTTATTTTCATAAAGCATAATCCTAAATTTAGCGATGATTTCTCGATTAGTTGTGGTACTGAACATGCATCGAAGATCAATCTTTTTCTACGTTGCCCATGGAATAAATGTGCAGAAACTGGAGATTTTATTTAGATACTGGAAGAAGTGAACCAATCATAAGATACACTTTAAACGTAGACGCGAAATTATAGTATTGTACAATATTTGTTGCTCCAAATGATGTCATTTCAAAGCAAGAATTGTAATTTCTAATATGCTGAAGGAAATATTCAGACTCCTCAGTAGTTCCCGTAACTTACATGAGAAGAGGTTCTGGTGGTTCAACCAGTTGTGGTTAATACATTTTGCCAGTGGAGTAGCACATACCAGCAGTTTATTTCAAACATAATAGCGTGACAATATGGGCATACTATATTCATTGAACCAATCACATCGGGATTTATTGAGATTGGTTCTAGTTCTTGACTTAGTTTATTTTAATCATTGATCATCCAGTCGTTGGGCTCGCTCGTCAGGTTTTTCAGTATCTTTTGATAAAGATTCTTGTTCGAAGATCTGGAACTTGATCATTACGTTGACTAACTGTTTTGGCAACTCTCAAAGTAGAAATTCGGATTCTATTTGTTTCTAAACGTATTTCTTGTTGGTATGTTGTTTCCGTAGCTCTTTTGGATGACGCTGCGCATATATTGTTGATGTTCCGAACTTTTGTTACTTCAATGTCATGGTAGTTTATATTTATATAAATTATTTTATTCAATGATGAGCAATGACTTGCATTTTTTATTTCATATTTTATACTTATCGGTTGATCGACATATAAATGCATCGTAATAGTCGTAAGGGCCATCTGTTGGTTATTTTTAATGATACGGATGAAATAATCACTTTCTCCGTGACAAAATACTTGTACGTACTCGTTTTCACGACAATCGGTTGAACGGTGTAGATACATTTATATCACAGCGCTACCTGGTGGCGAGTTACATCGAAGAGGATAGGATAATCTCTTTATTCATTTGATCTTAATGATCGATCAAAGAGTTTCTGAGTTTATCGATAACACACATACAGATACATCTACTTTTATATATAGATAGCCTATCATTTGCGCAAGCACATGTTTTTCCTGTATACCAATTTTTATAAAGATCGGTGTATCTGTTCTCGAGTTGTAGCAGAACATACAGACAGACAAAAAATGTCAAAAATGGTAAAAATTATGTCAGTCAATCATAAAAAGAATACTTATGACGAATTACGACAAAAATAAGTGTACAGGCAGACTCTAGAGATTTATTTAGTAGTATAGATTTAGTATTCACGTGCGATACCTTTATTATTAGCGTATCTCATGTATAACTTTGGTGTTTTATACCGATTTCTATGCTTCTTTTTTATGGAATAGTTAATACTGTTAACTTTTTTAATCTGGGATGATTGAGAGTGTTATAAACGCAGGAGTAGACAAATATAATCAGAAAGCTTCGAACTACTAAGCTATTGGGAGTGACACGTGTAATTGTGAATCAACAATAAAAGATAGACAAAGGCTGTCATGTGATATTTTTTATATAATTTTAAGGAGAACCTTTCCGTAATACACAATTTCTATGTAGCTTTAACCATTAAGGTTGTACACGCGACCAAAGCTTAAAATATGGAGTAATTTCTCCCGTTTTCCTGACATTTCCCTTCACTGCTCTGCACCTATTGACTGTAGTGTGATAAAAAGTATATTATAACCAGCTCAGGAGTATGAAAAATAATTGTACCACATTTCGTTAAAATCCGTCGAGTAGTTTTTGTTTCTATAACGGTTATACGGACAGATAGACAGACGGACAAAAATTTTACTGAATGCTTTTTTGGCATCAGTATCGACCCCCGATCACCCCCTGATAGTTATTTTGGAAAAATATTTCATGTACAGAATTGACATCCCTACAGATTTATTATAAGTATAGAAGATAAATTTTAATGTCAAATAATAAACATAAGTTATGTTAGAATTTTAGTGTTATCGATTGATAAAAATTGACTTTAATTATGTTGACGTTTTTCATTTTTTTTTTTCATATATTCTATATATTATTTTTCTGCAATAATAGGCTTCAATATGAGACCATAGCCGATTTTTGATGTGCAGCTATCTTCCGACAATCAGGGACGAAAATTGTCTTACTCTGTTAATATACGAGTATGTAAATGTCACCGTAAGTTTATAAAATTCGTTAGATTACAATCTGACTCGTCTTCAAATAAGACCGGCCAATCAGGGAGAGCTTTCGACAGTTGACAATTAGACGCGGACAGATAGTTATCTAACAGTTTAACTTAACGATAGATAACAATATAGCGAAAAATAATACATTAAATTGCAATCATATTTCAAAGTTCACAATATTTCGACAGATTACAATCTCTCACGTCAGATTGTAATCTAACGAATTTTGTAATCTTATGGTGACATTTAAAATTCAATTTTACTATGTCTTCATAACGCGTTAAAAACAAGTGTGATTTCAAAAATACGCAGAGAAATTGAGAACCTGTTCTTTATTCAAAGTTGGATAACAAAACGTCATGAATACTTTTTTCGGCTTTATTTTATTGAATATTCTTTTTTCAATTACATTAAAATATCCAATTGCAGACTTTGAGATAAGAAGCTTCAGCTGCCTCCAAACTTTTAATGTATTTGTCTTATACCGTCTGTTAAGTCCTTTAGCTATCTTTGCTCAAATATTTTTATTGAACAGGACCTAATACGTTTCTTTTTCGAATTAATTTTACTAGTTTTTGTGCAACGCATATAGAATTTATATAAATAGAGTTTTACATCTAATAATAGACAACCTCAATGATTTTCAATTTACTTTTATTATGTGTGTAAATTATGTTGTCAATGGTTGTACTCTAAGTACTAAATAGTAACAAGGTATTTAATCTAAGTTGAGAAGTCAATCACATAAGTAAATCGGCGGCATAATTTGTAATTTTCCCCTGTCTAACTTCTTCTAATCTAACGCCTTTTAAACTGGGACACAGAACTATACGATATAAAAGTTTACCAGTAAAATAAACATTCAATGATGGTACCTACCAGTGTGGTCAAAGTCCTATACACGTTTGCCGAGACGCAGTCTCCACTCTAGAACACGTTTTCCCCAACGGTTGTCGATTCTACGAAAAATATGACCAGCCCACTGCCACTTCAGCTTATTAATCCGGTGGGCTATGTCGATGACTTTGGTTCTTTGACGGATCACCTCATTACTGATGCGATCCCTCAGAGAAACACCGAGCATAGCCCTTCCCATAGCACGCTGAGCGACTTTAAACTGGTGGACCAGCCTTGTCGTGAGTGTACATGTTTCGGCTCCGTATGTCATGATGGGTAGGACGCACTGGTTAAAGACTTTCGTCTTAAGGCACTGTGGGATCGACGATGTAAAGATTCAACGTAACTTTCCAAACGCCCAACTCAGCTGAATTCTTCTATTCACCTCATCATCAAGGTTGTTTTAAGGTTGTCCTTTCCAGTTCAGCGTCTTGAAAATATCCTCGCGTCCCCTTGTCTCACTCCTCGATGCAATGGTATAGGATTTGTTTGCTGATTCTGTACTCAGACGGACATTTTGGCAGCTTCGTAGAGTCATCTCATCACTTGGATTTATCGCCAATCAACTTGGCAATGCTGCAGGGACTCCAGGACAGCCCAAATTTCTACCGAGTCAAAGGCCTTCTCATAGTCCACGAATGCAAGACACAGGGGCCGATTATACTCATGGGACTACTGTATAATCTGTCACACTGTGTGGATGTGGTCTATGGTGGCGTATCCGGTCCGAAACCCGGCCTGTTCCGGGGGTTACAATTTATCGAATCTTTGCGCAAGACGGTTCGCGACCTCTCTTGAAAACAATTTATATACGTGGCTCAGTAGAGCACGATAATTCGTCAGCAAGGTTTTGTCTCCCTTTTTGAAGAACAGAACGACCACACTCCTACTCCCCGGAGTTCTCCCTTCGAAGAGAACAGAGTTAAAAAGCTTCTGGAGTTCCATAAATACTAGTTTACCTCTTGCTTTTAATAACTCTGTGGTAACGCCGTCCTCTCCAGGGATTGTAACTCTTTATTGTAACTCTAGAATCCTCATTTTCAGGATCAGGTCGAGATGTATGCGATGCGTATAACCGGCCGTAGAAGTCCTCTACTTCCGAAAGTACTGCCGGCTTCCCCACCCACCTATATTTAATTATATTCATCTGACTTATAACCAACTAATAATTGGTGCATACTAAAAAATAAAAATTATAATGATCCCGTTTTAATTTGCAAAAGACAAGTTAACCGGATAAATAAATAAATAAAAATTTTAACAAAAAGAAAAACCGACTTCAAACAAAACACTATTTTAAAACAAATGAATATGCACGAAAAAGTAATAAAAATAATTGCGTATTCAACATATTTTTTAGAGACCAACTATATTTCGTACATCATATGACATCACATCACATACACAAAATTTGATTAAAGATAGTAAGAAATTCTGCCCCATATCACACCCTAACTGCGAGCCGTATAGGAGTTCCATCACTACATAGTATAAAACAAAGTCGCTTTCTCTGTCCCTATATCTTTAAATCTACGCAACGGATTTTGATGCGGTTTTTTTTAAAAGATAGTGTGATTCAAGGGGAAGGTTTGTGTATATAATACATGAACAATATAGTAAAGAAACACTGATAATTTTAGAAGTTTGCGATGTGATGTCGTAAATAAACAAATTCTGTAGTATATTTAGTATCAGTATTGCACCCGTGCGAAGCCGGTGTGGGTAGCTAGTTAATTATAATATTCGACTATGATAGTTTCATAAACATAACCACATTACGGAAGGTGACTCAAATATCCTAATAACCTATAAATAAAAGATTCGACTGAGTATCGCTAACGTGCTCCTCAGAATTTTTCCGTTCCCTTCCGTTCCGTTACTTTGTCATGGATCCTGTGCTCAGAACCTTACCAAACTCTCACCAAATTACCCTTGAAGTATATATTTTATAATAAAAAAAGAATTATCAAAATTGGATAACGTGATTTTCAGTTATTCACCTATTTGTCGCGCATATACATAATGCAAATTTAAGACTTATGTCGTTTTCATATGGATACCATCATCGGAAAAAAAAAAAAAAAATGGGCCCCCACGGGAAGCACTACCTTTCAAACAAAAACAAAATTATCAAAATCGGTCCACCCAGTGAAAAGTTATGAGGTAACAAACATAAAAAAAAAATACAGACGAATTGATAACCTCCTCCTTTTGGGAGTCGGTTGAAAAAGAAAACATGTGCAGCACCGGCCCCATAAATAAAAGTACTTTTTAAAACATACTCGTATGTATGGCTTTTTCTCTCTTTCTTTCTATTTTATATTTTTTTTCTCTCATATAATGTATACGATATATTTGAATACAAGTGACATGTCCTATAAATATTCTCAATCCTTGTCCATCTATCGAAGATAGAATCTTCCTAAGAAGTTATAATATACCAGCGATTCTCCCCGGCTTCGCACTGGTTCAATACTAATACTAAATATACTACAGAATTTGTTTCTTTACGACATCACATTAGACACTTTTTAAATTATCAATGTTTGTTAACTATATTGTTCATGTTTTATTTACAAAAACCTTCCTATCTATTAAAAAAAAACCATCAAATTCCGTTGAGTAATTTTAAAGATCTAAGCATACATAGGGATAGACAGCGGTAAGCGACTTTGTTTTTTACTATGTAATTATGCTATACAGCTGTAAATACGTATTCAATTTTATTATAAACAACACGTAACACCTTCAATTACGCTAAATATAACGAAGATAAAAATAAAAAATACTTTGCTTTGCTTTACTTTTGTAGAAATTTCAATTTCTTTTTTCTATTCATTCCTACGTAAATATGAAAAATCAAAACACTTCATAAATCAAGACGGGCATGATTTATGAAATAGAAAACATTCTAAGTGTTTACCGATTGTCTTGATAAATATTTTTTCACGAAATAAAAGTGACGTGTCAATTAATTCAAAATTGATGTATGTGATTAAATTCTTTCAATCGAAAATAAGTTTTATTTCTTTCCTAATAAGGTGTCAAGTCATTTTCTTATAAACGTTTCAATCATGTAAATCACTTGCATTACATTTATTTCACGTTATGAAGTGCTTGTAAGCACATGTGTTAGTTACCATCTCATCGATAACTACGTAAGTATATTATTTTTCGATTTATTCGATGTATCAAATTTCAAATTTATGGAAATCCAGGTTAAGTCACTTATAGGTCTTCGCGTTTCATTTCATAGAAAAATGATTCGCTGTACATTGTTATTAATAATTATTAGATAATAATTACACATAATGATAGTTTACAATTACTACCCACTATTACTCATTAATCACGTATTTTTTTTGTTTTTTTTTTAAAAAAAAAGAAAGCAGCGTATTTCAATAATTTAAGTTGTATTACAGATGAGTATATCACAATGGAGACGGTCACCAACAAACGCTTGCACATTTTCCTACGGCATCCATTGCAACTCTGTCGTAGAGCCGGATTTTTTCCCGTAGAGGGCTTCGATAAGGAAACTATTACCTATTTAAGGTAAGCTCGCTATCGAGATATTGTATGAGCTTTGAATATGGAAAATACTTTTAAAATGGAACATCATTTTTGATCCAAGGCTTATGGTATTGTAAGAAGATATGAATCTACATAATCTAATTCTATTGGATGGATATCTCATCACATAATATGGCAATTTAACTCTTTTTTTTTGTTGCACAGTCGGGGTAAGAAAAGGTTCGTCCTTAAGAACTATTTTCGTGTGCTGATTGCTATACCGACCGAGCATATATGACACTGACAGACATATTTTGACGAATCAGTAGAAGATATCATGTCTAATTAAAATATGGAATGTCTAACTACGCTATTAATAACATTTCATGTTGACATAAAACTAGACGTAGTCCAAAGATGTTGTGCTATTTTGAACCAAGTTATGATACTATGTAAGTTTAATTTTATATGCAGTTGTCAGTTTAGTGCTTTAGTTTCAAAAGGTACTAAGAGTTTAAGCCTTGACAAAGGAATTAATTTGAAAAGTGACGAATGTTTTCTTACTCCGACAATACATGGATATCAAGTAGTATTATTGGTTCATTGGCTTATTAATATAGTAGTTCAGACCATCATTTCGAATCTATTTTTACAACATGATCTGATATTATTTGTAAATTCTCTTCTTTGAAAGTTAACAACGACGAATTTCTCACGATAAGAGAGATAGTTAAGAGCTATTATAAGTGAACGATCTTTATTGATTGTTTTTCTGTCGGATTTTTCTAATTTATTTGATTAATATTTTATATTCGAACTTTGACATTCGTTTTTTTTTTAAATTAATGTTGATTACACGGGCAAATGCATAATTATACACATCTTAATATTAAGATAAATAATAATAAGTGTTTATAAAATATTCTATGTTTAAAGGTTGTAGTCAAGCTTCATTATAATGCTATTTATTAAAATTAATTTCAGATTCAATATGAGATCAGGATATGCTGTGTATCACGTCACAACACTGGTTTCTCAGATTATATTGGCATGTTTAAGCATTTACTATTTCTTCCAAAATGATCTAAGTCTTGATAACTTAAGTAAGTTAACAGTTTTAATGTTTAATATTAAATTTACAGTTACTATGTGCCAAGGGTGGCTTGTTTCTGATTTACGTTCTAAATTAGGTACATATAACATAAAAATAAAAAGTAACGGCCTGTAAATTACCCACTGCTGGGCTAAGGCCTCCTCTTCCATTAAGGAGAGGGGTTGGAATATATTCTACCACTCTGTTCCAATGCGGGTTGGTATTCCACCAACCCGCATTGGAATTTCAAAATTTACAAGTGGTAGAATTTCGATGAAATTAGACACATGCAGTTTTCATCGAACCCGAAATCAGTGGTTAAGATTCACGCGTTCTAACCACTGGGCCATATATAAGATAACGTCTGCAAATCATGTGTCAAAAAAATTATAATGTGTATTATAATATTTAATAGTAAACAGATATTAAGAAACATAAAATACCCTTGTTAGTTTTACTAAAACTGGTATTAAATTTTAATCTTAACAAAGGAACATTCTCAAAATTCTTCCTAAGTCTTATTGTATAAGAAATCTTTCTTTCCTCTAAACCACGCTGCATTATTATAGGCTTCCAAATTGTTACCCTTCACCATTTAGGCAGATGGAACTCGATAATGCTTTTTCGATGGAATCCACTGTCTTCGCTTACGATTCAAGCAACTGAACCGGTGCTAAAATAATCTACACCAAATTTGTTTTTGTAGAAAATCTTCTATTTTACATAACCGGTTTGATATCTGCGCTGCTTCTGTCCAAACTGGCGAAAGGTTGGCCACGGCTGATGAGGCGAGCTAGTCGCATCGAGCAGCTTGTCGCTGAGGTTCCACATAAATCGAGCAAGAACTGGAAGCAGGATAAAATTGTCTACGTTGTGATGCTATTTGCACTACGTAAGTTGTAATAACTAGTAATATTTTGTGATAATAACAATAATATAGAGAAAAGTTACAACTATATAGGTATGTAGACATAAGAAAATTTAGAATTGACAAATAAAAAATAAATAATGTAATTGAATTTTTTTACTTTCCAGTGGAACATATTTTGTCGATAACATTTCAAATGAAAGTCGTTATGCATTGCCACCATGATTTTACGATTGATCTTAATTTGATAAAGAGCTATTTCTTAAGAACGACGCCTGTCGTTTTTGGTATAACATCATACACGGAATGGAAGGCAGTTCTGTATGAGGTATTGCCATGTTTTAAATTATGTTTAAATAACCCTAGAGAAACTTGTCAAAGATTGATGACAGCTGGTATCTCACGATCGAGATTTGGAATTCTACCAATAAAATGTAATCATACAGCGCCAAAATTATGGAACTTATGATTCGCTGCTCTTATACCGGTATTTTTAATGGGAAATATAACTTTGTAAGCCAGTGGGATTTGGGTGAGATGAATTTTTAATTATTATCAAACCCACAGAATCGGAAACTCTTAAGCTGTCTTTTTTCCTTTAATTAATTCAAGATTTATGAAGTTTAATGTTGAGAAAATTGAACAATCTTTGTTATGAAACAATGTATTAATTTTAAATATAAATTTAAGTATCGATAGTATTACCATCATACTACCCAGTAGAATAAGACGTTACTTTCACCCATTATTTCCACTATAACTTTTTCACTAGAACTAACATCTTTACCGTATATTACCACACTCATTTGAGGTTGTTCACTTAATTCATTTAATACTAAGAAGTTATTACATATCCATATGTACATACTAATACATAAAAAAAGGAAATATAAGTGTAAGAAATTTTACGATACCCAAATACACCCAAAACTATTCAGGAATTTAAAATATGTGTGAAAAAAATACATATCCGAAGTCAGAAAAAAATAAACGTATCTTGAGAGAGTCGCCTAAAAATATTCAAACAAAAAAAACATTTTTGTTATAATCTTTTTTAAAAATATATAATAACTAAAAAAAAAAAAAAACAAACGTATAAAACTTGAATTAAGAACATTTAAATGACAATAGCGATTATAACTCTCCTCAATAAAATATTATTGATATTATTTGTTCCTTTTTTTAAAGATAGCGAATTTGCAAGCTACGTTCCTGTGGAATATTACCGACGCCATCACAATGTGCACTAGCTTGTACCTCGCTTCATATTTTAAAGATTTAAACAAACTCATCAGACGACATGAAAAACAGGTACCATTTATTTTACAAATTTAATAAACACTGTCAATCAAATAACACTAAAGTACAGCCAGAGTAACAAAACCTTCGTGAGTTTTCAAATTCCCTTATCAAGTCTTAAACTCTTAGTACCTTTTGGATCTAAACATCAAATCATTGCTGCATATCATTCTCAATTGTTAAAGCAGATTATCGCTCATAGTGAGCACACGAAAATAGATCTTAAGGTGACGAACCTTTTCTTACCCCGAATGTGCATTAACCTATCTTATTATTTACCATTGAAGCAAAGCAAATATCAAGAAATCAGAGTACACTATAATGATAAAATCAATAAGTTTTTATATTTTAATTCGATCAAACCTAGTTTCTAAGCCGTGAACATGGTGTAGTATTGTGGAATTTAAAAAAAAGTTACATGCTTTTGTATATTTCAGAATGCTGTCAATTGGAAAGAGATACGAGTTTTTTATTCGTATTTGGTGGAACTTGTGAACGCAATCGACGAAAACATGTGTTACTTGATTCTGATGTCGTTCTTTACTAACCTATTCTTTATTTGCATCCAATTGTATTATTTGACAAGGTGTGTATTACAGCATTATAAATATCATAACACAAAACAAAAACATTCATACGCTCTTAGAGTATATTCAAAACCTACGAAGAGTTTAGAATATCTGATGAATGAGTGGTACCTGCACGCGTTCTAACCACTGGGCCATCTCGACTCTAATAATAAAATATAATAAAATAGTTCACAATACACAAATAACAAAAAATATATATAATATAAATATTCATATACATTTATAATTATTATTTCTCATAGATATGATGATTCTGTTTTCGAGGGCTGTGATATTAATCACGACCGTCATCGGATCAAATTGTAAGTTAGTTTTATTAAATTTATTCATACTCTTACAACTAAATTACTTTTCATATCCTTTTGTTACATATGTGAAATTGATCTAGAATTTTACCATGCAATGGTAATAGCTGGTGATAACCACATATAAATTATTTAAAATTGTATATTATTATATTTGCCCATTATGGTACTAAAATAAATACATTACTCTGATCCTGATGATGTTATGGAAAATCAGAAGTAACGACGGTAACACAAATACTCAGACCCAAGACAACATAGAAAACTATTGATAATCTATATCGCGTCGGCCGGGAATCGAACCCGGTACCTCGGAGTGTCGTACCCATGAAAACCGGTGCACACACAACTCGACCACGGATATGTATGTAATTTATCCTGTTAAAAGTCAACACGTATTAATTACGGGCTTTTATATCGTCTGCATAATCTTGTACTGAATAATATGCCTTCTTTACGTATGTATTTTTTACAAATGATTTGAATTTATAAAACGGCAAAGTTAATAATGTCTGAATGATATTTGTTTAGGAGCTCGCGTCTTGATTTGCTAGTTAATTATGATGATTATATATAATGTTTAGGATAAAAACAAGTCGTTCGGAGTATTTGGCGGTGCGTGTTGCACGAATGTAGTTCCTCTAGAGTAATGTTCACGCATTTGTTTATGTTGTGATAGATTAAGGGCTAATTCTTATATAATATATCTCGCACAAATGACATTTTTTTATGGTATAGGTTGGCTGACGATCATATAGGCCACCTGATGGTAAGTGGTCACCATCACTCATAGACAATGACGCTGTAAGAAATATTAACAATTCCTTACATCGTCATTGTGCCACTAATCTTGGGAACTAAGATGTTATGTCCCTTGTGCCTGTAGTTACACTGGCTCACTCACCCTTCAATACTGCGTATTGTTGTTAAGCGGTAGAATATCTGATGAGTGGGTTGGTACCTACCCAGGCGGGCTTGCACAAAGCCCTACCCACCAAGTATCAAATTCGAAAAAAAAATTAAAACCTATTTACTGAAATTATAAAGCAAAATATGATCATATTTATTTAAAAAGGAAATACGATACCTAAAGTAATAACTGTCTCCTATATACCTCATCTTTCTTAACTATTTTCTCCAGTTTCCTTCTAGTTCAATGTATTAGAAACAGTAAACGTAACTACTGATTTTCTTCATACTATTAATAAAATTCACATTGGGAACTAAATACAAATCTAAGCCAACATAAAATAGTCGAGTCGATGTAGGTTATAATTAGTTTTCTATGTTGTCTCGGGTCTGGGTGTTTGTGGTACCTTCGTTACTTCTGATTTTCCATAACACAAGTGCTTTAACTACATTGGGATCAGAGTAATGTATGTGATGTTGTCTCACATTAAAAAAAAAAATTACATATTTTTTAATTATTGTTTTGCATACATAACATATACATATTTATATGTTTATACATATTGTCTTTCTCTACAGACGTGTGAACCGTGCCTTTGTAATATATTTTTTTTATCGATTTCAATCATTTGATGTGTTTGTATGTTTTTTATGTCCAGTCAGAATCACAATAAAATTTGTATATATAATAATTTTTGTATGTATCCGTCTTGCAATCTCAATCACCTTATTATTGCAGGGTATTCGAAAGTTGGGAGCATACGCTGTACTACGCGTTTTCCTTCATTTTCCTATTTACCAGAGCAAGTGTGACGTCATTATTGGCTGCGAATATTAACACCCTCGCCCAACAACCCTTGATCGTCTTGCAGAACGTTGCACCATCGGAATATACTATCGACGTGAGTGAATTATATAATAGTGATAACAGCTGTAAGTATCCCACTGTATACTGTAGGGTTTTAGTGCCTGCCTGGGTTTTGAACCCGCAGTCATCCGTTAAAATGTACGTGCTCTAACCACTGCGCCATATAGGCTTAGTAATTTGATTACATCTAGCCAGTACCTGACTAAGGAATTCACAACTAATGCGTTTTTTATTTATTTTTATAAAAATAAAAACTGATTTATTTTATATTAATTTCCAAATACATTTTCAGGTGCAGAGATTCATTCGACAGATCCGTTACACAACGACAGCGCTAAGTGGATTATTCTTCTACATAACTAGAGAAATGATTATTACGGTAACTCATTCTTAATATAATTTTTATTCAGTCCATAAAGAACAATGATTTTGAACCAATGATTGTAGGTATTCACTGACGCATAGACATTATCTTTGTAGGGATGACATCCCGTCTAAAAAAGTTCAAAATTACATGAGAACACCAGGCTTGCGATGAGCTGAGATGGCCCAGTGGTTAGAACGCGTGCATCTTAACCGATGATTGCGGATTCAAATCCAGGCAAGCACCACTATACATATATATGTATATATATATATGTGCTTAATTTGTGTTTATAATTCATCTCATACTCGGCGGTGAAGGAAAACATCGTGAGGAAACCTGCTCGTGTCTAATTTCAACTAAATTCTGCCACGTGTGCATTCCACTAACCCGCATTGGAACAGCGTGGTGGAATATGTTCCAAACCCTCGCTTTAATGGAACAGGAGGCCTTATCTCAGCAGTGGGAAATATACAGGCTGTTACTTTACTTTACTTTTTTACCAGACATGCGAAGGCTCTTTTAGCTCACTGGCATCATTCAGGGCCTACAGTGCTGTGTAATTCCAAGTTAGATAGTTGGGATATTGCAAAACCAGCGCTTCTGATGATATCACAAATTCAGAATGAAACGATCTTCTATAAGCAATTCTAAAACCAATATAATCTTTAACCTCATTGTGAAACATTGTGATGAAAAAAACCATCTTAATTTTCATATTTTCTCCACAAGTATGGCGTATTCTTTTAGTAAGCAAGTGTTAGTTACAATCTTACATACTGTACACGTGACTCGATTTAGAAGCAAATATATTTAACCTATTGAGCTGAAAAATTGTATAGTTGGAATGACAATACAAGGTTTAACGTGTGACGTCATTTTGAATCCAACATGGCGGCATACCCAAAATGGCGGACGAATTATATTTAATGCACTCTTATAATATGGGTCGTGATTATATCATAAACATTGTGTCAAATGTGTCAAAAAAGTTTAGTGTAAATGTTTTTTTTTTTATTAAATTTTTTTATCGCATTTAAATATTCTAAATTTAATTAAATTCTTTTGAACTTGGCAATGTCGATTTCCCTGAGTGTATTATTACAAGAGCTGGCTCTTGTGTCAATTATTCAGGCAATCGATAATCGAAGTTCGGAAATTAACTGTCAAAATGTTTAATGACTTACATGCGATCCCAGAATAAATAATAGACCATACTGATAAGCTCGATGCGGTGGTACTGTGTTTAAGAAAGGATTCGTTTTGCCTTAAAACAATTGGCGACGTTATCTCGAAACTATGAATCAGAAAACACGAATGTAATCAAGATATTAATATAAGAAACAGAAGTTGTAATTAAAAAAAAAAAAAAAAAAACTATCTACCGACAAAACACTGATATGTTTTTTCGAAATAATGAATTTATCAATAACTTTTATCACACTAAATAGCTGACAATAGTAACAATTAGCAAAATACTAATTATCTAACGTGCCGACAGCATGATGACCGTTCAGCGCGAGGTGATAAGTAGGCCCTAGTCTTTTTTTTATGTGTGTAGTATTGAAAGAAAGAAAGAAGAAGAAAGAAAGAAAGAAAGAATTTTTATTTGTGAGCATCGTTTTGATACATCAGTGATCCCTACTGGCCTTTACAGCGTCACCGGTCTTTCGGGCGAGAACTAATGTTTCCCCTGCGCTGAGGTTGAGCGCGGGGCTCCAGTTTAAATTTAAAGTTCATCCTGAGGGTGTCTCCTATGAGATCTCACCTCGGCTCAGAACGAAGTCGGTGGGGTCCCTAATCTTGGAATCGCACACCTTATATAGCCTGTAGCATGTAGGCTAGTGTGGTAGAGATGAGACTCCTTACATTATCGTATACATATTATGACGAGATTATCAATCCTAATATTATTACTCAATTTGTAATGTTTGCTTATGTGATATCCAGTTGCGCGCTTTTCACTAAATGTTTTTTTAAATTCTTGTAATGCAATTGAAATTCATAAATATTTTTTTATTTGTGAATGGTAAATGCTTACGAAAATAAATTAACAAGGCTTTTGTTATAGAGAGCTCTGTAATTCGTTTCCAAAGATAAACTTATTTATAGAAGAATGCGGCACAACTTCACTTAGATATATATCTATCTAGGTGAAGATATGTGACCTATCTATATAGAGATATCACAATTATTAAGTTTTAAGCATATTGTTATTATTATTATTAGATCTTTTTTTTCTCAAGACATTTTTCTTATAATATTTCATATTTATTAAATTAATAGGGAATCACTTCAGTACAAAACTTTTACCCTCAATATCCCTCCATTACAATTATTTCATCCATATATATAAATGATAAATTCTTAGACATTGAAAATTGTTTTTTATTCATAAATACCAACTTCCATATAAACTTTCCAACACCCTCAGGAGTTGAATTAAGCGGAGAAGACGAATTTTCGAAATAATCTTCTTAAGTTTTCACTTACGCATTACAAATCATGTGCAAAATGTCATTATCTTAGACTGTGCCTTGTGTGACAGTCTGACATTTAAATATTTTGTAAATAAATGTCTTCTTATTAATTTTATAAAACACTAGCGACTCGCCACAGCTCCTAACGGGTGCAATACTGATACTAAATGTATTACAGAATTTGTTTATTTACGACATCACATTAGAAACTCCTAAAATAAAAATTTTAACAAAAAGAAAAACCGACTTCAAACAAAACACTATTTTAAAACAAATGAATATGCACGAAAAAGTAATAAAAATAATTGCGTATTCAACATATTTTTTAGAGTCTTCCTAAGTTAAATGAAATGAAAAATATTAGACTACTTAAAAGTCGATTTACGATTATATAATGTAGTTATAGTTATTGGTATATTTGGAGTTTTCACCCAGTGAAAAGTTATGAGGTAACAAACATAAAAAAAAAAAATACAGACGAATTGATAACCTCCTCCTTTTGGAAGTCGGTTGAAAATGATCTGTGTTACCTACATTGTTCATGTATTATACACAAAAACCTTCCTCTCGAATCAGTCTTTCTATTTAAAAAAAACCGCATCAATATCCGTTGCGTAGTTTTAAATATTGAAGCATACATAGGGACATAGAGACAGAGAAAGCGACTTTGTTCTACACTATGTAGTGAAAAGCCAGATGAAGCGTTCGAAACAAGATAATGAAGCAACAAAAGCGAATACGATTTTTCTTTTTATTTATACTATTTTCGGTAATTATTTTTACTGAATTCGGAAAAACACTGAAAATGAGATGATTTATTTTTATCTTGGCGTTGGAATTCCGCGTATTTATTGAATTATTAAAAAAATTAAGTGATGCTCGCATATACGAATCACTTAAATTTTTTTCGTATTTAAAAAACTAAAACTTTTATATTCTAACAGCTTGATATAAGACTTAAAACTAGTTTTTTGTATCACAGGAACACAATCGTGAAATTTCAACATTTTTTTTTTTTTTTTTTTTTTTTTCTTTATTTAAAGAGTTTATTCGTTAAGACGAATATGCCACTCTGTAAAATTAACATTAGAGTAATTAAAGTTAAGTTACTTAATACTACTTATGATGTTACATTGTCCTTCCTATTACTAAGACCGACCTTAACTAATTTTATTAATTGAGAAGCTTTTTCTGTATTGGGTTCCGCTAAAATTGTATTTAAGTATCCCACACATGATTTTAATTGAGATACAAATGACATATTTTGTCTATAGTCCTCGTTCCGGGCACATTCCATTATAATATGGAAGGCATCTTCTACCACGTTGCAAGCCGTACAATTCGGGGAATTAACTTTTCTCATTAAAAATGCGAACTTATTCAAGGGAATATGTCCGGATCGAAGACGCATCATAATAGTTAAATCCGATCTATCAAACCGACTGTTATCAATCCAAGATGATTTAGGGGGTTGAGGCTGGATCGTTTTATACCAAATACCTTTCTCTTTGGATCTCTCGTCAAAGTATTCCTTCCACAACTCGCGGCAAGATTTTTTAATTATGTATGTGTAATCTGAACAAGAAGGATGTAAATCTACTTCAATGCCATCATTACACGCTTCTCTTGCCAAGCAATCCGCTTTTTCATTACCGGCTACACCTACATGTGACGGAATCCACTGTAATACAACTACCTTAGATGTAAAGTGCAATAGTAACTTCAGTATAGTATAAGCTATCGGGACGCCTCGAAAAGTCGAGGTACACCGAGCCAAGTGTTGAAGAGAAGTTTTCGAGTCTGTAAAGATTACAATTTTATCATGATCTATAGTTTCTATGTACGATAATGCTTCAGCTATAGCGAAAAGTTCTACATGCATAATAGATAACTCATTTTTAATTTTGAATTTAAAACCATTTCCTAAACTATCGTCATAAAAGGCAGCCCCTGATCCATCTTTTTCTTTAGATCCATCTGTAAAAATCCGGTGATATGTATTATATTTATCCAAGTTTTGGGAGCAAATCAAATTTATTTCTGACAAGTTATAATTACGTTTCGGTTTAGAAATTTCATTTATAAATTTAATATTATTTGCTAAATCAATATACGTAATCCAATTATTAAAAGAAAACATTTCTAATTGATTAGAAGTGCTAGGTGATATATCTTTAAATTTTTCAAAAGTAACAGCAAGTAGCGGTTTTTTCTTATGTCTCCAGTAATTATTGTTGAGAAGAATAACTAGTTCATTTAATACTTCATTAGTTTTATTGCACTGAAAGGATTTGATTTTAAGTATATATTTTGCAGCCAAGAATTGTCTTCGAATAAATAAAGGTTGTAAACAGAGTTCTGATTCCATCACATGTATAGGAGTTGACTTTACAAATCCACCTATAACACGCATAGATTGGTTTTGAATTTTATCAAGCTTATTTAGATGTGACTTACAGCTATTGTCGTAGAGGAAGCTTGCATAATCTAGTCTGCTTCGAATAACAGATATGTAAAGGCGTCTAAGGTGCTTGGGATGTATGCCCCAACCGGGTCCAGATAATACTTTAAAGATGTTCAGAAACTTCATAACTTTGTTGCTAACATTATTAACATGTTTACCCCATCTTAAGGAACGATCCAGCCACAATCCCAAGTATTGAACATTATCTACTAATTCTAAATTAATACCGTCAATTTTTAGGTCAGTGTAATTTCTTACAGATTTAGGCTTTCTAGTGAACAAACATACTTTACTCTTGAGTGGTGATACTTCCAAACCTATATCTAATAGTAATTTAGTAATAACATTTAGTGCCAGCTGTATATCTGACACAGCTTTGCTAACGTCTTTACACGTAACAAAAATAACAAAATCATCTGCGTATTGAGATATACATATATCGTTGTTAAAACTCTTACAAATATTAATAGTAGCGACATTAAATAAAAGTGGAGAGAGTGGATCTCCTTGAGCTAAACCACATCCAGTATATCTGCAATTCATGAGATTATCAGTAAGGGTAATTAATCTTCTTTCTTTTAAAAAATTCCACAGATATGTACATAGTCGAGGTCCTATTCCCATTTTATCTAAAAGTAATAACAAACTATTAATATTGACGTTATTGTACGCATTATTTACATCAATAAAGCACCCTAATGTAACTTGACCTTTGGTGAAACCTATTTGAATTTTTGAGACCAAGTAGCTTAAACTGTCCGTGCAAGATCGATACTTTCTAAAACCAACCATGGACGGTGAAAACATATCGTTTTTCTCTAGATACCACTCTAAACGCTTATTAATAATCATGTGAAATATTTTGCATAAACATGAGATTAATGCGATTGGTCTGAGCGAAGATACAGATGTAGACTCTCGACCAGGTTTTGCAATCGGGTGTATACGAATATAACGCCATTGATTTGGAATATAACTATACGTCAAAATTTGATTATATAGGAGGGTCAAAATACGTTTACCATTAAGAGGCAAATTTTTAATCATGGAAAACGATATGTTATCACATCCTGGAGCTGTGTCAGAAGCCTTTGTACATTTTTCAATTTCATGTAATAAAATAGGTGATTCCAGTTTTACATTAAAAGTTGTAAATAAAGGTTGTTCAGGCATAACATAATCAGGACTTATACTACATAAAAGTTCATACGCTTGTTTCTTATTTACATACCCTTTTTGGCTTTTATACCCTTTCATCCATTTCATCTTCCTCCACATCTCATTTGTAGTAGTAACATGGTCTATTGACGAACAAAATGTATACCATCCTTCACTTTTAGCATGCCGACTGATTCTTTGAGCTGCATTAACTTTTTCTTGAAGAACAGTCAAATTATTTGGTGTGGGATTACGCCTAAAATTTCCTAAGGCTAATCGACGTTCAGCTACTGCTCTTGACAGGTTGATATTCCAATAATATTTCGGAACGAATACTACACCGGGGCTCTGACAAATTTTTATAGAGGGTATATATTTATCTGCTGCTCTGTTAATTTCCTCAACAAAACTGTCATAAGCGTTTTGAAAGCTGTCGGGCAATACGAAATTTGCGAATCTATCTTCAAGGAACTTGGTATATGAATTCCAGTCGGCCTTCTTAAAGTTTCTCTTTTTTACATAAGACGTTTGAAGTACAGAACTGGTTGATATTTTTATAATTATGTGGTCACTCCCTAACATTTCATTCAATGTGGTCCAATCATACTTTATTGCAACATCAGAAGTGACTATCGAGATATCCGGGGAAGACTGACGAAGTCTTCCGTTTACTAATTGGATACGAGTTGGGCTGTTGTCATTCAAGGTAATAAGGTTCAGACTTAACAAGGATGCAAATATTTGATTGCCTCTAGCGTCATTTCTATTTGACCAGGTAGTGTGGTGACCATTCAAGTCTCCAAGTAAAAGGGTTTTTGTAGTAAATAGTGAGAAAAGGAAATCCCAGTCTTGTTGGCATGTTCTAACAGAGGGGGGGCAATATATTGAAACTATATTTTCTATTACCTCGCAGTTAAACACCTTAATATGTAAGACTTCAATGTTACTGTTGTTGCTTCTCGTGTCTTGTATTTGAGCTTTAATAGAATTTTTAGTCAATATAGCCACACCACCATAACCATCACTCCTATCCTTACGGAAAATATTATAGCCGCTAACCCTCACATTAGAATCTTCATTTAGCCATGTCTCAGTTAATGCAGCAATATGAACTTTTTCTATTTTTAAGAGGTGCTCAAATGATGTCAACTTATTTGTCAAACTTTGGCAATTCCATTGAAAAATATTTATTGTTAAGTGTTCGTTTCTGCCACTATCCATGGTTTAATATATGCAAAGAAAGGCAATTCTATTAAGTAGTGTTTGGCAAAGTAACATAATGAATTAAGTATTATTTTAATGCATGCTTCTATTTTTTTGTCTAATGTTAACTGTTTATCCCATAATTTATCTCTGAGTTGTTTAAAAATGAATTGCCACGTAATCTTCTGTTCAAAACTTGTGTTTTTTATTTCTGTGTTCTCTGTATAATTGTTCTCGTATTCACTTTCTGGTCCTGATTCATGAATTGTATCTAAATTTCCGTCTGAATTATTTCCCGAATTTGTTTTCTTTTCTTTCCTAGACTTCTTTATGCGTTTCTTCTCTTGGGGTTTTTCTTTACTACAAGTTTTCTTTAATACTTGAGCATACGTCTCTTCGCTCTGTTTAAAACAGGGCTCAACACTATATTGATTATTATGTATATTATTATCGTTATTTCTAATTGTCATAGAAGGTTGTGAATCATTATATCTTGGCTCTGGAGGGACATATATAGTTAAAGCTCTTTTATAGGTACAGTTGAATTCTGCCATAATATCTCGAATACGTTTCTCTTTAATATAAATCGGGCATATACGAGCCAATGTCATATGTTTACCATGGCAGTTATTGCACTTAAATTCTGTCGTATCACAATTAGCATGAGAACCACCACACTTAGGACAAATACATTTATTGGATGGACACATTTTGATTGTGTGTCCATATCTCCAGCATCTAGAACACTGTGTAACTGGGTAAATGTATGGGTTGACATTAGCAACCGTATCAAAGATATAAACCTTTGCTGGTAATGAAGTTCCATTAAAACATATTCGCACGGCCTCCGATGGTTCCCATTGACCCGTAGCATTATTTCTATGTTTCAATCTTTTAACTCCTGTTATCTCCATGTCACATTTTAAACTCTCTAATATTTCCTCCTCGGTAATTTCTAAATCAATGTCCTTGATGACTCCAAAAGATTGAGTAATTTCAAATGTTTTTTGGCATTTAAACCCGTTTTCTTTAAAAAAAGTGGATTCTAATAATTTATCCGCACTTATTTCGTTATTAAACTGCACTACTGCTTTAAACGCATTTATATATTTGACCCTCGTAATGTCTTTAATATTTTCTGATTTCAACATTTTTGCCAACTTAAACTGTTTAGGTATTTTTTCTACTGAGGTAATACTAATTTCAAAGTTGTAGTTCGAGATTCTATTCGAATCATTCGTACGAGCCACTTTTCCCCGTCTTGTAACGGTTAGCCATAGCTCATCCTGATCTGTACGTCTATCTCTTTTGTTGGGTCTTATTATATTATTCAAGTTTTCATTGTCTGATATCGTGTCTACTAATTCCTCCATGTCGCGCATTCTCACATTTTCGCTATCCTTCATTATCTCACTGTAATCTTCCATCGTACATTCCACAATTTCGTTTTCACTCAATCGCTCATCTTCATTAACGTTGCTAGCCATTTGTAAACAACATAACTAGGCGAGATAACGCTTCAATACAATCGAGCGGAACAATTTAAAGCCGGTATTCAATAAAACAGTACGCGCGTCTCACTATAACAAGCGCCCGCGCGCGAATGAAATTTCAACATTGATGATAATAATAAACTCTTCTAGAATACGTGTATCAATATAGCGTATCACCGTAAGCTGTTTTTTAGGGTTTCGTACGCACAAGGTGAAAACGAACATATTACTAAGACTGCGCTGTCACTCCGTCTGATTGTTCGACACCAACCTGTATCTCATGAACCGTGACAGTCAAGTTGAATCTTACAGAGTTTGTCTGTTGTCGTCTATAAAAATACTTAAAAACCGAATAAAAAAACATTAAAGTGGGTTCTCATACAAATTCGGGTGCAAGCTCTATTTGTACTCAACCTGTTTTTTTTTTAATTTCACATGTGAAATGATAATGTTTTACGTACCAATCTTCAATACTGCACGATCACAGACACATACTAAAAAATTAATTTCTAAATAGATTCTTAATTTTTTTTATGGTATAGGTTGGCGGACTAGTATCTGGGCCATCTGATGGTAAGTGGTCACCATCACCCATAGACAATGACGCTGTAAGAAATATTAACTATTCCTTACATCGTCAATGTGCCACCAACCTTGGGAACTAAGATGTTACGTCCCTTGTGCGTGTAGTTATACTGGCTCACTCACCCTTCAAACCGGAACACAACAATACTGAGTACTGTTATTTGGCGGTAGAATAACTGATGAGTGGATGGTACCTACCCAGACGGGCTTGCACAAAGTCCTACCACCAAGTAAATTCTTATTTCTTATTCAATGTTATTGATCAATTAATAATGAAGTATTCTTTTTATATTTCCAGGTCATTAGCACAGTTATCAAATATGAGTTGGTGATGTATCAATTCACTTTAAATAAAATTTGAAAATTTTATTGAGAATAAATAAAAAAAAAGGAAAAATATCCCTTTTTTTAATTATATAACCTATCCTGTTCTAAATTGGAATTAAATATTTAACATGAGTTAGTTGAACGTTGAGCTGAGATGGCCCAGTGGTTAGAACGCGTGCATCTTAACCAATGATTGCGAGTTCAAACCCAGGCCAGCACTACTCTATATATATCTGCTTAATATGTTTTTATAATTCATCTCGTGCTCGGCGGTGAAGGAAAACATCGTGAGGAAACCTGCATGTGTCTAATTTCATCGAAATTCTGAAACACGTGCATTCCATCAACCCGCATTGGAACACCGTGGTGGAATATGTTCCAAACCTTAATGGACGAGGAGGCCTTATCCCAGCAGTGGGAAATTTACAGGCAAGTTACTTTACTTTACTAGTTGAACGTAAAAATGTGACTTCAAGTTGAAACTAGAGGCTTTGTTGGAATTTGAAGCGGCCTACGTCCATTGTTCGGCAGCGGATTAATAATTGCTGAGAATGTTGACGATGAGTAAAGGAAGCTGTATATGATTGATGACGATTTTTACAAATTTAGGATAAAAAATAATTGACTATCTATTCAGGAGTAAATTAGCTCTCTTAATAACTTTATTAACTTTAACTGTCTGTCTGTTTGTGTTTTACTACCAAACCGCTGAATCGAACATCACAAAATTTAGAATAAAGTAAGCCTGAAGGTATAGACCAACCTCTAAAACTTAAGCCTACTGTGGCCGTATTAATAATAGATTCTTATCTCTTAACTTATCATAGTACGTATAGTTATAAGGGCATTTTTCTTTGTGTCTCAATCGCTTGAAAACTACTGATCGTATCTGTATTCCTTCCATTTTTTCCACACATATTTGAAGATCAACAAAACGTTCGTGTAACAACTATTTGTATTTTGAGCGTCTAGCCAATCATCTAAAGATACGACCATGTGACTTCTCAAACTAATACCGTTGATACCGAGCTGATACGAGAACTTTGAGTATCTCGAATTGTCGAAACACAAATGTATCTGGAGATGTTATCGAGCCCATTCGTCTTTATTACCTCTGTATATCTGTAAGACGGTCTTTTAAGTTAAAATAACCCATTAATCATTACACTGAAAGATGTTCAATGTATACATGTAATAAATTCATCGAAAGAGCTCTTTCTATTCGCTTATCGTCGAACTGATTGATTTGCTTGCAATTTTCACACATTGATTAGAAAATTTAGACTTTTTGTTACTGGAATCATATGACAATGTTACATCATTACATTACATACATTGACAAGTTTATGATCGATAGCACACCTTGACAATGAAACGATTGCCTCATGGCTATTTCATTTTATATTAAACTGTTTATATAATATATGAGACAAAATAAAATCCCGATGCGTTTCTTTCGCCGGTTCTTCTCGGGTCAGGGTATTTTCTTTTCCGAACCGGTGGTACTGTTTCAATTGGCCATCAATAAATAAGTATACTTCTATATTGAATAAAATAATTCGAGTTTGAGTTTGAATTAAAAGTACTTATATCTTATAACTTAGTAAAACAGTAGTTCATCATAAATATATTGTTCAGTAATATATATATAATTATTAAGATATATTAATAAATATAGTAATGTTACGCAGTACATTTTCTGTCAACTAAGGAATCTCTGGAAACCAAACTTTACTGATTTGTTTAAATTTAATAATGTACAATTTTTATTTTTAATTTTTCATGCCACGACTTGCAACTAACTCTTCCATATATTTTTATTATAGAATATAGTTGTAAGCTTAGTTTAAATAAATTTCTTTGTTTGTTTTAAAAAACTTGACTAGGTTTTATACGAAACATTTTAGTGTTTTCACTGTAATAAACTATATCCTTTGTGGGAACATAACTGGTACGCAACATGTGCATCAACATCATCACATCACAAAAATAAAATATAAAATAAAAACAGCATACAATCAAATTGATATCTGATAATAAAATCATAAAGGCACATACAAAATAATCTCAATTAAAATAAAACCTCCGAGGTTAAAGGATAATTAAAAAAACAAGAATGACAATGTACTGCCATTTTCCTTTATTTGAATAGCGCAAAATACTATTTCAATATTATTTTTGTCGTAAGTGCAAAAACTGTTCCAAGTAGATACGATTCGCACATTTGAATCCAATCGAGTTTTTAAATCCATATTCCCATTCACGCGAAATCCACACATACTTAAAAGAAGGCATATTGTATAAGAGCTCCGCTTGGAAACGGAATCGGATAATTTACACAGATATATAAATAATCAAAACATTTTATTAGCGCGAGTGTGAGTGATGGCTGTGACGATAACATTGAAACTTCTTAGGAAACGTCCGGAGGGAACATCTCAACTCAGCGCAGGATGAGGGGAATTTATTGAATCAAGGCGTCTGTTCATCCAGACAGACTACTCTCCTTAAGTGCTTGGGCGATACGCGGTGTTATATTTGAAAAAAATAAGCGAATATATTTGGTTTATGTCATGGTTGGTGGATGGGCTCATTGGTCATCTGATTATAAGTGGTAAACAATGCGAGTTTCTTGCCGCTGTTATAGCTAGGAGCTGCTTTCCGAAACGGTGGTAGTATTTAATTTTTGTCAAGTTGACTTGAATAGAATCGATACCATTTGATGAACCATTTCTTACAACGCCAATGTCTCACCAAATACGGGAACTAAGCTGTTTAATACCTAATTTCTGTGAGTTACACTGACTCACTCACCCTTCAATATCGAAATCATGTAATTGCATTCTTATTAATCTTTAGTCAAAATGATCATCTGATGTCCGTACCATAATGCTTAATAAATCATTTGTTTGATTAAAATTTTCATTAAATCAACCAATCTTTGACCAAAAATTGGTAAATTATTCAATAGATTATACAGACGATAAAAAAGCCTGGAATTAGTACTCGTTGACTTCCAGACAAGATATATTACATACATGTGTAATTGTACATAACTAACATGGCTGTATTTTTAAACGTTGAAAAAGAGTAACTATTTATTTATTAATGTACCAAAAACAAGTAACACAGAAAAAAAATTTACAAAGAAACAAAGTTATACATAAGAAAGCTTATCTCTCAGGGTGGCTGGAAGAGAGATCTCTTCCAGCCACCCTGGAGTGTGAGTATATATAATATTATTACTTTACATAAACATATTTAAATATACATAAAACTATTATAAACTACATATTAATTTACATAAATACAAAAAAATGTACCATACATATATATACGAAATAAAATACATATATGTGTATGTATATCTATAATGTTGTGATGAAACTGTAAGATAATATTTTTTTAATCTGAATTTAAATGTTTGTACTGAATTACAATTTAATTACTGAGTTTCTTGCGGGTTCTTCTCGGTAAAATCTACTTTACAAACCATGGTAGCTTCACTTAATATAGTTTTTAAAAGACGATTCAAAAATGCTTGTAAAAGCCTATTCGAATAACTATAAAACAAAGTATAAAAAACCCTATGTCCCTTTGGAAGCTTAAATCTTTAAAACTACGCAACGGATTTTGATGCGTTTTTTTTTAATACTCTATGTATTCGATCCGAGAGGAAGGTTTGTATATAATACATGGACAATATGGTAAAGAAACACTGATAAAATTTTAGAAGTTTGTAATGTGATGTCGTAAATGAACAAATTCTGTAGTATTTTTTGTATCAGTATTGCACCCTTGCGAAACCGGGCCGGGTCGCTAGTAAAGTATATTTTCATTTGTGATTTTATTTCCGGTGTGTCACCGACTTTGTGTTCGTATGTTTAATTATTTTTTCAGCTCAGAGTAGCTTACAATAAAATTAAATTTATCAAGCTCCGATGCACCTTAATAAATCTTGAACACAAGCCGCTTATAAAGCACCGATCGTGGTAAGGAAACCATAATTTCCAGGACTTAAGTGTTTTGCTATATATTGGTTGAGGCATTGCAGTCTGCAATTTGGATGCGGCATTACTACATTCTGCAATGTAAGAGTCGAGATGGCCCAGTGGTTAGAAAGCGTGCATCTTAACCAATGATTGCGGGTTCAAACCCAGGCAAGCACCGCTGTTTCATGTGCTTAATTTGTCTTTATAATTCATCTCGTGCTCTGCGGTGAAGGAAAACTTCATGAGGAAACCTGAATATGACAAATTTCATAGAAATTCTGCCACATGTGTATTCCACTTCTCCTCAAAGGGAGAGGAGGCCTTTAGCCCAGCAGTGGGAATTAACAGGCTGTTGTTGTTGTTGCAATGTTAGTAGTGCAGTTACTCACCGCCAGATAGACTACATGTGCTCGTCCGCCTTTAACCAAACAAAAAAACAGACGAAATATATAAAAAATATTTGTTTGGTGTATGTGATATGTGCATTTAATAAAAAGCGGTTATTTTGATATTACAAACAGACACTCCAATTTTACTTTATGTATAGATAAAAATACATATATGTATATATCAAAAACCTTAAGATAAAATATGAATGTATTCATTTATCACGATAACGTTTCTAAGCTGGATGTGATATTTTAAAACTAGGAGAAAATTTTTACTCCATAAAGTAAAAAGATAAATCTTAGCACGTTCAATCTTTTACATCCGTCTGAGAGTCTATGAAGATGCTGTGAGACTTCGCCGTCAGAACTTCGATGTTATTGAAACTTATTTTAGAAAAGCAGAGGCAAGCTATTATAAAAAAAGTTAAAATATATATTAATATAAAAAATGGTCTTTTTAATATTGATTACTTCTTTTTATTCGGACATAGAATTATCAATAGTAAACCGAAATGAAATAATTAATAATTATATAAAAAACAAATTGTCAATTTGAAAGATAATACAGAACATGAAATACTGGTAATAAATATTGTAGTACAAAGGTCGCATTACAAAGAGCAGTCTCTTCCAGGACTAATTACGAGTATGGTTAACACAATTCATTTCTTTAAAAATAAAAATTAATTTCTCAAAGTAAAATTAGCGAAATTAAAGACTTCTGAGATTGTGTCATTGGCGTACAAAAAGAAATGAACAATGCAAATAATGCTATATTTCAGTAAAGTAATAGCCCGTAAATTTCCCACTGCTGGGCTAAGGCCTCCTCACCTAATAAGGAAAGGGTTTGGAACATATTCCACCACGCTGTGCCAATGCGGGATGGTGGAATGCACCTGAGGCAGAATTTCGATGAAATTAGACACATGCAGGTTTCCTCACCCCCGAGCCAGAGATGAATTATAAACAAAAAATAAGCACATATACATATAATAGTGGTGCTTACCTGGGTTTGAACCCGAAATCATCGGTTAAGATGCACGCGTTCTAACCACTGGGCCATCTCAGCTCAATTACCAAAGGATGGAAGTAATTTTCTAAATACATATGAACAGTGCGAAGTCGCTCGCGATAACTTCGCTTTCTATAAAATGCTCAAATTTACTTGAGGAGCTGTAAATACTTAAAACAAATAGCTCTCAGTTCGAACGTCTAACTGCTTCTGAATTAAAGTTTTTCATTTCCAGTTTCCTCTGAAATAGATTCAACAGTTTCCTGTTAAAATGTCTGTGTGTTGAATCAGATTCATGTTTAAGAAGATTCTGTTTCAAAACAATAGGCTATTTGACAATGCGAAAAATAAATTGTGAATTATTGTAATCAGTGTATATTATGAGTTCAAAAATGGTTATCAACCGACTTCAAAAAGGAGGAGGTTATCAATTAGTCTGTATTTTTTTTATGTTTGTTACCTCATAACTTTTTACTGGGTGGACCGATTTTGATATTTTTTTTTTGTTTGAAAGGTAGTGCTTCCCGTGGGGTCCCATTTTAATTTAAATTTTTTCCGATGATGGTATCTGTATGAAAACGACATAAGTCTGAAATTTACATTATGTATGTGCGCGATAAATAGGTGAATAACTCAAAATTGGTTGGCACAATTTTGATTATTCTTTTTTTCTTATAAAGGACTTTAAGGGCACTTTGGTGAAAGTTTGGTAAGGTTCTGAGCATAGGATCTATGACAAATTAAGGGAACGGGAGGGAACGGAACAATTCTGAGGAGCACGTTAGCAAAACTCGGTCGAATCTTTAATTTATGGGTTATTTGGATATTTGAATCACCTTCCGGAACATGGTTATGTTCATGTTATTGTCATAATCGAATATTATAATCAACTAGCGACCCGCCCCGACTTCTTACGGGTGCAATACTGATAAATAAAGAATTTGTTTATTTACGACATCACATTGAAAACTTCTAAAATTGTCAGTGTTTCTTTACTATATTGTTCATGTATTATATACACAAACCTTTCCCTTGAATTACACTATCTATTAAAAAAAACCGCATCAAAATCCGTTGCGTAGTTTTAAAGATATAGGGACAGAAAAAGCGACTTTGTTTTATACTATGTATTGACGGAACTCCTAAACGGCTTACAGTTAGGGTGCGATTTGGGGCAGAATTTCTTACTGTCTTTAATCAAATTTTGTGTATATGATGTGATGTCCTATGATGTACGACATATAATAGCTCTTTTGCAAAGTTTTTTACTGAGCTCGATTACCGCTCTTTCGAGGGTGGTACCTTGTAATTTATGCCGCATGACGTATTAAAGCCGCATTTTCGAAAGTCTATTTTTGCTTTATTCCAAAGTTTCTTTTAAACTGTCCCCGAAGTATATAGTTTCTGATTTATACGCTTAATCTATCTATATTAAAAAAAATGTTAGTCTGCATCTGTTTCACTTAAAATCAAAAAATAAATAAAATTTTAACAAAAAGAAAAACAATTAGTGTTTTGTTTGAAGTCGGTATTTCTTTTCAACCGACTTCCAAAAGGAGGAGGTTATCAATTCGTCTGTATTTTTTTTTTTTTTTTTTTTTTTTTTTTTTTTTTATGTTTGTTACCTCATAACTTTTCACTGGGTGGACCGATTTTGATAATTTTTTTTTTGTTTGAAAGGTAGTGCTTCCCGTGGGGTCCCATTTTTTTTATTTTTTTTTCCGATGATGGTATCCATGTGAAAACGACATAAGTCTTGAATTTGCATTATGTATATGCGCGACAAATAGGTGAATAACTGAAAATCACGTTAACCAATTTTGATAATTCTTTTTTTATTATAAAATATATACTTCAAGGGTAATTTGGTGAAAGTTTGGTATGGTTTTGAGCACAGGATCCATGACAAAGTAACGGAACGGAAGGGAACGGAACAATTCTAAGGAGCACGTTAGCGATACTCGGTCGAATCTTTTATTTATAGGTTATTTGGATATTTGAGTCACCTTCCGTAATGTGGTTATGTTTATGTAATTATCATAGTCGAATATTATAATCAACTAGCTACCCACCCCGGCTTCGCACGGGTGCAATACTGATACTAAATATACTACAGAATTTGTTTATATACGACATCACATCGCAAACTTCTAAAATTATCAGTGTTTCTTTACTATATTGTTCATGTTTTATATACACAAACCTTCCCCTTGAATCACACTATTTTTTAAAAAAAACCGCATCAAAATCCGTTGCGTAGATTTAAAGATATAGGGACAGAGATAGCGACTTTGTTTTATACTATGTAGTGATGGAACTCCTATACGGCTCGCAGTTAGGGTGCGATATGGGGCAGAATTTCTTACTATCTTTAATCAAATTTTGTGTATGTGATGTGATGTCATATGATGTACGAAATATAGTTGGTCTTTTTCAAAGTTTTTTTGCTGAGTTCGATTACAGCTCTTTCGAGGGATCCTTGTGGTTTACGCCGCGTGACGTATTAAATCCGCATTTTCGAAAGTCTATTTTTGCTTTATTCGCAAGTTTCCTTTGAAATTGTCCTCGAAGTAGTTTCTGACTCATATAAACGGAACGTTTAATCTATCCATATTAAAAAAAATTAGTTAGTCAACATCAGCTTCACTTAAAATCAAAAAATAAATAAAATTTTAACAAAAAGAAAAACCGACTTCAAACAAAACACTGTTTTAAAACAAATGAATATGCACGAAAAAGTAATAAAAATAATTGCGTATTCAACATATTTTTTAGAGTCTTCCTAAGTTAAATGAAATGAAAAATATTAGACTACTTAAAAGTCGATTAACGATTATATCATGTAGTTATAATTATTGTTATATTTGGAGTCGGTGTCAGCCAATAAAACCCTACAGTATATCTATCAAAAAACAATACGAGAATACTTTGACAAATATGTTTTTTACAAATTACCTTTTACACAATAATATACTGGATCAATCAAGGGGCTCGTATCGCTTCTTTCTTTTGATTGTTGGGGCAAGGGCACCGTGGCTGACACCGGCTCCAAATATACCAATAACTATAACTACATGATATAATCGTTAATCGACTTTTAAGTAGTCTAATATTTTTCATTTCATTTAACTTAGGAAGACTCTAAAAAATATGTTGAATACGCAATTATTTTTATTACTTTTTCGTGCATATTCATTTGTTTTAAAACAGTGTTTTGTTTGAAGTCGGTTTTTCTTTTTGTTAAAATTTTATTTATTGTTAAAATTTTATAGTGACGTCACCGACCCCATTGCAGCGCCATATTGTTCAAGTAGCGTTTTCGCGCGTTATTTAAATATGGAATTTTTAATATGATATTTTTCGGCAAATATGTACTAGAAATAAAAAAATCTACTTTTACTGGGATCCTTAACCTCTACTAAATAATATAAAATGGACTTTAAAAACCAGTCAAATAGCCTGTTTCACTGAACCGATACTAATCCTGTCATATAAGCGTCTTAAAAAAGTGAGTGTGCTTGTGTTTTTATTTGCATAAAGCTCGATCCGTTATCAAATCGTCGGATACAAGTATGTACATTCATAGCTTTTTCTTTCCCATTAGTATATTTTGTTATATAAGTTGAGGTTAGTGTTTCATTCGACTGGCTTTAAATTACTGAAAACAAAGACTTGGAATTTGAATTTCGAATCCAATATTTGTATTTTATAAAAACAGCGACCCTTATGAAACCGACAGGTTTATATATAGATGATGTTATACTGATACTAAATATACTACTTAATGTCGTTATGATATACTAAGTTAATAGGTTTTCGTTATTAGACGATATAAACTATATTCCTGCATTTTAAATCTGTAATATCTTCAAAATTATTCATTTAAATTGCATGCAATAAAGTGCCATATTAATCTATAATAAATGTGTTTAAGGTACTTTAATTCGAAAATAACCCATTATTATAAGGATAAATTTTTTTACTGTGGATTATCCCTAATAAATAGATATTTACCATCAAGGACATCTTTAAAGAGTTTTTTAAAGTGTTTTTGTAATTTAATGTAATATTTGTAATAATGTAAAAATGTTTGAATTGTTTTTTTTGATGTGTCGGAAAGGTTTGATATCAGTCGTGTCACTGTTCAGAGTACCTGGAGGTTTCAGGAAACATCGTCCAAAGTGTGCCACGAAGAAGTATATAATGTGAGTAATTGCAGCTTTTATCTTAGCCAGACGAGGCCACACTCGACATTGGATTTTTTATTTTATTGTTCGAAACTTTCAGCAAGTTAATAAAAAGTGTATTGAAGTTACCTAAGTCTTTTATCAAAATTTGCAACTACCTACAAACAAAAAATAAATGGATTGAGAACGATTTAATTACCGAACCTAAGTGTTTTGACATATGTGTAACATTTATTTTAGTTTCGTGCATCAAATCCATTTTACATGATAAATTTTAAATTAATACTACCCTAATTGTGGCAACCTTAAATGCACAAAATATGATTTCGATTAGGAGATTTCATTTAGGAGGGCAGTACATGTACTATAGTAAATCAAATCTGCCCGTTTTTATTGCAAAGGAGTTTATAAATACATTTTATCTAACTATAACATGGAAAAAAATGATACAAATATTCATATGTATATTGTTTAAACTATATATGAAAAAATGAGTACTTCACTTATATCACTCTTTATTTTCGGTTAAACCAGTTTTCATCGTTGTATGACCATCGTATGCTGATCTGCGGTTTCCAAGGCAGCTTGTATCCATCACCAGTTCTTTCCATTTCTCTCAATAAAGTATTGTCGAGAAGAGATTCTGAAACCTTAACATACGTGTGTTTGTCATACTGACTTATTGACTTTCAATTTGGATTACAGAATTATGATAATCATGAAATCCTGTCACACAATTGTGATAATCACATAATAGTGTTAGTTTACAATATACATAAATTACAAATCCGTTATGATATATTGGGTCGTAATCAATATTCAAAAATTTCAACAAAAAGAAAAACCGACTTCAAACAAAAAACTGTTTTAAAACAAATAAATATGCACTAAAAAGTTATAAAAATAATAGACTCCGAAGTAAAATGAAATGAACTTAGACGTTAGACTACTTAAAAGTCGATTTACGATTATATAACGTTGTTATAGTTATTGTTATACATATTTGGAGCCTGTGTCAGCCAAGAAAACTTATTTATCTATCAAAAATCAATACGAGAAAAATTAAGGAAATTATAACCTCCTCCTCCTCCATTAAATATCAACCTCTTCCTTTTTGAAGTCAGTTGAAAATCTGAGCAAACCATTCATATAAAGTTGCATGTCTTATACATAAAACAAACGCACGTCTTTATACAAAGAAGGAAGTATAAATATATACATATGTATATGGAATATACGAACTTCATATCCGTAGTTGTAAGCGGCCTTTCGTATATTCTTTGTTCTTCGTATATTGTTATCCATTTCGATATTGTTCTCTCTGTTTATTTCGTGTAAAGGTATAATTTCTCGACGTTGCAAGTTATCAACAACGGAACCGCTGTAATAGTCGTATCCGTTACTGAGACCGATAAAAATATGTATAACGTGTATTAGATGCATGTTTTATTGTTGGCGCGAAAAGCATGTCTAGCATTCGATATTTAAAATTGAATTTGAATATTCTATTAAACTTTAACACCTTTTGCGATATTTCGTATGTATCATAAAAATGGTTGCTGAAATCATAAATTCAATGTAATTTTATAAGTCATAAATTTTATATGTTAACAGTTGGAAATGTAACTAGGTTTTTTTATATCACCTTTGTTTTTCAATTTACATTTTAACACAGCCCCTATTCGTAGTTATAACATATCATTCCATTATTTTCTAAATCGAATTTGAATTAAGTTTTATAAAACTCTCTGGGTTAGTCAAAAAGTTTTTATACCTTACATTTGAATTAGTCACTAATCGATACTCAGTTATTTTTCGTTAGTAGGTATTACTTTCTCAAGGTAAGTCATTTAGTAGGCCAGGTAACGATACTATATTTAAATATATATATATATATATATATACAATATGCAACTCAATTTTTATATTTGAAACTACGCCATAAGGTATATCAGAACTTTGCGGAGGTCTCTGTATTAAAAATCAGTAAGATATAATTAAATAAAACAGAGTTAACCTAAGGTGGGTGGACCATGTAAGTCCACTCTAACGAATAAACAGATTTTATTTGTTCATTTACTGGATAAATAAAAGAAAGTAATCATTAATTAACACTTTGTTTTGTTGAGTATCATAAAAAATACTTATTTTTATTCTAGATGTAATCACTTTTTCTTAAACTTAACTTTTATAAAGCTCTTCTAAACGGTTTTGTAAGGAACAAGGCTCCATACAAGGCCAATATTATAAATCAGTCGTTCAACTTAAAACTAGAATTGAAATAATCAAAATATTCGCTTTTACTAAAACTACAGATAAAGCTCTTTAATTTAAATGAAAAATTAAATGCCTAACATATTATAATGTTCTTTAAAAAACTCAACAAACATTCCTTGAACATCATCGTATAACTAAGAATATATTAATGGAAATTAAATAAAAATTATAGTGGTGAGTATTATATCGATAACAAATAAGTTTCCAATGCGTTTTACAATAAAATAATTGATATTTTTTTTAAACCCGTAATGGCCTTCTTATTCGTTTCGTGCCGTTCTTTGTAAGGCCAAAATGTTCTTAAGAAGGCCAAACTAATAATTATCATCTATGAGATCCTTTTTTATATTTAATGAAATACCTGATAGACAGTAGGTAAAGACTATGTTCTCTAATTATAAAGAAAGTATAAATGGCACATAATCAGTCTTGTGGTCAAAATATTTCAACTCAACCATATCTAAAATTAAAAAAAGAAAATATAAGAAAGTAATAACTAAAATTCGGAAACAAACTTATCAACTAAAAAGAGTAACAACTTTGGGTATTTTAATCACAATCTGAGCATAAAAATGCGAGATCTTTTTTAATGAGACCAACACACTCCTCGTGATACCACTTTTGACATTCGCTGCATTGCCTCATGACTTCGATTCTACACTCGCCACATGCGTGGCAGTACCATTCCTTTTCTTCACCTTCTGCACCTCTCTTATCTATTAATCTTTTGCTTCCTGTTTTCAATCTTTTGCTTTCTTTTTTCACTCTTTTGCTGTTTTGTTGTTGTGCTTTTCTTTTCAGTAATTTTGTGGAATCATTTTCATTGTTATTTTTCATTTTTTGTTCTCGCTTACTTGTAGATTTTCCTTTTTTCCTTCTTGTCGTTTGCTTCAACTCCTTTTTTTTTTCTTCAGTTTTAAATAAATCTTTAACTATTCTTTGTCATTTATAATTAATAGCTTTTTGTCGTGGACGAGTAGATTTTATCTTAGCGTAGTTTGGAGTAGGCAAAAAAGTATGAAAAAATTTTTCCTGAATTAGGTTAACTAACGGCTCGTCATCATCCGAAGATCCAGAGGGACTTATCTCATGACTTTTTTTTGAGCTTTTGTTTTAGGTCTGATTAATTGTTTTTTTGGAGTGATTTGTTCTTTCTGATCGGGATCTTCATGAGATGACGAAGAAGAAGTGTATAAATTGGAGACTTGAAGTTTACTCATGTAGTTATTTTTAATAAATGATTCACTAAGATTAAAGTCAAGATCAGATTCAGGGCTAGAATAATCGTCATTTTCTTGTAGCCCGGACGTACTTGGAACCGAATTATCATAGAGAGATGGTAGAGCGTCATCAATCGTATCTGCGTCGTTGAACTGGTGTACTGAAGTTCGCAGAATGTGGCCGCACTGATCATTGACCGAATTATCTAATTCCATGACAGAAGCATCAGTTGAAGGACTGTAAGGAACAAGAATTGGTTTTCTATTTTCTGTCGCAGCTGAAAATTTTAGTGATGTTGATACGGTTTTCTCTTCTGAAGTTGATGGAAAAACTGAATATACGTAAGCATGAGCTGGCCTGCTTTCGTCTATCAGCGACGGAGATGACAATTCAGACACAGGGGACGATACTTGAACAGGTAGAAGCGGTTGGTCGATCTCGTTTTGTAATGTTTCCAGTAAAGGTCTTTGAGATAGAATTGAAGGAGCATATGCATCTTCGGGTATAACATCAGGATCAAGAGGGTATAAGCCAGTGGCTTTGAATCCATTTGTTATATTGGGTTGAGTTATACATTTCGGCGGGTATAATTTATTTTACTTATATTAAGTAAAATAAATTTATTAACATAAGAATTCATAACATTAAATTCTTAAATATATACAAATATGCACTAAAACTAGTTACTGTATAAATCTTGACCGCGTGGAATGGTGGCAAGAATACTAACAGCTTTTCCCCGTTGAATCGTAATTCCGATCCTCTGAGTAAATAACAAACCAGCCCTCCTGTGACCAGTGGTGGCAATGAGGCGAGGTGTTATACTTTTCAACCGACTTCAAAAAGGAGGAGGTTATTCGTCTCTATATTGTTTGTTTTTTTATGTTTGTTACCTCATAACTTTTCACTGGGTGGACCGATTTTGATATTTTTTTTTGTTTTAAGGGTAGTGTTTCCCGTGGGGTCCCATTTTAATTTTATTTTTTTTCGATGATGGTATCCGTATGAAAACGACATAAGTCTTAAATTTGCATTATGTATATGCGCGACAAATAGGCGAATAACTGAAAATCACGTTAACCAATTTTGATGATTCTTTTTTTATTACAAAATATATACTTCAAGGGTAGTTTAGTGAAAGTTTGGTAAGGTTCTGAGCATAGGATCCATGACAAAGTAACAGAACGGAAGGGAACGGAACAATTCTGAGAAGCACGTTAGCGATACTCGGTCGATTTTTTTATTTTAGGTTATTTGGATATTTGAGTCACCTTCCGTAATGTGGTTATGTTTATGTAATTATCATAGTCGAATATTATAATCAACTAGCTACCCACCCCGGCTTCGCATGGGTGCAATACTGATACTAAATATACTACAAAATTTGTTTATTTACGACATCACATTGCAAACTTCTAAAATTATCAGTGTTTATTTTACTATATTGTGCATGTTTTATATACACAAACCTTCCCCTTGAATCACACTATCTAATAAAAGAAACCGCATCCAAATCCGTTGCAATGTTTTAAAGATATAGGGTCAAAGAAAGCGACTTTGTTTTATACTATGGAACTCCTATACGGCTCACAGTTAGGGTGCGATATGGGGCAGAATTTCTTACTTCTATCTTTAATCAAATTTTGT
Organism: Vanessa cardui; assembly: GCF_905220365.1. NCBI lineage: Eukaryota > Metazoa > Arthropoda > Insecta > Lepidoptera > Nymphalidae > Vanessa > Vanessa cardui. The sequence continues at coordinate 12,179,812 of NC_061124.1, forward strand.
GTACATGATGTGATGTCATATGATGTACGACATATGTTAGCTCTTTTTCAAAGTTTTTTTTGCTGAGGTCGATTACAGCTCTTTCGAGGGATCCTTGTAGTTTATGCCGCATAGGTGTCGTAAAGTGTACACGAAACAGCATTACGCGGGACTTCAACTTCTGTGTTTCACACTGTGTTCATATTAAACAGAGGTGATTTGGTTCATGATTAAATTGTTTGTTCACATTTTATAGATAACTAGCAAACCGCCCCGGCTTCACACGGCTGTAATAGTGATACTAAATATACTACAGAATTTATTTATTTACGACATCACATTTACAAATTTCTAAAATAGTCAATGTTACTTTATTATATTGCTTATGTATTATATATAAAAACCTTCTCTCGAAGAATTTATCTTAGAATTTTAAAAGTTTTCAATGTGATGTCGTAAATAAACAAATTCTGTAGTATATTTAGTTTCAGTATTGCACCCGTGCGCAGCCGGGGCGAGTCGCTAGTTAATTATAATATTCGAATATGACAATTACATTACCATAAACATGTTACGGAAGGTGACTCAAATATCCAAGTAACCTAGAAATAAAAGATTCGGCTGAGTATCGCTAACGTGCTTCTCAGAATTGTTTCGTTCCCTTCTGTTCCGTTACTCTGTCATGGATCCTATGCTCAGAACCTTACCAACCTTTCACCAAACTACCTTTGAAGTATATTCTTTATAATAAAAAAAGAATCATTAAAATTCGTTGGCGCAATTTTGAGTTATTCACCTATTTATCGCGCACATACATAATGCAAAATTTAAGACTTATATCGTTTTCATAGGGATACCGTGATCGGAACAGGATAAAATTAAAACCTTTCAAACAAAAATTATCAAAATCGGTCCATCCAGTGAAAAGTTATGATGGAAACAAACATAAAAAAAATACAGACGAATTGATAACCTCCTCCTTTTTGAGGTCGGTTGAAAACATAAACAAATTTAACACATGTTAACATTTGATTTACACAAAACTATCGTAAGAATGACATGTAATATTACAATTTGTGTATTGACTCAATAGATAACATAAATAATAAAATAAATTAAATGTAAAATTAGTAATAATGAGCCGAATTGGCCCAGTGCTTAAAACGCGTGCACTTCATGCTTTAGCGATGGTTGCGGGGTTCAAACTCAGGCAAGCACCGCTGAATATTCATGTGCTTAATTTGTAAATAAGAGACAACATCACATACATTACTCTGATCCCAATGTAAGTAGCATTATTAAAAAAACAAAGTATCCTATATATGACCGTGATGATAATAGAGCTTATTTAATAATACAAAAAGAAATAATCAATCTTCTTCTAGGTGTTTAATCAACATGTATATATTTATATAAAAAATAATTGGATGCTCGGTGGGTGATATCGATCAAGTAACGTTGGGGACAATTATTGACATTCACGCAATGTTCAGTTTTCCCTATACCGAATGGTGATTAAACGAATACCACCTCAGAACACACGCTTCGTGGAAGGGGTTTGTGTTTTATACCCCATTCATTTTTTACCAAATCAAATTAGCCGAATGTAATAAAACTACTAACATAACATTAATATGAGACAACATCACATACATTACTCTGATCCCAATGTAAGTAGCTAAAGCACTTGTGTTATGGAAAATCAGAAGTAAAGACGGTACCATAACCACCCAGACCCAAGACAATATAGAAAACTAATGAAGTTTTTCCTCATTGAAATGGCCGGGAATTGAACCCGGGACCTCGGAATGGCGTACCCATGAAAATCGGTGTACACACCACTCGACCACGGAGGTCGTCTATAAATGAATATCGTGACATAACATTAATTTATGTCACTATATTAATTTACCAATCGATACATATAATATTTATCCGCTTCTTGTATATAATTATATCCTTTTACCGCCTATCCACGAAAGTAGCTTTCTTCTGCCCTGCCCGTTCAAAATCCACCGCCTTTTGTTTTTCTCGTGCCAGGCAGTACCAGTCGCCGCACCACTCCACGAGAGGAAGTGACGGGAGTCCCACAATGAGGTCGATAACCGAATCAATAATTATACTTATAAATGTTATTTCAACAATTAAAAACGCATTTAAAAATCAAAGCCGTTCTAAATATTATTATTCTAATTGAAATTATATAAGTATATTTAAAAAAATCATGACACAAAAATTTTAACAATGGCGTTCAATTGGAGAGGCCTATGTAGTTGTATGTAGAGTAGAACATGGGCTGTTGATAATAAAACTAAATAGACTAGCACAGCCTTAAGCGTCAAATGTTCCCCATTGGATTGGGCCAAAATCAAAATATACATTACTCAAATAGGCTTTTACAAGAACTTTTGAACCGTCATTTTACAAACTATATTCATTGAAGTTACCACCAGTTTATATTGAAGCGAAAAGAACCATCAAGAAACTTAGTAGTTACAATTTTGCAACATTTAAAATATGAAGTTAGTTAAATTATATATGTATTAAATACATCCTGCCTGGAAGTCAAGTATTAGCTCCACGCTTTTTTAGTGTCTATATGATCTTGTATTGAATAATATGTAATCGATACTGTAAAAAATTACAATTATAAATCTTTACGTCGTGAATGCGGAACCAATCTTGAAAACTAAAATATTATCTACATAATATAGTTATACTGGTTTAACAATGGCTATACTTGGTGGTAGGGCTTTGTGCAAGCCCGCCTGGGTAGGTACCACCTACTCATCAGATATTCTACCGCTAAACAACAGTTCGCAGTATTGTTGTGTTCCGGTTTGAAGGGTGAGTGAGCCAGTGTAACTACAGGCTCAAGGGAGCTAATTCGAGCCAGAATTATATATTGGCTAAGTCAAACAGAAATACCACTTCGAAGTATTTTTAATCCTTGATAAAGGGCGCTACATAGAACATTTATCAAAATTATCGTTAATGTTTACAAATAAACAACACACAGGTCGAGAGAGACTAATTTGTGATTCTACGAACGATAATATAACATTGTCGATCGGACATTTGATAACGATCGTATTGACAAGTTGCCCACGCTGTACTAATTGAAAAAAAGAACGTAAATTACAAAAAAGGGGTTTTACTTACTGTAAAGTTACATTCAAATTTCGAACATTAGAATAATAATGAATAGAGTAGCTATTGACACTGACTCTTTCAAAAGGAATCGTGGTTTTCCATGAAGATCGATTAGGATAAGGAATTAGAATCATCCGGTGACCGATATCTCTGTGATCCACGAAGATAGGTACGTTAATAAAACATTTATTGAAAACACAATACTCGCCTTATGTGGCTGTTATTTCTGATTGAAAGATTCTATTGTCATTGGAGTTCCTGCAGCCTAACTAGTGGTAAGTTTCCACCAATACCAGTAACATTAAAATAAATTATATTTTGATCATTGTTGTTGTTGTTGTTGTTGTTAATAATGATGCTATCATTATTGTTGTTGTTGATGATGTCATCATTTCATTATCATCATTACATAGTACAAAAAGGCACTTTATGCTGTCTCTCTCTGTATACTTACATCTTTAAAATGACACAAGGGATTTTGATGTGGTTTTTTTTAAAGGATAAAGTGATACAAGAGGAAGGTTTTTGTATATAATACATGTACAATATTGTAAAGAAACAAGAAAAAATCTGTAGTATATTTAGTATAGGCATTGCACCCGTGCGAAGCCGGGGTAGGGATGCTAGTTTAAATATAAAGTTACATCAACATTGTGTAATTTTGAATGAATTTAAAAGGGGAAATAATTTGGTGGTGAATCTTGAAAGATATTTATCCCTTTCTATTATTAAAACCTTGAAAGGTGATTGTGACGACTAAATGAGACAGATATTACCTTCAGTGGAATTTATTATGATCGGTCTGATTTCAAGAAGACCTAATTATTTCGGTTTTTTCGTATTCCAAAATCATGTAAAGCCACGGCATATGAGGTTCACGTATTCTTCACGGCTCTAAGCGGCATTCGCATTGTATCATATTTTTTGTCGGGTTTTTGTTCGATGACAAAAGATCCTTGGAATGAAAATTTGGCAAGAACGTGACCTTTGTAAAAAAGTGAACAGTTCCCGTCGCATTTCACGCCCGGATACGCACGATACCCGAATCGACTCGCACGTCAATCTGGAGAGGCCTAACGACTTCCACGTGTTAAGGCCACTTAAGAGTCTTTGAAAATTAAACGAAGGAAAAGTTTATGATATCTATAATACTTAAAAGTAACATGAAACGAATAAACAGAAACATTTCTAGGATTTCTTATTAACTTTTTACTGATTTCTGCTTTTGTTACTCATCGGGCTTCATTTTCCATGAAACAGGGAAGAAAAGTTATATTGATTGATATTATGATTTATTGACATATACTCCAAACCCTTGCTGTTCGATTTCGGTCAAATATTTTTCTCTATGTTTCAAATAAGTTGCAGTAGTAAATTCAAATTAAAAATTACTCGTGAGTGTATTTAAAAAAAAAAAAAAAACACTACGCTAATTTGTAAATTAAAAATAATGCACGCGTGGAATGTTTTTGAAAAAAGAACTATTTGAAAATAGTGTCTTTTTTTTCTCAACTCGCCAGCTTTAGCTTAAGTACGGATTTAATCAATTTGCATTCATAATCATTTGATATTCAAGGACGGAATTTAAGTTTAGTTCGAATACGAATTTTTACTAGCTTCCTGTGGTCATTCTTTTTTCAGTTGCTTTAAAATAAGAACCTATTTGTTATACATTTTTTGAGAGCTAAACAAACGATAATGTTTTAAAAAAATCTGCTAGTAAAGTTTCATAACACTTTTTAAAGGCATTTTCGTGGCTTTGTGGCTGTAATTAAAAATATATATATACAGAATTCCGTCTCAAATTTTTAGAATTGGAACGATAATTGTTGTTTTCATATTGACAAAAATCCAGTTAATTGTTTTTATAAATCAGAAGAAAAATTAGATTAAATTATATTTTTAAATTATTTTGGAATATTGCTAAATCACAAGAAACAAAAAATGTTCAATTTTGCATATTGCGCGTGGGAGTTATAATAGTTGCGAATAGTCGACCCTATCACCTCCTAACGGCAATACGTCGAATAACCAATAACCCTTTATGATTACAGAGCTGACTTCATGTTTAATGATTGATTGAAATCGCAAACCCAGATAGGTCAGTTAATCGAACGCGATATCTCTGTCTTTCATAGTCACATTCGTGTCTGTATTTCTAGCGGCTTAACTTAACTATTGCAATTTTTATCTTTCGTTTCTAGGAGAACAAGAAACATAGATGACGGTGGAAAACGAAACTTTTAGCGTAACTGTCGTCCAAATCGATCCAAAGCAAATAATGAAACCGAAGAATTACAAACGGAAGACACCTTTCATGATACCGAACAAAAGTAAGCGACCTCTAGACTAACATTTATAAATACATAATCAATGTAAATATACTGTTATTATAGATACAATCCATTATAGTCCATGTCTATCGTATGCATATGTATGTATGTATATCAGGAATAAAATAAGACATAAAATGTATCCCTGTGGAATGCCCGTTTTAATATTTAACGTGATTTTATTTTTCAATTTAAGTACGAAGAAGGACTAGTATCAATAACTGTGTTAAGTGTAAAAGTTAATACGAAAACATATGAAAAAGCTTACAGTTCCAATTTATTTACGTAATTAATTACTGGATTCGCCATTTATCTTCGACCATTAGCGGTGAAAATTTTAAGACGGATATATTTTTTAAATAACTCCTACTGTATTTAAGTTACTGATTTCGGGATATTTACCATGTTTTTTATTTTTGTTCGGTGGAGCTCGATATTTCGACATTATCTACGAATGTCTTGTTCACGAGGCTGTCTCGTAAAATGGTAATTAAACGATAAAAATAACCATGTTAATTTAAAAACTCTTACTGTAATAATGAATTTGTAGTTAAAATCTTTTAAGCAAACGCTACCAAAAATAAAACATAAAAACATTTAACTACTCATTTATTATTTGAAGAAGTAGCAAAATATTTACAAACAGCCGGTCGTTGGTCTATTTGCAAGTACAACTGATTATTTGCATTCGCTATGGTGAAGATTCACGCTAAAAACTATAGATATGAATAAGGTTTTTAAATATGTATCTCACATTTATTTTTTAGTCAATAAAGTCGGTGTGTCAGAATTAAAAGGGAATAAAACTCCTGCGACGTTCCAGAAATCATTACGGGTCACCTTAATAATTGGACAAATGTTTTCACTTCTTCCCGTGGAAGGAGTTTACAGCACATCGCCGATAGATGTTAGGTATGTGTTCCACTAATAGTTTTATGCTTTTTCTGTGATAGTTTCAACTAGAAATTAGAAAAGAACTTATTTCCCCTTAAGGAGATTTTTGTTTAAAATATATTACTCTAAGCTGCTCTAGAAGCTGTTGCGAATAGATATTTGTTTTATGGTATAAGTTGTGGACGAGCATATAGGCCACCTGATGGTAAGTAGTCAGCATCACCCATAGACAATGAAGCTGTAAGATATATTAACTATTCCTTACATCGTCAATGTGCCACCAACCTTGGGAACTAATATGTTATGTCCCTTGTGCCTGTAGTTACACTGGCTCACTCACCCTTCAAACCGGAACACAACAATACTGAGTACTGTTATTTGGCGGTAGAATAACTGATGAGTGGGTGGTACCTACCCAGGCGGGCTTGCACAAAGCCCTACCACCAAGTATAGATTTCTTTTGTACTTTTTGTTTTGTCGTGATTATTATGTAACTGCTTATCTACTACATAGCAATGCATTATTTTTTTTTAGATTCGTATGGTGGTCATTCAAATTCAGTTACCTACTCTTGTCGCTGATTGGACAAATTTTTATCACAATTATGTGCTTATACAAAGTTCTTCATAGTGCTTCTTCATTAAATGGGACCAGTAAGTATTACGCTATTATAATATTTTTTTAAATTATACTTTTTTACGTAAGTGATTCAAGTGAAATATTAAAGCTTGCTCAACATTTAAGTATTGTAACTTGTTAAAAGTTGATGTTATACTTATTGTTACTACAGTCCTTGCTAGTACTTAAATCAAAAATTCAAAAGAAAACCATGTTCAATATGAGAATGGGCATTCTTCAGGGATCAATTTTATGCCTTATTCTTTTTCTGATATTCGCATATGATAAAGATGGACTATATTAATTGTATTTGTGATATTGTGTTATTTGCTGATAATATAATATGAATAATTTTAAAGTCACAAAAAATACACTAATTATTATAACTAATAAAACGTTGCAAACAACGTATTTTCTGATTGGTTTACAATAGATAATTTTATTTTAAACGACAAACGAACTAAATCTTTTGTGTTTACTTCATTCAATGTAAAACAATGAAATACTGTGCTTCTTGTTATATAGGACAATGGATATTTCAAAATGAACGATGCTAAAGCATTTTAAGTAATTACATTTGTTGAAAACTCCAGCGTGATTATTTGTCATCTAATAAAGCACTTTCAACGTCATAAGAACATATATTATATGTTACCTATCGTATATTTTAATGAGGTAACACTTCAGACATAAATCTTCAACGATTTGAATTTTATTCTATTCTACAATAAAAAAAATTGAGGGTATTTTACATTTATCAAATTATACGATTCCAATTCTGTTTTTTATTACGATTATATGTTTTTCATTTACGAGATCAAAGATTTATTATCATTCTAAACGTCGTATACACCATTCTCATATCCCACTATTACATACCTTGATACCATTGTGAAAATAGAGAGCGAGGAAGAAAATTGTATGCCACATAAGGTTCCTTGATCAGATTCTCAGTAAATGTCAATCAAAGATTTAATGGATCATTTAATTTTCAGCTAGATGTTCATTATAGTCGGTAAGATCATTTGCAATATCATCTAAATTTAATTGATTCAATAATTCATATATTTATAACCTAATATGTATATTGTATAAACCGAACTGCAGGAGACTTTTGTGATCAAGTTTAAGTCCGCTGAGCTTCAAGTTTTCTTATCTCGTTAATTAAATAGTTCTCGGCTTGATGCAGCTTCGATTTAGGGGCATTCAAACTTGGCCTTTAAATAATTTACTAAGTGTTCTGATATATACGGTTAGTTTGTCTGTTTGTGACAATAAATTTAATTCCAACATAGTGCTAACTCGATGTTTTAATTCGGATGATATAGTTTTTATATTATAACTAGTGCTCGCCCGCGGCTTCGCTTGCGTTTTAATTTAATAAAATTTTTTTTTTAAAGTCAAGACCGACACACCGACACGATCAAAGTGATCACTAAAAAAGTAATAAAATAATTTGATTTAAACACGTATTATTGAAATCGGTCGATCGTATGTAAATATTTCTACATTTAGTTTTTCACTCAAAATCGTCCGACTTATATTATATAGACTCTAAAATTTGAGGTTTACCCTCGATTTCTCCAGGATCACATCATCAGACTCTGATATCCTAATCATGGTGCCATTCCAGGAGTATATTCATTCTAACAAAAAAATATCATCAAAATCGGTTTATAAATGGCGAAGTAATCGGCAAACAAACATAAAAAAATATATACCGGTCGAATTGAGAACACTCCTTTTTTTGAAGTCGCTTAAGAAGTAGTCTTTTTCGTTTCTAGGAGTTAAGGTTTGCTTCATACCAAATTTCAACAAATTCGTTTGGTCAGTGGTTTGGTCACGAAAGAGCGACAGACAGACAGAGTTACTTTCACATTTATAATATATTATAGATTATAAAATATGTTTTTTTTTTATTTCAGCAGAGTTTGTGTGTGTGTGTGCGTATGTGTGTGTGTGTGTGTGTGTTTGCGAGTCATGTGATCAAAATCATGGAGTAAATATCAATATTCTTTTTTTTACCGTTATCAATAGGAATTAATAAAGATTTTTTAATAATATATTAAGAGGCTCTCATTGTTGTTGTTACAAGGGTTCAGAACACATCGTTACTTGACAGAAGATATAGTAGGTTCCTTACACTGGAGCCCCAACTTCCGGTTGCGTGTGTCATGCATATATATAATACATGGCCGTATTATATTTTCTTTATATTAGCGTCTCGTCCCGGCATTGCATGGGGACAATTTATTAATAAAGATATAGAAAATATATTTTACATCCACTCAGATTGTAGAAAACTGGGCTGGGTTCTGGATCATATCATCACCTACATCCTCCTATATCATCGCCTACATACAAACAAATTTAAACTGTTACATAATATTTCGTAATTATTAATAATATATAGTGTTAACGTTTTACTATTGTTATTATATTAAAATAAAACAGAAAATACACATCATACAGTATATTTATTTTACACAACACATTTAAACATTATTAGATTTTAATTTAATACAATGAACATTACAATTAATACAATAATCTTACCTAAAATTATTTTCGTCATCAAAGCCTCAAACGATCTGGGAGTAAATATATTCACACAGTGCTTTTAAAAGCTTTAGCCCTTCTACATTTACAATTTATTTGACTACCCGCCTTGCTGATTTTATTCATATTTTAATAAAAATAGTCAAATAATAATCATATTTATGTACAGTACATATTATTTATTCATTTTAAACAGCTTGCAATAGTATTGGTGCAATCTGACAAATACTAACCTGAATCGTAGGAAAGTGGAGGAAGCTTTAAAACTTCTCCTCAAAAGGGAAAGTAGTCCTTTGAACAACAGTGGAAGATTATAAGGCTGTTCTTTTACTAGATATAAAAGTTTAAGGTTTTAATATTTCCAATTTCGAATCTGCTTAACTTATTGTTTTGACACAACGAAATATATTCAAAGTTATTAATGTCTTGGCATAATTTTAATTCCGTGTCATACCAAATACACTAAAGCCATAAAATTTAATGAAAACTATGATAATTATAATATGGAATGTTATTTTTATTTATTTATTTATAAACACTTTATTGCACACAAAAGACAAAAGATACAGTGTACATAACATTACAAGAACATATAACAAAAAAGAGAACCGTGCAAAGGCGGTCTTATTGCTTAAAGCAATCTCTTACAGACAACCCTTATGTTATGTTAGTCTCTTAGTAACATTTTTGTTTTAAATAAATCAATTTAGTTTATAAAAGAGAAATATTTAAAACAAAACCGAACAAATTTTGCATTTATCAACGAAAGTTTTGATATGCGGGTAGCTGGAAGTTTAACGAAGACGCCTGAATTGAATAATTTTATATTAAAAATGATTCGACTTCGGAAAATCGGCGAGAAAATTTTAGAAAATTATTTCATTAAGACTTATAATAATTTTCTTTTCGAATGGCAAATGTATCGAATGAAAAAGGGCGTGAAAATTTTAGAAATTTTAAACTGCTTTGCTGTTCGAATAGCAAATATAACAAATAAAATAAAATAAAAACAATTGAAGAATACTTAATGATGTCAAAACGTATTAAAGATTATTCTATTTACAAACAAAATGAAAGTCAAAATAAAATTTATTGAAGTAGGCTTTTACAAGCACGTTTGAATCGTCATTTTACAATTAAGTGAAGCTACCACTATCAAATAATTAGATTATTAATTAAAACATGCATTAAAACCTTTTTAAATCAGTAACTAAAAATGATTATTGCTTATTGCAGTGCAGAATATTTAAATCATAATTTAATTCAAATATGGAGTTGTTATAACATTCGATTGACGATAAAATTATTCAAACCACAACAAAACATAAGTTTTCAAAAGTACATGATTATGTATAACTATAACGATGAATAATTAAATTAAAATAATCTGCATATAAATCAACGTAATATACTAATTTCACGCACTTATAACTCTGCACAGGTAATTATGCTCTGTTAATGAATCTCTTGTATGTAATAACAAAAGTTAATGAGCTTATTATAATTAAAATTTAATCAATCTATCAAAATATGCTTCTATATAATTATGCAAGAAACTATTTGTAAATAGTTTCTTGCGACCATATCTGATCAAAGATTCAAATAAAATTGTGAATAGATGAAGTATCAGCGTATGTTTATTTAAGTTCATTAAAATATTATTATAAATTAGCAGTTTCCAGCGGTTTTGCTACCGTGGAAGCTGGAAATATTTACAGATTTAAATATTACGTTAATTGAGAACCTCTTTGCATATCACACAGCGAGCTGAGATGGCCCAGTGGTTATTGATGATTGCGGGTTCAAAACCAGGCAACCACTATATAGGTATATGTGCTTAATTTGTGTATTGTGTTTATAATTCATCTCGTGCTCGGCGATGAAGGATAGACATACAAAAATATAGATATATAATATATAAGAATATAGATAAGAATAAAATCTTAATAATAGCTATATAGCTTATTATCGGCCTGATCTGTGGCTTAGACCAAGACCTCGGGGTCATTGACCTTATAACTATCTACTACACTAACGAGCCAATCAAGTCAGTATTATTATACGAAATCACAATAATCTAGTTTTTTATATTTTTTGTTCATAGACAAAGGTGCTTTCTCTGCCTTTGCTGTTCTTTCATCTACCACAGTGTTTGTACTTTGTTTTTCATTTATTTTTTATTTTATAAACCTCTGTGTTCCTCTATAATTGGTGGTAGTCTACCTTCAAATATATGAATATAAATGTCAATCTATACTGATGTGAATGTAACGCTGTCTGTCTGTTTGTTACGCTTTGACGACTAATTCGCAGAACTGGATTCGATGTAATTTGGTATGAAAAAAACCATTCATCGCGTCTAACAACTAGTACGACAACTGGTTTTGTATTTTCAAATAACATTATTCATATCAAAATACACTTTATTCGAGTAGGATATTACAAGCACTTTTGAATCCTTATCTCATATCGAATGGTCAATATATCGAATAGAAGTAGATTGCACTTGTTCTTGACTAAACACTTCAGCAGCTGAAATACTTGAAACTGGCTGCTACGACCGAATTCAATGCAGTATTGATATTTAAAAGCAGTCCCTATACAAAAAAATCCATTGTAATATTCCAATGTGTACAATGTAACATGGTTATTTTTATTACTACGACTATTTAAAACGGGATAGTTACTATGTGTTTGCAAAACACGAGACCGAGTGTCGAGTGCATATAAATGAAACAAGTGACAATAGTAGGAGTGAAAGTGACAATAGTAGTGGTGAACGGTGTTTACGCAGCAAACGCACGAGAAATGAGGTAGTCCGATATGGACACTTCTAATGCCTTCAATATCTATGCAAAAACTAAAGTATCATGAGCAAGACATTGAGCTCCAAAAATCTAAAAAAGCATGGTAAATATCCCGTTTTAAATACTTGTGTATGTGTAATATTATTTTACGAAAATTCCAGCACCACTTATATTCTACGGAACAACGTGTATTACTACGACGATGTTCCTTCGTGTCGCCCATCGCTGGCCTGACTTGATCCGACATATAGCCCACGTGGAAGACCAAGATCCATATCACGATCGAACCCTCACTCTTAAATGTAACGCTACTTGCGGCGTTGTCTTGTTCTTGGCTTTAGGTAAGTTTACATTGTATGCACTCCACTTAAATATTATGATTTATTTGTTTTTTTTTAATTTTCGTTTTAAATATATTGATATCATTTCGAAAAACGAAACAGCAAGGCGTAGAGACATTCTCAAATTAAATTAGGTCTGGTTCATGTTTAATCTTATTATTGTCTATAAGGTTTTATGAATTAAATTAAAAGGTTCCACCAGAAGGGTAAGATGAGGATTCTAGTGAGGGAACTGTACCTATTGTTCCTATTTTGAAAATTTCTTAGCATACTTGAGAAGTCAGTAGCCTAATATTTGTTCATCCATTTGGCAAGTACGAGTGTATGAGTACGTGTAAAGTATTATCTGTGTATCCGAATCGATAGAATATATGATGAGTGATGGCACCTAACCTGAGAGGCTTGCACGAAATCGTAAAACTAAAAAAGAACTTTCAGATCACAACAAATTCCATAATAGCAAAATGAACTAACGCACCTATTAATATAATAAATAATAAATATTACAATTATATTAAATGACAATTATATTAAAATGTAAGTAGCTAAAGCACTTGTTATGGAAAATCAGAAGAAACGATGGTACCACAAAGTAGCCAGACCCCTAGAAAACTAATGAACCTTTTCTACATCGACTCGGCCAGGAATTTAATCCGGGACCATAGAGTGGTGTACGCATGAAAACCGTTGTACACACAATAAATAAGATCATATAATTATATTTTAAATCTTATAATTATATTCTTTTAGTGGAACATCTGTTATCACTGTTATCAGCTTACACGGGAGCAATGATATGTCAAAGCGAAGATATGACACACGCAAGTTTCGTGAAACATTTTTATCCATGGGTCTTCAACTATTTACCTTATTCATTTGGCTTGGGAATATTAACGCAGGTAATTCTATTGATGTTTTACTAACTTGATTCTTTTCATTTATCAAAATCAGTTATTTTTACGTCAAACGTTGTGTGAGGATTTGATTATATTAGTAAAAAAATAATAAAAAAAATATCTGTTTAAATGTGGTATATAGAATCCTAGTAGTCGTCCGCAGCTTCTCTCGCATTTTACGGTGTTGGTTTACATGTGTTAAAAAAAGCCTACGTCATTTCTTGGAGTTCAAGTTTGCTTCTTACCTGGTTTAATCACATTCAGTTCTGCGGTTTGGTCCTGAAAGACCTATAGGCAGACTGACAGAGCTATTTTCACATTTATATTATTTCACATTATATAAATTTAATATAGATTTTACAGTACGCCAGAAGACTATAACAATACTAGAGTAGGGCTTATACTGTAGAACTCAGCTGTAATCATCAGTATAATATAGTGAATAAAAAATTATATAATTTATAGTGGGAGTGCCACACTGTATGCCTTTCGGGCCGGCACTCCTGGGGAAGTGCCATTTTCTCAATTAAAATCGGTGTAAAGTGCTGGCTAAGCCACTACGTATAGTCCAGTATGAGAGTTCCGGAGGCCCAATCCCCCTCCCGCCCAAAAAACTTGAAGGTTGTGCAGAAATTCTGCTGCTTCTGTTACTGTTTCCAAGTGAACTGAATACTAAAATCATTAACCGAAGTGTGTTTTTTTTTATAAACATTAATTATATATGGAGGGTATACAAAATTTTGATTTGATTTAGTGATACGCAATTTTGACGCTTGTATCTATTACCTAAGTGATATTATTGTTATAGTTAATGTCGGATATCACGTTTCAGCACGTTGCGATGATCATATTATGTTAGTAATCATCATAACCATGACATAGTATTTATTCTTATACATCTTGTTGCAGTTTCTGCACTTTCAATCGACGTTTATATGGAACTTCTCCGATTTATTCGTGATATGCATAAGCTACTATTTAACATCAAGACTCAACTATGTCAATAAACAATTACTCAACGCCCAAGGAAAGGTGAAATTATTTATATTATATTTGTTAAGCTAATAAAGCGTAACGTCTTTCCGTCCAGAAATCTGTCAGAATAGTTTCGGGGGAACGGAAGTGTGTAACGAGAAGCAGAGAAGCGCGATATTTGAATTGACCAATGAGCTGGCTCGATTATGTAGCCTTCATTGTCAGATGGTATTAATTCATTTTCCAAAAGGATATTGATGTTTTCGATATTTTTTACACAGGATATTAAACTCTACCTGTGCCCGCAACCTTGTACGCGTTCAAATTTAACAAAAAAGAAATATTATTGTACTCCAAGTTACTCCTTATTATATCAGGTATCTGTCAGAGAAAGTCCCTTCAAAATCGATCCAGCCGTTGCAGAGATTAACCGGAACAAACAGACAGACCGACAAAAATTGTAAAAAAATGTCATTTTGGCATATGCATCGTGTATACATACATGTACAATTATACATTGAGTAAAAAAGGACTATTATAAATGGATGCTGATAAATCGACCCACAAAAGTCAAATTCAAGGGATTTGATATATTTTTTATTTAATATTCTAAAAAAGTCTTTAAAGTCATCTAAAACATAAAAGTATCTAACAATTGATTTATATATATATATATATATATATATAGTGAATCACGTATACAATATTTGCATCAATAATTCTTAGTTTGAAATTGAAAATAGGGACATTTGTCGTCCATCATACGTAATGCAAAATCCGATTACATGACTGCAGGTATTATAATACCTTCTCAAAGTGAAAGGTAAAAGGTAAGTATATCCAAAAATGTGCGTATTTAAATTTCTACTATAAATTATTTCCGTTAAATTCCAGGGAACAGAATACTCGCACCTCATTGGTTGATGCATGTATCTAGAGATGACCAATACGAATCTGACACGTAAGGCAATCTTAGGAAATTATTTAGTCGAATGACGTCACACGTATTGAGCGCTCGGGGGAAATTTCGTTTGGGAACTCGTTTCGTGGAATCGACTGTACTCGTATTACCTCCATATTCAATACGCTCAACGCGTATTCACCTGATATCGGTTTAAATTCTCGGAACCAGTGCGATACCGGCTTTATTATTATTTTATATACTGACTAACTTAATAACAGTGTAAATATTTAGTAAGTGTAAGTTGTTTTAGGTAAAGTTATGCAATATTTAAGATAATTGCGGATTCAAATCCAGGCAAGCATTCTCGGCGGTGATCTCGATATGTGATATGTCTAATTTTGACGAAATTCTGCCACATGTATATCCGGCAATCTACATTGGAGCAGCGTGGTGGAATACGCTTCGAGCCTTCTCTTCAAATGGAGAAGAGGCCTTAGTCCATCAGTGGGAAATTTATGGCTGTTAGTGTTATAAAAATCAAATGAACTAATTGATTAGTTAGAAATAAAAATAATAGAAAAATATATATAAATAAAAATATTATATTCACTATTAGAAATAAAAATATAATAAAATAAAATAGATCTCTCATTTAAAAAAAAATACTTGTTTCAGTATTTACCAGAGGTTTTCTGGAGGACAGTTCGCGAAGAATACTGTCGTGCAGCTCAGCTCGTGAGAAGAGTCGATGACGTCATCAACGGAGTCATTTTTATTTCGTTCGCTAATAACCTCTTCTTTATCTGTCTTCAGCTTTTTAACTCTTTAGAGTAAGTTTCTTGCAATTTCTTTTACATTATGAATATTGCATTTAGCGGTATCTTGTTTCTATTATCGTATGGTAGGTATGATATATTTAAATTAAAATAAAATATATAGAGCTGAGATGGCCCAGTGGTTAGAACGCATCTTAACCGATGATTGCGGGTTCAAACCCAGGCAAGCACCACTATATATTTGTCTTTATAATTCATCTCATGCTCGGCGTTGAATGAAAACATCGTGAGGAAACCTGCATGTGTCTATTTTCATCGAAATTCTGCTACATGTGCTTTCCACAAACCCGCATTGGAAGAGCGTGTTCAATGGAAGAGGAGGCCTTATCTCAGCAGTGGGAAATACAGGCTGTTACTTTATATTACTTTTTCTTTATAATAATATGAAAATTAGTTGACACCCGTTTTTCAAAAGGGAATTAGAAAGATCGATTAAATCACGTGGTCGTGTATGTAGTTTGACTAATGTGTGCAACAATATTCTATTAACAGTACCTACTAATGCATCACTAGTCTACTGCAAAAATCATTAAGTTCTTAAATATATAAATATGAAACAATTAAAAATATATGTATAAATCTTGACTACGAGCAATGTTGGAAAGAATGCTAGCAACATTACCCCATGAATCACAATTCCGATCCTCCGGCCAAAAAACCAACCAGTACTCTTGTCATCAATTTAGGCAATAAGTCAGGGTGTTATACCTTTAATGAAGCCTTTTACACTACTACTCGAAAGTCCAAGGTCCAAGTGTTTCAACGGCAAATGGGTATTATCGGATACCCTATCCATCTTCAGGCTACTTCACTGATAATTATGATATTTACTTACTTTCTTATAGAGATGGCATCAAAGGTAACGGAGAGTGCAGCAGTCGTGGTAAAGGGTGAGTGAAAAGTTATTTTTATGATCATAAGCGACGGCAGTTTAACTTCTGCTTCTTAAAAATTTGCGACTTGAGTTGACCCTGAAGTTTCTCGACAAATACTTGACTTGTAATAATTAGTAGGTACGAGTTTGTTTAATTGAATAAAATATTCTTGGTGGTAGGGCTTTGTGCAAACCCGTCTGGGAAGGGTCCACCCACTCATCAGTTATTCTACCACCAAAGAACAGTACTCAGTATTGTTGTGTTCCGGTTTGGGTGAGTGAGCCAGTGTAACTACAGACACAAGGGACATAATATCATAGTTCCCACGGTTAGTGGCGCATTGACGATTTAAGGAATAGGTAATATTTCTTACAGCGTCATTGTCTATGGGTAATGGCGACCACGTACCATCAGGTGGCCCATATGCTCGTCCGCCAAGCTATACCTGTTGATTCTGAGTTCCTGCTTGAGGTTATTTGAAATTTCTGCTCTGGACTCCTATTGGTTTATCTGAATACACCAACCTTAGAATCTACATTTTAACTATAAAATATATTTTCAATTTCAAGCACAATCATTGATAAATATTTTAGACTATATGTATAACTTTATGCTTACTTCCCCTTAGGTACTGGAGAAGCTGTAATATTTGATGCAGATGAAACCGCTCAGAGCTAATAATACTACAATATACTATTTATTCTAGGAAGCCCAGCATCCTTGGAGGTTACGAGGCAGCTTCGTATTTCTTCTTCTCTCTCGTCTTTCTTATTGCCCGATCTGTCACTGTGTCACTCATCGCATCTCAAGTCAACTCAGCTTCCAATGTACCAGCGACTGTCCTCTATGACGTGCCCTCGCCAGTATATTGTGTCGAGGTGACCATTGTTTTACTTATATTTATGTTTAACGTGACCGGACGGAAAGTTGGTTGAAGAAAGGATTTATGCTACTACTAATTTTGCTATTATATTTACAAAGGCACCCTATCATATTATATAATAGACTATTTGGCAATGCGAAAAATAAAGTGTCAATTATTATAGTCAGTATATATTATGAGTTTAAAGTTTTTTATTTATTAACGAAAGTTAAAAATAATACGTAATTTTATCAAAAATCCAATAATAAAAATGCTATTTTTTAAAGAAAACGGCCGGGCTTATGATGAAGTCACTTGCTTGCTTAACCTTGTTTGCCTACTATATGTACCACAGATTAAAATACAGGCAGGTGACGTCATCGACCCCATTGCAGTGCCATATTGTCCATGTACCGTTTTCGCGCGCTATTTAAATGTGGATAGTTTAAAATGATATTTTTCAGCAAATATGTAATAGAAATTTAAAAAAAAAACACCATTTACTGGGTTCCTTAACCTCTACTAAATAATATACTTAAAATTGATTTTAAAAGCCAGTCAAATAGCCTTTTCTTACGATTGCATAGTATGTTATCCAATATGACTCCTGCAAAAATGTGTTTTATCTTCGGTATAGAATTACATGACAATGTGTTGTATCACCATCTATCATCCAGTAGTAAAAAATCTGCATGAAATTGATCATCATCTTTATTAAAATCATTAAGACGATGATAATGTCAAATTACGAAATACAATTTGAAAATGGAACGAAAATATTTCTGTCACAATAACTGAGTGTAACACTTCGGAAAGCAGATTATGTATTATTTTATTCGTTATGTAATAAATTTTTGTATCGATTGAAATTAAAAAGTCGCGAAAAAAGATATGTGATTTAAGTTCTACGGCATATAAACAGCTATAACCCCAGTCGAGCGAAATTGGTATATTTTAAATTTAGAATTATTTTTTTCTTTTAATTTTACTAATATAGTCACGATTACCACTAGTTCATTGCATGTATATTAAGTTGCAGATAAAAAAAAGTTTATTTAATATTTTTTGTATTCTTGAATGGTCTGGTCTATATGTGAAGGAAGCTTTGTAGATCATCACCATCACCATCATCACTAGTATTCTTGATAATATCCTCAATTTCGTTTCAGGTTCAAAGGTTTTTGGATCAAGTGAACGGAGATAACATCGCTTTGAGCGGTTTACAATTCTTCAGCGTAACACGTGGATTATTACTAACAGTAAGTCAGGAGTACTTAAAGCTGAAAAGATAAAAAATTAAGATATATGGCGACATAACTATTTTATAATTATTTATACTAAATATAAAATTCATTCAATTATCGATAACTTGAATGAATTTGATATTTAGATTATTATTAATGTTCCATGAAGTGCAATGGAGTGTCTGGTTGTAATATTAAAATTAGAGATGAAACGGATATCCGGTAAATATCACCTGATAATTAGCGGATATCCGTATACCTATCCGGCCTATCCAGCCGCTAAAATACTATCCGGCCGAACACCGGACAGCTACTTACTAATATTAGTCTATAGGTGACTAGATCCGGAAATCTTGTGTTGAAACTGTCGGTGTCTAAAGAATATGACAACTTCTCTGTTACCAGTGCGTTGGTGACGAAATCTTCGTCTATAAAACTTCGGATATGCACGTAACTTTTAACGAAATATTATCGTAATTCCATTTAGCTTTGCTTAGTAAAGACCGACTCTTAATTACCATGAAAAAAATAGTTGTCATGTTAAAAATGGAATACGTTCTTTTCAACCGACTTCAAAAACGAGGAGGTTATCAATTCGTCTGTATTTTTTTTTTTATGTTTGTTACCTCATAACTTTTTACTGGGTGGACTGATTTTGATAATTTTTTTTTTGTTTGAAAGGTAGTGCTTCCCGTGGGGTCCCTTTTTTTTCTTTTTTTTCCGATGATGGTATCCGTATCAAAACGACATAAGTCTTAAATTTGCATTATGTATATGCGCGACAAATAGGTGAATAACTGAAAATCACGTAAACCAATTTTGATATTTTTTTTTTATTATAAAATACATACTTCAAGGGTAATTTGGTGAAAGTTTGGTAAGGTTTTGAGCACAGGATCCATGACAAAGTAGCGGAACGGAAGGGAACGGAACAATTCTGAGAAGCACGTTAGCGATATTCAGTCGAATCTTTTATTTATAGGTTATTTGGATATTTGAGTCACCTTCCGTAATGTGGTTATGTTTATGTAATTATCATTGTCGAATATTATAATCAACTAGCTACCCACCCCGGCTTCGCACGGGTGCAATACTGATACTAAATATACTACATGATTTGTTTATTTACGACATCACATCGCAAACTTCTAAAATTATCAGTGTTTCTTTACTATATTGTTCATGTATTATATACGCAAACCTTCCTCTTGAATCACACTATCTTTTAAATAAATCGCATCAAAATCCGTTGCGTAGATTTAAAGATATAGGGACAGAGAAAGCATTAATAATGTAGTTATAATTATTGTTATATTTGGAGTTGGTGTCAGCCAATAAAACCCTACAGTATATATATCAAAAACAATACGAGAATACTTTAACAAATATGTTTTTTACGAATTACCTTTTACACAATAATATACTGGACCAATCAAGGGGCTCGTATCGCTTCTTTCCTTTGATTAATGGGGCAAGGGCACCGTAGCTGACACCGGCTCTAAATATACCAATAACTATAACTACGTTATATAATCGTAAATCGACTTTTAAGTACTCTAATATTTTTCATTTCATTTTACTTAGGAGGACTCTAAAAAATATGTTGAATACGCAATTATTTTTATTACTTTTTCGTGCATATTCATTTGTTTTAAAATAGTGTTTTGTTTGAAGTCGGTTTTTCTTTTTGTTAATTTTTTTATTTATTAAATTACTAGTCTTACTCTTAATTACAATGAAAAAATTATATACTTATAATTTTAAAAATGGAATATGTTCTTTTTAAATTACTAGTCTTACTCTTAATAAGGATAAAAAAGAAAATTATAATCATTTTAAAAATAGAATACGTTCTTTTTAAATGACTAGTTTAACTCTTAATTACAATGAAAAAATTAAATACTTATCATTTTAAAAATGGAATACATTCTTTTTAAATTACGTCATATTTCTTTTTTTTATTTAACTGGTAGAAGATTGCTTTGTACGCTGACGGCAGTAGTTTTAATTAGAAACTTAGAATGTTTAATTTCAATTTGAAGGCAACCAAATTAAAAGTAATTGGTGATTCACTTCCGCATATTGATATAGCGAGTGAATCTAATTTTATTTCACACAACTTATTAGTTATGCTGTAGGTATATAGGTATTTACATTTAGCGATCATATAGATTATGCAAATAAAAGAATATCATTGAAGAAAAATATTTCTTTAGTTTTTCACTTTATAAATCGCTTACTGAAAAAGCATAATTTTTACAACAAAATACCTTAAATATGCACATTTCGCATATGAGGCATCGTGAAGGCTATATCGTTAACTAAATTAGGAATATGTAAGATTTTAAATTATAATTTTAGGAATATATAAAATTTTATTATTACACTTAATTACGGGATATTTACCGTTTTTTTATTATTATCTTCGTGAACAAGACATTCGTAGATAATATCGAAATATCGAGCACCAACGAATAAAAATAAAAAAAACATGGTAAATATCCCGTAATTAATAACTGTTATAATTAGGAATATAATTTTTATATGCAATAGTTTTAATTAAAATTTATTCTTTTTGTAGGTGGCTGGTACCATCGTGACGTATGAACTAGTGATGTTCCAGTTCAATTCGCAGCCTCAATCATCGAAAATATCACCTACACATCCAACTCTATCACTTTATAATAATACACTTATACCCATTTTTTAATCTATCAAAATGTTTAATCATCTAAAAATAAAAATGAAATAAATGTTATAGAATTTTTAGTACGAGAGGCATTACTTAATTTTTTTATTTTATTTTCCACCTCAATTTTAGTATTAATTAAATCGAAAATCAATTCAATCTAAATAAAGAATATGTGTTTAAAACATAAAAGGTGGTTTGATATTCCATTGAATTTACACAATAAACTTATACTGATATATTAAAACAAAGATCAATTACAATAGTAATAACTTTTTGACCTGTTCTCAATACGAAGCGAATACAAAATATTTATGTATATAACACAAAATACACACACAGAGACAACTCACATGCTATTCTACATGTGCATATTAATTTCGTATTTATATTATTATTTATTTTGTATACGAAAGGGACCGAACACAAAATGAAAAACGAAACATACATTTTATTCACATAACTAAATTGAAGTTTGCTTGAAATTATTAACTCAAAACTTTGTATGAGTTGTCTTAACTCGGAACAGCAGTTCCGAAACTTGTTTTAAATGGAGTTAGTACAATACGATTGGGTAATGTTTCATAGTCAGTTTAATGTGTTAAGGACTTGGTTGGATCTTAATGATCTTTACTGAACACCAAATTGAAAAAAAGATTATATTGGATTATACAGGAGTATACTCAACGTAATTGCGGTTTGGAAGTACACTAATGATGATGATGTAATACTGATTGGCCATCCTATGGGAGTGCTAACACAAAAAAAGAACTACTGAGTTTCTTGCCGGTTCTTCTCGGTAGTCTAACCGAACCAGTGGTAGTTTCACTTGATATAGTTGTTAAATGCCGATTCAAAGGTGCTTGTAAAAGCCTACTTGAATTAAGTATATTTTGAGTAAGGCTCTCTGTGATGGAACGGAATATCCAATAAGTTCAGGAATATGACCAAAGGCTTTCCATGCTATTCGAAGCTCAGGAGTGTAAGCAATTATAACTTCCGGTCTCCAGGCTCAAAACAAGACCTGGAGATCTGTAGCCTATACAGCAAATAAACCAACGAGGCGGTTCATTTGATCAATGCCTTAAGTATTGATTAAATAATAATAATTTACAGCCATATTTCTATATAGACTTTACTGGTATTAAAAAACAAAAATATTAATTATGAAAATGAAAAAATTTCCTCAGATAATACGCGAGCTTACGAGAAAATTTGACTTAATATCAGATAATCAGGTTTACGATTACGATGGTGCTATGAACACGATAACTTATCCCTTATTTATAGAGAATATTGAAACAATATGTTCCGATCTTGATAAACTTAATACAGTAATAAAGTTTCTCTATCAGATAAATTGGGTATCTTTTACGCCACTATCAAAGGATATATATACGTACGAATATATCTGAATGTACAATAGCGTTTCAATTTAGAGACATATAGATATAGAACCCAAAGAAGTAATTGATTTAGGTACAAAAGCTACTTATTCTCAATGAAATAATGCGAGGAGAATAAATCATCAACTGTATATTGCAATGATTCCACCACGCTGTTCCAATGCGGGTTGGTGGAATACACATGTGGCAGAATTTCTATGAAATTTGACACATGCAGGTTTCCTCACGATGTTTTCCTTCACCACTGAGCACGAGATGAATTATAAAGACAAATTAAGCACATGAATCAGCGGTGCTTGCCTGGGTTTGAACCCAAAATCATGGATGATGAAAATGATGCTCGCTGAAATACCACCAAAGTTAGGCAATTTGACCATTTGTTTTGAAACAATCTCAGGTGATGCAGTTAGGTATATCAGGTTATTGGACAATATGGGTATTTTTTAATTTAAATTACACAGGCTAGCTCTTTTGTATGACAATGTATAAGTTTTTATAACAGGAACCCTTAAGGAAGTCAAAAAATATTCAATAGTCAAAATTAAAAGAATCGTTAAAGTTTTTTGCTGAAACAAACAACAACAATAACGACAGCCTGTAAATTCCCACTGCTGGGCTAAAGGCCTCCTCTCCCTTTGAGGAGAAGGTTTTTGGAACATATTCCACCAAGCTGTTCCAATGCGGGTTGGTGGAATACACATGTGGCAGAATTTCTATGAAATTTGACACATGCAGGTTTCCTCACGATGTTTTCCTTCACCGCTGAGCACGAGATGAATTATAAAGACAAATTAAGCACATGAATCAGCGGTGCTTGCCTGGGTTTGAACCCGCAATCATCGGTTAAGATGCACGCGTTCTAACCACTGGGCCACCTCGACTCTTTTTGCTAAAGGATACTACAAAACTATTGACTTAGCTGGTTTATCATGTTGGGTGGGAGATGGTTTAATTTATTTATTCATTATTGTTTGAAAAAATAGTGGTAATCGGGAATTAGATATAAAAAAACGCTTATTTTCTGTCGCCAATGTAACGCGTCTATAATACATAAAGACTTTTGACTGGAAACTGTTTTACATGACGCAAAAGATATCTCCTCCTACATCCTCCTGGTTGAAAAGCGCCGTTTCATCATACGACTAGTTTATTGAATGGTTAATTCAAATAATTGGTACATACTAATTAAATTAGTTGCTGGCGATATGCGTAGGTGTGGCCAGTCACCAATAAGGTTATAGGTAGGTATTTTTTGCTAGAGCAAATTCCACACTTTAAAATTATTCAAAGACAAATTTTTTGTAGCGTTTTAATGAAATATAAAACAACGAAGAAGACTGTTTCTCGAAAAGGAAAATTTCAATTTCCGAACAGTTCTAGGATACTTTAACGAATTCAAAGTCAAGAACTTTCAATTCATCGACATCAAAGTTGACTCGGAACTATTTCTCGTTGATTTTTTTTTATATAAAACGCTGGAATACAGAAGACCGTTGCAAATTTAATATGTATAAATATGCTTTATGTTCGATTCCTTTGAGTCAACTTCTGTCTGCCGACTTTCTCTTGCAAAAGAAGTTTGCTTTTTTGTTTTGCATAAATGAATACTCATTCAGTGTTCTCCCACTGACGTATCATAGCTTCTCTTTTTGTGCCAGATATTGAGTACAATCAAGTGATTTCATTAAAAACTTTTTGGTATACTTACTTGTTGGTAGGGTTTAGTGCAAACTCGTCTGGTTAGGTACGACCCACTCATCAGTTGTTCTACCGCCAAATAACAGTACTCAGTATTGTTGTGTTCCGGTTTGAAGGGTGAGTGAGCCAGTGTAAACATGCACAAAGGACATGACATCTTAGTTCCCAAAGTTGGTGGCACATTGACGATGTAGGGAATTATAATATTTCTTACAGCGCGGCTTCATTGTCTATGGGTGATAATGACCACTTACCATTAGGTGGCCCATATGCTCGTCCGCCAAACTATATCATTAAAAAAAATGCGACAAATAATATAAGAAAAAATCTGATCGGCATATCTTTGCTACAAATTTAAATTATATAATATGTAGCAGCAATTATATTAAGTACCGTTAAAATATTTGATATTACAAATGTCCAAAAATTAAGGTTATTTCTGTAAAATGTTGACGAATCATCATCACCAGTATTATTAATTGCTATAATTGCATCTGTTAGGGTTGGCAAAATGATTAGATGAAGCGATCGCTCGTTTATGAAATTACGGAAGTCGGTTAGGCGAATCGCATGAATGTTGGACCCATCAAAATTTCGATGGAAGGGAAAAGGCCAAAACAGCCGTTTACTGCCGAGTTTATACTTATTTACGAGTCTTAATTTGGTACCTCAAGTAATAAATACCTTCAATAGTATATAATATATATATATAAAGTGGTAATTTCTTCGAAATTCTGCCACATGTGCATTCCACCAACCCGCATGGGAACAGCGTAGTGGAATATGTTCCAAACCATCTCCTTAATGTAAGCGGAGGACTTATCCCAGCAGTGGGAAATTTACAGGCTGTTAGGCTGTTGCTTTTCTTTTTTACTTTTATAAAATATATATTTCTGTTTAAAATTGAAAAGTAACTCTGTCTGTCTATCGCTTTTTCACTACAAAACCTAAAAACCGAATTTTATGATATTTGGTATAATGCAAATTTTAACTCCAAGAAAGGACATAGGCTATTTGTTACCTAATACATGACAACCAACACCCTAAAACGCAAACAAAAGCGGGGTTGACAACTAGTTTCGTACATTATGTTTAAGGTATGAATCACTTTACATAGTTCGCTATGAAACTCATCGCATCAACATCGCACAACCACTTTGTGGAACCAGCTTTCGCCGGCGGTTTTTCCGAACCGATACGACATGGGAACCTTTAAGAAAAGAGCCTACTCCTTTTTGAAAGGCCGGCAACGCACCTGCAAGTCCCCTGGTGTTGCAGGTGTCCATGGGCGGTGGTAGTCACTTTCCATCAGGTGAGCCTCCTGCTCGTTTGCCTCCTATGCCATAAAAAAAAAAAAAAAAAAAAAACTTTACAGCATTTTGTTTCCTTTTAATATGGTAACACTTTATACCAAAATAAATTTTGTTCAGGCATAATTCAAATCATAAGCAAAGTATGATATAAATTATTTAAAAATTGTATCTTTAATCAACAACTAGCTCATTTCACAGAGGTTTCGTACTTTTCCACGTTTTCCCATTTCACCAACCCCTATAGAGAAGCAACGGTCATGCGTTGCACTGTCATGTTATAGAATTTCGTGAATTTAATGACACAATATCTCAATAACACGAATTTTGTAGATTTTTATTGATCTATAATTGTGGATCGATTTCGATCGGGTTTACCGTAGATTATTATCATGTTTCCTGGTATTCATAGACATAGAATGACAAAAATTAAAAAAAAATTAATAAATATAAAAAAAAAGATGTAATAAATTCTTTGTTTTAGTAGCGATTATTTCGAATGTTGGACATTTATAACCCCTTTTAAAGTATCGTGTATTTAGAAAAATACTATATTATTTAGGATATCTTTCCATAGTGCTTATGATACTAAGGGGAATTTTATTCATTCCAGGTTTTACTATCGTGTTATGAATAATGTATAGTTTTCTTAATTTAAATATTTATAGTTCTCGTATTTGTTCGAAACTGTAACGTTGTTTTCGACTTAGATTTATATTCAACTAGCGACCCGCCTCGGCTTCGCACGGGTGCAATACTGATACTAAATATAAAACAGAATTTGTTCATTTACGACATCACATTACAATTCGGAAATAATCAGTGTTCCTTTACTAAATTGTCCATGTATTGTACAATAACAGTCCTCTCGAATCACTCTATCTTTTAAAAAAACGCATCAAAATCCGTTCCGTAGTTTTAAAGAATAAAGCATACATAGGGATATAGAGACAGAGAAAGCGACTTTGTTTTATACTGTGTAGTGATTTAATTTTTGAAAAATAAAACTGTACTTACTACGTATAGTACGACACAACTTAGATGTCGCATCGGCAAAATTCGTAAAACCGATCACATCCGACTTGAGTACGCTATCCCAAATTATCAATATTTATTTCTCATGCGAATATGATCTTTGCACAAACGTAATAGCTTGTAATATCATATGACCTAATATATTCGTCAATTTGACGCGTCGAATTACATGCACTTGCTTTCTCTGACGCGTGAAACTATAGCGACAAATAGCGTCGAATGGCGCGATAGGGAGCTGTTTCTATTGGTTGTTTAAATCGGCAGTAATCGGTTTTATTTTCAATCCGTTGCATTTTCCGATGCTACATCTAATTTGTGTCGTACTATACTTTAATGTAGTCGTTATTTTGTGTTCTTTTAAACCTTTTGTAGGCATGTATCAACATTTTGGATAGATAAAATTGAATAAACTCCAAACTTTCTTCTCAAATGGCCATTTCCCAGACATGATACTTTAACACACTGTTACCATTTTGCTTACAGGTATAAGCTATGGAAATCATCTAATCAGTCATTCTCACATAGTATTTTAACATGGCTATGATAACAAATAAAACGTCATTAGATATACAAATAAAAAAAATGATTATTCACGAATTACTGTTTTTACTAAGTGCACATGTATGTACGGTAAATATACTAAAATAACATTTTTTTATACTGGTGCCTCTGTCTATCCTTTTTTTTTCGCTGGAAAAACGCTTTACGTGCTTCCCCCACGTGACCGTAAGTGGGGGATCTCCCCGGAAAAACCAGCGGTACCTTCTCCGTCTTTCGGCGGGCGCCGTGGGATCGCTTACGTATGCTACCGTCACTGTAGCCCGCGGTCGGCCCGCCTATGCGAGCCTCCAATACCTAGGTGGTATTCCCGGGGAGTGCCTGTCTATCCTGACTGAAGCAATTTTGACGAATTTCACTAGTACGAAGCTGATGTCATAAGTAACTTAGGCAACCATTTTATGTTAAATTCGAACACGCACGTAGTCGCGAGCACAGCTGATAATTAATATATTCATACCATAAGGATATTAATTAACAATTTAGCAAATTCGGAGTTGATATATTGTAATCACGTAGCGTCATTAAACGTACAAGGTAAGTAATCTGAATTCGTATGAATTAGACACGAATTATTATTATTACGAACTCAGGCTTCACACTTCGTCTGAATAATTTAATTTTATAGAAATCCAACTTGAGATGATATATATTTTACTTACTTAAATTTATATTTCGACTAGCGGTCCGCCCCGGCTTCGCACAGGTGCACACATTTTTTTTTAATTTTATCCATTTATTTATAGTACATTTTTCCGAAATTTTTAGCAATTATCGTTCTATTTCAACTTATTTCCACAAAAACCTTGATGTATTATATACCTAAACGTTACTTATGAATCCCTCTCTCTATAGATGAAAACCGCATGTAAATCCGTTCAGTAATTTTGGAGTTTATCGCGAACATATGTTTTATGATATGTAGTGATGCATTCGAATATTGTCTAACTACCGAATTTCTGTTGTGATCTTTTGAGATAAATTAGAGCAAATTAATGCAAACTAGTTAACTTTGCAAAATTTTATAATACCTTGGGATGGCAATCTGACCGATATTAGTTAAATCAATGTGATTAACGTTTTAGGTATATAGGTAATTTTAGGTATTAAAATATGAGGTAGTTACCAGATCATTGAGTAAGTAAAGTTAGTAAAGTAACACCCCGTAAATTTTCCACTGCTGCGCTAAGTCCTCCTCTTCCATTAAGGAGAGGGTTTGGAACATATTCCACCACGCTGTTCCAATGCGGGTTGGTGGAATGCACGTGTAGCAGAATTTCGATGAAATTAGACACATGCATGAATTACGAACACAATTCAGTCCATATGTATAGTGGTGCTTGCTTGGGTTTGAACCCGAAATCATTGGTTAAGATGCACGCGTTCTAACCACTGGGCCATGAGATCATTGAGGTAGTATGATATGTAGCGAAACGAATGATAAATCGTTTGACATCAATCCAGAATATTTACGTAATATTTTTTATCTTGTACGTAATAAATAGCTCTTGACCTTTAAAATTGCTGGTAACGTAGGATGACGTAATGTCTCTGCCGGAAATTATACTCCGTGGTAAATGATGCGGTTGAAGCGATATCCGTTATTGTAAACTTCAAAATAGAATTTTGAAGGTCATATCATACAAGCTGATATACCTTTGTTTGCGTACAAAGCCGGGGCTT
The DNA here is from genome assembly GCF_905220365.1 of Vanessa cardui. Lineage (NCBI taxonomy): Eukaryota > Metazoa > Arthropoda > Insecta > Lepidoptera > Nymphalidae > Vanessa > Vanessa cardui. The sequence goes on from NC_061124.1 coordinate 12,209,467, forward strand.
AAAAGAAGCGCACGTGACTTGTTTCTCTATGGAAGAGTATAAAAACTCAAATATTTTTTATGGAATAGGTTGGCGGCGACCATATGGGCCACCTGATGGTAAGTGGTTACCATCACTCGTAGATAATTGCGCTGTTAGAAATATTAACCTTTCCTTACATCGTAATTGTGCCACCAACCTTGGGAACTAAGATGCTATGTCCCTTGTGCCTGTAGATACACTGGCTCACTCAACCTTCAAACCGGAACACGACAATACTGCGTACTGTTGTTTAGCGGTAGAATATCTGATTAGTGGGAGGTACCTACCCTACATTGAAACTCTTCGTCAGTCCAGTTCAAAGTTACTGAATTGTTTCCTCTAGAAATTCTCAACAGCAGGTAAGATCGGTAAGTTAGTCCTAACTCAGTAATTACCATAACACAAGTGCCTCAGCTACTTACATTGGGATCAGAGTAATGTATGTGATGTTGTCTCATATTTATTTATTTATTTATTTATTATTATTTATTAACTCAGGACTAATTAACAGGTCTCTTGTGTTTGCCTACTTGTGCATTAATATGGTCTGTGCGGTAAGTTTGTCTCCCTATACGTAATCGGGCCCGAAATCCAGTTGTAGAACAATTTCGTAGTCAATACATAAATATTATTTGACTGCCTTTAGTCATCGCTGTTTGATTTAGCTATAACTTCATCGACGTTGATTTAATTAAGTATTAATATTAATTTAATTACAATTATGATCTGAATACATATCACCGTAGAATTGTATATAGCGTTAGATTATAACCTATCAGATTATGTTATGTATGTCATCATTGCTGATTTATTTATTTATGGAATTTATTTATATAAGTTTATATCGATGTAATGACATCGTTATTTTCTGTTATGATTTTATTTTATTTTATTTACAGTACAGTAACAGCCTGTAAATTTCCCACTGCTAAGGCCTCATCATTCATCAAGGAGAAGGTTTGGAACATATTCCACCACGCTCTTCCAATGCGGTTTGGTGGTTATTTTATTTAATTATATAATTATAAACATTTATTTTATTTTATTTCGAATGTATTATGACCATAAAATTTTCGTATAAAATCTAAGAAACTACGATAGAACTTGGCAGAGAAATCTTCAAAACAACCATTTTATTTCTCTTAAGACATTTTAACGTAATTTAAAAAAGTTTTATTAAAAATATAAAACACCTGATCGTTGTTATAAAAGTAATTTAAAATAAATATTTTGTAAAGATAATTATTTGTCTTGGAAAATGTACTGCGAAATAAAAGCCCTACACTAATTAATAAGCAAAATGTTGGCTATTGAATACCTTTATTGTAAGAATTTTATATTTTTGAGTAAATATTTTAGTTGAATGAATAAAATATAGTACAATGATTTTTTATTTCTTCCTAAAATAATAATAAATGAAAAACTTAAGGATTAGATATTACCACCAAATTCATAAGTACCTTGTAACATAAAGCAATAAAAAAAGCGACCACCTATCACAGAGGCATCGATTTTTCTACTCGCGCTGCTTAGGACTTGGGTTCGCTTCGGACATAAAATTTCTGAGACAATATGCCGTTTTAGTAGGTTTTCGTTATTCAAATCAAATAAAATCAAAATAAACTTTATTCAAGTAGGCTAATACAAGCACTTTTGAATCGTTATTTTACAATGAAGTGATGCTACCACCAGTTCGGAAAATAGATTCTACCGAGAAGATCCGGCAAGAAACTCGATAGTTACTCTTTTTTAACATTAAAAAAATACAAAATCATATTAGTTTAATACAATTATTTACATCATATATCCTGCTTGGAAGTCAACAGGTATTTACTTCACCCTATTTTATCATTTATAAAATCTTGTATCGAATAATATAATACATATTTTATTTTTATGGCTTTTACTGCCAATGTATTTTTTACAAACGATTTGAATTTACGAAACGGCAAAGCTAAAAATGTCTGAAATAAAAATTAAAAATTAATCAAAAGTTATTAATTTTATTACAATTTGGTTTAAAAGAGTCATGTTCACTTTGGGTAATTAAGAATATATCAAGTATACGTGCTACGGAAGTCGAAATTGGAAACATACATAGATATCATAATGACATTAATGTCATGGAATACAGTCGAGTTGGGGCCAAAACCCTCAAGGTGCACGAATAGTTATTACATATACAATACTTATGACATAAACGTTTATACATTTGGTAATGAAAAAAGTTCAATTTAAGTCTGTAAGTATTTATTGTGAAAATAAATATACCCTTCCAAAGTATTGACAAATAATCAACGCTTCGCTTAATATAACGGGTTTTCCTTCCTGAAAATAAACTTGCTTAAGGTACAGTACACACTTAAGTGTATTCCCAATAATATTGCACACGTCACATTCATTTTATTATATTAATAGATATTTCAACTTTAACGGATTCTTCCATTGAAAAAGAGCATTAAAGCAAACTAAAACAAAAAACTTTCCAAAACCTAAAATGTAACATAAGTAAACGTATTATTTAAAAACCAAAGAATGAATGTTTTGTTTGTATGAGTTTAACGTATTCGAACTTAGTATCTGAGTACGTATAAATAAAATACTAATATGTCAAATGTCAAATTGACAAATACATTAGGTCATATGATATTACAAGTTATTACGCCTGTGTAAAGATCATATTCACACACGAAATAAATAGTGATAATTTGGGATAGCGAACTCAATTCGGATGTGATTGGTTTTACGAAGTTTGCTGATGCTACATCTATGATGTGTCTTACTATATGATAGTATTAAGCAAGATTTTTAAATCACATTACCGAGTAATAAAACATAAAATCGATTTTGCTTGGTTTATCGTCCTAGTGTGCGTGATCCCTTAAGACTGTCCAATAGCCTTAAGCCTAAACAGCAATTAGCCGTGACGTGACGTTTCGTTGATTACCCCTTGAGGGCTCATTCTACACGACAATTACTTTTACCGTATTGACTATACATATGTATATATATAAGCAATAAACTGTAACATTCATGCAGCATTATCAAACCCTTATCCTTATTTACATATATTAAACTTAAGTTGAAATATTTATTGGTCTCTTAAAAGTTACTTTTTAGAATTCAAAGATGGGAACAATTTCAATCATATCTACAGTTTCTTAAATTAATCATTTCAACTACTATCTTTTCAGATTTTAAATAAAAGTAGTTTTAGCCCGCTTCGTACATACGGTTTAAGGATGCTCGCTTCATACCAAATTTAATCAATTTTGGAACAGTGGTTTTCCGTTTAAAAATGAATATTCCAAATATCGAGACGTGTATTTATGCATACATGTTAATAACTTTTGCAATAAGCGTTCGAATTTTAAAGTTCGTTAAACTTCTAATATATTTTAATGTTGCTGTTAACGAAGTTGTATTTGAATAGGAGTGGATGGCAAAGTTATAATGTCTGGCGGAATTAAATTGTAAACTTGTTCGAACACCCAAATACAATGTGAATTCATTCGTTCATTAAACGGTCTTCATAAGAAATATTTCTTTTAAAAGGATTTAACGGAAGCCTCCGTATTATATTACAATTTTATATTATTTTGAATGTACTCACTAACTTGAAAAATGTCCTTGAAAAATTTAATTTGAATTTTGATTCTTTGATAAGAAATATATCCCACATACTTGTACGTCAACCTGTCTGAAACACGATTTTTTTCTATTTAATTAATAATATTTTTTTGCGTTTTAATGAAATTCACTGATAAAAAGTTGGCTCACGATACCTTTCAAAAATGACTAATCCTATCTTAAGGAATGAATAGGATAAAGTACACGCAATCTAAATCATCATCTGTTTTATCAACCGACTTCAAAAAGGAGGAGGTTATCAATTCGTCTGTATTTTTTTATGTTGGTTACCTCATAATAACTTTTAAGAAAGACCTACAGTATATCTATCAAACAACAATTCGAGAATATTTTGAGAAATATCTTTTTTACAATTTACCTTTTATACGATAATATACTAGGTAAATCAAGGGGCTCGTATCGCTTCTTTCTTTTGATTGTTGGGACGCGTGCCAGTTTCTGACACCGACTCCAAATATAGCAATAATTATGACTACATTATATAATCGTAAATCGACTTTTAAGTATTGTAATATCTTTCATTTCATTTTACTTAGGAGGACTCCAAAAATGTGTTGAAGACGCAAAAGATTTTTAAAGTTTTTCTTTTTGTTAAAATATTTACTAATAGCTATCTATATAGTTACGTGAAGAGTTTACGTCTAAATATAAGCATATATCGAAAGTTTTTCCATTAGCTCCTGGTAAATCACCCTTCAGTTACCACAAACGAATAATCCAATAATTCAATTGGTGCCAGTCCAATTAACTGCACAGCCGCGACATTCGAGCAATGATTGTCTTTATAATGCGTGATGATTGGGCTCGTAAATTTGGAATCGGATATTTTATCTGGCTCTGCTTTATTATTTCGATGAGATATATGAACAACAAAACTTCAGTGTGTTTAAGATATTTTAATCGAGGTTCCTTTAAAACAAAAAATATGTATCCGCCTGAGTTGTTTTACTTATTCTGTTGAAATAGTGTTAAGACTCGGATATTCAGATCTTTTTTTTGCTTCAGCTATTTATATTGATAACTTGAAATATAACGAAGGCGTTGAATATGGATTTCCTTATCTTATTAAAACCAAGCATTTCGTCAGACATTTTTAAGTTTACCGTTTCGTAAATTCAAATCGTTTATAAAAAATACATTGGTAAAAAAGGCATATTATTCGATACAAGATTTTGTAGATGATAAAAAAGCTTGGAATTAATACTTGTTGACTTCCAAGCTGGATACATTACATACATACAAAAAAAATATTTAACTAATATGATTGTATTTTTAAATGTTGAAAAAGAGTAACTACTGAGTTTCTTTCCGGTTCTTCTCGGTAGAATCTTTCCGATATATTGAATTGAATAAAGTTTATTTTGATTTTGTCTCATGACTACTGTTAAATCGACTGTAGCTAAAAAATTGATACTATTTTGTAACTATTACGGAATATAAAAGCGTACTTTAAAATCATAATCTCAGTTCTTTTTATCCCGTAGATCCCGTAGATATAAAAAGTCTGCTTTAATTTCATAATACATTTAGTTTTTGTACTATTATCATATTCAAATAGATAGACCTGATATTGCTTGCTGACCCTTTGGGTAAAAATGGTTGTCCTACTTTTTTTTTCGTTTTTCGTTTCAAACTGTACGAAAGCTAGGTCCGAAAAAGTATCATTGCTCAATAAAATAGTCCCTTTTTGTAGTCGTTTGCATCGAGACCTGTATTACATTGCTCGGGACTCGATGCTACATTTATTAAATAGCGTCGCTTTTCGATAAACGTGTATTATTAACTAGACTAGACCAATCTGTACTCTTAAGCCTCATTAATGCATGTATCAATCTGTATCGTGTCTTCTCTATCGCAAGTGACATTGGTGAAATAATCCGGGCCTTTTTCGCACCAAAAATATATACCTATGTGCAGGGTATATGTTTGCGTGGGAACAGACCTGTGTAAAGCCTATGTGATTTGAAAAGCTTAAGTGTGGCATTTATTTTTTTTATGACATAGGTGGAGTAAAGTGACTACCACCGCCCATGGACATCTGCAACACTAGGGGGCTTGCAGGTGCGTTGCCGGCCTTTAAGAAAGTAGTACGCTCTTTTCTTGAAGGTTCTCATGTCGTATCGGTTCGGAAAAACCGCCGCTGAAAGCTGGTTCCACAAAGTGGTTGTGCGAGGAAGAAAATGTCTAAGAAATCGCGCTGTTGTGGATTTTCGGAGATCAAGATGGTGCGGGTAAAACTTAGAATTACAGATTACGAATATGATATGATGAATATGAATTATGGATTATGCATATGGGGGTTAAAATTATTGCTAATAGTCACCCCTATCACCTCCTAACGGATGAACGTCGCAAGTTTTTGTCTTCGATCTAATGCATACTCTAGTTTACGGCGTTTCGCCAGTATCATCCGCAGATGATTGAAAATTACAGGGATCACTTCGTAAGGATATTAATAAGGATAGAATCCTGCGTGATGCACTGTAGAATATGCTGTGTGTACTGTGCTATGTTGTAGAGTTATAGTTTTTTAGGGAGGACTCTCTTATTAAAACTTTAATTAGGCTAAAAACTTAGCTATTGAACTGTTTCTGTTCCTAAATTTTATTTTAAATGTGTATTAAGTATGATGAAGTAGTTTAGTAAGTAAGTAAGTTTTTTTTTTCATTTGGTTTTATTTTAGTTAATTTTGTGAGAATTTTAAAGAGCTACCTTTAGTACGAATTCGTTCATGTTCGAATTCGAATGTCCACTAGCGTCTTTTCTGATGATTTCGTTTCGTTTCGTTTTATAATTTTTGGAAAGCTAAGAAAACGGTTATGTTCTAAAAATAATCTGCAGGCCAACTTTCATAAATATTTTATTAGTTTTTGAGGCATTTTTGAGGAAAAAAATCAAAGAAATATTGAAATAAATTCGTTTTCCGTCTCGCATTTTTAAATTTGGACCGATAATTATTATTTAAATATAGAAAAATATCCAATGTTTAATCGTTTTTATGAACCAAAAGAAAAAAATAGATTTTAATTGAATTTTTTTTTAAATAAATTTTTGAAGTTGCATTTTTGGTAAATTTTGAAAAAAACTAAAAAACATGTAAACTCAATAATGGTCCACTTTTGGATTATGCATATGGGGGTTAAAATTATTGCAAATAGTCACCCCTATCACCTCCTACCGGATATACGTCGGCGCCAGGCGTATGTTGTACTGTTTTGTCAAAAAAATATTTTGCTATTTTAAATAAGTTGTCGTTTTATGCATAATATTATGTTTAATTATCTACAAAGTATCAAATAATCGTGAATATTATGTAGTTATAATTTGAATTACTTTTAAAATTTAAATTAATTAAAGGGGAAATTATTAATGATATAATAATCTCCTCGAGATTCCCCTAATTCAGCATGGTTACATAGTGGAACGTAGAACAATGTTGTCATACTAATCGGGAGCCAGCATTCTTCACCTGGAGTACTGCTAATAGAGTTATGTAACTTTCGGTGTAACTATCTAAACAGAATGAACTATTAACACTGCTGTGTTATGGCCTCCTCTCCCTTTGAGAAGTTTGGAGCATATCTCACCACGCTGCTCCAATGGGGATTGATGGATACCAATGTGGCATAATTTCCTTGAAAATGTCGGTGTAACTATCTAACCAGAATGAACTATTAACACTGCTGTGTTATGGCCTCCTCTCCCTTTTGAGAAGTTTGGAGCATATCTCACCACGCTGCTCCAATGGGGGTTGATGGATACCAATGTGGCATAATTTCCTTGAAAATGCAGGTTTCTTCACGATGTCTTCCTTCACTGCCGAGTATGAGATGAACTTTAAACACAAATTCAAACGTCTAACCACTGGGCGAGCGGCTCTCATTATGAGGCAAATTTCATAAAAATCATTAAATTTAGACACCGCAAAGTTTATTAATTTTAAATAATCAAACATATAAAAACATTCAAAAATTTTATTATTTAAAAATTGTAAATAAAACACGGTCGTACAAAATTATATGTATTCATGTTAAATTGATTTTGAATTTTATTATTCCGCCAAGATTAACTTTTTATTTGTACACGTGGAAATATTGTGAATAAAACTAAAAGTAGATGTTACTTCGAGTTTATTAATTCTGTAAATAATATATCTTAAAATAAAATACAAATAATTTAATACAAATCGTAACATCTTGAAGTGGTGACGTGGTGCACTATAAAATTTGTTTAAAAAAAAATGTTCAATATTCACTAAACATGATTCTATCGCCATGTTTCACGGACGATTTTCATTTATTTTTATTACTTGTAAGTAACAGCCTTTACATTTCCTACTGCTGAGATAGGGCATCCTGTTCCGTTCCGGTTTGGAACATATTCCACCACGCTGTTCCAATGCGGGTTGGTGGAATGCACATGTGGCAGAATTTCGATGATTTTAGACACATGCAGGTTTCCTCACAATGTTTTCCTTCACCGCCGAGCACGAGATGAATTATAAACACAAATTAAGCACATAATATGTATAGTTATGCTTGCCTGGGTTTGAACCCGCAATAATCGGTTAAGATGCAAGCGTTCTAATCACTGGGCCATCACAGCTCATTACTTGTAAGTTAGGTATTTTATTTTTATCTTAACTATTTGTTGCATGGTTTATGTACAAAAGAAATACGTATTGTTCGAATCATGATCGCGCGTATTATTACAAAGAATGCTCGCCTTTCTCGATGAATCGTAATTTTCATTCTCTGGTAAAAATTAACCTGTTCTCTAGTCTAGTAACTACAATCAGAATCTGAATGAATCTGTGCTTATAAACTGACTGTGAATGCACAATTAAAACTCCATCCTTCATAAATTCATTCTGTCCATATCACAATTTTATTTTGGATCGACGCAGCATATCTTCTTCATCCATTCTTTCCTGTCTGAAGTCATATCCTGAGTAAAATATTTCCATATTGTCTTTTACACAATCTATACATCATTTATGTGGTCGCCCTTCTTCTATGTCCATCCACGTCCATGCTAAACCTTCTTCACAACCACTACTAACTAATTCGGAATTAAGTTTTACATTATAACCAAGTATCCGATACGAAAGGATCTTAATGAAATTTCGACGTTAACGATACATACTGGAAGGGGTATTTCCTTTGAATTTTACCATGGCGGTTAGGGCATTTAGTTTGTAACGAAGGTGAGATGTCAAATATGATATTTTTCCTGTATGTTTATTTATTTATTTAGGGACAACCAACAGAAGTTACAACATAAGTAATTGCATAAAAGATGTTCTTAGACTAAGAATTAATTGCACTTCCAATTACAGGTCATCACAGCATGCATGAATAATTGAGATACAAAAAAAAAAGTAAATATGATTAACTTACAAGAGACATCAAAATTATTAATTAAATATAAAATAATAATATGTACCTACTTCAATGTTAATTTCATAATAATTCAATTTAATAGTTGCATATCATACTTAATTGCATAAAGATTAATTTATTCTAATTTAATTTAATTTAATTTAATTTGAGGTATGTCAAGCAATAGTGGATAAATGTGTCTTTAATTTGTTTTTAAATGCCCCTAGGTTGTCGTGAAATAGATCTATGCCATTTATTTCTTTTGCTAAATTATTGTAAAGTATGCTCACTCTTGGTATTAGAGAATTTTTTCCAGCTCTAGTTTACTTTATGTTAGTAGTGCAGTCGTCATTGCTCTCTCGATCTTTGTTTCTACCCAACGACGATCCATGTGATATAGTTTGCAAAGATCTCAACGCAAATGACAATCATCCAGTATGCATGATGTTCAGCAGATACAAAAGGGGATACCAGTTCTTTGTAAACCTGTGTCACGCGAGACGAGTTATTTGCAGAGATAATTTGGGTGAGTTAAACATTGCATACTTTTTATAAATATGAATTAAAGTTACTGTATAAATCTTGACTGCATGACATGTTGAAAAAGAGTAACTACTGAGTTTCTTGCTTGTACTTCTCGGAGTTAGTCTACTTTCCGAACCGGTGGTAGCTTCGCTTAATATGATTCATAGCTACTTGAATAAAGTGTACTTTGATTTTGTATATATTTAAGGTTTTCATATGTTAATAATATAGTTTTTTTTTTAAATAATAAATAAATAAATATGAGACAACATCACATACATTACTCTGATCCCAATGTAAGTAGCTGAAGCACTTGTGTTATGGAAATCAGAAGTAACGACGGTACCACAAACACCCAGACCCAAGACAACATAGAAAACTAATGGTAATCTACATAGACTCGGCCGGGAATCGAACTCGGGACCTCAGAGTAGCGTACCCAGTAAAACCGGTGTACTCACCACTCGACCACAGAGGTCGTCAAAGTTTTATAAGCCGTAACACGAATAAGATTTTATTATTGCTTCTTATTTTAACAAGGTTATTTATATTTATTGGTACTAAGGTTTATTTACGTTCTTATTTTATAGAAGTATGAAGTCAAAGAATCATTCTCTCCTTAATCAAATGTCATTAGTGTCATATTTCTGGTCTACTCTATACTCTCTTTAATAATTTAAAAATATTGCCATTAGGGTAGAATATTGTACAGCACTAATTGCAAGTACTCATGATCGTTGAAATTTGTGTTCCATACGTAAACAAAAAATTATTAAGAAAAAGTTCTATAGAAAATAAATATATTTTTTTTTATTTTTTTATTAATCATTTCTAATAAATTGGTACATTTCATTGGTGTTTTTAATTAATATTTATTACTATTAACCCCCGACGCAAAAACGACGGGGTGTTATAAGTTTGACGTGTCTGTGTGTGTGTGTGTGTGTGTGTGTGTGTGTGTGTGTGTGTGTGTGTGTGTGTCTGTACCACTCTAGCCGCCGAACGGATGGACCGATTTTGATTTAGTTTTTTTTGTTTGACAGTAGAAAATGTCGAGTGTTTTTACGTAACTTTGATGAAAATTGTTCCAAGATGGCCGCCGCCACAAAATGACAGATTAGATATTTTTTTTAAACTCCATCAATATGGGTATCAAATGAAAGGGCTTGACTAGTAGAATACTATTAGATATGACAAATTTAAAATACAAGATGGCTGCTTCTACAAAATGGTGCTTTACATTTTTTTATTACAACTTGATCAATATGGGTATCAAATGAAAGGGCTTGACTAGTGAAATACTATTAGGTATGAAAAATTTAAAATCCAAGATGGCTGCCTCTACAAAATGGCGCTTTATGGATATATTGATATCATTTGATATCCATATCCATATCCATCCATTTAGACTTATAGCGAAACTATAAGCATAAGAGGGGTGTTATAAGTTTGACGTGTCTGTCTGTCTGTCTGTCTGTGTGTCTGTCTGTCTGTGGCATCATAGCTCCCGAAAGAATGAACCGATTTCAATTTAGTTTTTTTGTATTATAGGTGTTTTACGGGCGAGTGTTCTTAGACATGTTTGATGAAAATCGGTTTAGCCGTTTAAAAGTTATGGGGGGTTAAAGTGGGGAAGAAAAACCGAATGTCTGCAAATATGCTCAATTGGGGTGTCAAATGAAATGTTATGACTTGTACATCACAAAAAACATTAATTAATAATTAAATAAAATTATTAGATAAAAAAAATAATTAAGAAACAAAAAAAATTAATTAGTAACTAAAATAAAAAAGAACAAGATTGACCTTAAAATGTAATCTTAACTTATATGTTTTAAATCAACAAGAACCAACGTATTTACAACTTAACCAGAGATATTATAGGGATGCTTACCTTTAAAAAGTATAAAATAAAAAATTAAATTAAAAATTTCAGAAACCCCCGCCACAAAAAACATAAGCTACCATTAAAAAGTAAAAAATAATAAAAGAAAATTAATCCTAAAGTACCTATATGCATAAGTATGTATTAATATTAAAAAAAAAAATCGCGTTGGGGGACCGAGCGCTATTGTACAAAATAATATTAAGTGTTATATAAAAGATGAAATAGGTAAGCATGTGACACTAATTAATTAGGTGCGGTCACCCAACACGAATTTTTTTTTTTTAATATTAATACATACTTATGCATATAGGTACTTTAGGATTAATTTTCTTTTATTATTTTTTACTTTTTAAAGGTAGCTTATGTTTTTTGTGGCGGGGGTTTCTGAAATTTTTAATTTAATTTTTTATATAATAGTCAAAGATTGTCTCTTTATATTATATGTACTTGCGAGCTGAGATGGCACATTGGTTAGAACGAACACCACTATATACATATATGTGCTTAATTTGTGTTTATAATTCATCTTGTGCTCGGCGGTAAAGAAAAACATTCTGAGGAAACCTGCATGTGTCTAATTTCATCGAAATTCTGCCAGATGTGTATTCCACAAACCCGCATTGGAACAGCGTAGTAGAGTATGTTCCAAACCCTCTCCTTAATGGAAGAGGAGGCCTTATCCCAGCAGTGGGAAATTTACGGGGTGTTACTTTACTTTACTTTTTTTATTAAACTTGCAATGAAGGCTTTTAAGGCAGGAATTGTTGAATAATGATTGTAATTATTTGTTTTAGTGTTACAAATGGTGCATCCACTGAGGTGTCTAAGGAGCGGGCAGTCTTTTATGTCTATTGATTAAATTCTAATATCATAATAAAACAATAAATTAATAAAATATTTGTCATAATCTAGTTTCTTGCTTGCTTGATTTGTCACGCTCCCGTAAAATAAATAAATAAATAAACATTGGTCAACATCACATACATTACTCTCATCCCAATGTAAGTAGCTAAAGCACTTGTGTTATGGAAAATCAGAAGTAACGAAGGTACCACAAACACCAAGAACCAAGACGACATAGAAAACTAATAAACCTTCTACATTGACTCGGCCGGGAATCGAACCCGGGACTTCAGAGTGGCGTACTCATGAAAACCGGTGTACACACAACTCGACCGCAGAGGTCGTCAAAATGTGTCGTCTCGTTCACTTTGAGCAGCGGAACTCAAAAGTCAAACGATATCCAAACGGCCCTTTGCAATATACTTGTCACATGAGCACAACGGCTCAAGAATACGACGCACATGCTTTAGCCGCTTTTTGTGACGTAGTGATGACGCTGACTCCAGTCAGTGGAGCGACGGATATTGTATTGGCTAATTCTTTGCCCAGTAAAGATTCTCTGGCCACTTTCCTCGACGCAACGGCGATCTGTATATGTATATATATGGTGACCGCACCCTCACCCATAGACAATGACGCTGTAAGAAATATTAACTAATCCTTACATCGTCGATTCGCCACCAACCTTGGGAACTTAGTTGTTATGTCCCTTGTGCCTGTAGTTACACTGGCTCACTCACCTTCAAACTAGAACACAACAATACTGAGCACTGTTGTTTGGCGGTAGAATAACTGATGATTGGGAAGTACCTACCCAGACGGGCTTGCACTAAGCCCTACCACCAAGTAAGGTTTAAGCAAGTAAAATACTTATTGATCGGGCTAAATAAATACTACAAATCAGTTCATAGTATATTGCAAATGTGACAAACTGAAAAGTAGGCGAAAAATTCGTGCTTCAAAAAACCGAAACATCTTCTTAAGACACAGACCCTGATCAGCGAGGCAACACAAGTGCCACTTTTCACGTCTGGAAACCGAACTGTTCGCAATAATTACAGGCCTATTTCTATATCATATTTAAATAAAAATTGGAAAAATAATTTTACCCAACTTCTCGCTCAATTCAGTACAAACACTTCTTTCCAGTATTGCCTGATAGCAATTTCGTCTTTTTCTTTTAAACAAAGATTCCTATTCATAAATGTTATGTCTTTGTAAGTTTCCACGTTCAGATTTTCTTTTGCAAAATGAAAAATACATTAATTCGTATTATTATGTTGACTTACTAGTAGTTGCCCGCGGCTTCACTCGTTTTACAGTGTTGGTTTTCATTTGTCAGGCAAAAAAGTAGAGTATATTCTTTCTAGAAGTTCAAGTATGCTTCATACCAATTTCATCAAATTCGGTTCAGCGGTTTGGTCGTGAAAGAGCGATAGACAGAATTATTTTTTTATAAATTTCACTTCTGCACACTATTTAATTATTAATTTTTACTCTCAAAACTTGTTCTGTTGTAGTTGTATTTTTAGTTATTATTTATTTTTTTTCTTGTTTGATGTATTTTAGGATAAGGGATACTTTGTTATGTTTCGTTTTTATGGTGTGTGAAAGTATTATAATTTGCTCAATAAGTGTTTATTATATAATAAATGTTTATTATTATTATTATTTATAATATTAATCTGGAAAATAATTATGTTTAGAAAAAAAATAGTTACATATAATTTCGAATTTGATAAAAACGTCTTTGATACTATCATAATAATATTTAGTCTTTATTTATTTATTTAATATTTGGGAAACAAACAGATATAAAATATAATCTAATTGCATAATACAGTTTAGATATCACATTATCCAGCGAAGTTTCCACCGATTAATAAAACATAAAATGCACTCAAATATTTTAACACAATAAGAAAAAAAAAATATTTGACAATATTAAAAGTATATAGTTAAGTTAATTTAAGAAGGTTACAAATTTTATCTTTAAATTTAATTAAAGATAAATGAAATACATCAATGTTCTCAAAATGCTTATTATATTCGCGACAAGCTCTGATTAGAGAACAGTTAGCATTATGTGATGAATATACAAGTGGGAGTATAAAAACATAACGGTTGACGAGCGTTGGATCGTGGGCAGTTCAGAGACAACTTAGTAGAGTACTTTATATCAACTGCTTAGTAGAAAAGGGGAAACAACAATATTATTAATAATTTTATATAAGAAAACTTGGTCTCTCATAGATCGGCGTTTTGAGAGAGCTAATAAAGGTTCATGGGTACAATCGCTAGATTTAAAAGACAAATATTTTAAAAAAATGTTTTTGATCTTTTCAATTTCATTTATATGAATATTGTAGTGAGGATTCCATACCGTAGATGCATACTCGAGTATAGAACGGACGTAAGCGTTATAAAGCAAGTTAATAGTAGAAGTATTTATAGATTCAGATCCTGTTCTCATGATAATTCATAGATTTGAAAATTTTTTGTCATCAGCATATATAAGAAAATCTGAATACACAAATACATTATTTATGTCATTTATAAAAATATTGAACAGTAAAGGACCGAGGTGAGAGCCCTGAGGAACACCTGAACTTATCGGTATAAAAGATGACAGATAACCCTTAATAGAGACAGCCTGATTACGGTTGCGAAGATATGAATCCAACCATCTGAGCAGGTCGCCGTGTATACCGAAACCTTCAAGTTTGTAAATAATTATATTGTTAGACACTTTATCGAAGGCTTTACAGTAATCGGTATACACGACATCCACCTGATGTCCTCGATCCATGGACTTAGAAACCCGATGCAAAAATTCATATAAGTTTGTTTCCGTCGACCTTTTATTGATGAAACCATGTTGCTCATTTATTATATTTATATTAAATCTTGAATGTTAAATATATCGTAAGAGAGACAATAGATGATGTGCTAAAATTATATGCAATGATCAATGATGGAGTGACGATATACGCAAGGCGGCAGGCATGAGCTGGATGTGAATAGCAAGAGAAAGACCACAGTGGCGTGCACTTGGAGAGGCCTATGTCCAGCAGTGGACGAAAACGGGCTGATGATGATGAGCAATGATGAATGATTTTGGAATATATTTTAGAACGATCACGTTCAATTTCTCGTTTTTAATACCTCAAAAGAAGAAACGCTTGCCCAGCAATGGGTACTTAAGGAATAAATACATATTTTTGCATATTTCAATAACATTAATACGGATGGGCTTCAAGGACATTTGAAGGTAATGACGTGTTACTTTCGGCCAAAACTGTCACAACTAACTTTGATTTTTCGATGAAACATAATTTGTTTACGAATAATAAATAAACATGTCACATTATCGTGGATCATAATTTAGTTTGACGTTCGCTTTAAGAGATTAAGCGTTAAGTGTAATTTATAAAAATACCAAACTTAATCATTTTTTACGACCTTTTGTACCTAATTTATGACTATTAGGTTCCGTCTAAGTATAAAAAAATATATGAATAAATTAATACAACAACTATGAATCAACATAGATATTTTTTTTATGGAAATTTTAGTTAATACAATCTTTAGACTTCTTACAAACAATAGGTGTAAAGTTATTCTGTTAGAGTTCAAAGTTCACCGCGTAGTATGACCTTAAAATATCTATGCTATGAACACCAATAGCCAGTTAGATAAATAAATAAAGGCATTGACATAATTTTAGACGAAATCAAGGTCAATACCTTCCTGAATGTATTATATAAAGCACTATGTTCGTGTAGTGGAGTTTACATACACACAACATATTTGTAAAGTCGAGTATTTATATAGTAAAATGAGTCCAAGCTTACTTCGTAGCAAATTTCATCAAAATCGATTCAGGTGTTAAGTCGTAACAGTTTGTCGTACAGATTATATAGGTAATATAGTAATAGTAGCCGACTGTAAATTTCCCACAGCTGGACTAAGGCCTCCCCTCCTCTTAAGGAGAAGGTTAGAAGCTCGAATTTGGTGTGATTCTTATGTGGCATAATTTTGATGAAATTAGGTACATGTAGATTACGATGTTTTCCTTCATTACCAACCCGCCTTGGAACAGCGGGGCGGAATTTGTCATAAACCTTCTCCTTAATGGAATAGGAGGCCTTATCCCAGTAGTGGGAAATTTACAGGCTCTTACTTACTTTACTTTAGATTGTCAGAGCCAAATTAATAATTACATTATTAGGTTTGATTCCAGAAATAAATGATTACAATAAGTAGAATAGAACCCTGAAGGCCTTATTAAAGTTTGAGAACTCTCACTTCGATTGTTAATCTAATAAATTATTCTTCTATATTGATTTAACACTTGAGGTGTTAATGTTAGACGAAGTAATTTGTCATTTATGAATACTTGTCCAAATCCTCTGTTGACGGTTTAAATAAACACAAATCTTAATATTAAGGCCTACCCTGGACTAAGGTGATTTTCGAAATCAAATTTATTTGGAGATTATTTTGGATTCCAATTTTAAATTTATTACAAATTTGCCCATTTGCAGAGAGTTCATAAAAGTAAACGGCATTCAAGTTGGAGTAGAGCTCCCTAATATTGCAGAAGTCTACAGCAAGGGTAGAATGGATAGCCTTATGATTCTTGCTTTACTTGCCCCGAACAGTGACCAGTACTAAATACGATCGGCTGCAACCCTGAGATACGCAGGAGAAACTACCACTGTAAAATATAAAATACGAATGAGTAAAATGTGGTGGTGGCTTTAATAGCAATAACGATAATTATTTCATGAAGTCACTTCCCAATCCCATGACTTAATGACATTATAATACTGTATACCGAAATGGACGAACGAAAATCTGTAAAAGGTTTCTACGAAAGTGTAAGGAAAACTTTCATAGCATGTAGAATAGTAGGCTACTTACCTATTACAGGTTTAACGAATGAAGAAAGCAAACTTTCCAGGTGAGAAATATCAAACAAATTATATTCATAATGCATCATCAGTATATAATGGTATTTATTCGTGTTAAATGGGCCACCTGATCACCAGTACTTCAGTTAACCGTTTCTATCATCACCAATGCGCCACCAATCTTGGAAACTGAGATGATTTGTCCCTTGTGCTGAATCGGAATATCTCAGAAACGGTAGCTCGTATGAAAAAAAGTATTGATACATTTTTTGTAGAGAATTTGATGATTTACAATTATTTTTCTGTTTTTTATTATAAAACTTACTACTTTGCTGACTAACGAAAATCTGATTTTTTTACCTATTACCTTGAAATTTTATTCCACACACAAGAAACGTGAGAAACTTCAACATGTTACTAATAAAATTATATTTTGAACAATTTTACCATTTATCAGCTTATCATAAGTTTATATGTCTTCACTTTGGTATTTTAGTCTAATTTGACCGGATAAAGTAATGTATAGTATTAGCCAGGATAAACTAAAATAATTATTATAATATAGAATATAGAATACTCGAAAAAAGTCAGTGATACTTATATATAATTACCCATTTTGTTTAAAATGGACCAGTCCGCTTATCTCTATAGACAAATTCAACTCACCTTCATTCCCTCTCTTTTTAACCTTACGAATAAGAAAGAAACGGAGCAACATTAATTTATTTTTTATTTAAGATGTGTTTGGCTGTCGCAGTATACCATCTACTATATTGCGAGTGTATCGCTGACAATTATTTGCGCATTGATTCATCTTTACGATGCAATAAAAACAATTCGAGGTTTTAAAGATTTAGGTAAATATTTTTTCATAAGTAACAACTACTATCAAAATTGTCACCAGATTTTAAAATTGGAACACAAACTTTGTAGAACGGTTTTGAAATCTACCCTTATGTATCTGTTGGTGACGAAATTCATTGGAAAAAATCAAATCTTGGAACAAACATAACGGTTAGAGTCATATCGTCATTTAAACTTATTCGCTTTTTCAGGAGGTCTGCTCTTGCAAATGTTTGCGATACTTTCATCTATGTTCCTAATAAGATTCAGCATTACATGGAGTGAAATGATAGAGAAAATTGAAGACATCGAAAAAGTTTTGCCGTCGTTCAAAAATCCGCAGCGCATTTTCAAAATAATCAATCGTTTTTTGCTATCACTGTTACTTTTCGGTTTGGGTATGTTACATATATTGACGACCGCCGTGGTAGTGTCCCTCCGAGTAGTGTTTATTTTTGTGTTAATTGGTTTTCTATGTTGATTTTCCATAATACAAGTGATTTAGCTACTTATTTTGGGATCAGAGTAATGTATGTGATGCTGTTCAATATATCTGCCGCCTTGTTGATACATGTTTAGCTTGTAGCAGATTCGGAGGGCTTAGTTCCTGTTTCATGAATAAAATTATACCTTGGTAGTATAATATGCTTTCACTTCTGTTTCTCAGAACTAGTAGTGTTGAATTATCCAACAATGCTCCAACGGATTATGAAAGCAAGGAAAACACTATTATAATATACTCTGAATAGTTAGCTGGCATCTATTGAAAATTTAGAACATATTTTTTATGTTATAAGTGGCAAACGAGCTAGATGACATCTAGCTCGTTTGCCACTTATGGAGAGTTATTGCCCATGGACATCTGCAACACCGGCCTTTAAGGAATGAGTACAATCTTTTGTTGTAGGTACCGAATCGTATTAGTTTGGAAATAACGCTGCGGAAAAATGTTTTAAAAATAAATTTTGTAGATTTGTGTCTTGTTATCATGTAGTAGTATCGTGTAGTACTAAAACATATTTCACTTATATTTGTTTCAGTTGATCACTTTATTCATTTAGCAGTGACCATCAGAATGATTTCATTGTGCTACAATTCTGGTCAAGGCGTCACCTTCAAAGAGTATTACGCTTTTTACTACAGATGGGCCTTCGATTATTTCAACTTTAATTACTGTTTCGCATTGTTATTACAGGTATTGGATATAATAATAAATTGATTGTCCGGATTAACACACACCAATAAACCTATTTGTAATGTAAATGGTTTGAGATAAGTTTATTGTTATTAGTTCCACGATGACGCATAGATGGCGTTGTTAGATTTATGCAACTTTTTTAATCGTTGTTTATGCTGTAAAATATACATGAGCTGAAATGACCCGGTGGTTAGACGCCGTGCGTCTTTATCGATGATTACGGGTTCAAACCCAGGCAAGCACGACTATATATATGTGGTTAATTTGTGTTTATAATCCATCTCGTGCTCGGCGGTGAAGGAAAACTTCGTGAGGAACCTGCATGTGCCTAATTTCATCGAAATTCTGCCACATGAGCATTTCACCAACCCGTATTGGAACAGCATGGTAGAATATGTTCCAAACCCTCTCCTAAATGTTAAAAATATTAAAAATTGTACTAAGTGTTTTATTTCTTGCATAAGTAGCCTGCCGGACTTTATTTACTAGTGAACTTAAACTTTTCTACCGTTATAGTTATTTGTGTTTTCAATTAGAAACATAATTGGTTTATACGACCTTTTTGGATTGTCCAAAGAAAAAGACGTATTTGATTATATTTTTACTTCATAGACCATAACAAATGCATGTCATTTTATTATTTTCAGCTGACAACATTTCAAACAACATTCATGTATTACTATGTTGATTCTCTCGTTACTGTTGTTACACTTTATCTGGTGTACAGATTTCGGAATTTCAATCGACTAATGAAGATCAGGCAAACACAAGTGAGCAAAATATATCTTATATTTTCTTGGTAGTGACACACTCACCTCATATTCTATCCAAATATCAGTACTCAGTGCCGTTGTGTTAATATACTTTTTTTAATTGAATTTCAACTGATTTGTCTACAAATATGTAACAAAAAGAAACTGCAATTAATTTTCTATATATGAATGATAACATTTATACTTCTGAAAAGCAAACCATTTAAAATCATATTAAAAAAAATTTAGTATATTTACTATAGGTTATAAATTTACATAATGCTTTTTCTTTCGAACAATTAATGTCAGAAAGAGACAACAATACATTAACTCCTTACACGCATATTCAGACTGTAGGTTCACGTTACAGTGCGCAGAGAACAGAAGAGTCCCTTGGATGGATCTCCAAGCGCACTACACTCGCTTGACGCGCCTGGTGAGAGTGATCGACGATTATATCAACCCGTTCGTCTTCATGACGTTTCTATCTAACCTAGTCGTCGTGTGCAAACACATCTACGACATCATTCAGTAAGTTTATTTACTAACTAGCTTTGCCTGCAACCTTGTACGTGTTTGAATTCAACAAAAAAAAAATTGTATCCTAATTTACTCCTTATTATATAAGTTATCTGACAGTGAAAGTACCATCAAAATCGGTCCAGCCGTTCCAGAGATTAGCCGGAACAAACAGACAGATAGACAGACAGACAGACAAACATTATAAAAAATGCTATTTTGGTAGGTATGTGTACCGCGTATACATACATATTATGCATTGAGTAAAAAAGGGCTATTTCAATATTTTCCCAGTGGTCAAAATTCGATCGTAGCTAATTTTTGCTCTCCATACTAATATTATAAATGTCAAAGTATCTCCGATCATAGACTATTCAAACGAATATAATGAAATTTTAAAAATTTGAACAATTCGAAAAAGCGCGCCCGGCGATCTATCCCCTCTTTCTCTTTATCCCTGTCCCTTTCTTGTATATACGTACTATGAATTTAACTTTTATTTTATTTTTGTTTTAATTAACACAATTTATTAAACGTTGTCAATTTATTCTCTTGCCTCCGTTATTTAATACTAAGCATATAAAAAGCAAATCCGTTCGAACCGAGTGTCCCAAGACTTACTGTAATAGAACTACTCACCTTAATTTCTGTCACAGTATTAATTTACCAATCGATACATATATTATTTATCCGCTTATTGTACATCTCCCAACCTAATTTTCTTCTCCCCTCCCCGTTCAAAATCAACCGTCTTTTGCTTTTCTTGTGCCAGGCAGTACCAGCTCGCTACACGCCTTATGCCACGAGAGGAAGTGACAAGAGTCCAACAATATGGTGTCGATAACCGAATCAAAAATCATTCTAATAAATGTTATTTCAATGAATACTATATAATTATATTTAAAAAATCATGATAACACTATATTTAATATAAGGTTTAATATGTATTGCATTTTAATTCATCTTTTTTTCAGGAGGCAGAAGGCATTATCAATGAATTCAAATAATCCCAACTGCGGTATCGCGAAAAGGTATTCTCTTACTCTTATCATAGATTAACATTACACATTTAATTAGGGAGTATATTGCTTAATTTTAAGTAAGGAATAGTTTTATTCACATGCGAATGTATTGTTAAGCTTGTGCGTGAATAAATTTCATCGGTAAACGTAGGAAGTGATTTATTAGCGTTTCCCAAGTCAAGTGTCATAGATTTCAAAATACACATTGACGCTGTGCTGTAGACATACTTAAGAATATGTACGTATTGAGGCGAATAATTATTTTGATATTTAATCTGTACAACTAATAATAAAAAAAAAAAGAAAACTGCAGGAGTTGACCGATACATACGATGTTGACTGTAGTAATTATAATAACAGTTTTCAAATATCTTGCACAGTAATGATTATTAATTGATATATATTGTTTTCAGTTCCGATTGGATAGTGATCTTAGACTCGATAATACCTACACTGCATTTGATCTTCAGGACTACGCTCGTATCAACCTTCACAGCCCACCTCCACACCCTGAGCCGAGAGCCTCTGAGAGCTCTTCACACTTTGCCGGCATCAGCGTATAATGTCGAGGTACTTTGAATTTTTTACTAAAATTAATATGAGTAATGTTTTTTTTTTCGAGTAATATTTAAAACACAAATTATATGTTTTCTTCTAATATCATAATTATAAATAAACAGGACATATTATGTTGACAGATTGTCATACAATTAATGTAAAAAAATAATATATAACACAAAATATTTCAAACCAAACTGATAGACAAAGAACAGACACTTAGTTTAGTTGAGATAATCATATTCGTCAATATATAAAAGAAAAATACATATTTTTCTTATAAATATTGAAGATTTGTAAGCAATTATAAACTGAAAAAGTATATATCCGCACAGTTCTTGAATATATAATTTGGATCTGATTTATAAATTTGTCAATAAATGTACATTAGCAATATAAAAACATATTTCTTAAATAAATAATACATTATTAATACAGGTACAGTACAGTCGGGGTAAGTAAAAGGTTCGTCACCTTAAGGCCTATTTTCGTGTGCTCAGTATGAGCGATAATCTTACAACATCAACATTCAACCGATTGAGAACATATTGCGTCACAATGTTTTGATGTTTAGATTTAAATGGTAAATAAGAGTTTAAGACTTGATAAAGGAATGAATTTGAAAACTAACAAAGGTCTTCTTACTCTGACTGTACATAAATAACAAATATAGGACACTTACACAAAACTCACAAGTAGTATCACAGAAAATTGAGTTTTAAGTAATTTTTTTTATGGTATATGTTGGCGGACGTGCATATAGACCACCTGATGGTAAGTGGTCACCATCACCCATAGACAATGACGCTGTAAGAAATATTACCTATTCCTTACATCATCAATGTGCCACCAACCTTGGGAACTAAGATGTTATGTCCTTTGTGCCTGTAGTTATAGTAGCTCAATCACCCTTCAAACCGTAACACAACAATACTGAGTACTGTTATTTGGCGATATAATTACTGATGAGTGGATGGTACCTACCCAGACGGGCTTGCACAAAGCCCTACCACTAAGAAAAAGTGCAGTGCAAGAGTGCAATGTATTTTAAAAATAGACAATTAAGAAAACAAATATATATTATTAACATGTTTCGGGATATATGTATAAACAGCTAAACGGTTACTTTAAGATAAGAATCAATCGCAATGAAGAGATAATTCTTTAACATAATTGACCCTCAGGTAGTTTAAATTGACAACAGCGTTTTCATCTTTTCGATATAAATGTTTCGAAAAAATAAATAAAACTGTTTTTTTATTTTTAAGGTGCAGCGTTTTATGGATCAAGTGTATCATTCAAAGATTCATCTCAGTGGACTGGGATATTTCTACGTCACAAGAGTAACAGTACTTACGGTTCGTATTATTTTTTATTTTGTAATGATTTTTCTTGTAGCTAAGTTGAGCACTAACTGATGTATCTCGAATTGATTATGAGCACTATAGGCAGACGTATTGAGGTTCATTCAAATTTATGTTAGTATATATCCTTCTTAAGCTAAGCTACCTCGTTGAGGTTGCAGATCTTGGTATCCTGAACTAATAAAAAAAAAACAAGTGTTTTTTAGTATTTGATTTCATATTGACGACCTCCTTGGTTGACATCGAAATTTCATTAGTTTTCTGTGTTGTTTTGGGTGGGTGCCGTCGTTACTTTTGATTTTCCATAACTCAAGTGCTTTAGCTACTTACATTGCGATCAGAGTAATGTTTGTGATGTTGTCCAATATTTATTTATTTATTTATTTTATGGCAGGGATTTGTGCTATATGCCTATTTGGGTTACCCAAACAATCATCAGATATTCCGCCATCAAACAGCAATACTTAGTAATGTTATGTTCTGGTTTGAAGGTTGAGTCAGTCAGTGTAACTACAAGAGATATAATCTTCCAAGGATGGTAAGAATCGGTGCGATGAAAGGATTTTTTGCCATTTTTTTTTACAGCATCCATGTATATCGATGGTGACAATTAACGTCAGGTGAACCGTTTCCTGACCGCATCTCTCTGATTCTGTCGATTTCCCTATTCTCGGAATGAGAGTGTAAAATGGCAGCTATATGTCAAATCGGTTAGATCCAGAGACATCATCTCCAATTAAGAAAATAAGTTAAATCTGCCCTTCAAGTAATATCTAAAACCTAGTTTTCCTGCCCCAATTTAGAACATGAAAATGGAATTCAATGAAAATATTTTTGTATTTTTTTCCTTTCAGATGCTTTCGACCATAGTGACGTACGAGCTGGTCCTATTGCAAATACCAGTTTATGTTTATTAATAAGTAGTATCTACGTTTGAGCCGAGGTGGCCCAGTGTTTAGAACGCGTGCATCGTAACCGATGATTGCGGGTTCAAACCCAGGCAAGCACCACTGAATATCCACGTGCTTGATTGTGTTTTATTATTCATATCTTGCTCGGCGGTGAAGGAAAACATCGTGAGGAAACCTGCATGTGTCTTTCATAGAAATTCTGCCACATATTTATTTCACCAACCCGCATGGGAATATGTTCCAAACCTTTTCCTCAAGGGGAGAAGAGGCCTTAGTCAAGCATTGGGAAATTTACAGGCTGTTGTTGTATATGCGTTTAATTTTATAATTAATGAAAAAAAAAACAAATAAAAGAGTTGAAATTACACGCCGCAAAATCCAAACAAGTTTTCTAAAGTTGTAATTTTCATTAAAATATTAACTTGAAGATTGAGTAGTAGTTACTCGAGATTATCAAAATCGGTTCTCAGAATGTTTTTTTGTCCTAAATGATAACATTTTGTCATAATCGCAGAATATGCACCCAAATAGCCGATATTTATAGCATACTTTCTTTTTAAACATACATTATGTAGAAGAGGTAAGTTTTATTTAATAGGTGTGATTATACAATGTATTTATCGTTGATAAGATAGTATATACAATTGTGAATGTAGCTATAAGGCTCATGTTAACGTTTATGTAATACTAGCTGTGCCCACGACCTTGTACGCCTTTGATAATAACAAAATAATAAGATTGTAGCCTACGTTACTCCCTGCTATATCAGTTATCTGCTAGTCCCGTCAAAATCGGCCCAACCGTTCCAGAGATTAGCCAGAACAAACAGACAGACAGACCGACAAAAGTTGTAATTATCTTGTAAAAATATATAGGCATTGAGTAGAATATGGCTATTTTAATATTACAAAGAGAAACTCAAATTTTATTATATGTATAGATATATGCAGTGATGGACATAATAGTGACTCGAGTATGCCGATGGAAAAAAAAGTTTTGTAATTTGACGTTATATTATGTGTCAATTCGCCTGTCGCCATATTCGAAATTGTCGCCCCTTATGCTGGATCCATCTTGTAATTATTTATTTTATGTATCTTCTGTAAGTTTAAAGAAAAATGTGTACATGACTCTATGTTCTGATCTGAATTGGAAATAAAATTTTATCATGAATTTTGACGAATGAGTTTTATTATTTACTAGTACTAACAATTCCACCAAATTAATGATTCAGATTGAAAAAAAAACGCAATAAGAACGACAAAAATAATTTATAAAAAAACTTAAAATTATGTTCAAATTAAAAATCAGTGAACTGAAAATAGGTAAACAAAATTTGAAAACGGTTTTGCCTAAGATATGCCCAATTCGGTACACGCCGATAGTATTTAGCTCCAGCTGAATTATGTTCCCGCTATTAGTTCGCTGTCACCTGCCCCGGTTTCGGCCTCTCCACCTCTGAATGATGAAGACATTAAAATAAATGCTAAGTTGAACCCATTGCTTAGCGCGGTCGATGATGTTCGTTCCATTAAAGACGACATACAGCAAATAAAATGGTAGCAGGATTTGTTATTTCAGCAGGTTAAGAATATCGAAAATCACAAGCTGTGAGTTTGACTGTTTGACTGTTGATGAATTATCATCTAAATTGTCTGAGCTTGAAATAAAAATCAATGAAGGTGATCAATAGCTGAGAACTAATGATATCGAAATCAAAGTCGTTCCGTTGAAATCGAATGAAAACCATTTTGATGTTCTCGGAAACTACCTATATAACGAGAGTACCATCGAAGAATCCATTAACACCTAAGCGCATAATCGTCTCTTTCTTATTGCCATATTGGCCGCGCTAATATTTCTCGGGAAAACGTCGAAGAAAACCGGAACAAACTTGTGTCTGAAATCGAGTCTTCGTTAAACGAAGTCTCGAACTGGGGCCGGCTAAATTTAGTCCATTTCAACCCCAAAAAGACGCAAGTTTGCGCGTTAACCGCTAAAAAAACATCATTTGTCGTATCTCCACGATTTGAGAACATCCTGATAGCCGCTACAGGTAGTATCAACTACCAATATAATATTAATAATAAATAGAATACTTGGCGTTGATATTTCGAGCCTCGTTCAGTTCCGCGGTCAATTGGAAGGCAAAGCCAAATTGGCTTCAAAGAAGCTCGGTGTGCTCAGCAAGGCGAGACAGTATTTCAGGTCGGCCCATCGCCTAAAACTTTACAAGGCGCAAATTCGGCCTCACATGGAGTACTGCTCTCACCTCTGGGCGGGTGCTCCCCAGTACCAGCTCCTTCCATTTGACCGCATCCAACGTAGAGCGGCTCGAGTTATCGACGATCAAGCCCTTTCCGATCTCCTTGATTCTTTGGCTTTGCGTAGAGATGTTGGATCACTCTGCATCTTCTACCGAATTTTTCACGGGGAATGTTCCGAGGAATTGTTCGGATTAATCCCGGCTGCTGAATTTCACCTCCGGACATCTCGTCAAAATTCTAAGTTTCACCCGCACCATCTTGATGTCCGAAAATCCACAACAGCGATTTCTTAGACATTTTCTGCCTCGCCGAACCACTTTGTGGAACCAGCTTTCGCCGGCGGTTTTTCCGAACCGATACGACATGGGAACCTTCAAGAAAAGAGCCTACTCCTTTCTTAAAGGCCGGCAACGCACCTACAAGCCTCCTGGTGTTGCAGATGTCCATGGGTGGTGGTAGTCACTTTCCATCAGGTGAGCCTCCTGCTCGTTTGCCACCTATTCCATAAAAAAAAAATTGTGCTATCTTAAACAAGATTTTATTGCGGCCAGCAAACTTAGAAAAGAGCCTATGCTTCAGAATTCTCTTGGGTTCGAGAATTCCTCGCCTAGAATATTTATCAACAATCACCACACGGCTCACAACAAGCACCTGCTGTCACGAGCTAAAGATATAGCAAAAAGTAGCAACTACGACTATGTGTGGGTTAAGCATTGCAAAATTATGGCATGAAGAAACACCATTTCTAAGCCGTTTCGGATCCGCAGTGAGGCAGATTTTTCAAATTCCAAAGAAGTTAATCATTCTTTAAGTACTTTTTTTTCTCTCAACCCTTTTTATAGTGTCTATTGTTGTTTGCCAGTGTTTATATGTGTAAAAATATTACCTTTTTTGTAAATTTTAAGATAAACTATCAATTATTTTCTGTGGAATATGTATTTGTTAGCCGAATATTGAGTACCACTGTCTATGTTTTTGTGTACTACGGGAATCTGGTTTGTTGGGGGGAACATCTTAGTCTTGTTGACATATTTGTTTGGGAGATCGTTCTTGGTTGCCATTACACTACGCGCTGTTTTATGTGGCTATATGTTATCAACCTAACTATTTTTTCTACTTCGCTTTGCATACCTGATTTTATTACATTAAATTTAATTAGTGCTATAAAACTGCTCATTGCTTTCCTTTGTTATGTTTTCGGTGTTGTTAGCTTGAACCAGTCTTCAGCGTTTTTATTTACATACTATAAATTGCCTCTGATAAAAATATGTTGCTCT
The DNA here is from genome assembly GCF_905220365.1 of Vanessa cardui. Lineage (NCBI taxonomy): Eukaryota > Metazoa > Arthropoda > Insecta > Lepidoptera > Nymphalidae > Vanessa > Vanessa cardui. The sequence continues at coordinate 12,237,403 of NC_061124.1, forward strand.
AAAAACTTTAGTATTTTTATGAGAATGTTAGAGGCATACCCACGAAGACAGATGAGTTCTCAAAGAACTGCTTACTGAAACATGGTTGACTGACAGTTTTTATGATGGTGAGCTTTTTGATGGTACTTGGTCTGGAGGCGTGACAGGAACCTCGATAGTACTTCTCAAACTAGAGACGGTGGAGTTGTGATAGCTGTGACTAAAGGGTTGTCCGCTGAAGCCACGCCCCAATGAGGACTTATGTAACGATAAAACAACCAAATTCAAGTTTGAGATTGTATATTTGTTGTGTCTATCTATCTATGTAATGACAACCGAGGCAATACTTTTTCTAGATCAATTGTATAACTTTCTCAATAAATTATCGAGTGCCATGATGGAGCGTCCACCTGATTATTTTTTAATTGTAGGCGACTTCAACATGAGTGATATCGAATGGATTGAGTCTCAAGCTGGTTTAGTCCCTAAATGTTGAAGTCGGCAACAACGCTGGAACGCAAGCGATCTAATTGCGAGCGACGGTGGATGCCGTGATAAAAATCAAAGACTAACAATTTTTTTTTATGGTATAGGTTGGCGGACGAGCTTATGGGCCACCTGATGGTAAGTGGTCACCATCGCCCATAGACAATGACGCTGTAAGAAATATTAACTATTCCTTACATCGTCAATGTGCCACCAACCTTGGGAACTAAGATGCTATGTCCCTTGTGCCTGTAGTTACACTGGCTAACTCACCCTTCAAACCGGAACACAACAATACTGACTACTGTTATTTGGCGGTAGAATAACTGATGAGTGGGTGGTACCTACCCAGACGGGCTTGCACAAAGCCCTACCACCAAGTGAATAAAATGTATTTATGAATATAATACATAACACACGAAGCGTATACTTTTGATACACTTTCTCTGAATTCAAACAGCAAGTACATAGTATATTAGTTACAAGTTAAAATTGTATGTTCCTGCATTTTAAGTTAAATAAAATAAGTACATTTAGGTCACATACATATTGATAACAGTCATTTAGACTATCGGCCTTTTATTAACCGACTTCAAAAAAAGGAGGAGGTTCTCAAATCGTCGGGGCCTTTTTTTTTATTTTTTATGTATGTTACCGAATTACTCGAAGATGGCTGGGCCGATTTTGACAATTCTTTTTTTGTTTGAAAGGGCATGCTTTACAGGTGGTTCCATTGTCAGGAGATCAGGATCTGGTTATGGGATCCTGGAGAAATCGAGGGAACTCCTCAAATTTTATAGGCACACATATAGTGATTTTGATTTTATTCAAAGTGCCTTGGTCATATGCTCACGAAAAGTGACATTTGATGAAGTGGAACTGATGATGAAGTCCACAACTGGTAATCGGAACCTATTAGTAAGTAACTATTTTACGGGTTTAGATCTATTTCTTTAAGATAGTCGTCAAGCAATTGATGTTAGTAAACATGCCTATGATGAAGTCTAGCTGATGGTGGACTACCAGGAGAATTCCTCAATGATTAACGGAATTGCATCGGGAAAAATGGTATTGTCTAATTGGCGATGAGCAGTTAACATTAGGCTATTGTAACTTAGGTAACGCTTAATTTGAGTTGCAGTCCACATCGTATTGAAACGGCGTTGAGTTATGTTCAGAGTCAAAAGCCAAATAATGGGATTCTTTATGAACAACTATTATATATAAGAATAAGAATGTTTAATTTGTTTTTTATTATGAACTAGCGACCCGCACCGGCTTCGCACGGGTGCAATACTCATACTAAATATACTACAGAATTTGTTTATTAACGACATCACATTGCAAACTTCTAAAATTATCAGTGTTTCTTTACTATATTGTTCATGTATTATATACTGTTACATTAAAAATTATTTTCATAATTTTAACTTTTTTTTTATAATTATATAAAACGTCAAAAAAAGAGTCAATTCGCTAAATTCCGTGCCATTGACCCATTTCCCACTTAATTTATATCGGTGTTGCTAGTAAGACGCTTCGACTTGGCATTTTCTAAAATCTTAATTAATAAAATAAATTACATTTATTTTAAAGGTGCATTAAAACAATTATTAAAATAAGGTTTTAATCATCTAATTCGTTTGTTGAATTTTATTAGAGGTCATTTCACATCGTTTCAGATTAATTTAATAGCTGTCTTCCAGTTTAAAGGTTAGTTCTTCGATGTAGATGTCGGAGTCTAGTTATGATAAATTTACTTTGCCTCATATTTGGCTTTTTCTTAATTTTAATTCCTTTTTCATTAAGGGTATTTTGGTAGTGATACTGGTCACACTCGCTAACCTTTCAAAGGTTCGTGAACTTTCGATTTCGTTCTTTTTGAATTTTGGAACTATCGGCTTCACACCGAATCCAAATTTCTAAATCGATATACTGAATATATCGGTGAGTTGTCTTAATAATTGAGTTTCTTAATTTGTGGTTGTTTAGTATTCAGTGCTTTAATAGCAGTTATCTTTTCAGAATTTATATTAACAATGAAGTTTTGAAGTTTGACAGAACTTTATATCATGTTTACCGACTCGTAAAAAATTGTAAGTCTTTAATTCTTGTTTTTGATTAAATGCATTGGTTTGCAATTCCAAAAGTCGTAGTCATGTGTAAATTGTGGTTTCCAGTGACCCTTTGAAATGGTTCTCCGGAGTTGAGATCGTCAATTTGTGTAAGCAGGACTTTGAACCTCCAGGTAAAGGTATTTATCATTTGCTTATTTGCTTAACTTATTGAACCTGTATATTTCGTATTACAGGAGTTTTTTTTTAATCGGATTTACCCACCACGTGGACTTCTTGAATGGAAATATTAAGAGTGAACGGCTCCAGGTTCCTGGTTGAGTGTGCCCAGAGAGCGGCTGGTGTAACTCCAAGGACGGCAGGCCTGTTCCCTAAGCCGTTGTCGGTATCCATGTGTAGCGGGAAACTTTGGTGATATACCCCCTTTCAATTATATTATAAATTGCGTTTACACCGGTCTGGCGAACGGTGTAATCCTTCAAACCACATCAACTAATTTATTCGTCAGTGGCGCCTAATTTTCAATGTTAAATTTTGGATTAGTAAACATTGAATTTCCAAGCTTGCCTTTTATCTCAAGTGACCCACGCTGAGTCTAGCTGGCATAATTTTATATAATAAGCATTATAAGAAGTAACAAGTAACTTAAGTAACTAGCTAAGCGAAAATTGTTTGTTTATACGAAGTTACTGTGCATTAAAAATTTTATAACCTAATATTGTTTCTTTATACCCACCCCGAAAGGTAACAATACACAAACCTTCCCCTTGAATCACACTATCTATTAAAAAAACCGCAGAAAAAACATCAGCCAAGAAAACCCCATTGTACATTTATCAAAAAACAATACGATATACTTTAAGATATATGTTTTTTACAAACTAACTTTTATAGGATAATATACTGGGGCTCAATCAAGGGGCTCGTGCTCTCATGGCCGTGGCTAACGCCGGGTCCAAATATAGCAATAATTATAACTACAGTATATAATCGTAGATCGACTTTTAAGTAGTTTAATATTTTTCATTTCATTTTTCTTAGGAGGACTCTAAAAAATATATGTTGAATACGCAATTATTTTTATTACATTTTAGTGCATATTTTTGTTTAAAGTCGCTTTTTCTTAAAATTTTATTTATTTATTAACTATTGTTTATGCGATTGGCGCTCGTGTGAGAAAGACGTAATAAATTTTGTCCTCCCTTTTTTGCTGATTATTAGTACTATAGTTCATTAATTTCGGCTTTTTACAATTAAAACTGTGCGGACGAGATTGAAAGTTATAGTAAAGACTTAAATAGTGCTGAAAAACTATAATTTATAGTGAAATTAAAACAAATTTCTCAATTATAGTTTCTGTGTTCATTACATCTACCTTCAAATATAATTAGTGAACGTGTTGTGCTTAGTGGAAAGACAAAAGACAACTGTATATATATATATATATAACTACTCTACGTATGATATAATACACAGAACGTTATAATACATACCGCAAATTCGGTTTATTAGACAGTAACCTGTTGGTGCAGAAATTTTGCGCTTGAATTGAGCCGCATACTTAAAGTGACCAGGGTTCAAACCCCGCTCGGATCAGAACATAAAAATTTAAAAATTATATTTATTTCCAAGATTATAATTTCATCTAAACTCAAAGATACAAAATGTCAACAGAAAACAACACCTTAAATACTTCCGACAAACTATTGTGGGGTTGCTGCATTGTGACGCTAGATGGCGAAGATTACATACGTTGTGTGACATGCAAATTAGCTTTTCACTATAATTATTTGAACATAGACATAAACAAAGAATTAGATAATAACTGGAAGTGTCCTGCGTGTATTCGCATTAAATCCAAACGCAACAAAGATGATGATACTCCTTTAAGTTTATCAGGACGTCCCGGCGCGAATACATTGAAACAAGGTTTAGCAAAACGTTCAACTAAAAGGCAGGCCGTTTCATCACCCCCAGATCCAGCATCACTCAATACCATTACTATTAATATAAAAACTATATTAAAACAACATTATCAAAAAGTCATAGCTACAAAATTGATCTAATTAATGCATTGTAAACTTATCTAATTATCTACATAAACTTCTGTAATAATTATAAATGTTATTATTTGTATATTTAGTAAATAAATATTTTTATATTTAGTTATAACAAATCTCTAAAAAAAAACGAACACCCTATACGCACTCAACAAGAAAAAAAATATATACACCTACCGACATGGAGTTATTTCAATAAAAATGTTTTGTAATATTACCTGCATGTCACTAATGTTATCATTATATTTTCTCTGTATAATTTAGTTTAGTTTTTGTACTTTTTTTAATCAATTTTTACTTTTGTAATGATTAGAGTCGATGACGCAGGGTGCACGGGAAAACTTCTCGAGTTTATGTTTGCACCCTTTAAACGAAAATATTATTGTATATATGTTAACAAATAAATAAATAAATAAATAAATAAATAAATAAATAAATTGAAAGTCTACGTGAATTAATCACTGATACAATAAATATTGAAATGCGTCAATTATCAAACGATTTCAACAATAAATTATCCTGTGTTCTAAATGAAGAGCTGAAGGTTGTACAGAATGAACTAAAAGAGGTAAAAGAGTCCATGAATTTTATGAGTTCTCAGTATGAGGATATTATTAAAAGATTTGCTGCTTGCACAGAAACTGTTAAGGAACTACAGAAGCAGAACGATAATCTCTCGTCAACAGTCAAAATTCTCACGAATAAAATAAACACTCTTGAGCAGCAAGCTAGGTCCAATAATGTAGAAATCCAATGTATGCCCGAAAACAAGAATGAAAATCTTAACACGTTGATAACTAATTTGTTTAAAACTGTCAACTGTACTCTAAAAGAGGAGAATATTTTGCATTGTACGAGAATATCTAAAATAGACACTGCTAGTTCTCATCCCCGATCGATAGTTGTGCAGTTATGTTCTCCCAAAGCTCGGGATTATTTACTATCCTCGGTGATAAAATTTAATAAAAGTAACCCAGATAATAAACGTAATACGTCGCATATCGGTCTGAGTGGAGATAAAAGGCCAATATATGTAACTGAGCATCTATCAACTGCGAATAAGTCTCTTCACGCAGCAACGAGAATAGCAGCCAAGGAAAAAGGATACAGGCATGTGTGGGTTAAGAATGGCCGTATATTTATACGTAAAACTGATTATTCAGAATGTAAATTAGTTAAAGATTTAGATTTCCTGAAAAAACTTACATAGATTTGTTACTTCCCTTTGTTATATGTATTATCTTTATTATTATATTAGTTATAAGAGTATTTAAATTTATAATCATTCGCAAATCTAAATATCTATTATCAAAATGTACGTGGACTAAAAAGCAAAACGAGTTTTTTTATAAATTTGTGTCGTAGTAACTATGATATAATCGTTTTAACAGAAACATGGTTTAATGAAAGTGTTTTCGATACGGAGCTTTTTGACAATAGATATGTGGTTTTTAGAAGAGACAGAGCATTGTCCAGAGTTCAAGGTAAAAGAGAAGGAGGAGTTCTAATTGCCGTGTCTAAAAATATTGAATGTCAGCGTATGCAAGAATGGGAGAGTGTATGTGAGGATTTATGGATTACGGTAGACGTAGGTAACCCTTGTATCGCAAAGTTTGCTTTATGTGCTGTTTATCTGCCTCCTCCTGTCAATAAAAATATCCTAAATAATTTTATTGATAACTGTAATAAGATTTCAGAATTTCATAACAATAATACATGCATCGTAGGTGATTTGAATTTGGGTTGTATTGATTGGAACTTACTTAATAACTGTGCTGAATCTCCAAACTATCGCATCTCAAACTTAGGACATACACTTCTCGATTTTTGTAACCTCAATGAATTACGACAGTGCAATAACGTGTTGAATAGCATGAATAGGATTCTAGATGTTTTTCTTACAAATATTGAAAACTGTTCAGTAATGGCATCTATGCAATCATTATGTAGGGTGGATAAGTTTCACCCACCTATCATTGCATACATTTCTGATATAAAAACAAAGGCCTTAAATAATAATTTTAATAAGATAAGATATAATTTCAATAAGGGTGATTATTTAGAAATGAACACTTATTTAAATAATATAAAATGGCATGAGTTGTTCTGTGACGATGATGACATTGATAAAATGGTTGATGTTTTCTATGAAGTTCTTAATGTAGGTATCTCAAAGTTTATTCCAACATATAAAGTAAAGAGTACTAAATATCCGCCATGGTTCACTTATTTCTTAAATTAATCCGGGAAAGTAATAAGTTTCATAATAGATATAAAAAGTACAAAAAACCCCATGGATGAAATATCGTTGTCAATTTTGGAAGAACGTTGTGAAAATTTTGCCAATGAAAATTACTTTTCATATATTAATTATATAGAACATAGGATCAAAAAGCAACATAAATTATTTTGGACATACATGAAAGGAAAACGTAACGCTACTAACTCATATCCCGCAACGATGACTAATGGACAAAACACAGTGCTTGGAGGGGCAATAAGTGAACTCTTTGCTGAACACTTTGCAAGTATAATCTATAAAAATGTAATTCAAGACCCTCCGAACACTGAGTTTCTATTAAACTCCGTTTTATTAAATCAATCAAGTAATAATTTATCAGATATATCAATTGACCATGAAGATGTATTACATAAACTAAAGCATGTTAACAAAGCCAAAGGTGCAGGAACCGATGACATTCCACCAATTCTCATTGCAAATTGCGCATCTAACCTCTCAAAACCATTGTGTTTTATTTACAACAAGTCATTGAAAGTAGGAAAGTTTCCATCTAAATGGAAAATAGCTAAAGTGGTACCTATATATAAGAGCGATAACAAAACAAGCGTCCAAAATTATAGACCAATATCAATACTGACAACCTTTGCAAAGATTTTTGAATCTCTAATTCTCCCGCATGTGCAGCACTATTTTAGACCTTTGATTAGTGATCACCAACATGGTTTTATGAGGTCAAGATCAACTACAACAAATTTGGTTGACTTCACCGAAACCTTAGCTGAACAAATTGATGTAGGAAAGCAAATTGAAGTTATTTATACCGATTTTAGTAAGGCCTTTGATCTAGTTTCCCACAATATACTTATAAAAAAATTGCACTTTTACGGTTTTTCAGGTAACTTACTTGAATGGATTGAGTCATATCTAACTGATCGGAGATTTTATGTAGTTGTTAACGGCTTTGAATCTACTCTTAAAAAAGTTTACTCAGGAGTCCCTCAAGGATCTCACTTGGGTCCGATACTATTCAACATCTTTGTAAACGATCTTCCATCGTGTTTTAAACATTGTACGCCGTACATGTATGCAGATGACCTTAAATTCCTTAAAACTATAGAAACAATTTGTGATTATACAAAACTACAAGATGACATAAATAGGCTAATTAAATGGTCAGACAACAATGGAATGGTGATAAATACAAAAAAATGCTTTCAAATGACTTTCACCAGAAAAAAATCTTGTATACGGTTATATAAACTGTTGTTGTTATATAAAGTCTGAATGTTTGCAAAAATGTGAAACAATAAGTGACCTTGGTGTGATATTTGATACAAAATTAACATTTAATAACCATTTAACTAACATCATAAACAAAGCGTCACGTATGCTTGGTTTTGTTATGAGAATTATGAGAACTGTAAAGTTTTCATTCAGAGGAAAACTAAGATCATGCTATACAATAGTCTCGTACGAAGCTTGCTCGAATACTGTTGCGTAGTTTGGAGACCTCACTATTCTACCCACTCACTGAGACTCGAGCGTGTGCAGAAACGATTTCTTTGGCACTTAGCACAATCTGAAGGTATAGCAGAGGATGTTAAGTCATATGCTGATAGGTTAAGGTACTTTGAAATGAGCTCACTAAAAGAACGTGAGGACATTCTAGATTTAGTCTTTCTCAACAAATTACTTAACTCTCATTATAATTGTCCAAAGATCCTATCACGTCTACGATTAAGAGTGCCTTATAAATATCCGCGTAACCCTATTGCACCTTTTGTGCCACCAATCCGTCGAACTGTACTCGGTGCTAACTCACCTATTCCGCGTTTGAGTCGCTTATCAAATAAATATGCCGAACAAATAGATATCTTTTCGTGTACACCTGACAGTCTCAAAAAGAAACGACTAAGTTATCCTTAATGTCTGTGTATTTAAATTTTATTTGTCTGTATTTTATTTTTATTTTTATACTGTTTTATGTGTAATTTATCCTTACTACGGTTTTCTCTTTTTTTTCTATTAGATAAGAATCATATTTTCAACCGACTTCCAAAAGGAGGAGGTTATCAATTCGTCTGTATTTTTTTTTTTTTTTTTTTTTTTTATGTTTGTTACCTCATAACTTTTCACTGGGTGGACCGATTTTGATAATTTTTTTTTGTTTGAAAGGTAGTGCTTCCCGTGGGGTCCCATTTTTTTTATTTTTTTTTCCGATGATGGTATCCATGTGAAAACGACATAAGTCTTAAATTTGCGTTATGTATATGCGCGACAAATAGGTGAATAACTGAAAATCACGTTAACCAATTTTGATAATTCTTTTTTTATTATAAAATTTATACTTCAAGGGTAATTTGGTGAAAGTTTGGTAAGGTTCTGAGCACAGGATCCATGACAAAGTGACGGAACGGAAGGGAACGGAACAATTCCGAGGCGCACGTTAGCGATACTCGGTCGAATCTTTTATTTATAGGTTATTTGGATATTTGAGTCACCTTCCGTAATGTGGTTATGTTTATGTAATTATCATAGTCGAATATTATAATCAACTAGCTACCCACCCCGGCTTCGCACGGGTGCAATACTGATACTAAATATACTACAGAATTTGTTTATATACGACATCACATCGCAAACTTCTAAAATTATCAGTGTTTCTTTACTATATTGTTCATGTATTATGTACACAAACCTTGCCCTTGAATCACACTATCTTTTAAAAATAACCGCATCAAAATCCGTTGCGTAGATTTAAAGATATAGGGACAGAGAAAGCGACTTTGTTTTATACTATGTAGTGATGGAACTCCTATACGGCTCGCAGTTAGGGTGCGATATGGGGCAGAATTTCTTACTATCTTTAATCAAATTTTGTGTATGTAATGTGATGTCATATGATGTCCGAAATGTATTTGGTCTTTTTCAAAGTTTTTTTGCTGAGTTCGATTACAGCTCTTTCGAGGGATCCTTGTAGTTTACGCCGCGTGACGTATTAAATCCGCATTTTCGAAAGTCTATTTTTGCTTTATTCGCAAGTTTCCTTTGAAATTGTCCTCGAAGTAGTTTCTTACTCATATAAACGGAATGCTTAATCTATCCATATTAAAAAAAAATTAGTTAGTCAACATCAGCTTCACTTAAAATCAAAAAATAAATAAAATTTTAACAAAAAGAAAAACCGACTTCAAACAAAACACTATTTTAAAACAAATGAATATGCACGAAAAAGTAATAAAAATAATTGCGTATTCAACATATTTTTTAGAGTCTTCCTAAGTTAAATGAAATGAAAAATATTAGACTACTTAAAAGTCGATTAACGATTATATCATGTAGTTATAATTATTGTTATATTTGGAGTCGGTGTCGGAGGTTATCAATTCGTCTGTATTTTTTTTTTTTTTTTTTTTTTTTTTTTTATGTTTGTTACCTCATAACTTTTCACTGGGTGGACCGATTTTGATAATTTTTTTTTTGTTTGAAAGGTAGTGCTTCCCGTGGGGTCCCATTTTTTTTTATTTTTTTTTCCGATGATGGTATCCATGTGAAAACGACATAAGTCTTAAATTTGCGTTATGTATATGCGCGACAAATAGGTGAATAACTGAAAATCACGTTAACCAATTTTGATAATTCTTTTTTTATTATAAAATTTATACTTCAAGGGTAATTTGGTGAAAGTTTGGTAAGGTTCTGAGCACAGGATCCATGACAAAGTGACGGAACGGAAGGGAACGGAACAATTCCGAGGAGCACGTTAGCGATACTCGGTCGAATCTTTTATTTATAGGTTATTTGGATATTTGAGTCACCTTCCGTAATGTGGTTATGTTTATGTAATTATCATAGTCGAATATTATAATCAACTAGCTACCCACCCCGGCTTCGCACGGGTGCAATACTGATACTAAATATACTACAGAATTTGTTTATATACGACATCACATCGCAAACTTCTAAAATTATCAGTGTTTCTTTTTTACTATATTGTTCATGTATTATATACATAAACCTTCCCTTTGAATCACACTATCTTTTAAAAAAACCGCATCAAAATCCGTTGCGTAGATTTAAAGATATAGGGACAGAGAAAGCGACTTTGTTTTATACTATGTAGTGATGGAACTCCTATACGGCTCGCAGTTAGGGTGCGATATGGGGCAGAATTTCTTACTATCTTTAATCAAATTTTGTGTATGTGATGTGATGTCATATGATGTACGAAATATAGTTGGTCTTATTCAAAGTTTTTTTGCTGAGTTCGATTACAGCTCTTTCGAGGGATCCTTGTAGTTCACGCCGCGTGACGTATTAAATCCGCATTTTCGAAAGTCTATTTTTGCTTTATTCGCAAGTTTCCTTTGAAATTGTCCTCAAAGTAGTTTCTGACTTATATAAACGGAACGCTTAATCTATTCATATTAAAAAAAATTAGTTAGTCAACATCAGCTTCACTTAAAATAAAAAAATAAATAAAATTTTAACAAAAAGAAAAACCGACTTCAAACAAAACACTATTTTAAAACAAATGAATATGCACGAAAAAGTAATAAAAATAATTGCGTATTCAACATATTTTTAGAGTCTTCCTAAGTTAAATGAAATGAAAAATATTAGACTACTTAAAAGTCGATTAACGATTATATCATGTAGTTATAGTTATTGGTATATTTGGAGCCGATGTCAGCCACGGTGCCCTTGCCCCAACAATCAAAAGAAAGAAGCGATACGAGCTCCTTGATTGATCCAGTATATTATTGTGGAAAAGGTAATTTGTAAAAAACATATTTGTTAAAGTATTCTTGTATTGTTTTTTGATAGATATACTGTAGGGTTTTATTGGCTGACACCGACTCCAAATATAACAATAATTATACGATGTAGTGATAACAAATAGGTACAATATACACAGTTTTCACTCATTAAGAAATAGAAACCGCTATGACCGTGAGTTTTAAAACTGTAATATCTTCGAAAATATTCATTTAAATTACATGCTGTAAATGACCGTATTGATCTATATTGAAAGCACAATTTATTTAAAGTACCTAATTGGATAAGGATTAATGCTATATTACTTAAAATCGCTTCGAAAATAAGCCATTTTTTCTCGTAAAAATAAAAGATAAAAAAGTGTTTATTGTGGGTTATCTTTAAGAGATAGACATATACCATCGCGGACTTTTTTGTAGACATTTTTGAGGTGTACAATTCTGTAGTACATTATTTTGATCTATCTAGTAGGGTTCAGCCAGCGTTTACAATGTAAGCGCAAAAAAATTAAAAAACTTACGACATTAGACATTAAGAAACTTTTGAATTGTCAGTGTTACTTAACTACATATATTGTCTATGTATTATATATAAAAACCTTCCTCTCGAATCACTCTATCTATTAAAAAAAAACTGCTTCAAAATCCGTTGAGTAGTTTAAAAGATTAAAGCGTACAAAGGGACATAGGGACAGAAAAAGTGACTTTGTTTTATACTATGTAAAGATTAAATATAACGAACAATATAATATTATCAGGAGAACAGAATCTGATGATGGGATATTGAAGAAGTCGAATGAACTCCCCAAATACTAATATAGGCACATCTGTGCGATTTATGTTTTTACGGTTCCGTAGTCAAGACAGAACCCTTATAGTTTCATCCTGTTTGTCTGTCTGTTCGCAGTTTTGCTCCGATGTACTTAATACTAAACAGCTGTATTGTAAAGCTGTATTTGACATCAGTATACATATGAATTACGCTGAGAAAGTCATACAATAAAATCTTTAAAAAACATTTTTTGGGATGTTTATTTATAAAGTGAGTAAAAAAAACTATTTTATCCCATAGTTTGAGGTATCCTTGGATAGGTCGCTAATGATTTATATATAAAAAAGCATTAGAACTGTTTTATATATAAAAAAAATAACAAAACAACACTGAAAAGCAGTAAATAAATTTTTATAAATAAAAAAAAACCGCCTTCAAAAATGAACTAAAAAGAAAAACATATATACAACCGACCCCTTCACCGATGTAATAGCATCGACATAGCGCTACAGTCGCGTTGAGTCGATAACATGTAGGAGCAGTGCTGCTGCAATAGGAACCTAAACGTCAGAGTCGCCGACAGCGCCGTACATCAATGCTCACTAATCGTCTGAAATCAAACATTAGAGGCGATCATGTCGCTGACAATGTCGTTGTCCACGCCGTGAGCGTTGAAATATCACCTGCGTCCCGGCGTTGTCGCCGACTTCGACTTTTTCGTTCCGTCGCACATTGCGGTAGCACTGCTCCTATGTGTTATCGACTCAACGCGAATGACCACGACGACGGACGACGAAAATGTTATCGAAATTGCCGTCGAATGGATTCACCAGACGGCCTAAATAACATTCATATTAGTTTCTGGTGAAAGTGTTTTACGTGGACGACGACAATGTTGTCGACGTTGTCGTCGACATGATCGCCTTCAATGTTCACTGACTTTGTATATGGCAACTGTTTATATACAAACGATGTGGCATAATTTATGATTAATCATGAATTGCAACAGCGTTGCTTGAACATACACGAACAAACACGTATAATAAAAAATCGTATATTGAAGCCGATCATGTCGATAACGTGGACGTGGTCCATCTCGTTAGCGTTAATATGAGTGTATCGTCTGCGTCTCGGCGTTGTCGCTTTGACTTTGACGTTTTTGTTCCAACGTTAGTAGCACCGCTCCTACGTGTTGTGAACTCAACGCAACTGTAGCACTGACGTCGATGTTAGAACATTGATATATCAACGCTAACGCGCGACGAGAACGACGCCGATGTTATCGAAATTGTCATCAACATGATCACCTTCAATATTTGCTGACTTTGTACGTGGCAACTTTTTATACGCGATCGATCGGGCAGTACTATTGATAGATAATTAATGATTAATCATGAATTGCATCAGCTTTGCCTAAACATAAATTAACAAACACGTAAAATAAATGTCTAAATAAATCAAATATTGAAGACGATCATGTCCATAACGTGGACGTTGTTAGCGTTGATACGAGTATATCACAAGCGTCCCGGCGTTGTCGCCGACTCCGACGTTATCGTTCAAACTGCAGTAGAACTGCTCCTACGTGTTATCAACTCAACGCTACTGAAGCGTTCACCACGATGCTATTACAGCTTGGTCACGTCAAATTCGCCGGCGCAAATATTCGCGCGGTGGGAACGGCCAAGTGGCTTGCGATTGAAACAAACTTATAGCAATGTACTTAGCATGCCACGCGCAACGGCGACTTGCGGCGCGACCGGCGACCTAAACAATATATGCTTCTACATGGCGCACGCCACGGAGTCGGCGGCAGTCGCGGCGAATTGGTGCCGTGATCAAACGAGTTTAGTTGTTTTCGCGGCGAAAAATGAACACAGAGACTTTTATTGCTGAAATACTAGTCTGGTCATCCCCGGCATAAATTTAAGTATACAGTAAAGATATTGTAGGAAGAAAGAATAAGTAATTTTACGTCTATATACCGATTTTTATTCAAATCATGCAATCCACAATCTCTATCGCGATAGTTCAATGAAAATCTTGAGCCAGCATGGATGTTTATTTCATGGACGTCAGTATGATCTTCGTAGGAAAAGTTCTTGGTCATGAAATCTTATTATGTTTTCCGCTACATCTATTATATACTTTTTGTCCTTTAAGAAGTCTAGTCCCAAAAGACAATCATCGAGGATATTTGCAACGACCACCCATTCAACAGTACATTTCAACAGTAGATTCGGTTTCCAATTTTAAGCTTCATATTAATTTAACTGAAGTCGTAAATAAGCCCACCGATAGCTGTCTCGAGTTGACCACATGGGACGAACTTTTCCCATCGTATTGGATGTTGTATTAATTCGGAACTCACAATCGTCACACATGCTCCAGTATCCACAACGAAATTGCAAGACAAACCGTTTATGAAACCCTCGATGATCAAACTATTTCCATTGCTAACTTGGGCTATCGTCACTTTTGGGGTCATATAATTCCTAACTAGCTTTCCTTTGGCAGCTCTGCTGGACATAATCTTAGAGGTCGATCTGGGTCCACTTTGATCCTTAGAACGAGTGACAATACTTCCGTTCATTTCAGATAGTTGTTTCGCCACCGTGCCAATGCTAACATCAGTCTTATTGTACTTGTCGCAATTCTGTTTCTGCGCAGCGTCCATTTCGACTCGTTTTCTAGTTTTTAGTGATATTTCCTTCTTATTCTTTCCTTGTTACGGTAGTTACGAATTCCAGAGATGTATTAGATACCGCTTCTGAAGAAGAACTGTTATGCCTTCACCCTTCTCCGTTATTTATATTGTTTATTTTTTTTAAATAAGTCCAAAAATAGATTCAGGTTCGAACGAAACTGAATTTGAGTTGCCTTAGACATCGAAATCCAGTTTCGTGGACAAATCGTAACTTGGATTATGCATATGAATTTAATTTGCAACATTCTGGAAACAGAAACAGCCAATTGTGTACCGTCCGCGAATGAAGTCACTCAAATTGGATCTCAGATTTGTTGCGTTTATTTATTGATGTCTTGCGGCTGTGCTCTGAGATGGTCCTTCCTAAAGCACCCGCCGCTCGGCCGATGAATCTGCCGATAGTGTCGTAGCCATCATCCATGTAGTAGACGCAAGTGTTTTTATGTCCAAAGGTTGCCACAACTGCGTGAAGAACACTTTCGCATATGCGGAGCCTCACATTCTTCGACTGGACTATGATCTGATAACGTCATCATAATGCCTGCCTTTTTCGTATCCCTGGTCAATCGAAGTTTCTTTTCCTCCTGCGTATGAGCAAGATATTGGGTCTTCGTTTGGTATGATGGCATATTGGCGTCAGTGAGTCTCTTCGTATTGATGGAGTGGGTGATCGGCATTCTATCAGAAAGGAGCATATGTGACGATTGTGAGTTCTGAATTATTACAACATTCAGTGCGATGAGAAAAGTTCGTCCCAAGTGGTCAACTCGAGACAGCTATCGGTGGACTTATTCACGACTTCGGTTAAATTATATAAGCTTAATAATATGAAGCTTAAAATTGGAAACGGAATCTACTGTCAATGGGTGGTCGTTGCAGATATCCTCGATCATTGTCTTTTGGGACTAGACTTCTTAAAGGACAAAAAGTGTACAATAGATGTAGTGGAAAACATAATAAGATTTTCTGACCAAGAACTTTTCCTACGAAGATCATACTGGCATCCATGAAATAAACATCCATGCTGGCATCAAGATTTAGTTGAACTATCGCGATAGAGATTGTGGATTGCACGATTTGAATAAAAATCGGTATATAGACGTTAAATTACTCATTCTTCTTTCTAACAATCACTTTACTTAAATTTATGCCGGGAATGACCGGACTAGTATTTCAACAATAAAAGTCTCTGTGTTCATTTTTCGCCTCGAAAACACCTACACTTGTTTGATCACGGCACCAATTTGCCGCGACTGCCGCCGACTCCGTGGCGTGCGCCATACAGATGCATAGCTTTGTTTAGGTCGCCGGTATAGATTCGCTCGCCGGGACGCTTGTGATAAACTCGTATCAATGCTAAAAACGTCATCATTATTGACTTGATCGTCTTCAATATTTGATATATTTAGACTTTATTTTACGTGTTTGTTAATGTTTAAATGTTTAAACAAAGCTGAGGCAATTCATTATTGATTATTGCTTATCTATCAATAGTACTGCCAGATCGATCGCGTATAAATATTTGCCACGTACAAAGTCAGCAAATATTGAAGGCGATCATGTTGACGACAATTTCGATAACATCGGCGTCGTTCTCGTCGCGCGTTAGCGTTGATGTATCAACGGTTTCTTCGATGTTCTAACAACGACGTGAGCGCTACAGTCGCGTTGAGTGTACAACACGTAGGAGCAGTGCTACTGACGTTGGAACGAAAACGTCAAAGTCAAAGCGACAACGCCGAGACACTCATATTAACGCTAACGAGATGGACAACGTCCACGTGTATGTTCAAGCAACGTTGATGCAATTCATGATTAATCATAAATTATGCCATATCGTTTGTATATAAACAGTTGCTACGTACATAGTCAGTGAACATTGAAGGCGATCATGTCGACGGCAATTTATATAACATTTTCGTCGTCCGTCGTCGTCGTCATTCGAGTTGAGTTGATAACACGTAGGAACAGTGCTACTGCAATGTGCGACGGGACGAAAACGTCGAAGTCACGCCGGGACGCTGGTGATATATCAACGCTCACGGCGTGGACGACTAACATTGTGTTACCTTTCCGGTGGTTGAGTGTAAAGAAACAATATTAGGTTATAAAATTTTTAATGCAGTAACATAGTATTATAAACAACCAATAACTTAATTTACTAGTTACTTATGTTACTTCTTATAATGACTATTATATAAAATTATGCCAGCTAGACTCAGCGTGGGTCACTTGGGATAAAAGGCAAGCTTGAAAATTCAATGATACTAATCTAAAATTTAAGGTTGAAAATTAGGCGCCACTGACGAATAAATTAGTTGATGTGGTTTGAAAGAATACACCGTTCACCAGACCGGTGTAAACGAAATTTATAATATAATTGAAAGGTGGTACATCACCAAAGTTTCCAGCTACACGTGGATACCGACAACAGCTTAGGGAACAGGCCTGCCGTCCTTGGAGTTGCACCAGCCGCTATCTGGGCACACTCAACCAGGAACCTGGAGCCGTTCACTCTTAATATTTCCATTCAAGAAGTCCACGTGGTGGGTACATCCGATTAAAAAAAAAAACCTCCTGTAATACGAAATATACAGGTTCAATAAGTTAAGCAAATAAGCAAATGATAAATACCTTTAACGGGAGATGTAAGCACGAATTTACCTTCTGGAGGTTCAAAGTCCTGCTTACACAAATTGACGATCTCAACTCCGGAGAACCATTTCAAAGGGTCACTGGAAACCACAATTTACACATGACTACGACTTTTCGAATTGTAAACCAATGCATTTAATCAAAAACAAGAATTAAAGACTTACAATTTCTTACGAGTCGGTAAACATGATATAAAGTTCTGTCAAACTTCAAAACTTCATTGTTAATATAAATTCTGAAAAGATAACTGCTATTAAAGCACTGAATACTAAACAACCACAAATTAAGAAACTCAATTATTAAGACAACTCACCGATATATTCAGTATATCGAATTAGAATTTGGATTCGGTGTGAAGCCGATAGTTCCAAAATTCAAAAAGAACGAAATCGAAAGTTCACGAACCTTTGAAAGGTTAACGAGTGTGACCAGTATCACTACCAAAATACCCTTAATGAAAAAGGAATTATATCCATACTAAAATCAAGGTAATAATTATGGAATAATTATTAAAATTAAGAAAAGCCAAATATGAGGCAAAGTAAATTTATCATAACTAGACTCCGACACCTACATCGAAGAACTAACCTTTAAACTGGAAGACAGCTATTAAATTAATCTGAAACGATGTGAAATGACCTCTAATAAAATTCAACAAACGAATTAGATGATTAAAATCTTATTTTAATAATTGTTTTAATGCACCTTTAAAATAAATGTAATTTATTTTATTAATTAAAGTTTTAGAAAATGCCAAGTTGAAGCGTTATACTAGCAACACCGACATAAATTAAGCGGGAAATGGGTCAATGGCACGGAATTTAGCGAATTGACACTTTTTTGACGTTTTATATAATTATAAAAAAAAGTTAAAATTATGAAAATAATTTTTAATGTAACAGTACCTCCCCTCCCGGAAGAATTTTGCGAGGATAAAGGAGAAAAATTCGAGCTGGCCCTCCAGCTCAGAACCTCGAACAACACAAATAATTAATTTAAATCACATTTCAAATGTGAAATATAAAATGACAAAAAAAAGTGGAAAATCCAACTTAAGAAAAGTGAGTGTGTAGTAGACTCACCACAACTCAATTATTCGGCTACAACCAAATAAAACAAACAGAGCTCCCACAATGTGTGCAGGACAAACTCCACCAAAGCTTAAGCTCAACCAAAGCTTCGCTGCATGCATAACCAGACGCATGAACAAAACTAATATCTGCTCTAACACAGATAATATAAAAATAATGCTTCTCATAAGCATTCTTAAAAAAAAATTTACTAGTAGTCTATGCCACTAAATAGAGAATATAATTAACCTCTATAAAATAGTATCACGACACCAAAATTCGCGAAAATAATATGACTAATTAACTATTCGAACCCACGAGAAGTTAACAGTCTTAACCTTAACACACTATACAAGAAAAATATACAAACCAACAGACATAACAAACCTTAATAAAACCAACCGTCAGGACTGATGGTTCTCACACATAAGATTCTCTACTGACCAGACGAACAACAACACTTGTTAGGTAATATGGGATGGGAAAGGAATATTAGGAAACCAAACAGATGCCACGCCAACACAGAAGTGGACACTGGAAGGTGACAAAATGTCAAGGAATAGTATTAAGGCTTATTTTTACAGAGTCACAAACCGCTCTGAGTCGTAAGGCTTATTTTTACAGAGTTACAATCCGCTCTGAGTCGTAAGGCTTATTTTTACAGAGTTACAATCCGCTCTGAGTATTAAGGCTTATTTAAGGAGTTACCAACCGCTCCATAAGGATTTTAGGGTGAGGAAAAGGAATAAAAGGATGCCAAACAGATACAACACCATCACAAAGTTGATACTGGAAGGTCACCAAACGTGAAGGAATAGTTTTAAGGCTTATTTTTACAGAGTCACCAACCGCTCTGAGTCGTAAGGCTTATTTTGACAGAGTTACAATCCGCTCTGAGTATTAGGGCTTATTTAAGGAGTTACCAACCGCTCCATAAGGATTTTAGGGTGAGGAAAAGGAATAAAAGGATGCCAAACAGATACAACACCATCATAAAGTTGATACTGGACGGTCACCAAACGTGAAGGAATAGTTTTAAGGCTTATTTTTACAGAGTCACCAACCGCTCTGAGTCGTAAGGCTTATTTTGACAGAGTTACAATCCGCTCTGAGTAATAAGGCTTATTTAAGGAGTTACCAACCGCTCCATAAGGATAACAGGATGAGGAAAAGGGATAAAAGGATGCCTAACAAACGCAAACGGAACCTAAAGACACTGCTATCCATACCATAATAAACCAACTGTCAGGACTGATGTTACACACCTCTCCTCTCTGCTGTCCGGACGTTCACACTTTGCAATACCTAACGACACTATCATACCTTAATAAACCAACTGTCAGGACTGATGTTACATACCAATAAACTCAGCTGTCCGGACGTTCGGGAGACAAGCAATAATAACGTTGCTTAATGGGTGCCGTATCACCCGTATCGATCGAATGTGTTATAACATCCGTTCGACCTAAGCCCTTCCTTTCGAAGGAAACCTCCTCAAACTTACCAAACACCTCCTTCGCAATTACGCTTTGCGAAGAAGATAAATCCTCAAGGGGATGTAAGAACTTGACTCCCGAAACTACATTCGTTTCGGATGAATCAAAGCTTACAACAAAAAAATAAGTTTGGTGCTAAACCAAACCTACGCCAAAAATTAACCCCAAAAATTAAGGGTGTTGTCACACTAGGGACAACATAGAATTTGATTACTTTAGTCTTAGACTTCAGCGTAATCGGTAAAAATAAATAACCTGACACACGGGATCGTGCATCATTAGCCGTAGCTATATAAGAAATATCAGATGTGTCATACATCTGAACACCCTGACCGACAAAATATTGACCTAAATTTGACCCTAAGATAGATATAGATGAACCGGAATCTAATAAACCACAAAACTGTTCATCAAAAATAGAAACCGACAAATAAGGACGAATGTCATCCGGAGGACGCTGCATAGCCGCTACACTATGAGTAAAGAAAAGTGAGATTCGTTTTAAATACTTCCGCCAATCGTCAGGATCAAAGTTAGCGGAACGACTTGACGGAAGGCTTATCCGTTTTTTCGGATCAGCAGATTTACAATTAAGACAGGACTTAACGGTGATGCCCTTAGTACCACAACGAAAACAGACTATATCCTTAGACTTACAAGTACCCAAATCATGTCCCTTAACCCTACAACGAAAACAAAACAAACCAGGTTTACTCTTGCCGCGAATCATCTCAACTTTAAAAGATTTACTATTAAATTTTAAATTTAAACGAGTAATAGACTTAGCAGACGAACAAGAAATTTTAGAAATAGGTAAAGGATTAATCAGAGCAGGTGAATGATCAGTAGATTGATCGTTAGCAGCTTCTTCAAAAGTTTTCCTAAAAGATTGAAACAAACTATCCACTTTCGAAAGACAATCCTTAAGTTTCACATTCAATTCTTCCTTTTTATAAAATAAATTAACATCCTCTTCAATCCTACTAAATCGATGGAAAAGGTGATGTGCTATAGCTCTTAACCTGTTAAAACTTTTAAATTGAGGCTTAGATGACAAGGTGAGTGGTGAGACAAGACTTCATCCAGTTTAGAATTAATAATTTCAAACTCGCTGGCTGGATCCAAAGATGTTTCTAAAATCTCATCAGCAGGAATTGAATTCACTAAGTCCCGAATCTGAGTCCTCAACTCTTCCACTGAACCTTTAGGTTTAGCATCCCTTATCTCAACTTCATAAATAAGTTCATCCTTCCTAAGTAAGTGATAAGCTATAGGCCTTTCCATGATGTAAAAAAAAATATTTCCCAAAAAAAATATTCTAAGTGTAAGCTATGAATGTGAAAACTGGTTTTATATAGATATAAAACAAAATTAAAAAAACTATTTGAAAAAAAGTTCAGTAAAAAAAATTGTATTGAACCAGTACAAAAATTTGCAGAACCCTAAAAGTTGCAATACTAAAGAACCACACAAACAATATGAATAAGGTTCAAAAACAAATAAATTTGAATCAAAGTTCAGATAAAATTAAACGTGCAAAAGTCCAAAGTGCAAGTAAAATTAATTGTCATATTAAATGCTGATAATAAAAAGTTAAGTCGAGCTGGCTTCACAATATAATAATATGTAAGTCACTTAATACTAAACCTGTTTAAAATATAATTGCATCAATAATTTAAATTAATCTTCTTAAAGTAATAATTATTATATAATTAAAGTAATATCACAGTATGATAATTTACTTAAAATTTACTACCAATGCAATATGAAATGTTGTAAAGTTAATTTGAAACACATAATAAAGGACACAATTATTAAAATAGTACTTGTTAAATCTTTATAATAGTTTTTATACAATAACAATATTAAACATTGATTTTCAAACGCCTTATTTCAATATAGCAAATACAGACATACTGACTATCCCAAGTCATGCCCCTACAGTTGTGGTGCCACTGTTACCTTTCCGGTGGTTGAGTGTAAAGAAACAATATTAGGTTATAAAATTTTTAATGCAGTAACATAGTATTATAAACAACCAATAACTTAATTTACTAGTTACTTATGTTACTTCTTATAATGACTATTATATAAAATTATGCCAGCTAGACTCAGCGTGGGTCACTTGGGATAAAAGGCAAGCTTGAAAATTCAATGATACTAATCTAAAATTTAAGGTTGAAAATTAGGCGCCACTGACGAATAAATTAGTTGATGTGGTTTGAAAGAATACACCGTTCACCAGACCGGTGTAAACGAAATTTATAATATAATTGAAAGGTGGTACATCACCAAAGTTTCCAGCTACACGTGGATACCGACAACAGCTTAGGGAACAGGCCTGCCGTCCTTGGAGTTGCACCAGCCGCTATCTGGGCACACTCAACCAGGAACCTGGAGCCGTTCACTCTTAATATTTCCATTCAAGAAGTCCACGTGGTGGGTACATCCGATTAAAAAAAAAAACCTCCTGTAATACGAAATATACAGGTTCAATAAGTTAAGCAAATAAGCAAATGATAAATACCTTTAACGGGAGATGTAAGCACGAATTTACCTTCTGGAGGTTCAAAGTCCTGCTTACACAAATTGACGATCTCAACTCCGGAGAACCATTTTAAAAGGGTCACTGGAAACCACAATTTACACATGACTACGACTTTTCGAATTGTAAACCAATGCATTTAATCAAAAACAAGAATTAAAGACTTACAATTTCTTACGAGTCGGTAAACATGATATAAAGTTCTGTCAAACTTCAAAACTTCATTGTTAATATAAATTCTGAAAAGATAACTGCTATTAAAGCACTGAATACTAAACAACCACAAATTAAGAAACTCAATTATTAAGACAACTCACCGATATATTCAGTATATCGAATTAGAATTTGGATTCGGTGTGAAGCCGATAGTTCCAAAATTCAAAAAGAACGAAATCGAAAGTTCACGAACCTTTGAAAGGTTAACGAGTGTGACCAGTATCACTACCAAAATACCCTTAATGAAAAAGGAATTATATCCATACTAAAATCAAGGTAATAATTATGGAATAATTATTAAAATTAAGAAAAGCCAAATATGAGGCAAAGTAAATTTATCATAACTAGACTCCGACACCTACATCGAAGAACTAACCTTTAAACTGGAAGACAGCTATTAAATTAATCTGAAACGATGTGAAATGACCTCTAATAAAATTCAACAAACGAATTAGATGATTAAAATCTTATTTTAATAATTGTTTTAATGCACCTTTAAAATAAATGTAATTTATTTTATTAATTAAAGTTTTAGAAAATGCCAAGTTGAAGCGTTATACTAGCAACACCGACATAAATTAAGTGGGAAATGGGTCAATGGCACGGAATTTAGCGAATTGACACTTTTTTGACGTTTTATATAATTATAAAAAAAAGTTAAAATTATGAAAATAATTTTTAATGTAACAATTGTCAGCGACATTATCGCCTCCAATGTTTGATTTCAGATGATTAGTGAGCATAGATGTACGACGCTGTCGGCGACTCCTACGTTTTGCGTTCCTATTGCAGCAGCACTGCTCCTACTTGTTATCGACTCAACGCGACTGTTGACGACGACGGACGACGAAAATGTTATCGAAATTGCCGTCGACATGATCGCTTTCAATTTTCTCTGACTTTATACATGGCAACTTTTTTTATACGATCGTTCAGGCAACGCTGATGCAATTGATGACTCTAATCATTAATTATTTAAAACTATATCTACTAATTTTACAGTGTTTTGCACACTTTAATAAATAACAATAGCGAAAAATCCACTAATGTTTTAGTACTCTAATTGTAATGGTCAGTTAGTTTAATTTATATATTTAAGCATAATTAAAAATGTGTACACACCAGCGAATGGGCCACGAACCCTTTATTTGTGTTATAATATACTTAGAAATCATTAAAATAAATCATACGAGAGTAGCGACAACTATTTGGTACTGACAATAAAAGGTTCCATTCGCGGACGGTCCGCAAGATCGGTTGCTTGTTTGGTTTAAAAATGTCGCATATTCATATACAATACGCGATTGGTCCAATTCACGAATTTTGCACGAAAATGGATTTCAATTTCGATCGAAACTGAAATCCAGTTTCGTTTCTACTCATAGTCATATCCGGCCACGTCATCTATCGATAAACTAGTGACTTTTATATCGACGATTATTTATTTATTTATTAATGTGGATAGCCAACTGACAACGCCGGGACGCGCACAGTACATCAATGCTCACTGATCGTCCGACATCATACATTGAAGGCGATCGTGTCGGTAACTCCACGACGACGTCCGCCGCGCGCGTCGTTAGCGTTGATACGAGTATATCGTCTGCCTCCCGGCGTTGTCGCTGACTCTGACGTTTTCGCCCAACTGCTCCGACGACGATTAACTCAACGCGACTGCAGCGCTCACGTCGATGTCAGTACAGCGGCGAAGCGGTCGATATATCAACGCTAACGCGACGACGCTAAACGACGTGGACGACGACTATGTCATCGAAATTGACTTTGGACATGGCATTTGTTCACGCAACGCTGATGCAATTGATGTCGCTAATCATTAATTATTTAAATAAATCCTACCGTGGTTGGTTTTGCACACTTTAATATATAATCGACTTCGAATCACTCTCATTGATCTCTTCTCATTTATATTAAAACATACAACTAAAACTCTCAATCTTTTTTGTTTAATAAAAATAAATTCAGCAATCCCATGAAATTCGGCGTGTCGATGAATACGATTTGATTTTACGATACAATCTTAAAACAGAACAAAAAAATCATCCACTTAACGCCGAACTTTGAATTTCGTTCTTATGCGCATAATAAAAAGGCAAAGCACTTATCTACGCAACTGCATAACTTTTCCCTCCAGTGCCTGACATATTACTGGAGCCTGACATAATATATAGTAAGGAAAATGGCAGTTTGCATCGCTATTAGTTCGCTGTCACTTGCCCCAGTTCTGGCCTTTCCAGTGTGCAAAGTGTGCAAAACCAACCACGGTAGGATTTATTTAATAAATTAATGATAAGCGACATCAATTGTATCAGCGTTGCCTGAACGATCGCATATAAACAGTTGCCATGGCCAGTGCCAGCAAATATTGAAGGAGCTAAGCTAAGTGAAGCTATCAGCTCCACTCTGATGTCGCATCCAGAACTATTGAACGTAAAATTAACGAAGAGCGTTCTCACGCAAATAACATCGTCTGCATCCAATTTAACGCTCGAGGCAGTGAATTAATACAAATATCTAGAAAAATATAAAGTTGTTGTTACTACAATACACAGCACACATCGCGCTTACTTTTGATGCACTTCCTCTGAATGGATTCACCAGACGGCCTAAATATCATTCATATTAGTTTCTGGTGAAAGTGTTTTACGTGGACGACGACAATGTTGTCGACGTTGTCGTCGACATGATCGCCTTCAATGTTCACTGACTTTGTATATGGCAACTGTTTATATACAAACGATCTGGCATCATTTATGATTAATCATGAATTGCATCAACGTTGCTTGAACATACACGAACAAACACGTATAATAAAAAATCATATATTGAAGCCGATCATGTCGATAACGTGGACGTTGTCCATCTCGTTAGCGTTAATATGAGTGTATCGTCTGCGTCCCGGCGTTGTCGCTTTGACTTTGACGTTTTCGTACCAACGTTAGTAGCACCGCTCCTACGTGTTGTTAACTCAACGCGACTGTAGCGCTCACGTCGATGTTAGAACATCGAAGAAACCGTTGATACATCAACGCTAACGCGCGACGAGAACGACGTTAATGTTATCGAAATTGTCTGAATTTGTACGTGGCAACTGTTTATACGCGATCGATCTGGCAGTACTATTGATAGATAAGTAATGATCAATCATGAATTGCATCATCTTTGCCTTAACATTACATTTACACATTAACAAACACGTAAAATAAATGTCTAAAGATATCAAATATTGAAGACGATCATGTCCATAACGTGGACGTTGTTAGCATTGATCGGTATATCACAAGCGTCCCGGCGAGCGAATCGCGCGTGCGACTTGCGGCGCGACCGGCGACCTAAACAAAGCTATGCATCGGTATGGCGCACGCCACGGAGTCGGCGGCAGTCGCGACGAATTGGTGCCGTGATCAAACAAGTTTAGTTGTTTTCGAGGCGAAAAATGAACACAGAGACTTTTATTGCTAGAATACTAGTCCGGTCATCTCCAGCATAAATTTAAGTATATAGTAAAGAGATTTTAAGAAATAAATAAAATTTTAACAAAAAGAAAAACCGACTTCAAACAAAACACTATTTTAAAACAAATGAATATGCACGAAAAAGTATTAAAATAATTGCGTATTCAAAATATTTTTAGAGTCTTCCTAAGTTAAATGAAATGAAAAATATTAGACTACTTAAAAGTCGATTAACGATTATATCATGTAGTTATAATTATTGTTATATTTGGAGTCGGTTTTTCGTGCATATTCATTTGTTTTAAAATAGTGTTTTGTTTGAAGTCGGTTTTTCTTTTTGTTAAAATTTTATTTATTTTTTGATTTTAAGTGAAGCTGATGTTGACTAACTAATTTTTTTTAATATGTATGGATTAAGCGTTCCGTTTATATGAGTCAGAAACTACTTCGAGGACAATTTCAAAGGAAACTTGCGAATAAAGCAAAAATAGACTTTCGAAAATGCGGATTTAATACGTCACGCGGCGTAAACTATAAGGATCCTTCGAAAGAGCTGTAATCGAACTCAGCAAAAAAACTTTGAAAAAGACCAACTATATTTCGTACATCATATGACATCACATCACATACACAAAATTTGATTAAAGATAGTAAGAAATTCTGCCCCATATCGCACCCTAACTGCGAGCCGTATAGGAGTTCCATCACTACATAGTATAAAACAAAGTCGCTTTCTCTGTCCCTATATCTTTAAATATACGCAACGGATTTTGATGCGGTTTTTTTTAAAAGATAGTGTGATTCAAGGGGAAGGTTTGTGTATATAATACATGAACAATATAGTAAAGAAACACTGATAATTTTAGAAGTTTGCGATGTGATGTCGTATATAAACAAATTCTGTAGTATATTTAGTATCAGTATTGCACCCGTGCGAAGCCGGGGTGGGTAGCTAGTTGATTATATAATGTTGTCTTAAATTTTCGCGATGATTACACATTTAAATAAAACTATTTATAACGGATGAATCGCGTATATTAATTATTTTTAAACATCCCGACGTTTCGAGCACTTTGCAGTGTTCGTGGTCACGGGCAGACTGTCTGCCCGTGACCACGAACACTGCAAATGGGATGTTTAAAAATAATTAATATACGCGATTCATCTGTTATAAATAGTTTTATTTAAATAGTTGATTATAATATTCGACTATGATAATTACATAAACATAACCACATTACGGAAGGTGACTCAAATATCCAAATAACCTATAAATAAAAGATTCGACCGAGTATCGCTAACGTGCTCCTCAGAATTGTTCCGTTCCCTTCCGTTCCGTTACTTTGTCATGGATCCTGTGCTCAGAACCTTACCAAACTTTCAATAAATTACCCTTGAAGTATACATTTTATAGTAAAAAAAGAATTATCAAAATTGGGTAACGTGATTTTCAGTTATTCACCTATTTGTCGCGCATATACATAATGCAAATTTAAGACTTATGTCGTTTTCACATGGATACCATCATCGGAAAAAATCGGTCCACCCAGTGAAAAGTTATGAGGTAACAAACATAAAAAAAAAAAAAAATACAGACGAATTGATAACCTCCTCCTTTTGGAAGTCGGTTGAAAAGAATGAGTAATTTTACGTCTATATACCGATTTTTATTCAAATCATGCAATCCACAATCTCTATCGCGATAGTTCAACGAAATCTTGAGCCAGCATGGATGTTTCTTTCATGGACGTCAGTACTACGTACAGGACTTCGTAGGAAAAGTTCTTGGTCAGGAAATCTTATTATGTTTTCCGCTACATCTATTATATACTTTTTGTCCTTTAAGAAGTCTAGTCCCAAAAGACAATCATCGATGATATCTGCAACGGCCACCCATTCAACAGTACATTTCAACAGTAGATTCGGTTTCCAATTTTAAGTTTCATATTAACTTAACTGAAGTCGTGAATAAGTCCACCGATAGCTGTCTCGAGTTTACCACCTGGGACGAACTTTTCTCATCGTACTGAATATTGTAATATTTCGGAACTCACAATCGTCACATATGCTCCTTTCTGATAGAATGCCGATCACCCACTCCATCAAAATGGAGAGACTCACTGACGCCAACATACCATCATACCAAACGAAGACCCAATATCTTGCTCATACGCAGGAGGAAAAGAAACTTCGTTGGACCAGGGATACGAAAAAGGCAGGCGTTATTATGACGTTATCAGATCATAGTCCAGTCGAAGAACTTAAGGCTCCGAATACACGAAGGTGTTCTTCACGCAGTTGTGGCAACCATTAGACACAAAAACACTTGCGTCTACTACATGGATGATGGCTACGACGCTATCGGCAGATTCATCGGCCGAGCGACGGGTGCTTTAGGAAGGACCATGTTAGAGCACAGCCGCAAGACATCAATAAATAAACGCAACGAAACTGAGATCAAATTTGAGTGACTTCATTCGCGGACGGTACACAATTGGCTGTTTCTGTTTCCAGAATGTTGCAAATTAAATTCATATGCATAATCCAAGTTACGATTTGTCCACGAAACTGGACTTCGATGTCTAAGGTAACTGAAATTCAATTTCGTTCGAACCTGAATCTATTTTTTGACTTATTTAAAAAAATAAACAATATAAATAGCGGAGACAGGGTGAGGAATAACAGTTCTTCTTCAGAAGCGGTATCTAATACATCTCTGGAATTCTGTAACTACCTTGTATTCTTGTAACTACCGTAACAAGGAAAGAATAAGAAAGAAATAACTAAAAACTAAAAAACGAGTCGAAATGGACGCTGCGCAGAAACAGAATTGCGACAAGTACGACAAGACTGATGTAAGCATTGGCACTGTGGCGGAACAACAATCAGAAATGAACGGAAGTATTGTCACTCGTTCTAAGGATCAAAGTGGACCCAGATCGACCTCTAAGATTATGTCCAGCAGAGCTCCCAAAGGAAAGCCAGTTAGTAATGATATTACCCCAAAAGTAACGATAGCCCAAGTTAGCAATGGAAATAGTTTGATCATCGAGGGTTTCATAAACGATTTGTCTTGCAATTTCATTGTGGATACTGGAGCATGTGTGACGATTGTGAGTTCCGAATTATTACAATATCCAATACGATGGGAAAAGTTCGTCCCATGTGGTCAACTCGAGACAGCTACCGGTGGACCTATTCAAACCTTCGGTAAAATTAATATGAAGCTTAAAATTGGAAACCGAACCTACTGTCAATGGGTGACCGTTGCAGATATCATCAATGATTGTCTTTTGGGAATTGACTTCTTAAGGGACAAAAAGTGTATAATAGATGTGGCGGAAAAAACACTAAGATTTCCTGACCAAGGAGTTTTTCAACGAGGATCATACATCACGATAGCCAAAGTTAGCAATGGAAATAGTTTGATCGTAGAGGGTTTCATAAACGGTTTGTCTTGCAATTTCGTTGTGGATACTGGAGCATGTGTGACGATTGTGAGTTCCGAATTATTACGACATCAAATACAAACGGATAAGTGCAGCCCAGGTGATCCCATTAGGACTGCTAACGGTAAATCAATTGACGTCTCCGTTTGTACTGATGCGGAGCTTAAAATTGGAAACCGAAGCTACTGTCAACGGGTGACCGTTGCTCAAATCACCGATGATTGCCTTTTGGGGATAGACTTTTTATAAGTTCATAAATGTATAATAGATTTTAACGAAGGAGTAATAGCGGTTCCCGTTCAAGAAATCTAGTTTTCCTACTAGGGCAATGTGCACTCATGTGTACACATGTAAAAGGTGACTCAAATTTTTCAGAACATGCTCGTGAAAATGTTTCAAATTTGATGTTAAAACATACGATTTGTATTATCGTGCTGTAAATATAACTTTATTATGAACTAGCTATACCCACCCGCTTCGCTGGGCACTAATCGCAACAAAATAAATTTTTCATTTTTCATTTTGTAATTAATAACTGGTCATCATCAATGTACAAATAATAAAGAAACAAATAAAGAGAAAAAATGTGCAAGATCTAATCAAATTCTTAAAAAAAATATTAATATTCTTCATCTATTTCATCTTCTTCAATGATGTTCTCGATAGGCTGCAGATTTGTCATAACACCCATAAACTTATACGATGTTATATAGGCACGATTAAATTTTTAATTAAATTTCTGTAGTCTGTAAAAGTTTGCATTAAACCAACATGTACTCTTTTATCCGGTTCAATCGAATATCGTTATAAAAGTAAAGTAAAAGTAAAGTAACAGCCTGTAAATTCCCACTGCTGGGCTAAAGGCCTCCTCTCCCTTTGAGGGGAAGGTTTGGAACATATTCCACCACGCTGTTCCAATGCGGGTTGGTGGAATACACATGTGGCAGAATTTCAATGAAATTTGTCACATGCAGGTTTCCTCACGATGTTTTCGTTCACCGCTGAGCACAAGATAAATTATAAAGACAAATTAAGCACATGAAACAGCGGTGCTTGCCTGGGTTTGAACCCGCATTCATCGGTTAAGATGCACGCGTTCTAACCACTGGGCCATCTCGACTCTTCGTTATATGTTATTACATTTAAAACCTAGTCAATACTTGCGAACGCACGTCATAGCATCCTGAGCATATTCGTGCATATGTCTTGAACTTCCACTGTACGAAGATCTTTGTCCAGTCTTTGCATAATCCTAAAATTAGCTATGATTTCTCGATTATTTGTGATACTGAACATGCATCGAAGATCAATCTTTTTCTACGTTGTCCATGGAATAAATGTCCAGAAAATGGAGATTTTATTTATTTATTTATTTATTCACTTTATTGCACAACTATTTAACAAAAAATAAATTGAGCTTTTAGTTAGATACTGGAAGCAGTAAACCAATCATATGATACAGACGCGAAATTATTGTATTGTACAATATTTGTTGCTCCAAACGATGTCATATCAAAGAAAGAATTGTAATTTCTAATATGCTGAAGGAAATATTCAGACACCTCAGTAGTTCACGTAACGTAGATAAGAAGAGGTTCTGGTGGTTCAACCAGTTGTGGTAAATACATTTTACCAGTCAAGTGGCACTATACCAGCAGTTTATTTTAAACATCATAGCGTGACAATATGGGCATACTACATACATTGAACCAATGATCACGTCGGGATTTATTGAGATTGGTTCTAGTTCTTGACTTAGTCTATTTTAATCGTTGATCATCCAGTCGTTGGGCTCGCTCGTCAGGTTTTTCAGTATCTCTTGATGAAGATGCTTTTTCGAAGATCTGAAACTTGATCATTACGTTGACTAACTATTTTGGCAACTCTCAAAGTAGAAATTCGGATGTTTTGTGTGTTGTTTCCGTAGCTCTTTTGGATAACGCTGCGCATATATTGTTCATGTTCCGATCTTTTGTTTCTTCAATGGCACGGTGGTTTCTATTTATACAATTTATTTGATTCAATGATGATAAATGATTTGCATTTTTTATTTCATATTTTATACTTATCGATTGATCGGCATAGAAATGCATCGTGATACGTAAGGGCCATCTGTTGGTTATTTTTAATGATACGGATGAAATAATCACTTACTAAACTTCATCATCATTTACTGAAAAAATACTTGTACGTACTCATTTTCGTGACAATCGGTTGAACGGTGTAGATATATATATATATATATATATATATATATATATATATATCGCAGCGCTACCTGGTGGCGAGTTACATCAATGGGGATAGCATAATCTCTTTATTCATTTAATCTTAATGATCGATCAAATAGTTTCTGAGTTTATCGATGGCATAGATAGCCTATCATTATCACATGTTTTTCCTGTATACCAATTTTCATAAAGATTGGTGCATCTGTTCTCGAGTTTTAGCAGAACATACAGACAGACAAAAATGTCAAAAACGATAAAAATTATGTCATTCAATCATAAAAAGAATACTTATGACGAAATACGACAAAAATAAGTGTACTGGCAGACTCTAAATATTAGATTTAGTATTCACGTGCGATAGCTTTATTTTTAGCGTATTTCGTGTATAACTTTGTGTGTTTCTATACCGATTTATATGCTTCTTTTTTATGGAATAGTTAATCCTGTTAACTTTTTTAATTTGGGATGATGGAGAGTGTTATAAACGCAGGAATAGACAAATATAATCAGAAAGCTTCGAAATACTAAGCTATTGGGAGTGACACGTGTTATTGTGAGTCAACTATAAAAGATAGACTGCTGTCATGGGATATTTTTTAAATAATTTTCAGGAGAACATTTCCGCAATACACAATTTCTAAGTAGCTTTAACCATTAAGTTTGTACACGCGACGGAAGCTTAAAATATGGAGTAACTTCTCCCGTTTTCCCGACATTTCCCTTCACTGCTCTGCTCCTATTCACTGTAGCATAGCTATATATAGCATGTTAGCATAGCTGTATGAAAAATAATTACACCAAGTTTCCTTAAAATCCGTCGAGTAGTTTTTGTTTCTATAACGGTTATACGGACAAACAGACAGACAAAAATTTTACTGATTGCATTTTTGCCATCAGTATCGACCCCTTTTCAACCTCTGATAGTTGTTTTGGAAAAAATATTTCATGTACAGTATTGACCTTCCTACAGATTTATTATAAGTATAAATATTGACAAAGGACTTTTATTTATCACTATGTTATTACATCGGCGAAACGGTCGGTTGTATATATGATTATGGGATACTTCCATTACAATCTATATATATAAAAATGAATTGCTGTTCGTCAGTCTCGCTAAAACTCGAGAACGGCTGGACCGATTTGGCTAATTTTGGTCTCTAATTATTCGTGGAAGCCCAGGGAAGGTTTAAAAGGTGAGTAAGTATGACAAAAATGCCAGGAATATAATTAAAACAAAAACTTAGTTTTTCCTTAGAATTAGATTTATTACAGAATTATCATTGATTTTCTATGATTATTGATGTTAGATAATAAAAAATGTTTTAAAATTGATTTTGCATAATTTGAAACATCGTTACATCTATTTCTCGAATCTACATATATAAAAATAAGTGGCATTTACGTTGTCACTTTAAAACTCAAGAACGGGCCCACCTATCCGAACCAAATCTTCATGGTTTGTTCGGACTATTTAGTAGATGGTTGATGTGAAGTTTGCACAAAATCGGTCGAGTGGTTCTTCATTTATCACATTTTTTGTTACAAATGATTTCAATAAATGGTGAGTCATTTTTTAATTCCCCGAATTCGTATCGATTGATGGTTCGTCCACAAGCACAAAATTATATCTTGAGATAGAGAAGTAACCATATATCATCATTACATTGTTGACATGTATGCCAAAATAGAAACTGGCCGTCTTAATTTTAATCGTTTCAACCTAGCCAAATTAAGATCTGAAGAGTATATTCATTTGTAAGATGCGATAGCGAATGCTACTAATTTAAATGACAACGGGCGATTGACTACATTGCCATCTATGTTTATTGATAGTTCAAGGCATGTGAACGCATATGCACAAGACGCAATGTCTTATGTACGAAAATATGAACGACCGGATCTATTCATTATGATATTAAAAATAATTTATTTGAAAAACAGTCGACAACTGATCGTCATGACATTATAGCACGAGTTTTTCTGCAAAAATTTAAAGCACTTATGTATTTATTTGTAAAATTATGTGAATTTGAAGAAGTGCAATTCCATATATATTCCATTGAATGGAAAAAAGGGGATTGCCGCATGCACATGTATTAATTTGGCTGGTAAATAACTCCGGATAAAATCGATAACGTTATATCAGCTGAAATTCCCGATCAAACTGTTGATCCAGATCATTAGGATGCGTAACCAGGACGTTGAAGTTGATAATCGTTGGATAGTTTCGTATTGTCCATTATTATCGAAAATATTCAATGCTTATAAATGTGGAGTTATGTAATTCAGACAAATTCATTAAATATGTTTGAAAGTATGTAAATATAGGGAGCGATATGGCTGTTATCGATGTTGCTGGTGATAATAGAAATGATGAAATTACTCAGTATCAAATGCTATATTAGTAGTAATGAAGCTCTCTGGAGGATTCTGTCGTTTCCAATGCACGAAGACATCCTATGGTTGTTCACTTGGCTGTGCATCTTGAGAATTACCAACCTGTTTATTTAAATGAAGCAAATATATTGGAATGAGTAGCGTAACCACCAGCAACATCGTTAACAGTTTTTTAAAATATACGAAACTGATATATTTGCAATAAATTTGTTATATTCTGAAATACCGCAGTATTACACATGGAATGTGTCTTCGAAAAAAAATCAGATACGTAAACGAGAACAGCAGTCGATGGGTATCAGGCATTTTCAAAGAGACGCAATTGGGAGGATATAGTACATCCAAATAATGCTGAGTGTTTCTATTTGTTTGTTATTAGTTAACGTCAATGGCCCAAAATCGTTTCAAGAATTGAAACAGTCAATGGTAATTTGTGTGAAACATATCGTGGATGTCAACTCTTACATTTGTTGGAGGATGATGCACATTGGAATTCAAAATTTCATGATGCATCTACTTCAGCTCATCAACAGCAAATACGAATTCTATTTTCCATCATATTATCAACATGTATGCCATTAAACCACTAGAATTATGAAACAAATATAAATATTATATGGTAGAAGATATTTTAGTTTGTATACAAGAAATCCTGATTTGTTGATTACGTTGCAAATGTACAACGAAGCTTTGATTATAATTGAAGATATATGTCTAACAATTGCAAATAAAATATTAGCACAATTAGGTATAACCGCACCAAATCGTGAGATGCATGATTTGTTTGATCGAGAATTGCAACGTGAGTAGGAATTCAATTCTAATGATTGGCGTTTATTTCTAAAATCGAATATTACCAAATTGAATATTCAGCAAAAAAAGTATATGACACAATCATGCAAGCCGTTTCCAATAATTTAGAAGGATTATATTTCTTGGATACACCTGGTGGTACAGGCAAAACGTTCGTTATATCATCGATTTTAGCAACAATTAAGAAAATTGCATTTGAACTGGCATCTTTTGGAATCGATGCTAAATTTTAGAAGGTGATTAAACAGCACACTTTGCATTAAAATTGCCATTGAATATACAGATGACTGAAACTCCAATTTGCAATATTTCGAGCAATTCTGCTACGCCAAAGTTCTGCGATTAACATCAATGATTTTCTGGGATTAGTGTACAATGGCGAATAAAAAATGACTAGAAGTATTGATCGAACAATGCAAGATGTACGTGGTAATTAACAGCTTTTTGTTGGCTCTTTCTTTCTTTTCTTTATTTTCGTCATACATTGACTGTCATTCTTCGATCAACACCGTCAAACAAAGAAAATTCTGTTTGAAATCATCAGTTCGTTGGAGATATGTACAAAAATTGACACTAAACATTAATAAGCGTATTCACCTACAAAATGATCCAGCTGCTCATGAGTATTCAAAACAATTGTTAGAAATTGGTGATGGAAAAATACAAATCGACAGGACCAATAGATTTATCGCTATAATGAACAATTTTTGTACTATTGAGCAATCGAAAGATGAAATGATTGAATGCGTTTTTCCGAATATTCTTCAGAATTATAGAAATCATAATCGGTTGAGAGAACGCGCCATTTTAGCACCAAAGAACATTCATATCAATGCTATTAATTTTCAAATTGAAGAAAAAGCCAGGTGTACTCACGACATATAAAACAAATGACCGTGCTATGAATCAAGATGACGTATTGAATTTTCGATCTTAACTGCTAAATCTAAAGAAGTTAGCTTGATATATAGTACAAATTTGGAAGAATCATGTTTTTCTTATGGCCAACTTTATATTGCCTGTTCCAAAGTCGGTAGCCTGAGCCTTTTGTTTATTCACACTCAAAATGGAAAAATAAAAATATGGTGTATCCAAATGTTTTGGATTACGTTTTTAAGCAGCTAGCAATTAAGTCACATATTCTTTTAAGAAATTAATCCATGTTCTAACTGGTTTTTGTATTATTTCACTGTATACGTAGCGAAGCACGTACCGGGCCGCTAGTTATAAATAAAATTTTAATAAAAAGAAAAACCGACTCCAAACAAAACACTATTTTAAAACAAATAAAAATGTACTGTGAGAGTCCTCCTAGGTAAAATGAATTGAAAAATATTAGATTACTTAAAAGTCGATTTACGATTATATTATCAAAATCGGTCCACCCAGTAAAAAGTTATGAGGTAACAAACATAAAAAAAAAAAAATATATATATATATATATATATATATATATATATATAATAGTATATGCTCAGGCGAAATAAAGACGAAATTGTGTTTTCTGAAATAACAAAGTTTATTTTATTCACATCGCACTTATACAGAAGTTTTACTACAATTAACATATTTTAAACAAAATAGCTTACCTGAAATAACAAAAAACAACATTTAAAGCCTTTACTTCTAATTAAAATAATATTATAACGTTTCTTTAAAGATCACAAAACCTCTCTCTTCCTTCTAGAATTTATCGTCGGTGTCACTCACGTCACACTGACAGCAATTTGTTCCCCAGATTATAAACACAGTGGAAGAGGAATGCCATTACCATAGATAGTGATATCCTTACATCTCCCACCCTCGGAGAGAACAACATAATGGTGATTGCTCGATCAAGACCTGCTCACTATTGGGGTTAACTTTGTGACATGATAGAAGTTTGATTCCACTTTCTTATGTCCAACATCAACCTCATAGATAGAATTTGAAATCTTCTTTAGGATTTTGTATGGTCCAATCCTCAATTCATCCATTTTCTTCCTATTTAGTCGGTTTCCATTTTCTACATATACTTTATCACCCACTTCTAATTTATATTCTTCTCTTTTTAGATCATATAATTTTTTATTATAGTTGTGCGATTTCATTGAATTTTCCAATGCTAGTTCTCTGTCTCTTTTTAGATCTTCTACTGTACTTCTTGATTTCAATTCCAGTGGTAAAATATCCATTTTCTCTCCTTCCAAAAGATATTTTGGGGTAAACTTAGTAACTGTATGTTCTGTTTCGTTGTATCTTTCTACACATTTTTGTGCAATAGTTGTCCATGCTGTTTTCTTGTTCCCTTCATTTATTTTACACCTTATCCTATTGGTTAAAGTTTGGTTCAGCCTTTCATTTAGACCATTCGAAAATGGCGCGTCCACAGCAGTAAATACCATTGTTATATTTTTCTTTTTTAAGAAGTCTTTAAATTATTTGGAATTTATGCCAGGATGTTGGTCTGTTAATAGTATATCTATATTATTACTTTCTGTCACTTTTTCCACCAACTTGATAAAATCATTGGAGCTCTGATTTTTTGATGTCAGAATGTATGCATATCGTGTAAAATGATCAACCAAGAGATGTAAGTATTTTTTTGTAGACCTTGATCCTCCAAAGCCTCTGTGTCGATGGATACAATTTCAAAAGGACGTGTTGCTGGACCTAAATGGGACATCAAACCAAATTTTGGATTCCTTCTTGATTTGTTTTTA
Source organism: Vanessa cardui (assembly GCF_905220365.1). Classification (NCBI taxonomy): domain Eukaryota; kingdom Metazoa; phylum Arthropoda; class Insecta; order Lepidoptera; family Nymphalidae; genus Vanessa; species Vanessa cardui. The sequence goes on from NC_061124.1 coordinate 12,275,552, forward strand.
ATACAAATATCACATTAATCACAGAGTTTCTTGATATTTGTGATGATATTCTTTGCTGTATAGAAAGGATTTATTTTATTTATCATTTGGGTTCTCCCAATATGGCAATAAGTGTAATGGACATTTTTAATTAGTGTTTTGCTAAATGCTTCTGAAAGTAATTTTTTTTTTCTTTTTGTAATAAATGTTATTTTCCAGTATAAATGATTTTGATTTTCCGTCTTGTATATTTAAATTTGTGTCTTGATCCTTTTTAATATCTTGCATGTTTATTAAGTTTACAACTTTCAAAAAATCTTCAGTATTCTAAGACTGGATTAGGTTCTAAGACTGGATTTCTACTTAAGCAGTCCGCTTCTTGATTTGACTTTCCTGGGTTATATTTTAGCTTAAAATTGTATTGGGATAAGTAATATGTCAAATCGCCCAGTTCCTCATCAGTTCTAGACTTGATATTAAGATTTTCAAGTGGTTTATGATCTGAATATACTATAAATTCCTTATTCATAAGCCAGTGTTGCCAATATTTTACAGCCTCTTTAATCGCCAAGCATTCCAAATATATTGCCTTTTTTTTCTTTTGAGTGTCGGTCAATTTCTTTGAAAAATAAGCTACAGGTTTAGTTATTCCGTTTTCATCTTCCTGTTTTAAACCGGAGCCCCCACTCCTTGAATGCTGGCATCAGTGTATATTTTTATTGGTTGTTCTGGGTCAAATATTTTTAGAATTGGTTTCGAGCATAGTAAATCTTTTATTCTATCAAATGATTTTTGGCATTCTCTGGTCCATATAAATTTAACATCTTTCCGTAACAGATTGTGTAATGGTTCCAGGATAATTGCATTGTGTGGTATAAATTTATGATAAAAGTTTACTTTTCCCAGGAACTGACGTATGTTTTTCCTTGTTTCTGGAATGGGGAAGTTCCTGACAGCTGTTAAATAATCCTTAAGAGGTGTAACTGAATTTTTTCCTATTATATGTCCCAAATACTTGGCATGATCGTTTGCAAAAGTGCATTTAGAGAATTTCAGTCTAAATCCTTCTGTTAATATTGCGTCAAGATGTTTCGATATATGTGTTATGTGTTCTTCGAAATTTTTAGAAAAAATCAAGATATCGTCTATAAAATTAACTGCAAAATCTGAGAGATTATATTTTCTTATTATACTCCTCAATATTCTTTGAAAAATAGCTGGGGCCGTCTTTAAACCAAATGAGAGGCATGTCCACTGAAATTGGCCTTCTTGTGTGACGAAAGCTGTCTTATATCTATCTTGAATTCTCAATGGGATGGACCAAAATGCTGAGTTTATATCAAAAGTGGAAAAATACTCACAGTTAACCGTCTTTACCATTAAGTCTTCAATCAACGGGAACGGCTGTGATTGAGGGACAACAATTTTATTCAATTCTCGGAAATCGATACACAGTCTTGATCTTTTCCCATCTTCTTTCTTGTATGCTAAGGTGACTGGAGCAGCAAAAGGGCTATATGATTCCTCAATTAAGTTTTTCTTCAATAGTTTTGATATTTGGTTCTCAATTTCTTTTCTATCATCAGTTGTGCATATGTATGGGCGTTTGTAGCAGTATTGATCTACTGTCAAGTCTATGTGAGCTTCATAACCTCGCACTGTACCAACGTCATATTTGTCTTTAGCGAAAATTGGTTTGTATTTCTCTATTAATTTATCAATCTCAGTTTGTTTATATATATATCTAGATGATTTACTGAAATTTCAAATTCACTTATATTAATATGTTCATTGAAGTTTATTTCACCTTGGTTTAAACAGTTTATTTCTTGTTTACGTACCTCAGAGTTTAGAGTTACATTTTGTTTATTTTTGTCACCTAGCACATTAGGAATTTCGACATTTAAAATATTTTTTTCAGAGTATTTATTTTTCTTATTCTCTTCATTTTGGGTTTTATTCTCTATAAGTGAATTATTACACTGTATGATATTCAATTTTTCATCTTGCGTTAATTTAAATTCTTTGATACAATCGAAACCAATGAGAAAATCACAGTGAAAATTTTCATTATCTATCACAAAAATATTCATTTCTCTTTCAATGTCATATATTTTTATTTTTAATGTTACTATACCTTTTGTTTTCTTCTCACCATTAATAGTTTTCAATTTTGCTGTTTGTTTATTAAATGTATCTTCTTTTTTTTTGTATTTTTAATAACTTTGCATTAATTAATGATACATTTGAACCAGAATCATAAATTGCTGTAACTTTTAAACTGTCATTTAATAATAACTTTATTTTTATTAATGGTGATACTTCTAGTTTTTTGGATTCTCTTCATTAAGTTCAACTTTTAATTCCGAGTTATTAACACTTTTCACAACATATTTTTGATTCTTCGTATTGAACCAACAGTTTTCCTCAGGATGAAAACGTTTCCCTTTTTCCTTATTGATACAAATTTGGCACGGTTTCTTTTCTTCATTTTTTTTGTTTTTATGTCAGAGTGCATGTAGTTTTTTTTTTCATATTTGTTCTTCCCAACAAAATGTTCTAATTTGCCTATCTCATTATAGAGATCTTCAGTTTGTTGTAATGTCTCTCGGTCAATTTTGTCACTCAGGTAATTAGGTAGGCCTGCGGCTATAAGGTCTATAAGAGTACCTGTATCAATAGTCTTCCTAACCTCTAATAACAACTTCTCTTTTTTCAATGCATATTCAAGTAAGGAGCCTGTTTGATATTTAAATCCAAGAGCATATCTGATTGGCGACCAACCTTTGTTTCCGAATGTTTCACAGAATTTTTTTTCCCATTTAATCCACTCTGATTCTATTGTAAATTTTATTAGCATACAACTGTACCAGTCAAAGCATGAAAAATGGGAAGGCTTTGGGTCCAGATGATATACCAGTTGAAGTATGGAAGATATTAAAGAGTGAAGGATGTATGTGGTTGACTTTATTCTTCAATAAGTTGTTGCATGAAGAAACCATCCCACAAGAATGGTGCAGTAGTTCACTAGTGCCCATCTTCAAAAATAAAGGATATGTACAGGATTGCAACAACTATAGAGGGATTAAGCTCATATCACATACTATGAAAGTATGGGAGAAGGTAATAGAGAGAAGATAGCGAGAAGAGAGTGAAATTACCGAAAATCAGTTTGGGTTTATGCCAGGTCGAGGGACAATGGACGCTATCTTTGCACTCCGCCAATTATGCGAGAAGTACAGACGTGCTCACAAGAACCTGCACATGGTGTTCATTGATCTCGAGAAAGCCTATGATAGGGTGCCTCGTGAAGTGTTATGGTGGGCATTGAAAGAGAAAGGTTTGCCTGGGAAGTATGTGGAGTTAATTCGTGCTATGTACAAGGGATCTTGTACCTACGTCCGATCGTCTGCCGGTAACACCGACCGGTTCAATGTGGCTGTAGGTTTGCACCAAGGGTCGGCTCTAAGTCCTTACCTCTTCCTGTTGGTTATGGACGCTCTAACGGCGGACATACAGGAGGTCTACCCTGGTGCATGCTTTTTGCCGACGACATTGTACTGGTTGGTGAAGATGGACCTGAGATCCAGAGCAGATTGGAGGATTGGCAACGGAAACTGGAGAATGTTGGCCTGAAAATCAGTTGAACGAAGACTGAATACATGTTCTGCGATTTCGGCGGTCTCTCCAGTCCTGAAGCCATAGCGCTTGATGGCGCAGCTCTTCCAGTCTGCTCCGACTTCCGGTATCTCGGTTCACTCATTCAAGGCAATGGCGAAATAGATCGAACGGTGAAGCACAGGATTAACACAGGATGGATGAAATGGCGGCAGGTTACGGGAACTATTTGTGACCCCCGTATTCCCCTTAAACTTAAGGAGAAGATCTATAAGACCATGATCAGACCTGCTGTCCTGTATGGATCAGAGTGTTGGGCTACAAAAGGGATGACTGAAAGACAATTGCATGTTGCGGAGATGAGAATGCTGAGAGGAATGTGTGGTGTTACGCGAATGGATAGAGTAAGGAATGAGTACATAAGAGGAAGTTTGAAAGTGACACCGATAGCCGAGAAGTTATGTGGAAGGCGGCTATCATGGTATGGGCATGTAATGCGGAGGAATGAGGAACACATTGTGAGGAAGGCCTTGAGCATGGATGTGGATGGATATAGAGGTAGAGGACGACCAAGGAAACGATGGATGGATTGTGTGAAATACGATATGGCTAGAAAGAATGTTACTCGTGAGATGACGTCTGACAGAGAAGTATGGAAGGAGAAGACATGCTGTGCCGACCCCAAATAAAATTGGGATAAGGGCAGGAGAATGATGATGATACAACTGTACCAGTTTACACTTGAATATTCTAAAAATTGTTTTAGAATTTCAATTTTTTTCCTGTCTTCATCAATATGGAAACGTTCACATTCTCTGTTGAAGTCCTTAATCCATTGGTGAGCGTTTGCGTTTTTACCAGTGAATTTTTCAAACGCAAAGTCTTTTGCAATTTTTCCCAAATTTTGAGTTTCAGATTTTCTTTGCTTTTCTTCGAGTAATGTCTCTAATAGTTTCTCCAATGTTTTATTTGAGCTTTCAGTTAACGGTTTTGAATCATTTATGTTTTCATTAATCTCCTCAAGGTAAAAATCCTTAAACTGTATATTTCGTTCTTCATATAAATATACCTTTGATATCTCATCAGTTAAAGTTATCCATATTTTCCTTGTTTGATGTCTTTTATTCAATGTTTTTTTTTTATCTTGGCATAGTTAGATGTATTTGTTATAAGTTGGTGTAAGCTTGCAGGTTGATATTCGGCCGGTATGCCAAAAATTTGGCCATCAGGTGTTCCTATTGAGGTTATGCAAATAATGTTTGATTTTCCATCTGCTGCTGTTTTCACACAAAAATCAAATCTTAATTTCTCCATAGTTGTTGTATTTTATTGCGAAAATGTTGTTTTATAATAGTATATGCTCAGGCGAAATAAAGACGAAATTGTGTTTTCTGAAATAACAAAGTTTATTTTATTCACATCGCACTTATACAGAAGTTTTACTACAATTAACATATTTTAAACAAAATAGCTTACCTGAAATAACAAAAAACAACATTAAAAGCCTTTACTTCTAATTTAAATAATATTATAACGTTTCTTTAAAGATCACAAAACCTCTCTCTTCCTTCTAGAATTTATCGTCGGTGTCACTCACGTCACACTGACAGCAAATTGTTCCCCAGATTATAAACACAGTGGAAGAGGAATGCCATTACCATAGATAGTGATATCCTTACATATATATATACAGACGAATTGATAACCTCCTCCTTTTTGAAGTCGGTTGAAAAGTAACGAAATTGAAGTCTGCGCTAAAAAAGTTAATGTTAAGTATTTGTGTTATCTTATGAAGAAGAAATGAATACATAATATTACAATGAATAATAATAATGAGTCGAAAATTATAATTTACTTATACATTGTATACTAACGCCTTATTCAATAGCACTGAAAGTAAATAATAATCCCACCAAAAACATTAAATGTAAAAACTGCCAAGTCTCTCGATGCAGTCTTTCCATCGTAAAAAGTTTTGAGATCTCACTGAAGCCAAGTCCTATTCAAATTATTTCGTAGTTATAAATCAACATTTAGTAATTGTCTCAATAGTTTTTGTTTTATATTATAACTATAGTGACTTGGTAATGAGCATAAATTAAAAGCTGCTTGCTGTCTGGAATTATGTGCAAATTTACTAACGAGACCTGTGATCAGATTATTTGTTATGTGTGTGTATATATTTATGCATCGAATTTTATAATTTTTTTGTTAATAAATGCTTTAAAATTAAATACATTTTTTTTTCCTTAGGGAGCAGCTAAGCTATTCTATTATACTAAGCAATCAGCTCCACTCTGTTATCGAGTCCAGTACTACTGATAAATATTAAGTGATTAGCGACATCAATTGTATCAGCGTTGCCTGAACGATCGTATATAAACAGATGTCATGTACAAAGGCAGCGAACAGTGAAGGCGATCATGTCGGTGACAACGTCGATAACATTATCGTCGTCCACGTAAAACAGTTTTACGAGAAACTAATACGAATGTTATTTAGGCCATTTGGTGAATCAATTCAGAGGAAGTGCAGTGCAAATGACCATTGATGTGTATCGGCCGGGGATGAAAAATGATTAAATTATTAAAATGCCTATTAAAAAATATAATTTAAATATCATTTTATATTTTTAGACATTTTTAGTTTATACATTATATAAACTAAAAATATTAAAAAAAAATGTTAAGGGTGGACTACCCTTATCACTACGGGGTATAAAGAAATAGATGTTGGCCGATTCTCAGACCTAATTATATGCGCACAAAGTTTCATGAGAATCGATCAAGCCGTTTCGGAGGAGTACGAGAACGGTAATTGTGACACGAGAATTTCATATACAAGATAAGTTAATTATTAAACGCATAATTTTAAAAATCAGCGGGTATACACGGAAATGCATCAACAAAAATAATGATTAGGTATACTGCTTTTGTTAAATTGATAAATTCGAGTCCACGTGAGGCCGCAAAGACCTCTGATTGGGACGCCGTAGATTTCCCCGTCCTACCGAGTCTCGAGTCTTTACGGAGATCTCCTTGTAAGTTGCTCATGTCCGTATGAGAGGCGGTCGTCGCATGTCGCAAGCATCGATTCTGTACAGCCTGTGCGGACTGAGTTGTGTTAAACTAAACTTAACTAAACTAACTGGCCAACACAGTTAGAGTTGTTTTGGTGGATTTTTCGCTATTGTTATTTATTGAATTATGCAAAACACTGTAACGGTCGTATATATTTAAATAATTTATGATTAGAGTCATCATTTGCATCAGCATGCCTGAACGTTCGTATAAAAACAGGTGCCACGTACAAAGTCAGCGAAAATTGCAGGCGATCATGTCGACGGCAATTTCGATAACATTTTCGTCGTCCGTCGTCGTCGACATTCACGTTGAGTTGATAACGAACGAAAACGTCGGACTCGGCGACAACGCCGGGTCGCAGAGGATATACTCGTACAACGCTGACGACGTCCACGATATCGACATTGCTTCGAGCGATTGGTGGATGACGAGATAAAAATAAAAGACTAACAAGATCAACCTTTTCAGGCAAAGTAATCATCATGAAAGTTGAAAACTTCTTATATTTACGTGAATATCATTGAATAATAAAATGACAGACAATGGATAAATATTATTTATTATTAAAGAAATTTAACAAGTTAAGACTTGACTTTCATTTCCCGCATAAGTAGAGATAGCGGCCAGTAAGAATATATTACCGGTGTCGTTGAGTTCTGACTTAGCTATATTTGAAAAACAAAGAAAGATTTGGAGATCAACTCTGCTCAACTACTCTGTTTTGGCTGATGCAATCGACGGTACAATTTGCATCACAATGCTTATTATCAAACATTTAAAAATATTAATGGATCTGATAACAGAACAGAGCTGATTTTTTTATGCAACATTTGCCTATACATTTACATTCAGTATATACAGTGCTACTGCAACTGAAACGAAAACGTCCAAATCAGCGACAACGCTGAGACGCGGGCGGTATATCAATGCTCACTGTGTCCGACATCAAACATTGAAGGCGATCGTGTCGATAACGAGGACGTCGTCCGCCGCGCGCGTCGTGAGCATTGATGCGAGCATTTCGTTTGCCTCCCAGTATTGTCGCCGACTCCGACGTTTTCGTTCCAACTGCAGTAGCACTGCTCCTACGTGTTATCAACTCAACGCAAATGACGACGACGACGGACGACGAAAATGTTATCGAAATTGCCGTCGACATGATCGCCTTCAATGTTTGCTGACTTTGTACATGGCAGCTGTTTTTATGAACGTGCAGGCAATGCTAATGCAATTGATGACTCAAATCATTAATTATTTAAATATATACAACCCTTACAGTCTTTTGCACACTTTAATTAATAACAATAGCGAAATATCTACCAAAAACAACTCTAATTGTGATGGGTGCTTGGGTTAGTTAATATATTTATTTATATCAACAACTGTTTGGTACTGACAATACAAAGTTCCATTCGCGGACGGTCCGCAAGTTCGGTTGCTGGTTCGGTTTCAGGAATGGTCGCATATGAACATGCGACTATTCTTGAAACCTATTCATATTCATATTTCAAGACGCAAAACGAAACTGGATTTCAATTTCGATCGAAACCGAAATCCAGTTTCGTTACAACTCTTAGTCATCCGGTTACGTCATCTATCGATAAGCTATCGACGTTTATATCGACGCATATTTAATTGTTAATGTAGATAACTAACTGGATAATATATTCAGTGATTTTCACAACAATTTTTAACACATAACACAAGGGACAAAGGATTCTTCGCTCTGAGTAGACTATATTCGATTCTATGTCAGCTTAGTAAATTGTCCTATAGACATGAGGTGACATTATACAAAGCGTACATCCATCCCGTTCTCACATACGCTGGTGTCGCATTCGCACACGCTAGCGAACACAATTGAGTCCGCCCAGGCTGTACAGAATCGATGCTTGCGACTTGCGACGACCGCCTCTCATACAGACAAGCGTCACTTACAAGGAGATCTCCGTAGAGACTCGAGACTCGGTAGGACGGGGACACAGCGCACTGTGTTTTCCCTCCTGACGTCGACGGCGTCCTAAGCAGAGATCTCTGCGGCCTCACAGGTGGCGACCTAAGAGGCTCTCAGTGGACTCCAATTTATTAATTTAACAGAAAGACTAATCATTGGTTTTGTATTTTTGTTTATACTAGGTTAATTTTTAAATAATGCGTTTTAATTATCTTATCTCAACCAAATTTTTTAATAGCCATTTTAGTACTGTAGTGTTACAGTCGTAATTAATTAATTAGTATTGTATTATTGTAAGGAATAAATTATAATAACTTAAAAATAATGTTTGGTCTTTGTTATTTTTCTATTCCCTCATAGTTTACAGCGCTCCATGTCTGTTTGACGCATATACCACATTCTTAAACACTTACACGAAGTTAGTTGATGTTTGTCTACATTAGAGATTACTTAGAAATAATTTATATGGCAAAACAACGATTGCCGGGTCAGCTAGTTGTATATAATATTATCCACTCTAACATATTCTCTACATTATCCCTACATACAGCGGGTAATGACAGTCACATATTAACTTTATATCGTGATCCATTTTGAGTGGTCGGTGTCGTACGGCGCCCGTACGCACCCGCCCCGGCCTCACACAGGTGCAATGATATGACATCACAGTAGAAATTATCAGAGTTTCTTTCCAAAATTTTCCATTCATTATTATATATAAAAACAACAATCACTCTATCTAATAAAAGAAGTGCATCAGAATCCATTGTGAAGTTTTAAAGATTTAAGCATACATAGGATATAGGGACAGAGAAAGCGACTTTGGTTTATACTGTATAGCGATAAGCATTTTCACGCAAATAGCATCGTCTGCATCCGATATAACGCTCGAGACATTGAATAAATCCAAATATCTAGAAAAATATGATGTTATCACTACAATACACAGCGCACTTCGCGATTACTTTTGATGCACTTCCTCTGAATTGATTCACCAAATGGCCTAAATAACATTCGTATTAGTTTCTGGTTAAAGTGTTTCACGTGGACGACGATAATGTTATCGACGTTGTCACCGACATGATCGCCTTCACTGTTCGCTGCCTTTGTACATGACATCTGTTTATATACGATCGTTCAGGCAACGCTGATACAATTGATGTCGCTAATCACCTAATATTTATCAGTAGTACTGGAAACGATAACAGAGTGGAGCTGATTGCTTAGTATAATAGAATAGCTTAGCTGCTCCCTGAGGAAAAAAAATATGTATCTTATTTTAAAACATTTATTAACATAAAAAATATAAAATTAGATGCATAAACATATACACACAGATAACAAATAATCTGAGTACAGGTCTCGTTAGTAACATTTGCACATAATTCCAGACAGCAAGCAGCTTTTAATTTGTGCTCATTACCAAGTCACTATAATTATAATATAAAAAAAACTATGGATACAATTACTAAATGTTGATTTATAACCACGATATAATTTGAATAGGACTTGGCTTCAATGAGATCTCAAAACTTTTTACGATGGAAAGACTGCATCGAGAGACTTGGCATTTTTTTACATGTAATGTTTTTAGTGGGATTATCATTTCACTTTCAGTGCTATTGAATAACGCTTTAGCGTACAATGTATAAGTAAATTATAATTTTAGACTCATTATTATTATTCATTGTAATATTATGTATTCATTTCTTCTTCATACTATAACGCAAATACTTAACATTAACTTTTTTAGCGCAGACTTCTATTTCGTTACTTTTAATTGTAATGGAAGTGTCCCATAATCGTATATAAAACTGACCGTTTCGCCGATGTAATAACAAAGTGATAAATAAAATTCCTTTGTCAATATTCATAATAAAGTTATATTTACAGCACAAAAATAGAGAGAGATACATATACGTGTATGTCGTATGTTTTGACATCAAATTTGAAACATTTTCACGAGCATGTTCTGAAAAATTTGAGTCACCTTTTACATGTGTACACATGAGTGCACATGGCCCTAGTAGGAAAACTAGATTTCTTGAACGGGAACCGCTATTACTCCTTCGTTGAAATCTATTATACATTTATGAAATTTTAAAAAGTCTATTCCCAAAAGGCAATCATCGGTGATTTGAGCAACGGTCACCCGTTGACAGTAGCTTCGGTTTCCGATTTTAAGCTCCGCATCAGTACAAACGGAGACGTCAATTGATTTACCGTTAGCAGTCCTGATGGGATCACCTGGGCTGCACTTTTCAGTTTGTATTTGATGTCGTAATAATTCGGAACTCACAATCGTCACACATGCTCCAGTATCCACAACGAAATTGCAAGACAAACCTTTTATGAAACCCTCTACGATCAAACTATTTCCATTGCTAACTTTAGCTATCGTGATGTATGATCCTCGTTGAAAAACTCCTTGGTCAGGAAATCTTAGTGTTTTTTCTGCTACATTTATTATACACTTTTTGTCCTTTAAGAAGTCAATTCCCAAAAGACAATCATCGATGATATCTGCAACGGTCACCCATTGACAGTAGGTTCGGTTTCCAATTTTAAGCTTCATATTAATTTTACCGAAGGTTTGAATAGGTCCACCGGTAGCTGTCTCGAGTTGATCACATGGGACGAACTTTTCCCATCGTATTGGATGTTGTAATAATTCGGAACTCACAATCGTCACACATGCTCCAGTATCCACAACGAAATTGCAAGACAAACCGTTTATGACACCCTCGATGATCAAACTATCTCCATTGCTAACTTGGGCTATCGTCACTTTTGGAGTCATATCATTCCTAACTAGCTTTCCTTTGGCAGCTCTGCTGGACATAATCTTAGAGGTCGATCTGGGCCCACTTTGGTCCTTAGAACGAGTGACAATACTTCCGTTCACTTCTGATAGTTGTTCCGCCACCGTGTCAATGCTAACATCAGTCTTATTGTACTTGTCGCAATTTTGTTTCTGCGCAGCTTCCATTTCGACTCGTTTTCTAGTTTTTAGTTATTTCCTTCTTATTCTTTCCTTGTTACGGTAGTTACGAATTCGAGAGATGTATTAGATACCGCTTCTGAAGAAGAACTGTTATTCCTCACCCCGTCTGCTCTATTTATATTGTTTATTTTTTTAAATAAGTCCAAAAATAGATTCAGGTTCGAACGAAAGTGAATTTCAGTTGCCTTAGACATCGAAGTCCAATTTCGTGGACAAATCGTAACTTGGATTATGCATATGAATTTAATTTGCAACATTCTGGAAACAGAAACAGCCAATTGTGTACCGTCCGCGAATGAAGTCACTCAAATTGGATCTCAGTTTTGTTGCGTTTATTTATAGATGTCTTGCGGCTGTGCTCTAAGATGGTCCTTCCTAAAGCACCCGCCGCTCGGCCGATGAATCTGCCGATAGCGTCGTAGCCATCATCCATGTAGTAGACGCAAGTGTTTTTATGTCTAATGGTTGCCGCAACTGCGTGAAGAACATTTTCGTGTATTCGGTGCCTTAAGTCCTTCGACTTTACTATGATCTGATAACGTCATCATAACGCCTGCCTTTTTCGTATCCCTGGTCCATCGAAGTTTCTTTTCCTCCTGCGTATGAGCAAGATATTGGGTCTTCGTTTGGTATGATGGTATGTTGCCGTCAGTGAGTCTCTTCATTTTGATGGAGTGGGTGATCGGCATTCTATCAGAATGGAGCATATGTGACGATTGTGAGTTCCGAATTATTACAACATTCAGTACGATGAGAAAAGTTCGTCCCAGGTGGTCAACTCGAGACAGCTATCGGTGGACTTATTCACGACTTCAGTTAAATTAATATGAAGCTTAAAATTGGAAACCGAATCTACTGTTGAAATGTACTGTTGAATGGGTGGCCGTTGCAGATATCATCGATGATTGTCTTTTGGGACTAGACTTCTTAAAGGACAAAAAGTGTATAATAGATGTAGCGGAAAACATAATAAGATTTCCTGACCAAGAACTTTTCCTACGAAGATCATACTGACGTCCATGAAAGAAACATTTATGCTGGCTCAAGATTTCGTTGAACTATCGCGATAGAGATTGTGGATTGCATGATTTGAATAAAAATCGGTATATAGACGTAAAATTACTCTTTTTTTTTCTTAAAATCTCTTTACTATATACTTATATTTATGACGGGGATGACCGGACTAGTATTTCAACAATAAAAGTCTCTGTGTTCATTTTTCGCCTCGAAAACAACTAAACTTGTTTGATCACGGCACCAATTCGCCGCGACTGCCGCCGACTCCGTGGTGTGCGCCATACCAATGCATAGCTTTGTTTAGGTCGCCGTTCGCGCCGCAAGTCGCGCGCGCGATTCGCTCGCCGGGACGCTTGACTCTTATCAACGCTAACAACGTCCACGTTATGGACATGATCGTCTTCAATATTTGATTTCTTTAGACATTTATTTTACGTGTTTGTTAATGTGTAAATGTAATGTTTCGGCAAAGCTGATGCCATTCATGATTGATCATTACTTATCTATCAATAGTACTGCCAGATCGATCGCGTATAAACAGTTGCCACGTACAAAGTCCGACAATATTGAAGGCGGTCATGTTGAAGACAATTTCGATAACATCGGCGTCGTTCTCGTCGCGCGTTAGCATTGATGTGTCAACGGTTTCTTCGATGTTCAAACATGGACGTAAGCGCTACAGTTGCTTTGAGTTACCAACACGTAGGAGCGGTGCTACTAATGTTGGAACGAAAACGTCAAAGTCAAAGCGACAACGCCGGGACGCAGACGATACACTCATATTAACGCTAACGAGGTGGACAGCGTCCACGTTATCGACATGATCGGCTTCAATATACGATTTTTTAGTATACGTGTTTGTTCGTGTATCTTCAAGCAACGTTTGTATATAAACAGTTGCCGTATACAAAGTCAGTGAACATTGAAGGTGATCATGTCGACGGCAGTTTCGATAACATTTTCGTCGTCCGTCGTCGTCGTCATTCGCGTTGAGTCGATAACACGTAGGAGCAGTGCTACCGCAATGTGCGACGGAACGAAAACGACGAAGTCGGCGACAACGCCGGGACGCAGGTGACAACAGCAACGCTCACGGCGTGGACGAAGACATTGTCAGCGATATGATCGCCTCTAATGTTTGATTTCAGACGATTCGTGAGCATGGATGTACGGCGCTGTCGGCGACTTCTACGTTTTCGTTCCTATTGCAGCAGCACTGCTCCTTCTTGTTATCGACTCAACGCGACTGTAGCGCTACGTCGATGCTATTACATCTATGAAGGAGTCGGTTGTATATATGTTAATGGAAGCCTTACATCATACTTTTTTAGCAGCATAAGTAAATTTAGCGGTTTAATTAAGCAATCATCGTAAAACCGCTATCTTTACCCATATAACTGCGTATACTTCTATAACTATATCCACATATATCTATATTTATACCTTCTATGTCGAAGCATCAAAAAGTTCAAAGTCTATTTGAATTGAAGTAACTGTAACATGCTTTTGTAAACGTGGCTTGATGTAGTGTCTCTAATTTGAATGATCTCAGACCTTTCTAAGCTGTCCGTTCACTTACTATTGATCTCTTTTACTTCTTATCTATTACATGAATCGATTATTTATAAAAGGCCGATAGTCTAAATGACTGTTATCAATATGTATGTGACCTAAATGTACTTATTTTATTTAACTTAAAATGCAGGAACATACAATTTTAACTTGTAACTAATATAAAGGGTACTTGCTGTTTGAATTCAGAGAAATTGTATCAAAAGTATACGCTTCGTGTGTTATGTATTATATTCATAAATACATTTTATTCACTTGGTGGTAGGACTTTGTGTAAGCCCGTCTGGGTAGGTACCACCCACTCATCAGTTATTCTACCGCCAAATAACAGTAGTCAGTATTGTTGTGTTTCGGTTTGAAGGGTGAGTGAGCCAGTGTAACTACAGGCACAAGGGACATAGCATCTTAGTTCCCAAGGTTGGTGGCACATTGACGATGTAAGGAATAGTTAATATTTCTTACAGCGTCATTGTCTATGGGCGATGGTGACCACTTACCATCAGGTGGCCTATAAGCTCGTCCGCCAACATATACCATAAAAAAAATTTGTTAGTCTTTGATTTTTATCACGGCATCCACCGTCGCTCGCAATCAGATCGCCTGCGTTCCAGCGTTGTCGCCGACTTCGACATTTAGGGACTAAATCAGTTTGAGACTCAATCCATTCGATATCACTCATGTTGAAGTCGCTTACTATTAAATAATAATCAGGTGGACGCTCCATCATGGCACCCGATAATTTATTGAGAAAGTTATACAATTGATCTAGAAAAGTATTGCTTCGGTTTTCAATAAATAGATAGATAGATAGACACAACAAATATGCAATCTCAAACTTTGGTTGTTTTATCGTTACATAAGTCCTCAACGCTAGAGTGCCATTGGGGCGTGGCTTTAGTAACAGCTATCAGAACTCCACCGTCTCTAGTTTGAGAAGTTCTATTGAAGTTCCTGTCACGCCTCCAGACCAAGTACCATCAAAAAGCTCACCATCATAAAAACTGTCAGTCAACCATGTTTCAGTAAGCAGTTCTTTGAGAACTCATCTGTCTTCATGGGTATGCCTCTAACATTCTCATAAAAATACTAATATTACCCATTGTTTTTAGAACAACATATTCTTATCAGAAGTAGTTTATAGTATGTAAATAAATATTACATACTGAGAATGACGAAGACTGGTTCAAGCTAACGACACCGAAAACATAACAAAGGAAAGCAATGAGCAGTTTTATAGCACTAATTAAATTTAATGTAATAAAATCAGGTGCGCAAAGTGAAGTAGAAAAAAAATTAGGTTGACAACATATAGCCATATAAAACAGCGCGTAGTGTAATGGCAACCAAGCACAACCTCCCAAACAAATATGTCAACAAGACTAAGATGTTCCCCCAACAAACCAGATTCCCGTAGTACACAAAAACATAGACAGTGGTACTCAATATTCGGTGAACAAATATATATCAGATTTTTTTTAATAGTTTAAATATTGTAGAATTCTCGAATTCACGAGAACTCTGAAGAATAGGCTCTTTTCAAAGTTTGCTGGCCGCAATAAAATCTTCTGTGACATAGCGCAATAACAAAAATACGATTATCGGCTTAGGTGTTGATGGTATTCTCGTTATATAGGCAGTTTCCGAGAACATCAAAAAGATTTTCATTCGATTTCAACGGTTTTATTTCGATATAATTTGGTTCTCAGCCATTGATCACCATCATTGATTCTTATTTCAAGCTCAGACGATTTAGATGATAATTCATCAACAGTCAAACCGCAACCCTCAACAGCAGCGATGCGATTTCGATATTCTTAACCTGCTGAGATAACAAATCCTGCTGGCATTTTATTTGCTCGTCGTCCTTAATGGAACGAACATCTTCGAGCACGCTAAGCAATGGGTTCAACTTAGCATTTATTTTAATGATTCCTTCCATCACATTGTCCATCGTGAAAGTAGGAGGTGGAAAGGCCGAAACTGGGGCAAGTGACAGCGAACAAATAGCGATGCAAACTGCTATTTTCCTTATTATTTATGTATGTGTTTGGGGTTTGCTCTTTTAATATGTCAGGCTCCAGTTATATGTCAGGCACTGAAGGGAAATGTTATGCAATTGCGTAGATAAGTGCTTTGCCTTTTTATTAGGTCAGGCGCATAAGAACGAAATTCAAAGTTCGGCGTTAAGTGGATGATTTCTTTTTTGTTCTGTTTTAAGATTTTATCGTAAAATCAAATCGTATTCAGCGACACGCCGAATTTCATCGGATTGCTGAATTTATTTATATTAAACAAAAAAGATTTGAGAGTTGTATGTTTTAATATAAATGAGAAGAGATCAATGAGAGTGATTCGAAGTAGATTATTAATTAAAGTGTGCAAAACCAACCGCGGTAGGATTTATTTAAATAATTAATGATTAGCGACATCAATTGTATCAGAGTTGCCTCAACGATCGCATATAAACAGCAAATATTGAAGGCGATCATGTCGACGACGATTTCAATAACATCCATTTCAATATCATCAATAACATCCTCGTCGTCCACGTCGCGATTTAGCGTTTATATGTCGATGCAATCGGCGATACAATCTGCATCAATACGCTTATCATTATACGCTTATCATTAAATATTTATAAATATTAATGGATCTGATAACAGAACAGAGCTGATTGTTTTATGCAGCATTTGACTATACATTTACATTTAGTATATACAGTGCTACTGCAACTGAAACGAAAACGTCCAAGTCAGCGACAACGCTGAGACGCGGGCGGTATATCAATGCTCACTGATCGTCCGACATCAAACATTGAAGGCGATCGTGTCGATAACGAGGACGCCGTCCGGCGCGAGCTTCGTGAGCATTGATACGAGCATTTCGTTTGCCTCCCAGCGTTGTCGCCGACTTCGACGTTTTCGTTCCAACTGCAGTAGCACTGCTCCTACGTGTTATCAATTCAACGCGAATGTCGACGACGACGGACGACGAAAATGTTATCGAAATTGCCGTCGACATGATCGCCTTAAATTTTCGCTGACTTTGTACATGGCAGCTGTTTTTATGAACGTGCAGGCAATGCGGATGGAATTGATGACTCTAATCATTAATTATTTAAAACTATACTACTTTTACAGTGTTTTGCACACTTTAATAAATAACAATAGCGAAAAATCCACTTATGTTTTAGTACTCTAATTGTAATGGTCAGTTAGTTTAATTAATATATTTAAGCATAATTAAAAATGTGTAAACACCAGCGAATGGGCCACGGACCCTTTATTTGTGTTATAATATCATTAAAATAAGTCATATGAGAGTAGCGACAACTATTTGGTACTGACAATAAAAGGTTCCATTCGCGGACGGTCCGCAAGCTCGGTTGCTTGTTTGGTTTAAAAATGTCGCATACTCATATTCATATACAATACGCGATTGGTCCAATTCACGAATTTTGCACGAAAATGGATTTCAATTTCGATCGAAACTCAAATCCAGTTTCGTTTCTACTCATAGTCATATCCGGCCACGTCATTTATCGATAAACTAGTGACTTTTATATCGACGATTATTTATTTATTAATGCGGATAGCCAACTGACAACGCCGGGACGCGCACAGTACATCAATGCTCACTGATCGTCCGACATCATACATTGAAGGCGATCGTGTCGGTAACTCCACGACGACGTACGCCGCGCGCGTCGTTAGCGTTGATACGAGTATATCGTCTGCCTCCCGGCGTTGTCGCTGACTCCGACGTTTTCGCCCAACTGCTCCGACGACGATCAACTCAACGCGACTGCAGCGCTCACGTCGATGTCAGTACAGCGGCGAAGCGGTCGATATATCAACGCTAACGCGACGACGCTAAACGACGTGGACGACGACTATGTCATCGAAATTGACTTTGGACATGGCATTTGTTCACGCAACGCTGATGCAATTGATGTCGCTAATCATTAATTATTTAAATAAATCCTACCGCGGTTGGTTTTGCACACTTTAATTAATAATCGACTTCGAATCACTCTCATTGATCTCTTCTCATTTATATTAAAACATACAACTAAAACTCTCAATCTTTTTTGTTTAATAAAAATAAATTCAGCAATCCCATGAAATTCGGCGTGTCGATGAATACGATTTGATTTTACGATACAATCTTAAAACAGAACAAAAAAAATCATCCACTTAACGCCGAACTTTGAATTTCGTTCTTATGCGCCTGGCATAATAAAAAGGTAAAGCACTTATCTACGCAATTGCATAACTTTTCCCTCCAGTGCCTGACATATTACTGGAGCCTGACATAATATATAGTAAGGAAAATGGCAGTTTGCATCGCTATTAGTTCGCTGTCACTTGCCCCAGTTCTGGCCTTTCCAGTGTGCAAAGTGTGCAAAACCAACCACGGTAGGATTTATTTAATAAATTAATGATAAGCGACATCAATTGTATCAGCGTTGCCTGAACGATCGCATATAAACAGTTGCCATGGCCAGTGCCAGCAAATATTGAAGGCGATCATGTCGACGACGATTTAAATAACATCCTTGTCGTCCACGTCGCGCTTAAGCGTTGATATGTCGATGTAATCGGCGATACAATTTGCATCACAACGCTTATCACTAAATATTTATATATGGTAATGGATCTGATAACAGAACGGAGCTGACTGTTTAATGCAACATTTGCTTATACATTCACGTTTAGTACTACTGCAACTGAAACGAAAATGTCCAAGTCAGCGACAACGCTGAGACGTCGGATGTCGGACACAGTGAGCATTGATATACCGCCCGCGTAACAGCGTTGTCGCTGACTTGGACGTTTTCGTTTCAACTGCAGCACTGCTCCCACACAAGTTCTGTTATCAGATACATTACTATTTATAAATATTTAATGATAAGCATTGCGATCCAAATTATAGCGTCGCTTGCATCGGCATGGTTAAAACAAACTAGTTGAGCAGAGTCGGTCTACAAAACTTTATTTGTGTTACAAATATTGCTAAGTCAGAACTCACTCAGAACTTGAACATCGGTAATATTTTCTTACTGGCAGCTATCTCTACTTATGCGGGAAAACGACAGTCACGTCTTAAATTTTGTAATACTAACTAATAATTGTTATCTATTGTGTGTCATTTTAGTGTACAATGTTATTGACGTCGATAGCCTACATTGGGTTTTTTTTTTATCATTTGGAGTTTATTTAATTTTTTCGATGGTTTGATTTTAAAGATAAAACACTTTTCTCCACAACATTTCTTTTCTTAGAAATGTATAGATGGGAGCCATCGCTCGTAGCAGTGAATAAATCCAAATATAAAGTAAAACAAAACTTAATTACGACTATTATACATAAGACACATGCAAGCAGCAAATATACTTTATATTAGTTACATGTTAAAATTGTATGCTCCTGCATTTTAAGTGAAATAAAATGAGTACATTTAGACTATCGGCCTTTTATAAATAATCGATTAATGTAATAGATAAGAAGTAAAAGAGATCAATAGTAAGTGAACGGACAGCTTAGAAAGGTCTGAGATCATTCAAATTAGAGACACTACCTCAAGCCACGTTCACAAAAGCATGTTACAGTTACTTCAATTGAAATTGACTTTGAACTTTTTGAAGCTTCGACATATCAGGTATTAATATAGATATATGTGGATATAGTTATAGAAGTATACGCAGTTATATGGGCAAAGATAGCGGTTTTACGATGATTGCTTAATTAAACCGCTAAATTTACTTTTGTTGCTTAAAAGTATGACCGATGTTCACTGACTTTGTACATGGCAACTGTTTATATACAAACGATGTGGCATAATTTATGATTAATCATGTATTGCATCAGCATTGCTTGAATGTTGCGTTCAGCTATCAGCTCCACTCTGATGTCGCATCCAGAACTATTGAACGTAAAATTAACGAAGAGCGTTCTCACGCAAATAACATCGTCTGCATCCAATTTAACGCTCGAGGCAGTGAATTAATACAAATATCTAGAAAAATATAAAGTTGTTGTTACTACAATACACAGCACACATCGCGCTTACTTTTGATGCACTTCCTCTGAATGGATTCACCAGATGGCCTAAATATCATTCATATTAGTTTCTGGTGAAAGTGTTTTACGTGGACGACGACAATGTTGTCGACGTTGTCGTCGACATGATCGCCTTCAATGTTCACTGACTTTGTATATGGCAACTGTTTATATACAATTTATGATTAATCATGAATTGCAACAGCGTTGCTTGAACATACACGAACAAACACGTATAATAAAACATCGTATATTGAAGCCGATCATGTCGATAACGTGGACGTTGTCCACCTCGTTAGCGTTAATATGAGTGTATCGTCTGCGTCCCGGCGTTGTCGCTTTGACTTTGACGTTTTCGTTCCAACATTAGTAGCACCGCTCCTACGTGTTGGTAACTCAACGCGACTATAGCGCTTACGTCGATGTTAGAACATCGAAGAAACCGTTGACACATCAACGCTAACGCGCGACGAGAACGACGCCGATGTTATCGAAATTGTCTTCAACATGATCGCCTTCAATATTGTCTGACTTTGTACGTGGCAACTGTTTATACGCGATCGATCTGGCAGTACTATTGATAGATAAGTAATGATCAATCATGAATGGCATCAGCTTTGCCGAAACATTACATTTACACATTAACAAACACGTAAAATAAATGTCTAAAGAAATCAAATATTGAAGACGATCATGTCCATAACGTGGACGTTGTTAGCGTTGATAAGAGTCAAGCGTCCCGGCGAGCGAATCGCGCGCGCGACTTGCGGCGCGAACGGCGACCTAAACAAAGCTATGCATTGGTATGGCGCACACCACGGAGTCGGCGGCAGTCGCGGCGAATTGGTGCCGTGATCAAACAAGTTTAGTTGTTTTCGAGGCGAAAAATGAACACAGAGACTTTTATTGTTGAAATACTAGTCCGGTCATCCCCGTCATAAATATAAGTATATAGTAAAGAGATTTTAAGAAAAAAAAAGAGTAATTTTACGTCTATATACCGATTTTTATTCAAATCATGCAATCCACAATCTCTATCGCGATAGTTCAACGAAATCTTGAGCCAGCATAAATGTTTCTTTCATGGACGTCAGTATGATCTTCGTAGGAAAAGTTCTTGGTCAGGAAATCTTATTATGTTTTCCGCTACATCTATTATACACTTTTTGTCCTTTAAGAAGTCTAGTCCCAAAAGACAATCATCGATGATATCTGCAACGGCCACCCATTCAACAGTACATTTCAACAGTAGATTCGGTTTCCAATTTTAAGCTTCATATTAATTTAACTGAAGTCGTGAATAAGTCCACCGATAGCTGTCTCGAGTTGACCACCTGGGACGAACTTTTCTCATCGTACTGAATGTTGTAATAATTCGGAACTCACAATCGTCACATATGCTCCATTCTGATAGAATGCCGATCACCCACTCCATCAAAATGAAGAGACTCACTGACGGCAACATACCATCATACCAAACGAAGACCCAATATCTTGCTCATACGCAGGAGGAAAAGAAACTTCGATGGACCAGGGATACGAAAAAGGCAGGCGTTATGATGACGTTATCAGATCATAGTAAAGTCGAAGGACTTAAGGCACCGAATACACGAAAATGTTCTTCACGCAGTTGCGGCAACCATTAGACACAAAAACACTTGCGTCTACTACATGGATGATGGCTACGACGCTATCGGCAGATTCATCGGCCGAGCGGCGGGTGCTTTAGGAAGGACCATCTTAGAGCACAGCCGCAAGACATCTATAAATAAACGCAACAAATCTGAGATCCAATTTGAGTGACTTCATTCGCTGACGGTACACAATTGGCTGTTTCTGTTTCCAGATAATGCAAATTAAATTCATATGCATAATCCAAGTTACGATTTGTCCACAAAACTGGACTTCGATGTCTAAAGCAACTGAAATTCAGTTTCGTACGAACCTGAATCTATTTTTGGACTTATTTAAAAAAAAATAAACAATATAAATAGCGGAGACGGGGTGAGGAATAACAGTTCTTCTTCAGAAGCGGTATCTAATACATCTCTGGAATTCGTAACTACCGTAACAAGGAAAGAATAAGAAGGAAATAACTAAAAACTAGAAAACGAGTCGAAATGGACGCTGCGCAGAAACAAAATTGCGACAAGTACGATAAGACTGATGTCAGCAACGGCACTATGGCGGAACAACTATCAGAAATGAACGGAAGTATTGTCACTCGTTCTAAGGATCAAAGTGGACCCAGATCG
Organism: Vanessa cardui; assembly: GCF_905220365.1. Classification (NCBI taxonomy): domain Eukaryota; kingdom Metazoa; phylum Arthropoda; class Insecta; order Lepidoptera; family Nymphalidae; genus Vanessa; species Vanessa cardui. The sequence continues at coordinate 12,298,096 of NC_061124.1, forward strand.
ACCTCTAAGATTATGTCCAGCAGAGCTGCCAAAGGAAAGCTAGTTAGGAATGATATGACTCCAAAAGTGACGATAGCCCAAGTTAGCAATGGAGATAGTTTGATCATCGAGGGTTTCATAAACGGTTTGTCTTGCAATTTCGTTGTGGATACTGGAGCATGTGTGACGATTGTGAGTTCCGAATTATTACAACATCCAATACGATGGAAAAAATTCGTCCCATGTGGTCAACTCGAGACAGCTAACGGTGGACATGTTCAAACCTTCGGTAAAATTAATATGAAGCTTAAAATTGGAAACCGAACCTACTGTCAATGGGTGACCGTTGCAAATATTATCGATGATTGTCTTTTGGGAATTGACTTCTTAAAGGACAAAAAGTGTATAATAGATGTAGCGGAAAAAACACTAAGATTTCCTGACCAAGGAGTTTTCCAACGAGGATCATACATCACGATAGCCAAAGTTAGCAATGGAAATAGTTTGATCGTAGAGGGTTTCATAAACGGTTGGTCTTGCAATTTCGTTGTGGATACTGGAGCATGTGTGACGATTGTGAGTTCCGAATTATTACGACATCAAATACAAACTGAAAAGTGCAGCCCAGGTGATCCCATCAGGACTGCTAACGGTAAATCAATTGACGTCTCCGTTTGTACTGATGCGGAGCTTAAAATTGGAAACCGAAGCTACTGTCAACGGGTGACCGTAGCTCAAATCACCGATGATTGCCTTTTGGGGATAGACTTTTTAAGATTTCATAAATGTATAATAGATTTCAACGAAGGAGCAATAGCGGTTCCCGTTCAAGAAATCTAGTTTTCCTACTAGGGCCATGTGCACTCATGTGTACATATGTAAAAGGTGACTCAAATTTTTCAGAACATGCTCGTGAAAATGTTTCAAATTTGATGTCAAAACATACCTACGATATACTCGTAAGTGTATCCCTCTCTTTTTTTGTACTGTAAATATAACTTTATTATGAATATTGAAACAGAACTTTTATTTATCACTATGTTATTACATCGGCGAAACGGTCAGTTTTATATACGATTATGGGATACTTCCATTACAATTAAAAGTAACGAAATTGAAGTCTGCGCTAAAAAAGTTAATGTTAAGTATTTGTGTCATCGTATGAAGAAGAAATTAATACATAATATTACAATGAATAATAATAATGAGTCTAAAATTTCAATTTACTTATACATTGTACACTAACGCCTTATTCAATATCACTGAAAGTAAATAATAATCCCACCAAAAACATTAAATGTAAAAACTGCCAAGTCTCTCGATGCAGTCTTTCCATCGTAAAAAGTTTTGAGATCTCACTGAAGCCAAGTCCTATTCAAATTATTTCGTAGTTATAAATCAACATTTAGTAATTGTATCAATAGTTTTTTTTTTTTTATATTATAACTATAAGTGACTTGGTAATGAGCATAAATTAAAAGCTGCTTGCTGTCTGGAATTATGTGCAAATGTTACTAACGAGACCTGTAATCAGATTATTTGTTATCTGTGTGTATATATTTATGCAACTAATTTTATAATTTTTATGTTCATAAATGTTTTAAAATAAAATATTTTTTTTTCCTCAGGGAGCAGCTAAGCTATTCTATTATACTAAGCAATCAGCTCCACTCTGTTATCGAGTCCAGTACTACTGATAAATATTAAGTGATTAGCGACATCAATTGTATCAGCGTTGCCCGAATGATCGTATATAAACAGATGTCATGTACAAAGCGAACAGTGAAGGCGATCATGTCGGTGACAACGTCGATAACATTATCGTCTTCCACGTAAAACAGTTTCACCAGAAACTAATACGAATGTTATTTAGGCCATTTCGTGAATCAATTCAGAGGAAGTGCATCAAAAGTAATCGCGAAGTGCGCTGTGTATTGAAGTGATAACATCATATTTTTCTAGATATTTGAATTTATTCGATGTCTCGAGCGTTATATCGGATGCAGACGATGCTATTTGCCTGAGAACGCTTATCGCTACACAGTATAAAACAAAGTCGCTTTCTCTGTCCCTACATCCTATGTATGCTTAAATCTTTAAAACTTCACAATGGATTCTGATGCACTTCTTTTATTAGATAGAGCGATTGTTGTTTTTATATATAATAATGAATGGAAAATTTTGGAAAGAAACTCTGACAATTTCTACTGTGATGTCATATCATTGCACCTGTGTGAGGCAGGGGCGGGTACGTACGGGCGCCGTACGACACCTACCACTCAAAATGGATCACGATATAAAGTTAATATGTGACTATCATTACCCGCTGTATGTAGGGATAATGTAGAGAATATGTTAGAGTAGATATTATTATATACATCTAGCTGACCCGGCAAACGTTGTTTTGCCATATAAATTATTTCTAAGTAATCTCTAGTGTAGACAAACATCAACTAACTTCTTGTAAGTGTTTAAGAATGTGGTATAAGCGTCAAATCATGGAGCGCTGTAAACTATGAGGGAATATAAAAATAACAAAGACCATACATTATTTTTAAGTTATTAAAATTTATTCCTTAAAATTATAAATTATTATTTAATTACTTACGACACTAACACTAACAACAACAAACAATATCAATCTCCTAATGCTACACCTGTAGACCACTGGCGGGGATAACTAATTAAATGACGATTGTTCAGTATCGGCAGGGGATGAAAAATGATTAAATTACTTAAATGGCTATTAAAAAACAGGGGTTGGTGATAAGATGTTAAAAACTTAGGGTTGTATGTATCTTTAAATGCGACATAAAAAAAATTTAAACAAAGTCTATAAATTAAAAAAAATTGTTAACGTTGGACTATACCCTTATCACTACGGGGTATGAAGAAATAGATTTTGGCCGATTCTCAGACCTAATTATATGCTTATAAAGTTTCATGAGAATCGATCAAGCCTTTTCGGAGGAGTACGGGAACGAACATTGTGACACGAGAATTTCATATATAAGATAAGTTAATTATTAAACGCATAATTTAAAAAATCTGTGGCTATAAGCGAAAATGCATCAAGAAAAATAATGATTATACTTTTGTTAAATTGATAAATTCAAGTCCACGTGAGGCCGCAAAGACCTCTGATCCGTAGATTTCCCCGTCCTACCGAGTCTCGAGTCTCTACGGAGATCTCCTTGTAAGTGACGCTTGTCTGTATGAGAGGCGGTCGTCGCAAGTCGCAAGCATCGATTCTGTACAGCCTGTGGGCGGACTGTGTTGTGTTAAACTAAACTTAACTAAACTAACTGGCCAACACAGTTAGAGTTGTTTTGGTGGATTTTTCGCTATTGTTATTTATTAAAGTGTGCAAAACACTAGATTAGATTCATCAATTGCATCAGCATTGCCTGAACGTTCATATAAAAAAAGGTGCCATGTACAAAGTCAGCGAAAATTGAAGGCGATCATGTCGACGGCAATTTCGATATCATTTTCGTCGTCTGTCGTCGTCGACATTCGCGTTGAGTTGATAATCAATAAGTCGGCGACAACGCCGGGACGCAGAGGATATACTCGTACAACGCTAACGACGTCCACGATATCGACATGATCGCCTGCAATATTTGATTTCAGACGATTAGTGAGCATTGATGTATGGCGTTGTCGCCGACTCCGACGTTTTCGCTCCAAGTGCATTTAAGTTGGATTTATTCACTGCTTCTTGCGATGGTGGATGACGAGATAAAAATAAAAGACTAACAAGATCCACCTTTTCAGGCACAGTAATCATCATGAAAGTTGAAAACTTCTTATATTTACGTGAATATCATTGAATAATAAAATGGCAGACAATGGATAAATATTATTTATTATTAAAGAAAATTAACAAGTTAAAACTTGACTTTCATTTTCCCGCATAAGTAGAGATAGCGGCCAGTAAGAATATATTACCGGTGTCGTTGAGTTCTGACTTAGCTATATTTGAAAATCAAAGAAAGGTTTGGAGACCAACTCTGCTCAACTACTCTGTTTTAGCTGATGATATCGACGGTACAATTTGCATCACAATGCTTATTATCAAATATTTATAAATATTAATGTATCTGATAACAGAACGGAGCTGACTGTTTAGCGCAACATTTGCTTATACATTCACGTTTAGTACTACTGCAACTGAAACGAAAACGTCCAAGTCAGCGACAACGCTGAGATGCGGGCGGTATATCAATGCTCACTGATCGTCCGACATCAAACAGTGAAGGCGATCGTGTCGATAAAGAGGGCGTCGTTCGGCGCGCGCCTCGTGAGCATTGATACGAGCATTTCGTTTGCCTCCCAGTGTTGTCGCCGACTCCGACGTTTTCGTTCCAACTGCAGTAGCACTGCTCCTACGTGTTATCAACTCAACGCGAATTACGACGACGACGGACGACGAAAATGTTATCGAAATTGCCGTCGACATGATCGCCGTCAATGTTTGCTGACTTTGTAGATGGCAGCTGTTTTTATGAACGTGCAGGCAATGCTAATGCAATTGATGACTCAAATCATTAATTATTTAAATATATACAACCCTTACAGTCTTTTGCACACTTTAATTATAACAATAGCGAAAAATACACCAAAAACAACTCTTATTGTGATGGGCGCTTGGGTTAGTTAATATATTTATTTATAGCAACAACTGTTTGGTACTGACAATACAAAGTTCCATTCGCGGACGGTCCGCAAGTTCGGTTGCTGGTTCGGTTTCAGGAATGGTCGCATATGAACATGCGACTATTCTTGAAACCTATTCATATTCATATTTCAAAACGCAAAACGAAACTGGATTTCAATTTCGATCGAAACCGAAATCCAGTTTCGATACAAACTCTTAGTCATCCGGTTACGTCATCTATCGATAAGCTATCGACGTTTATATCGACGCATATTTAATTGTTAATGTAGATAACTAACTGGATTTTCACATAAATTTTTAACACATAACACAAAGGATTCTTCGCTCTAAGTAGACTATATTCGATGCTATGTCAGCTTAGTAAATTGTCCTATAGACATGAGGTGACATTATAAAAAGCGTACATCCATCCCGTTCTCACATACGCTGGTGTCGCATTCGCACACGCTAGCGAACACAATTGAGTCCGCACAGGCTGTACAGAATCGATGCTTGCGACTTGCGACGACCGCCTCTCATACAGACAAGCGTCACTTACAAGGAGATCTCCGTAGAGACTCGAGACTCGGTAGGACGGGGACACAGCGCACTGTGTTTTCCCTCCTGACGTCGACGGCGTCCTAAGCAGAGATCTCTGCGGCCTCACAGGTGGCGACCTAAGAGGCTCTCAGTGGACTCCAATTTATTAATTTAACAGAAAGACTAATCATTGGTTTTGTATTTTTGTTTATACTAGGTGAATTTTTAAATTATGCGTTTTAATTATCTTATCTCAACCAAATTTTTTAATAGCCATTTTATTACTGTAGTGTTACTGTCGTAATTAATTAATTAATTAGTAATGTATTATTTTAAGGAATAAATTATAATAACTTAAAAATAATGTTTGGTCTTTGTTATTTTTATATTCCCTCATAGTTTACAGCGCTCCATGTCTGTTTGACGCATATACCACATTCTTAAACACTTAGTTAGTTTGTTGTTGTTTGTCTACATTAGAGAGAAATAATTTATATGGCAAAACAACGATTGCCGGGTCAGCTAGTTGTATATAATATTATCCACTCTAACATATTCTCTACATTATCCCTACATACAGCGGGTAATGACAGTCACATATGAACTTTATATCGTGATCCATTTTGAGTGGTCGGTGTCGTACGGCGCCCGTACGCACCCGCCCCGGCCTCACACAGGTGCAATGATATGACATCACAGTAGAAATTATCAGAGTTTCTTTCCAAAATTTTCCATTCATTATTATATATAAAAACAACAATCAATCTAATAAAAGAAGTGCATCAGAATCCATTGTGAAGTTTTAAAGATTTAAGCATACATAGGATATAGGGACAGAGAAAGCGACTTTATACTGTGTAGCGATAAGCATTTTCACGCAAATAGCATTGTCTGCATCCGATATAACGCTCGAGACATTGAATAAATCCAAATGTCTAGAAAAATATGATGTTATCACTACAATACACAGCGCACTTCGCGATTACTTTTGATGCCCTTCCTCTGAATTGATTCACGAAATGGCCTAAATAACATTCATATTAGTTTCTCGTAAAACTGTTTTACGTGGACGACGACAATGTTATCGACGTTGTCACCGACATGATCGCCTTTACTGTTCGCTGCCTTTGTACATGACATCTGTTTATATACGATCGTTCAGGCAACGACGATACGATTGATGTCGCTAATCACCTAATATTTGTCAGTAGTACTGGACTCGATAACAGAGTGGAGCTGATTGCTTAGTATAATAGAGTAGCTTAGCTGCTCCCTGAGGAAATTATAAAATTAGATGCATAAACATATACACACACATAACGAATAATCTGATCACAGGTCTCGTTAGTAAAATTTGCACATAATTCCAGACAGCAAGCAGCTTTAAATTTGTGCTCAATACCAAGTCACTATAATTATAATATAAAAAAACTATTGATACAATTACTAAATGTTGATTTATAACTACGAAATAATTTGAATAGCACTTGGCTTCAATGAGATCTCAAAACTTTTTACGATGGAAAGACTGCATCGAGAGACTTGGCATTTTTTTACATGTAATGTTTAAAAACAAGTGGGATTATCATTTCACTTTCAGTGCTATTGAATAACGCTTTAGCGTACAATGTATAAGTAAATTATAATTTTAGACTCATTATTATTATTCATTGTAATATTATGTATTCATTTCTTCTTCATACGATAACGCAAATACTTAACATTAACTTTTTAGCGCAGACTTCTATTTCGTTACTTTTAATTGTAATGGAAGTGTCCCATAATCGTATATAAAACTGACCGTTTCGCCGATGTAATGACATAGTGATAAATAAAATTCCTTTGTCAATATTCATAATAAAGTTATATTTACAGCCCAAAAATAGAGAGAGATGCATATACGTGTATGTCGTATGTTTTGACATCAAATTTGAAACATTTTCACGAGGATGTTCTGAAAAATTTGAGTCACCTTTTACATGTGTACACATGAGTGCACATGGCCCTAGTAGGAAAACTAGATTTCTTGAATGGGAACCGCTATTACTCCTTCGTTGAAATCTATTATACATTTATGAAATTTTAAAAAGTCTATTCCCAAAAGGCAATCATCGGTGATTTGAGCAACGGTCACCCGTTGACAGTAGCTTCGGTTTCCAATTTTAAGCTCCGCATCAGTACAAACGGAGACGTCAATTGATTTACCGTTAGCAGTCCTGATGGGATCACCTGGGCTGCACTTTTCAGTTTGTATTTGATGTCGTAATAATTCGGAACTCACAATCGTCACACATGCTCCAGTATCCACAACGAAATTGCAAGACAAACCGTTTATGAAACCCTCGATGATCAAACTATTTCCATTGCTAACTTGGGCTATCGTCACTTTTGGAGTCATATCATTCCTAACTAGCTTTCCTTTGGCAGCTCTGCTGGACATAATCTTAGAGGTCGATCTAGGCCCACTTTGATCCTTAGAACGAGTGACAATAATTCCGTTCATTTCTGATAGTTGTTCCGCCACCGTGTCAATGCTAACATCAGTCTTATTGTACTTGTCGCAATTTTGTTTCTGCGCAGCTTCCATTTCGACTCGTTTTCTAGTTTTTAGTTATTTCCTTCTTATTCTTTCCTTGTTACGGTAGTTACGAATTCGAGAGATGTGTTAGATACCGCTTCTGAAGAAGAACTGTTATTCCTCACCCCGTCTGCGCTATTTATATTGTTTATTTTTTTAAATAAGTCCAAAAATAGATTCAGGTTCGAACGAAAGTGAATTTCAGTGGCCTTAGACATCGAAGTCCAATTTCGTGGACAAATCGTAATTGTGTACCGTCAGCGAATGAAGTCACTCAAATTGGATCTCAGTTTTGTTGCGTTTATTTATAGATGTCTTGCGGCTGTGCTCTAAGATGGTCCTTCCTAAAGCACCCGCCGCTCGGCCGATGAATCTGCCGATAGCGTCGTAGCCATCATCCATGTAGTAGACGCAAGTGTTTTTGTGTCTAATGGTTGCCACAACTGCGTGAAGAACACTTTCGTGTATTCGGAGCCTTAAGTTCTTCGACTGGACTATGATCTGATAACGTCATCATAACGCCTGCCTTTTTCGTATCCCTGGTCCATCGAAGTTTCTTTTCCTCCTGCGTATGAGCAAAATTTCAATGGTCTTCGTTTGGTATGATGGTATGTTGCCGTCAGTGAGTCTCTTCATTTTGATGGAGTGGGTGATCGGCATTCTATCAGAATGGAGCATATGTGACGATTGTGAGTTCCGAATTATTACAACATTCAGTACGATGAGAAAAGTTCGTCCCAGGTGGTCAACTCGAGACAGCTATCGGTGGACTTATTCACGACTTCAGTTAAATTAATATGAAGCTTAAAATTGGAAACCGAATCTACTGTTGAAATGTACCGTTGAATGGGTGGCCGTTGTAGATATCATCGATGATTGTCTTTTGGGACTAGACTTCTTAAAGGACAAAAAGTGTATAATAGATGTAGCGGAAAACATAATAAGATTTCCTAACCAAGAACTTTTCCTACGAAGATCATACTGACGTCCATGAAAGAAACATCCATGCTGGCTCAAGATTTCGTTGAACTATCGCGATAGATATTGTGGATTGCATGATTTGAATAAAAATCGGAATATAGACGTAAAATTACTCTTTTTTTTTTCTTAAAATCTCTTTACTATATACTTATATTTATGACGGGGATGACCGGACTAGTATTTCAACAATAAAAGTCTCTGTGTTCATTTTTCGCCTCGAAAACAACTAAACTTGTTTGATCACGGCACCAATTCGCCGCGACTGCCGCCGACTCCGTGGTGCTAGCTTTGTTTAGGTCGCCGTTCGCGCCGCAATTCGCGCGCGCGATTCGCTCGCCAGGACGCTTGACTCTTATCAACGCTAACAACGGCCACGTTATGGACATGATCGCCTTCAATATTTGATTTCTTTAGACATTTATTTTACGTGTTTGTTAATGTGTAAATGTAATGTTTCGGCAAAGCTGATGCAATTCATGATTTATCATTACTTATCTATCAATAGTACTGCCAGATCGATCGCGTATAAACAGTTGCCACGTACAAAGTCAGACAATATTGAAGGCGATCATGTTGAAGACAATTTCGATAACATCGGCGTCGTTCTCGTCGCGCGTTAGCGTTGATGTGTCAACGGTTTCTTCGATGTTCTAACATCGACGTAAGCGCTATAGTCGCGTTGAGTTACCAACACGTAGGAGCGGTGCTACTAATGTTGGAACGAAAACGTCAAAGTCAAAGCGACAACGCCGGGACGCAGACGATACACTTATATTAACGCTAACGAGGTAGACAACGTCCACGTTATCGACATGATCGGCTTCAATATACGATTTTTTAGTATACGTGTTTGTTCGTGTATCTTCAAGCAACGTTTGTATATAAACAGTTGCCGTATACAAAGTCAGTGAACATTGAAGGTGATCATGTCGACGGCAATTTCGATAACATTTTCGTCGTCCGTCGTCGTCGTCATTCGCGTTGAGTCGATAACACGTAGGAGCAGTGCTACCGCAATGTGCGACGGAACGAAAACGACGAAGTCGGCGACAACGCCGGGAAGCAGGTGACAACAGCAACGCTCACGGCGTGGACGACGACATTGTCAGCGATATGATCGCCTCTAATGTTTGATTTCAGACGATTCGTGAGCATGGATGTACGGCGCTGTCGGCGACTTCTACGTTTTCGTTCCTATTGCAGCAGCACAGCTCCTTCTTGTTATCGACTCAACGCGACTGTAGCGCTACGTCGATGCTATTACATCTGTGAAGGGGTCGGTTGTATATATGTTAATGGAAGAGCATAAGTAAATTTAGCGGTTTAATTAAACAATCATCGTAAAACCGCTATCTTTACCCATATAACTGCGTATACTTCTATAACTATATCCACATATATCTATATTTATACCTTCTATGTCGAAGCATCAAAAAGTTGCAAAGTCAATTTGAATTGAAGTAACTGTAAACATGCTTTTTGTAAACGTGGCTTGATGTAGTGTCTCTAATTTGAATGATCTCAGACCTTTCTAAGCTATCCGTTCACTTACTATTGATCTCTTTTACTTCTTATCTATTACATGAATCGATTATTTATAAAAGGCCGATAGTCTAAATGACTGTTATCAATATGTATGTGATCTAAAATGTACTTATTTTTATTTAACTTAAAAAGCAGGAACATACAATTTTAACTTGTAACTAATATAAAGGGTACTTGCTGTTTGAATTCAGAGAAATTGTATCAAAAGTATACGCTTCGTGTGTTATGTATTATATTCATAAATACATTTTATTCACTTGGTGGTAGGACTTTGTGTAAGCCCGTCTGGGTAGGTACCACCCACTCATCAGTTATTCTACCGCCAAATAACAGTAGTCAGTATTGTTGTGTTTCGGTTTGAAGGGTGAGTGAGCCAGTATAACTACAGGCACAAGGGACATAGCATCTTAGTTCCCAAGGTTGGTGGCACATTGACGATGTAAGGAATAGTTAATATTTCTTACAGCGTCATTGTCTATGGGCGATGGTGACCACTTACCATCAGGTGGCCTATAAGCTCGTCCGCCAACCTATACCATAAAAAAAATTTGTTAGTCTTTGATTTTTATCACGGCATCCACCGTCGCTCGCAATCAGATCGCCTGCGTTCCAGCGTTGTCGCCGGACTTCGACATTTAGGGACTAAATCAGTTTGAGAATCAATCCATTCGATATCACTCATGTTGAAGTCGCTTACTATTAAATAATAGTCAGGTGGACGCTCCATCATGGCACCCGATAATTTATTGAGAAAGTTATACAATTGATCTAGAAAAGTATTGCTTCGGTTTTCAATAAATAGATAGATAGACACAACAAATATGCAATCTCAAACTTTGGTTGTTTTATCGTTACATAAGTCCTCAACGCTAGAGTGCCATTGGGGGCGTGGCTTTGGTAACAGCTATCAGAACTCCACCGTCTCTAGTTTGAGAAGTTCTATTGAGGTTCCTGTCACGCCTCCAGACCAAGTACCATCAAAAAGCTCACCATCATAAAAACTGTCAGTCAACCATGTTTCAGTAAGCAGTTCTTTGAGAACTCATCTGTCTTCGTGGGTATGCCTCTAACATTCTCATAAAAATACTAATATTACCCATTGTTTTTAGAACAACATATTCTTATCAGAACTAGTTTTATAGTATGTAAATAAATATTACATACTGAGAATGACGAAGACTGGTTCAAGCTAACGACACCGAAAACATAACAAAGGAAAGCAATGAGCAGTTTTATAGTACTAATTAAATTTAATGTAATAAAATCAGGTACGCAAAGCGAAGTAGAAAAAAATAATTAGGTTGACAACATATAGCCATATAAAACAGCGCGTAGTGTAATGGCAACCAAGCACAACCTCCCAAACAAATATGTCAACAAGACTAAGATTTTCCCCCAACAAACCAGATTCCCGTAGTACACAAAAACATAGACAGTGGTTACTCAATATTCGGCGAACAAATATATATCAGATTTTTTGTTTTAATAATTTATCTTTAAATTAACAAAAAACACTGGCAAACAACAATAGACACTGCAAAAAGGGTTCTGAGAGAAAAAAGTAGTTAAAGAATCATTAACTTCTTTGGAATTTGGAAAGATCGGCCTCAATCCTCAGACGGGGATCCGAAACGGGTTAGAAATAGTGTTTCTTCATGCCATAATTTTGCAATGCTTAACCCACACATAGCCGTAGTTGCTACTTTTGGCTATATCTTTAACTCGTGACAGCAGGTGCTTGTTGTGAGCCGTAAGGTGATCGATGATAAATATTGTAGGCGAAGAATTCTCGAATTCACGAGAAACTCTGAAGAATAGGCTCTTTCTAAGTTTGCTGGCCGCAATATAATCTTCTTTAACATAGGCGCCATAACAAAAATACGATTATCGGCTTAGGTGTTGATGGTACTCTCGTTATATAGGCAGTTTCCGAGAACATCAAAAAGATTTTCATTCGATTTCAACGGTTTTATTTCGATATAATTTGGTTCTCAGCCATTGATCACCATCATTGATTTTTATTTCAAGCTCAGACGATTTAGATGATAATTCATCAACAGTCAAACCGCAACCCTCAACAGCAGCGATGCAATTTCGATATTCTTAACCTGCTGAGATAACAAATCCTGCTGGCATTTTATTTGCTTGTCGTCCTTAATGGAACGAACATCATCGACCGCGCTAAGCAATCGGTTCAACTTAGCATTTATTTTAATGATTTCTTCCCATCACATTGTCCATCGTGAAAGTAGGAGGTGGAAAGGCTGAAAACTGGGGCAAGTGACAGCGAAGAAATAGCGATGCAAACTGCCATTTTCCTTATTATATATGTATGTGTTTGGGTTTGCTCTTTTTAATATGTCAGGCTCCAGTTATATGTCAGGCACAGGGAAATGTTATGCAATTGCGTAGATAAGTGCTTTGCCTTTTTTATTATGCCAGGCGCATAAGAACGAAATTCAAAGTTCGGCGTTAAGTGGATGATTTCTTTTTTGTTCTGTTTTAAGATTTTATCGTAAAATCAAATCGTATTCAGCGACACGCCGAATTTCATCGGATTGCTGAATTTATTTACATTAAACAAAAAAGATTTGAGAGTCTGATTTTCACATCAATTTTTTAACACATAACACAAGGGACAAATGATTCTTCGCTCTGAGTAGACTATATTCGATGCTATGTCAGCTTAGTAATTGTCCTATAGACATGAGGTGACATTATACAAAAGCGTACATCCATCCCGTTCTCACATACGCTGTTGTCGCATTCGCACACGCTAGCGAACACAATTGAGTCCGCCCAGGCTGTACAGAATCGATGCTTGCGACTTGCGACGACCGCCTCTCATACAGACAAGCGTCACTTACAAGGAGATCTCCGTAGGGACTCGAGACTCGGTTAGGACGGGGACACAGGCGCACTGTGTTTTCCCTCCTGACGTCGACGGCGTCCTAAGCAGAGATCTCTGCGTCCTCACAGGTGGCGCCCTAAGAGGCTCTCAGTGGACTCCAATTTATTAATTTAACAGAAAGACTAATCATTGGTTTTGTATTTTTGTTTATACTAGGTGAATTTTTTAAATTATGCGTTTTAATTATCTTATCTCAACTAAATTTATTAATAGCCATTTTATTACTGTAGTGTTACTGTCGTAATTAATTAATTAATTAGTAATGTATTATTTTAAGGAATAAAATTATAATAACTTAAAAATAATGTTTGGTCTTTGTTATTTTTATATTCCCTCATAGTTTACAGCGCTCCATGTCTGTTTGACGCATATACCACATTCTTAAACACTTAGTTAGTTGTTGTTTGTCTACATTAGAGATTACTTAGAAATAATTTATATGGCAAAACAACGATTGCCGGGTCAGCTAGTTGTATATAATATTATCTACTCTAACATATTCTCTACATTATCCCTACATACAGCGGGTAATGACAGTCACATATGAACTTTATATCGTGATCCATTTTGAGTGGTCGGTGTCGTACGGCGCCCGTACGCACCCGTCCCGGCCTCACACAGGTGCAATGATATGACATCACAGTAGAAATTATCAGAGTTTCTTTCCAAAATTTTCCATTCATTATTATATATAAAAACAACAATCACTCTATCTAATAAAAGAAGTGCATCAGAATCTATTGTGAAGTTTTAAAGATTTAAGCATACATAGGATATAGGGACAGAGAAAGCTTTGTTTTATACTGTGTATCGATAAGCATTTTCACGCAAATAGCATCGTCTGCATCCGATATAACGCTCGAGACATTGAATAAATCCAAATGTCGAGAAAAATATGATGTTATCACTACAATACACAGCGCACTTCGCGATTACTTTTGATGCACTTCCTCTGAATTGATTCACCAAATGGCCTAAATAACGTTCGTATTAGTTTCTCGTAAAACTGTTTTACGTGGACGACGACAATGTTATCGACGTTGTCACCGACATGATCGCCTTCACTGTTCGCTGCCTTTGTACATGACATTTGTTTATATACGATCGTTCAGGCAACGCTGATACAATTGATGTCGCTAATCACCTAATATTTATCAGTAGTACTGGACTCGATAACAGAGTGGAGCTGATTGTATAGTATAATAGAATAGCTTAGCTGCTCCCTGAGGAAAAAAAGAATGTATCTTATTTTAAAACATTTATTAACATAAAAATTATAAAATTAGATGCATAAACATATACACACACATAACAAATAATCTGAACACAGGTCTCGTTAGTAACATTTGCACATAATTCCAGACAGCAAGCAGCTTTAAATTTGTGCTCAATACCAAGTCACTATAATTATAATATAAAAAAACTATTGATACAATTACTAAATGTTGATTTATACCTACGAAATAATTGGAATAGGACTTGGCTTCAGTGCGATCTCAAAACTTTTTACGATGGAAAGACTGCATCGAGAGACTAGGCATTTTTTAGATTTAATGTTTATGGTGGGATTATCATTTACTTTCACAGCTTTTGAATAACGCGTTAGCGTACCATGTATGAGTAAATTATAATTTTAGACTCATTATTATTATTCATTGTAATATTATGTATTCATTTTTTCTTCATACGATAACGCAAATACTTAACATTAACTTTTTTAGCGCAGACTTCTATTTCGTTACTTTTAATTGTAATGGAAGTGTCCCATAATCGTATATAAAACTGACCGTTTCGCCGATGTAATAACATAGTGATAAATAAAATTCCTTTGTCAATATTCATAATAAAGTTATATTTACAGCACAAAAATAGAGAGAGATACATATACGAGTATGTCATATGTTTTGACATCAAATTTGAAACATTTTCACGAGGATGTTCTGAAAAATTTGAGTCACCTTTTACATGTGTACACATGAGTGCACATGGCCCTAGTAGGAAAACTAGATTTCTTCAACGGGAACCGCTATTACTCCTTCGTTGAAATCTATTATACATTTATGAACTATTAAAAAGTCTATCCCCAAAAGGCAATCATCGGTGATTTGAGCAACGGTCACCCGTTGACAGTAGCTTCGGTTACCAATTTTAAGCTCCGCATCAGTACAAACGGAGACGTCAATTGATTTACCGTTAGCAGTCCTGATGGGATCACCTGGGCTGCACTTTTCAGTTTGTATTTGATGTCGTAATAATTTGGAACTCACAATCGTCAGACATGCTCCAGTATCCACAACGAAATTGCAAGACAAACCGTTTATGAAACCCTCTACGATCAAACTATTTCCATTGCTAACTTTGGCAATCGTGATGTATGATCCTCGTTGGAAAACTCCTTGGTCAGGAAATCTTAGTGTTTTTTCCGCCACATCTATTATACACTTTTTGTCCTTTAAGAAGTCGATTCCCAAAAGACAATCATCGATGATATCTGCAACGGTCACCCAATGACAGTAGGTTTGGTTTCCAATTTTAAGCTTCATATTAATTTTACCGAAGGTGTGAATAGGTCCACCGGTAGCTGTCTCGAGTTGACCACATGGGACGAACTTTTCCCATCGTATTGGACGTTGTAATAATTCGGAACTCACAATCGTCACACATGCTCCAGTATCCACAACGAAATTGCAAGACAAACCGTTTATGAAACCCTCGATGATCAAACTATTTTCATTGTTAACTTGGGCTATCGTTACTTTTGGGGTCATATCATTCCTAACTAGCTTTCCTTTGTCAACTCTGCTGGACATAATCTTAGAGGTCGATCTGGGTCCACTTTGATCCTTAGAGCGAGTGACAATACTTCCGTTCATTTCTGATAGTTGTTCCGCCACCGTGCCAATGCTAACATCAGTCTTATCGTACTTGTCGCAATTTTGTTTCTGCGCAGCGTCCATTTCGACTCGTTTTCTAGTTTTATATTTCCTTCTTATTCTTTCCTTGTTACGGTAGTTACGAATTCCAGAGATGTATTAGATACCGCTTCTGAAGAAGAACTGTTATGCCTCACCCTTCTCCGTTATTTATATTGTTTATTTTTTTTAAATAAGTCCAAAAATAGATTCAGGTTCGAACGAAACTGAATTTGAGTTGCCTTAGACATCGAAATCCAGTTTCGTGGACAAATCGTAACTTGGATTATGCATATGAATTTAATTTGCAACATTCTGGAAACAGAAACAGCCAATTGTGTACCGTCCGCGAATGAAGTCACTCAAATTGGATCTCAGATTTGTTGCGTTTATTTATTGATGTCTTGCGGCTGTGCTCTAAGATGGTCCTTCCTAAAGCACCCGCCGCTCGGCCGATGAATCTGCCGATAGTGTCGTAGCCATCATCCATGTAGTAGACGCAAGTGTTTTTATGTCCAAAGGTTGCCACAACTGCGTGAAGAACACTTTCGTATATGCGGAGCCTCACATTCTTCGACTGGACTATGATCTGATAACGTCATCATAATGCCTGCCTTTTTCGTATCCCTGGTCAATCGAAGTTTCTTTTCCTCCTGCGTATGAGCAAGATATTGGGTCTTCGTTTGGTATGATGGCATGTTGGCGTCAGTGAGTCTCTTCGTATTGATGGAGTGGGTGATCGGCATTCTATCAGAAAGGAGCATATGTGACGATTGTGAGTTCTGAATTATTACAACATTCAGTACGATGAGAAAAGTTCGTCCCAAGTGGTCAACTCGAGACAGCTATCGGTGGACTTATTCACGACTTCGGTTAAATTAATATGAAGCTTAAAATTGGAAACCGAATCTACTGTTGAAATGTAATGTTGAATGGGTGGCCGTTGCAGATATCATCGATGATTGTCTTTTGGGACTAGACTTCTTAAAGGACAAAAAGTGTATAATAGATGTAGCGGAAAACATAATAAGATTTCCTGACCAAGAACTTTTCCTACGAAGATCATACTGACGTCCATGAAAGAAACATTTATGCTGGCTCAATATTTCGTTGAACTATCGCGATAGAGATTGTGGATTGCATGATTTGAATAAAAATCGGTATATAGACGTAAAATTACTCTTTTTTTTTCTTAAAATCTCTTTACTATATACTTATATTTATGACGGGGATGACCGGACTAGTATTTCAACAATAAAAGTCTCTGTGTTCATTTTTCGCCTCGAAAACAACTAAACTTGTTTGATCACGGCACCAATTCGCCGCGACTGCCGCCGACTCCGTGGTGTGCGCCATACCAATGCATAGCTTTGTTTAGGTCGCCGTTCGCGCTGCAAGTCGCGCGCGCGATTCGCTCGCCAGGATGCTTGACTCTTATCAACGCTAACAACGTCCACGTTATGGACATGATCGTCTTCAATATTTGATTTCTTTAGACATTTATTTTACGTGTTTGTTAATGTGTAAATGTAATGTTAAGGCAAAGCTGATGCAATTCATGATTGATCATTACTTATCTATCAATAGTACTGCCAGATCGATCGCGTATAAACAGTTGCCACGTACAAAGTCAGACAATATTGAAGGCGATCATGTTGAAGACAATTTCGATAACATCGGCGTCGTTCTCGTCGCGCGTTAGCGTTGATGTGTCAACGGTTTCTTCGATGTTCTAACATCGACGTAAGCGCTATAGTCGCGTTGAGTTACCAACACGTAGGAGCGGTGCTACTAATGTTGGAACGAAAACGTCAAAGTCAAAGCGACAACGCCGGGACGCAGACGATACACTCATATTAACCCTAACGAGGTGGACAACGTCCACGTTATCGACATGATCGGCTTCAATATACGATTTTTTAGTATACGTGTTTGTTCGTGTATCTTCAAGCAACGTTTGTATATAAACAGTTGCCGTATACAAAGTCAGTGAACATTGAAGGTGATCATGTCGACGGCAATTTCGATAACATTTTCGTCGTCCGTCGTCGTCGTCATTCGCGTTGAGTCGATAACACGTAGGAGCAGTGCTACCGCAATGTGCGACGGAACGAAAACGACGAAGTCGGCGACAACGCCGGGAAGCAGGTGACAACAGCAACGCTCACGGCGTGGACGACGACATTGTCAGCGATATGATCGCCTCTAATGTTTGATTTCAGACGATTCGTGAGCATGGATGTACGGCGCTGTCGGCGACTTCTACGTTTTCGTTCCTATTGCAGCAGCACAGCTCCTTCTTGTTATCGACTCAACGCGACTGTAGCGCTACGTCGATGCTATTACATCTGTGAAGGGGTCGGTTGTATATATGTTAATGGAAGCCTTACATCATACTTTTTTAGCAGCATAAGTAAATTTAGCGGTTTAATTAAGCAATCATCGTAAAACCGCTATCTTTACCCATATAACTGCGTATACTTCTATAACTATATCCACATATATCTATATTTATACCTTCTATGTCGAAGCATCAAAAAGTTCAAAGTCAATTTGAATTGAAGTAACTGTAACATGCTTTTGTAAACGTGGCTTGATGTAGTGTCTCTAATTTGAATGATCTCAGACCTTTCTAAGCTATCCGTTCACTTACTATTGATCTCTTTTACTTCTTATCTATTACATGAATCGATTATTTATAAAAGGCCGATAGTCTAAATGACTGTTATCAATATGTAT
This sequence comes from Vanessa cardui, assembly GCF_905220365.1. Classification (NCBI taxonomy): domain Eukaryota; kingdom Metazoa; phylum Arthropoda; class Insecta; order Lepidoptera; family Nymphalidae; genus Vanessa; species Vanessa cardui. The sequence continues at coordinate 12,316,941 of NC_061124.1, forward strand.
GTGATCTAAATGTACTTATTTTATTTAACTTAAAAAGCAGGAACATACAATTTTAACTTGTAACTAATATAAAGGGTACTTGCTGTTTGAATTCAGAGAAATTGTATCAAAAGTATACGCTTCGTGTGTTATGTATTATATTCATAAATACATTTTATTCACTTGGTGGTAGGACTTTGTGTAAGCCCGTCTGGGTAGGTACCACCCACTCATCAGTTATTCTACCGCCAAATAACAGTAGTCAGTATTGTTGTGTTTCGGTTTGAAGGGTGAGTGAGCCAGTATAACTACAGGCACAAGGGACATAGCATCTTAGTTCCCAAGGTTGGTGGCACATTGACGATGTAAGGAATAGTTAATATTTCTTACAGCGTCATTGTCTATGGGCGATGGTGACCACTTACCATCAGGTGGCCTATAAGCTCGTCCGCCAACCTATACCATAAAAAAAATTTGTTAGTCTTTGATTTTTATCACGGCATCCACCGTCGCTCGCAATCAGATCGCCTGCGTTCCAGCGTTGTCGCCGACTTCGACATTTAGGGACTAAATCAGTTTGAGAATCAATCCATTCGATATCACTCATGTTGAAGTCGCTTACTATTAAATAATAGTCAGGTGGACGCTCCATCATGGCACCCGATAATTTATTGAGAAAGTTATACAATTGATCTAGAAAAGTATTGCTTCGGTTTTCAATAAATAGATAGATAGACACAACAAATATGCAATCTCAAACTTTGGTTGTTTTATCGTTACATAAGTCCTCAACGCTAGAGTGCCATTGGGGCGTGGCTTTGGTAACAGCTATCAGAACTCCACCGTCTCTAGTTTGAGAAGTTCTATTGAGGTTCCTGTCACGCCTCCAGACCAAGTACCATCAAAAAGCTCACCATCATAAAAACTGTCAGTCAACCATGTTTCAGTAAGCAGTTCTTTGAGAACTCATCTGTCTTCGTGGGTATGCCTCTAACATTCTCATAAAAATACTAATATTACCCATTGTTTTTAGAACAACATATTCTTATCAGAACTAGTTTATAGTATGTAAATAAATATTACATACTGAGAATGACGAAGACTGGTTCAAGCTAACGACACCGAAAACATAACAAAGGAAAGCAATGAGCAGTTTTATAGTACTAATTAAATTTAATGTAATAAAATCAGGTACGCAAAGCGAAGTAGAAAAAATAATTAGGTTGACAACATATAGCCATATAAAACAGCGCGTAGTGTAATGGCAACCAAGCACAACCTCCCAAACAAATATGTCAACAAGACTAAGATTTTCCCCCAACAAACCAGATTCCCGTAGTACACAAAAACATAGACAGTGGTACTCAATATTCGGCGAACAAATATATATCAGATTTTTTGTTTTAATAATTTATCTTTAAATTAACAAAAAACACTGGCAAACAACAATAGACACTGCAAAAAGGGTTGAGAGAAAAAAGTAGTTAAAGAATCATTAACTTCTTTGGAATTTGGAAAGATCGGCCTCAATCCTCAGACGGGGATCCGAAACGGGTTAGAAATAGTGTTTCTTCATGCCATAATTTTGCAATGCTTAACCCACACATAGCCGTAGTTGCTACTTTTGGCTATATCTTTAACTCGTGACAGCAGGTGCTTGTTGTGAGCCGTAAGGTGATCGATGATAAATATTGTAGGCGAAGAATTCTCGAATTCACGAGAACTCTGAAGAATAGGCTCTTTTCTAAGTTTGCTGGCCGCAATATAATCTTCTTTAACATAGCGCCATAACAAAAATACGATTATCGGCTTAGGTGTTGATGGTACTCTCGTTATATAGGCAGTTTCCGAGAACATCAAAAAGATTTTCATTCGATTTCAACGGTTTTATTTCGATATAATTTGGTTCTCAGCCATTGATCACCATCATTGATTTTTATTTCAAGCTCAGACGATTTAGATGATAATTCATCAACAGTCAAACCGCAACCCTCAACAGCAGCGATGCAATTTCGATATTCTTAACCTGCTGAGATAACAAATCCTGCTGGCATTTTATTTGCTTGTCGTCCTTAATGGAACGAACATCATCGACCGCGCTAAGCAATCGGTTCAACTTAGCATTTATTTTAATGATTTCTTCCATCACATTGTCCATCGTGAAAGTAGGAGGTGGAAAGGCTGAAACTGGGGCAAGTGACAGCGAAGAAATAGCGATGCAAACTGCCATTTTCCTTATTATATATGTATGTGTTTGGGTTTGCTCTTTTAATATGTCAGGCTCCAGTTATATGTCAGGCACAGGGAAATGTTATGCAATTGCGTAGATAAGTGCTTTGCCTTTTTATTATGCCAGGCGCATAAGAACGAAATTCAAAGTTCGGCGTTAAGTGGATGATTTCTTTTTTGTTCTGTTTTAAGATTTTATCGTAAAATCAAATCGTATTCAGCGACACGCCGAATTTCATCGGATTGCTGAATTTATTTACATTAAACAAAAAAGATTTGAGAGTCTGATTTTCACATCAATTTTTAACACATAACACAAGGGACAAATGATTCTTCGCTCTGAGTAGACTATATTCGATGCTATGTCAGCTTAGTAAATTGTCCTATAGACATGAGGTGACATTATACAAAGCGTACATCCATCCCGTTCTCACATACGCTGTTGTCGCATTCGCACACGCTAGCGAACACAATTGAGTCCGCCCAGGCTGTACAGAATCGATGCTTGCGACTTGCGACGACCGCCTCTCATACAGACAAGCGTCACTTACAAGGAGATCTCCGTAGGGACTCGAGACTCGGTAGGACGGGGACACAGCGCACTGTGTTTTCCCTCCTGACGTCGACGGCGTCCTAAGCAGAGATCTCTGCGTCCTCACAGGTGGCGCCCTAAGAGGCTCTCAGTGGACTCCAATTTATTAATTTAACAGAAAGACTAATCATTGGTTTTGTATTTTTGTTTATACTAGGTGAATTTTTAAATTATGCGTTTTAATTATCTTATCTCAACTAAATTTATTAATAGCCATTTTATTACTGTAGTGTTACTGTCGTAATTAATTAATTAATTAGTAATGTATTATTTTAAGGAATAAATTATAATAACTTAAAAATAATGTTTGGTCTTTGTTATTTTTATATTCCCTCATAGTTTACAGCGCTCCATGTCTGTTTGACGCATATACCACATTCTTAAACACTTAGTTAGTTAGTTGTTGTTTGTCTACATTAGAGATTACTTAGAAATAATTTATATGGCAAAACAACGATTGCCGGGTCAGCTAGTTGTATATAATATTATCTACTCTAACATATTCTCTACATTATCCCTACATACAGCGGGTAATGACAGTCACATATGAACTTTATATCGTGATCCATTTTGAGTGGTCGGTGTCGTACGGCGCCCGTACGCACCCGTCCCGGCCTCACACAGGTGCAATGATATGACATCACAGTAGAAATTATCAGAGTTTCTTTCCAAAATTTTCCATTCATTATTATATATAAAAACAACAATCACTCTATCTAATAAAAGAAGTGCATCAGAATCTATTGTGAAGTTTTAAAGATTTAAGCATACATAGGATATAGGGACAGAGAAAGCTTTGTTTTATACTGTGTATCGATAAGCATTTTCACGCAAATAGCATCGTCTGCATCCGATATAACGCTCGAGACATTGAATAAATCCAAATGTCGAGAAAAATATGATGTTATCACTACAATACACAGCGCACTTCGCGATTACTTTTGATGCACTTCCTCTGAATTGATTCACCAAATGGCCTAAATAACGTTCGTATTAGTTTCTCGTAAAACTGTTTTACGTGGACGACGACAATGTTATCGACGTTGTCACCGACATGATCGCCTTCACTGTTCGCTGCCTTTGTACATGACATTTGTTTATATACGATCGTTCAGGCAACGCTGATACAATTGATGTCGCTAATCACCTAATATTTATCAGTAGTACTGGACTCGATAACAGAGTGGAGCTGATTGTATAGTATAATAGAATAGCTTAGCTGCTCCCTGAGGAAAAAAAGAATGTATCTTATTTTAAAACATTTATTAACATAAAAATTATAAAATTAGATGCATAAACATATACACACACATAACAAATAATCTGAACACAGGTCTCGTTAGTAACATTTGCACATAATTCCAGACAGCAAGCAGCTTTAAATTTGTGCTCAATACCAAGTCACTATAATTATAATATAAAAAAACTATTGATACAATTACTAAATGTTGATTTATACCTACGAAATAATTGGAATAGGACTTGGCTTCAGTGCGATCTCAAAACTTTTTACGATGGAAAGACTGCATCGAGAGACTAGGCATTTTTTAGATTTAATGTTTATGGTGGGATTATCATTTACTTTCACAGCTTTTGAATAACGCGTTAGCGTACCATGTATGAGTAAATTATAATTTTAGACTCATTATTATTATTCATTGTAATATTATGTATTCATTTTTTCTTCATACGATAACGCAAATACTTAACATTAACTTTTTTAGCGCAGACTTCTATTTCGTTACTTTTAATTGTAATGGAAGTGTCCCATAATCGTATATAAAACTGACCGTTTCGCCGATGTAATAACATAGTGATAAATAAAATTCCTTTGTCAATATTCATAATAAAGTTATATTTACAGCACAAAAATAGAGAGAGATACATATACGAGTATGTCATATGTTTTGACATCAAATTTGAAACATTTTCACGAGGATGTTCTGAAAAATTTGAGTCACCTTTTACATGTGTACACATGAGTGCACATGGCCCTAGTAGGAAAACTAGATTTCTTCAACGGGAACCGCTATTACTCCTTCGTTGAAATCTATTATACATTTATGAACTATTAAAAAGTCTATCCCCAAAAGGCAATCATCGGTGATTTGAGCAACGGTCACCCGTTGACAGTAGCTTCGGTTACCAATTTTAAGCTCCGCATCAGTACAAACGGAGACGTCAATTGATTTACCGTTAGCAGTCCTGATGGGATCACCTGGGCTGCACTTTTCAGTTTGTATTTGATGTCGTAATAATTTGGAACTCACAATCGTCAGACATGCTCCAGTATCCACAACGAAATTGCAAGACAAACCGTTTATGAAACCCTCTACGATCAAACTATTTCCATTGCTAACTTTGGCAATCGTGATGTATGATCCTCGTTGGAAAACTCCTTGGTCAGGAAATCTTAGTGTTTTTTCCGCCACATCTATTATACACTTTTTGTCCTTTAAGAAGTCGATTCCCAAAAGACAATCATCGATGATATCTGCAACGGTCACCCAATGACAGTAGGTTTGGTTTCCAATTTTAAGCTTCATATTAATTTTACCGAAGGTGTGAATAGGTCCACCGGTAGCTGTCTCGAGTTGACCACATGGGACGAACTTTTCCCATCGTATTGGACGTTGTAATAATTCGGAACTCACAATCGTCACACATGCTCCAGTATCCACAACGAAATTGCAAGACAAACCGTTTATGAAACCCTCGATGATCAAACTATTTTCATTGTTAACTTGGGCTATCGTTACTTTTGGGGTCATATCATTCCTAACTAGCTTTCCTTTGTCAACTCTGCTGGACATAATCTTAGAGGTCGATCTGGGTCCACTTTGATCCTTAGAGCGAGTGACAATACTTCCGTTCATTTCTGATAGTTGTTCCGCCACCGTGCCAATGCTAACATCAGTCTTATCGTACTTGTCGCAATTTTGTTTCTGCGCAGCGTCCATTTCGACTCGTTTTCTAGTTTTATATTTCCTTCTTATTCTTTCCTTGTTACGGTAGTTACGAATTCCAGAGATGTATTAGATACCGCTTCTGAAGAAGAACTGTTATGCCTCACCCTTCTCCGTTATTTATATTGTTTATTTTTTTTAAATAAGTCCAAAAATAGATTCAGGTTCGAACGAAACTGAATTTGAGTTGCCTTAGACATCGAAATCCAGTTTCGTGGACAAATCGTAACTTGGATTATGCATATGAATTTAATTTGCAACATTCTGGAAACAGAAACAGCCAATTGTGTACCGTCCGCGAATGAAGTCACTCAAATTGGATCTCAGATTTGTTGCGTTTATTTATTGATGTCTTGCGGCTGTGCTCTAAGATGGTCCTTCCTAAAGCACCCGCCGCTCGGCCGATGAATCTGCCGATAGTGTCGTAGCCATCATCCATGTAGTAGACGCAAGTGTTTTTATGTCCAAAGGTTGCCACAACTGCGTGAAGAACACTTTCGTATATGCGGAGCCTCACATTCTTCGACTGGACTATGATCTGATAACGTCATCATAATGCCTGCCTTTTTCGTATCCCTGGTCAATCGAAGTTTCTTTTCCTCCTGCGTATGAGCAAGATATTGGGTCTTCGTTTGGTATGATGGCATGTTGGCGTCAGTGAGTCTCTTCGTATTGATGGAGTGGGTGATCGGCATTCTATCAGAAAGGAGCATATGTGACGATTGTGAGTTCTGAATTATTACAACATTCAGTACGATGAGAAAAGTTCGTCCCAAGTGGTCAACTCGAGACAGCTATCGGTGGACTTATTCACGACTTCGGTTAAATTAATATGAAGCTTAAAATTGGAAACCGAATCTACTGTTGAAATGTAATGTTGAATGGGTGGCCGTTGCAGATATCATCGATGATTGTCTTTTGGGACTAGACTTCTTAAAGGACAAAAAGTGTATAATAGATGTAGCGGAAAACATAATAAGATTTCCTGACCAAGAACTTTTCCTACGAAGATCATACTGACGTCCATGAAAGAAACATTTATGCTGGCTCAATATTTCGTTGAACTATCGCGATAGAGATTGTGGATTGCATGATTTGAATAAAAATCGGTATATAGACGTAAAATTACTCTTTTTTTTTCTTAAAATCTCTTTACTATATACTTATATTTATGACGGGGATGACCGGACTAGTATTTCAACAATAAAAGTCTCTGTGTTCATTTTTCGCCTCGAAAACAACTAAACTTGTTTGATCACGGCACCAATTCGCCGCGACTGCCGCCGACTCCGTGGTGTGCGCCATACCAATGCATAGCTTTGTTTAGGTCGCCGTTCGCGCTGCAAGTCGCGCGCGCGATTCGCTCGCCAGGATGCTTGACTCTTATCAACGCTAACAACGTCCACGTTATGGACATGATCGTCTTCAATATTTGATTTCTTTAGACATTTATTTTACGTGTTTGTTAATGTGTAAATGTAATGTTAAGGCAAAGCTGATGCAATTCATGATTGATCATTACTTATCTATCAATAGTACTGCCAGATCGATCGCGTATAAACAGTTGCCACGTACAAAGTCAGACAATATTGAAGGCGATCATGTTGAAGACAATTTCGATAACATCGGCGTCGTTCTCGTCGCGCGTTAGCGTTGATGTGTCAACGGTTTCTTCGATGTTCTAACATCGACGTAAGCGCTATAGTCGCGTTGAGTTACCAACACGTAGGAGCGGTGCTACTAATGTTGGAACGAAAACGTCAAAGTCAAAGCGACAACGCCGGGACGCAGACGATACACTCATATTAACCCTAACGAGGTGGACAACGTCCACGTTATCGACATGATCGGCTTCAATATACGATTTTTTAGTATACGTGTTTGTTCGTGTATCTTCAAGCAACGTTTGTATATAAACAGTTGCCGTATACAAAGTCAGTGAACATTGAAGGTGATCATGTCGACGGCAATTTCGATAACATTTTCGTCGTCCGTCGTCGTCGTCATTCGCGTTGAGTCGATAACACGTAGGAGCAGTGCTACCGCAATGTGCGACGGAACGAAAACGACGAAGTCGGCGACAACGCCGGGAAGCAGGTGACAACAGCAACGCTCACGGCGTGGACGACGACATTGTCAGCGATATGATCGCCTCTAATGTTTGATTTCAGACGATTCGTGAGCATGGATGTACGGCGCTGTCGGCGACTTCTACGTTTTCGTTCCTATTGCAGCAGCACAGCTCCTTCTTGTTATCGACTCAACGCGACTGTAGCGCTACGTCGATGCTATTACATCTGTGAAGGGGTCGGTTGTATATATGTTAATGGAAGCCTTACATCATACTTTTTTAGCAGCATAAGTAAATTTAGCGGTTTAATTAAGCAATCATCGTAAAACCGCTATCTTTACCCATATAACTGCGTATACTTCTATAACTATATCCACATATATCTATATTTATACCTTCTATGTCGAAGCATCAAAAAGTTCAAAGTCAATTTGAATTGAAGTAACTGTAACATGCTTTTGTAAACGTGGCTTGATGTAGTGTCTCTAATTTGAATGATCTCAGACCTTTCTAAGCTATCCGTTCACTTACTATTGATCTCTTTTACTTCTTATCTATTACATGAATCGATTATTTATAAAAGGCCGATAGTCTAAATGACTGTTATCAATATGTATGTGATCTAAATGTACTTATTTTATTTAACTTAAAAAGCAGGAACATACAATTTTAACTTGTAACTAATATAAAGGGTACTTGCTGTTTGAATTCAGAGAAATTGTATCAAAAGTATACGCTTCGTGTGTTATGTATTATATTCATAAATACATTTTATTCACTTGGTGGTAGGACTTTGTGTAAGCCCGTCTGGGTAGGTACCACCCACTCATCAGTTATTCTACCGCCAAATAACAGTAGTCAGTATTGTTGTGTTTCGGTTTGAAGGGTGAGTGAGCCAGTATAACTACAGGCACAAGGGACATAGCATCTTAGTTCCCAAGGTTGGTGGCACATTGACGATGTAAGGAATAGTTAATATTTCTTACAGCGTCATTGTCTATGGGCGATGGTGACCACTTACCATCAGGTGGCCTATAAGCTCGTCCGCCAACCTATACCATAAAAAAAATTTGTTAGTCTTTGATTTTTATCACGGCATCCACCGTCGCTCGCAATCAGATCGCCTGCGTTCCAGCGTTGTCGCCGACTTCGACATTTAGGGACTAAATCAGTTTGAGAATCAATCCATTCGATATCACTCATGTTGAAGTCGCTTACTATTAAATAATAGTCAGGTGGACGCTCCATCATGGCACCCGATAATTTATTGAGAAAGTTATACAATTGATCTAGAAAAGTATTGCTTCGGTTTTCAATAAATAGATAGATAGATAGACACAACAAATATGCAATCTCAAACTTTGGTTGTTTTATCGTTACATAAGTCCTCAACGCTAGAGTGCCATTGGGGCGTGGCTTTGGTAACAGCTATCAGAACTCCACCGTCTCTAGTTTGAGAAGTTCTATTGAAGTTCCTGTCACGCCTCCAGACCAAGTACCATCAAAAAGCTCACCATCATAAAAACTGTCAGTCAACCATGTTTCAGTAAGCAGTTCTTTGAGAACTCATCTGTCTTCGTGGGTATGCCTCTAACATTCTCATAAAAATACTAATATTACCCATTGTTTTTAGAACAACATATTCTTATCAGAACTAGTTTATAGTATGTAAATAAATATTACATACTGAGAATGACGAAGACTGGTTCAAGCTAACGACACCGAAAACATAACAAAGGAAAGCAATGAGCAGTTTTATAGTACTAATTAAATTTAATGTAATAAAATCAGGTACGCAAAGCGAAGTAGAAAAAATAATTAGGTTGACAACATATAGCCATATAAAACAGCGCGTAGTGTAATGGCAACCAAGCACAACCTCCCAAACAAATATGTCAACAAGACTAAGATTTTCCCCCAACAAACCAGATTCCCGTAGTACACAAAAACATAGACAGTGGTACTCAATATTCGGCGAACAAATATATATCAGATTTTTTGTTTTAATAATTTATCTTTAAATTAACAAAAAACACTGGCAAACAACAATAGACACTGCAAAAAGGGTTGAGAGAAAAAAGTAGTTAAAGAATCATTAACTTCTTTGGAATTTGGAAAGATCGGCCTCAATCCTCAGACGGGGATCCGAAACGGGTTAGAAATAGTGTTTCTTCATGCCATAATTTTGCAATGCTTAACCCACACATAGCCGTAGTTGCTACTTTTGGCTATATCTTTAACTCGTGACAGCAGGTGCTTGTTGTGAGCCGTAAGGTGATCGATGATAAATATTGTAGGCGAAGAATTCTCGAATTCACGAGAACTCTGAAGAATAGGCTCTTTTCTAAGTTTGCTGGCCGCAATATAATCTTCTTTAACATAGCGCCATAACAAAAATACGATTATCGGCTTAGGTGTTGATGGTACTCTCGTTATATAGGCAGTTTCCGAGAACATCAAAAAGATTTTCATTCGATTTCAACGGTTTTATTTCGATATAATTTGGTTCTCAGCCATTGATCACCATCATTGATTTTTATTTCAAGCTCAGACGATTTAGATGATAATTCATCAACAGTCAAACCGCAACCCTCAACAGCAGCGATGCAATTTCGATATTCTTAACCTGCTGAGATAACAAATCCTGCTGGCATTTTATTTGCTTGTCGTCCTTAATGGAACGAACATCATCGACCGCGCTAAGCAATCGGTTCAACTTAGCATTTATTTTAATGATTTCTTCCATCACATTGTCCATCGTGAAAGTAGGAGGTGGAAAGGCTGAAACTGGGGCAAGTGACAGCGAAGAAATAGCGATGCAAACTGCCATTTTCCTTATTATATATGTATGTGTTTGGGTTTGCTCTTTTAATATGTCAGGCTCCAGTTATATGTCAGGCACAGGGAAATGTTATGCAATTGCGTAGATAAGTGCTTTGCCTTTTTATTATGCCAGGCGCATAAGAACGAAATTCAAAGTTCGGCGTTAAGTGGATGATTTCTTTTTTGTTCTGTTTTAAGATTTTATCGTAAAATCAAATCGTATTCAGCGACACGCCGAATTTCATCGGATTGCTGAATTTATTTACATTAAACAAAAAAGATTTGAGAGTCTTAGTTGTATGTTTTAATATAAATGAGAAGAGATCAATGAGAGTGATTCGAAGTTGATTATTTATTTAAGTGTGCAAAACCAACCACGGTAGGATTTACTTGATAAATTAATGATTAGCGACATCAATTGTATCAGCGTTGCCTGAACGATCGCATATAAACAGTTGCCATGTCCAGTGCCAGCAAATATTGAAGGCGATCATGTCGACAACGATTTCAATAACATCCTCGTCGTCCACGTCGCGCTTAAGCGTTGATATGTCGATGCAATCGGTGATACAATCTGCATCACAACGCTTATCATTAAATATTTATATATGGTAATGGATCAGATAACAGAACTGAGCTGACTGTTTAGTGCAACATTTGCTTATACATTCACGTTTAGTACTACTGCAACTGAAACGAAAACGTCCAAGTTAGCGACAACACTGAGTCGCGGGCGGTATATCAATGCTCACTGATCGTCCGACATCAAACATTGAAGGCGATAACGAGGACGTCGTCCGGCGCGTGAGCATTGATACGAGCATTTCGTTTGCCTCCCAGCGTTGTCGCCGACTCCGAAGTTTTCGTTCCAACTGCAGTAGCACTGCTCCTACGTGTTATCAACTCAACGCGAATGACGACTATGACGGACGACGAAAATGTTATCGAAATTGTCGTCGACATGATCGCCTTCAATGTTTGCTGACTTTGTACATGGCAGCTGTTTTTATGAACGTTCAGGCAATGCTGATGCAATTGATGACTCAAATCATGAATTATTTAAATATATACAACCCTTACAGTCTTTTGCACACTTTATTTATAACAATAGCGAAAAATACACCAAAAACAACTCTAATTGTGATGGGCGCTTGGGTTAGTTAATATATTTATTTATAGCAACAACTGTTTGGTACTGACAATACAAAGTTCCAATCGCGGACGGTCCGCAAGCTCGGTTGTTGGTTAGGTTTCAGGAATGGTCGCATATGAACATGCGACTATTCTTGAAACCTATTCATTTTCATATTTCAAGACGCGAAACGAAACTAGATTTCAATTTCGATCGAAACCGAAATCCAGTTTCGTTACAAGTCTTAGTCATCCGGTTACGTCATCTATCGATAAGCTATCGACTTCTGAGTTTAAACACTAAAGTAAATAAAAATAGTGTCAGTTTTTTGTTTTCGTTGCCTCTAGAGTTTTGTAAATAAACTCAATTAAATTGATTTTATACATTTGTGTTTAGTACATCTGTTGATTAGACTATCAGCGTTTTATATAAATAGATATCAGGTGATAAAGTTGACATTAATACATCAGATCAAATTGACTCATAATTGACTTCAATAGAATAAAGGTCTAACTTTGACACCTGTACGGTGGTGCGGTTAATTTATCATATAACATATGAAAACATTAAAAAGGAATTAGAAGGTGGTGACAGTAGTAACAGAATTGGTGGCAACGCCGATGACATTCCAGCAGAAATGTATTTTGTTCTAAGTATAGCTATTGTAATTAACTAACATGACTGTATTTTTAAATGGTGAAATAAAGTAACTACTGATATTCTTGCCGTTTCTTCTATGTACCTAGTTTCCGAACCGGTGGTAGCTTCACTTAAAATAGTTGTAATAGTAAAATAGTAAATATTGACGATTGAAAAGTGCTTGTAAAAGCCTTCATGAATAAAGTAAATTTTGATTTTCAATTTTAATCGATATTGTAGACTCTACGGGATTGGTTTTGTTAGCAATTATTTTCTATAAGTCTTTTGTCTACAAATATACCAAAAATATTGTTGAATTATTATTTAGAGTCTTAATCTGTAGTAGATTTACACTTATTTATCGTTAAAAAAGATCGCACCCCTCTGAAAAGATACTCCTCAGACTTGAAAAGAACTGTCGGAAAAACTCGGCGTCCGGATTTGAACCTGTATTAAATTGTCGGGTTCCATCACCAGGTGGTCCGGATTTTTTACGTAAATCAATAAATAAAAACACATTATTTTAAAATATATTGTTTTATCATGTTGTATTATAAAAAAAATACATTGTATTCTATTGATAATAAACACATTAATAAACAAAACCTATAAAAACTTACGCGTTCTGAAAGATCTATAAAAAATGTTATAAAACACAAATTAAACTTTATTTACTTTCATCAAAGGATTCATCGATTATAGTGGTGTTGTTGGGCCGAAAAATAAAAAACAATTTTTGAGAACCTATTTTTAAAGCCACTGAAATTCATCAAGGTTTTCATTTTCATGAATTATAAAACTAACGAAGTGCTTATTAATAATATTAAACTGACAGTTGCAATAACACCAGCTCGTACGTAACTATGGTCGAAAGCATCTGAAAGGAAAAGAAAAAAAACATTTTCATGTTCAAGCAAGTGGCATAAACAACAAAAGCCTGTAAATTCCCCCTGCTGGGCTAAAGGCCTCCTCTCCCTTTGAGGAGTAGATTTGGAACATATTCCATATTCCACAACGCTGTTCCAATGCGATTCGGTGGAATACACACGTGCCAGAATAAGTTTCCTCACGATATTTTGCTTCAACGCTGAGCATGAGTGACATAAAAAAACACGGGCAGATTAACTTCTTTTCTTAATTTGTAATTATGTTTGCTGACCCAATTGATTTCACACAAAGTTCAAAAACAGAAATTCTACAGAATCAGAGAATGAATAGTAACCATTCCTTATATCCGACCTTCCACCACCCGGCGAGGGAGTTACGATGTTATATATATCCTGTACGCAAGTAGTAACACTGGCTCACTCGTCTTACAAACCGAAACACAACAATACTTACTACTTGTTCCTATTTGGTGGTGGAATATCTGATTAGTGGATGGATAGCCTTACCAACAAGTAAAATTACTATGTAAAAAACCGGTAAATTTTAATTACTTCAAGCTAAAGCTTACGACCAGGAAACCAAGATTTTCGCCTTATACAGCATACTGACCAACGAAATAGGCAAACTTAATAAGTTAATATACAATAAATAAAAATTAAAAAAAAATAAAAACCGACTTCAAACAAAACAATATTTTAAAACAATTTAATATGCACTAAAAAGTAATAAAAATAATTGTGTATTCAAAAAATATTTTAGAGTTCTCCTAAGTAAAATGAAATGAAAAACATATGACTACTTAAAAGTCAATTTACGATTATATAACATAGTTAAAACTATTGTTATGTTTGGAGTCGGCCAGCTCTTGACTTACCTTTCAAAGAAAAAAAATTATCAATATTTACACTTTTCACTGGACGAACCGTCACCCAGTGAAAAGTTATGAGGTGACAAATATAAAAAAAAATACAGACGAATTGATAAGATCCTCCTTTTTGAAGTCGCTTGAAAAAGAAAATGATTTGTGGTCCACCTCAAAATATCTGTTTATACTATCAATTTTTCGTAGTTTGAATCGTTTTTAAAATTAGCATGAGCGATTTGTGATACGACAGCTAGTGCCGCTCATTTAAGCTACAAGAAAATATATTAAAATAAATACGAACCGAAAGTACAGTTACTCTTGTGACGTAGAAATATCCCAGCCCGCTGAGATGAATCTTTGAATGATACACTTGATCCATAAAACGCTGCACCTTAACATATAGGTATTACAGTAATTAATAAATCAAACCACATCGATGCTCCAAAAATTCTGCGAACTATTTTAAAATATTTATTTAGAACGTTTTTATTCTTAAATGTATAACAATCCATTATGACAACGTATTGTTTTTTATTTATAAGAATAATAAATATAAACTGTGTTTTAATTAAGGCTCGAATAAAAAAAACATTATCTATACTAATTTTATTTAAAAGTTCAAAGTACTTCAAAATTATACGCCGATGCTGGCAAAGTGTGAAGAGCTCTCAGAGGCTCTCGGCTCAGGGTGTGGAGGTGGGCTGTGAAGGTTGATACGAGCGTAGTCCTGAAGATCAAATGCAGTGTAGGTATTATCGAGTCTAAGATCACTATCCAATCAGAACTGAAAACAATATATAGACACATATATAGACATAAAAAAATAAATATATGACAACATCACATACATTACTCTGATCCCAATTTAAGTATCTAAAGAACTTGTATTATGGAAAACCAGAAATAACGACGGTACCACAAACACCCAGACCCAAGACAATTAAGAAAACAAATGAACTTTTTCTACATCGACTCGGCCGGGACCTCGGAGTGGCATACTACTACTCGACTACGGAGGTTGTCAAATATCATGTACGTATCATGTACGTAGTCGAAAACGTCAAATATACGATAATATACAAACAAAAATGTGTCTTACTTTTCATACCAATTGATAATGATATGTAATAAAAACAAGAACATACCTATTCGCGATGCTGCAATTAGGATTATACGAATTCTTTGTTATTGCCTTCTGTCTCCTGGAAACAAAATGATAAATTAATCTGAAATACATATGTACATATAACTTATATTAGTTAGTTATTAAAAAGCCACACAGGAGAAAGATAGAGAAAGGGGCAAACGCTTTTTCCTGATAATCTCTTCAAGTTTGCTATATTGTAATAAATAAAACATATTTTTTTTAGGTTCCTGATGCCATGTCAAATAAGAAAGTATTTATATTATCTATTAGTTGTCCGTAACTAATTTTTTTTTTAAATATATTTTAAGTGGTAGACATTACACTTAAACTATGCCGAGCCTGTACTAAGGGCTAACGTTTCGAATATCTAAATTAATATTGACATAGAGCTAATTATTTTATTATTATTACATACTAGCTTTGCCCGCGAACTTGTACGCGTTTGAATTTAACAAAAAATATACTATTGTAGCCTAAGTTACTCCCTATTATGTCAGTTATCTGCCACTGAAAGTCTCGTCAAAATCGGTCCAGCCGTTCCAGAGATTAGCTGGAACAAACAGACATACAGACAAAAATTGTAAAAAAGTGTTATTTTGGTATGTGTACCGTGTGAAACGGAGACAGACAGACACTCCAATTTTATAATATGTATAGATTAGAACTATTATCATAATGCACTCACTGAATGATGTCGTAGATGTATTTGCACACGACGACTAGGTTAGATAGAAACGTCATGAAGACGAACGGGTTGATATAATCGTCGATCACTCTCACCAGGCGCGTCAAGCGAGTGTAGTGCGCTTGGAGATCCATCCAAGGGACTCTTCTGTTCTCAGCGCACTGTAACGTGAACTTACAGTCTGAATATGCGTGTAAGGAGTTACATGTATATTTATCTCTTTCTGACATTAATTATTCGAAAGAAAAAGCATTATGTAACTTTGAAACCAAAACTAAATATGCTAAATTTTCTGAATATGATTTTAAATCGTTTATCTTATCAGAAGTATATATGTCTATATACAGAAAATTAATTATTTTTAATATATATTTGTAGGCGAACTCGTACATCATCATCAGCCCACTGCTGTCCACCGCTTAATTAATTACTTCGAACTCATACAAACAAAATTAAAAGAAGTTTATTGAACACAACAACACAGAGTGTATTTGGAATTAGAATATGAGATGAGTGAGTGGAATATTTTACTCACTTGTGTTTGCCTAATCTTCATTAGTCGATTGAAATTTCGAAATCTGTACACCAGATACAGTGTAACAACAGTAACAAGAGAATCAATAAAGAAGAACACGAATGTCGTTTGAAATACTGTCAGCTGAAAATGTATGTAATTAATAATAAAGTCATATTTGTTTGATGATTAAACACACATACACAAAACACACGCATACGCACACAAAGACACAAACACACACACACACACACAAACACACTCACACACACACACACACACACACACACACACACACACACACACATATGCGTACAAACACACACGTATGCGCACATGGATACTTTAGCCCCGTGTAAAGGATGCTGGTATCTGGAGGACGAAAGATAAACATGTTTGAACTAATCAAATCAGATTTTTTTTTTAGAACAAAATGTACTATATTCAAGCAAACTTGTACAGGCACTTTTGAATAGTCGTTTAACAAATATATTAAGTAAATTTACCACCGGGTCGAAATGTAAATTCTACCGAAAAGAACCGGCAAGGACTTAATAGTTGCTCTTTTTCAACGTTCAAAAATAGAAGATCCTGTTAGTTCAATACAATTATACATGTATGCATGTAATATATATTGCCTGGAAGTCAATAAGTATTAACTCCACGCTTTTTGATCGTCTGTATATACAATACAAGATTTATTGTATAATATGTATAATATGCCTTCTGTATCTTTTTAAAAAATATTTGAATGTATGAAACGGCAATGTTAAAATGTTTAATTTTAAATGTAAAATAATATCAATACAAATATGTGGAATGATAAACTAGTTACGCTTCTATTTGTACAAATAACTATTGCCATTCCAAAGTTTGGGTATACTACGTTTTTAATATCCAGTACCTGTAACAAAAATGCGACTCCGTAATTAAAGTTAACGTTATCGAAGACCCATCTGTAGTATAGAACGTAGTACGTTTTGAGGGAGACACCTACTTCAGAACCGTAGCACAATGATACCATCCTGACGGTCTTTATCAAATGCATAAAGTGATCAACTGAAACAAACATATTTTTATAAATATGATTTTGTACTACGATGCAGTATACTACAATGTGAGCCGAGTAATTTGTGTTTATAAATTCATTTCTTGCTCGGTGCTGAAGGAAAACATCAGAAGGAAATCTGCATGTGTCTAATTTCATAGAAATTTTGCCACATGTGTTTTCCACCAATCCTCATAGGATCAGCGTGGTAAAATTTGTTCCAAACCTTCTCCTCAAAGGGAGAAATGGCCTTTGGGAAATTTACAGGCTATTATTGTTGATACTACAATATAACAAGATCATATTAATTTTCTGGCACTGTTTCCTAGCTATCATAATCATTGAAACGATAATTCAACACTACCGGTTAAGATTCACACACTTTCTGGGACAGACGGGGCACAATTTTATTCATGAAACATGATCTATGCCCTCGGAATCTACTACAAGCTAAACATGTACCAACAAGGCGGGAGATATATGTAAAACAATTGTGACATACCCAAACCGAAGAGTAACAATGAGAGCATAATACGATTGATGTTTTTGAAAATGCGCTGCGGATTTTGGAACGACGGCAAAACTTTTTCGATGTCTTCAATTTTCTCTATCATTTCTCTCCATGTAATGCTGAACCTTATAAGGAACATACATGAAAGTGTCGCAATCGCTTGCAAGATCAGACCTCCTGAAAAAGCGGATAGGTTTAAATTACGACATCGTTCTGTATACGACAGTTATGTTTGTTCCAAGATTTGATTTTTTTCCCATGAATTTCATCATCAACCGATAAATAAGAGTAATCTTCATTACATAGGTATTTTTTAAAGGCCTTCTTCTAAGTTTGTGTTCAAATTTGAAAGTGTCTTGGTGGTAGGACTTTGTGTAAGCCCGTCTGGGTAGGTACCACCCACTCATCAGTTATTCTACCGCCAAATAACAGTACTCAGTATTGTTGTGTTCCGGTTTGAAGGGTGAGTGAGCCAGTGTAACTACAGGTACAAGAGACATAACATCTTAGTTCCCAAGGTTGGTGGCACATTGAAGATGTAAGGAATAATTAATATTTCTTACAGCTTCATTGTCTATGGGTGATGGTGACCACTTACCATTAGGTGGCCCATATGCTCGTCCATCAACCTGTACCATAAAAAGTGACAATTTTTTCACAAGTTTGGCAGCTACTACTTATGAATAATGAATTACCTAAATCTTTAAAATCCCGTTTTGAATGTATAAAATCGTAAAGATGAAGTAATGCGCAAGTAGTTGTCAGCAATACACTCGCAATATAGTAGATGGTATACTGTGACACCCAAACACACCTAAAAATAAAATTAATGTGGCTGCGTTTCTTTTATATTCGTAAGGTTTAAAAGAGACGGAAGGAAGGCAAGTTAAATTCAGGTAAGTTTACGTGTAGAATCAAAACAAAACGGGTACTAACATTGGAACAACAAGTATATAATAAATTTTCAATGTGATTACATTTCTTTCTCACTGGTGTGGCTAAGAAGAGAAGGAAGAAAGAAAGAAATTACTTCGCAATGAAACGAAACAAGCTCATCGACTTTGGGCTCGTTTGATTCTTATTGATGAGTACTTTGACTATAGCTTGTTACCAGGTTTTGATCTGATAATGGAACTAAAAGGTAGTCAAAGTAATCTTGACGAGTATTTTTGTGCTAAATGGTTGACGAGGTTCTGATAATGGAGCTGGTAGATGGCCATAGGAACTTAGTAATTAAACAAGATTAAGCAGGATCCGATGATAAATCTGGAAGGTGGCAATAAGAATTCAGTATTTAAGGAATACAACATTACAGTGAACTATTTTTTGGCAGGTCGTGAGTAAAATCAAAACAAAAATACCATAACATGTATACTGCTGATATATTATAGATCTATATATTTAAAAATTCAATTAATATTCCTTGCCTGGAACTTTTGCTTTCTTCATTCATCAAACCTGTTATAGGAAAGTAGCCTACTATTCTGCATGCGATGAGAGTCCTCCTTACACTTTCATAGAACCCTTTTACAGCTTTTCGTTCGTCCATCTCGATATAGAATATTAGAATGTCATTATGTTTCGGTATTGAGAAGCTACTTCATGACATATTATAATTATAATTATTATTTTTTTATTTATAATTACTTCGTCGAAAATTAAAGCTACCACCACACCTTACTAATTCGTTATTTTTTATTCTTTAGTCATATTTCATAACTATTCTGCCGTTATAGGTATAGGAACGTCACTTCAGTAATTGTAGGTACGTATACAAAAAGAAAAGCTTGTTTAAGTATCCATGTTCGGCTGAAGTAATTTTTTTTGAGGAAGATTTTGGAACCTTTGGAAATTTTAAAAATTTTCTTTTATTATGGAGGATATATCTGGAGGTTTTCTTATTAAGATAGCCTTCAGCTCCAGTGGACCATCACTGCTCCGGTTCGTTTGATGTGCTTGTAAAGGCTATATTTAATTACAGGATAGAAGTAGCCACATTTCTTAATGTGAATGTCAACTATGATAGTAAATTGGTGATAGAACTTTGTGCAAGTACGTTTGGGCTGGTACCACCCTCTCATCAGTTGTTATTAAAGTTTTGTTTAATTTAATTTTTATTCGGATGAACAGTAGACACGCTTGTAGTAACATTCACAAAATACGTAACTTCTTACTTCTAAAGATTGTTGGTACATTGCCCATCTAATTGTTAAAATTTCTCTCAGCAGAAGTACGTGAGGTAAGTGCTAATTAATAGGTATACCACCTATTTGCTAAGCCGCCATCTTATTAAAAGTAGAACGAAAGAGTATTTATCATTGTGTATAAAATTTGTACTTTCAATTTTCAAAAAAAGTTTTTAGTAAATTTAATTTTATAAATCGCCATAGTCTAGGGTAGCTCTTAATATTGAGATTTGTTTTTATTTTAACTGTCAACAAAAACGATGGACAATTATTGATAAATGACAAATTATGTCGTGTATCTCAAGATCACATTAACAACTCAAGTATTGAATACATTTGAATGAATAATTTATTAGACAAATATAATCGAAGCGAGAGTTTTCAAACTTTAGTAAGGTTTTCAGAGTTCTTTAATATTTATAACTAGTTTCCGCCCACGGTTCCGTTCTCTTTTTAGGGATTTGGTTGTCATGTGTTAAGCAAAAAAAATAGCCTGTATTTCCATGGAGTTCAAATTTGCTTTATACCAAATTTAATTAAATTCAGTTCAGCGCGGTTCAGATGCACGCGTTCTAACCACTGAGACATCTCAGCTTAGTAACCTAACCTTTACTAATAGTGTAAATATTGACGTAGCTCTGTCAATCTGTGAGTTACGATTTCATTATTGGGGATCGATTTTGATGAAATTTCGGTAGCTTTTCGCAGCTTGAACTAACTTCGCTATATATATAAACACAGCGCTTCAGATACGCCTTGTTTACGGATAAGGTAGACAAACGTTTAAAAAGTTATACAACGCTATCTTCTGATTTCGAATGACAAATCAAATTTCATATATAAAGTAAAGTAAAAGAAAAGTGACAGCCTGTATATTTCCCATTGCTGAGATAAGGCCTACTCTTCCATTGATTAGAGGGTCTGGAACATATTCCACCACGCTGTTCCATTGCGGGTTGGTGGAATGCTCATGTGGCAGAATTTCGATGAAATGAGACACATGCAGGTTTCCGCCGAGCACGAGATGAATTATAAACATAAATTGAGCATATATATATAGTGGTGCTTGCCTGGGTTTGAACCCGCAATCATCGGTTAAGAAGCACGCGTTCTAACCGTTGGGCCATCTCAGCTCTCAATTTCATATATATTACCTACGATACAACTTAGATGTAGCATCGGCAAAATTCGTAGAACCAATCACATCCGAATTAAGTACGCTATTCCAAATTATTAATATTTATTTCGCATGTAAATATGATCTTTACATAAACGTTATAACTGTATATATATATATATATATATATATATATATATATATACTGTCTCGGGTTGAACTGCGCAAGAATCTATAGCGACGAATGGCGTCGAATGGCGCGGTAGGGAGTTATTTCTATTGGTTTTATGAATCGGCAGAGATCGGTTTTATTGAATTTGCCGATGCTACATCTAAGTAGTGTCGTACTATACATATTTGTTCTGGGGATTTGATAAAATGGTCTTTACAATTATTTTGCACAACACATATCGTATTAACTCTGTGACACGAATATTTTGCTGTATTTAATTATTTGATAATAATGTTCTTATTAAACTACATGTATAAATATACATTATAATCAGACACTATTAGCATTTCTAAAATTTCACGATCAGGCTCTAGTAAGTATAAATTTGTAATTCTTACAGAATCTCCCCAGTTGATGTTAGTAAGTAAAGTAGTCCGAAGGTTTTTTTTTATTATATAGTGGGCAAACGAGCAGGGGACTCACATGGTGGAAAGTGAGTTCACTCATGGACATCTGGAACATTTTCTTGAAGCTTCCTAAGACTTATCGGTTCGGAAAAACCGCCGACGAAAGCTGGTTCCATAGATTTGTTGTGCAAGGCAGAAGCTCTTAGTTGAATATTACGTATTTTATTAGTATCCATAAAAATACTATTATACAAAAAAAACTATTTTTTTTATACGGAACCTAATAAGCATAAAATAGACACAGGTACAAAAGGTCGTATAAAAATGATTCATAATGTTTGATATTTTTATAAATTACACTTAACGCTTAATCTCTTTAAGGGACGTCAAACTAAATTATGATCTACGATAATGTGACATGTTTATTTATTATTCGTAAACAAATTATGTTTCACCGAAAAATCAAAGTTAGTTGTGACAGTTTGGCCGAAAGTAACACGTCATTACCTTAAAATGTCCTTTAAGCCGATCCGTATTAATGTTATTGAAAAACATCATAAAGGTACGTTATAGAATATAGCCGTATAGAACCTATATAGTATCAGCCTGTAAATACTGTTGGGCTAATTCCTTCTCTCCCTTTGAAGAGAAGGTTAAGAGCGTGTTATATAATATTGAGCACATGTGGCTGACACATGTAGGTTCCCTCACGATTTTTTCCTTCACCGAACTCGAGATGAATTATGAACACAAATTAAGTACATGAAACTTCAGCCGCGCTTGCCTGGGTTTGAACCCGCTTTCGGTTAAGATGTACGCTCTGACCACTGGACCATCTCGGTCCCTGCATATACATACAAATATATATTTATGAAATTACTTAAACACTTATTGCTGTGCAAACGCTTGTTCTTTTAAGGCATTTTAAAAATGAGAATTTGAACTATATTGGCGTTTAAAAGCTTGTGAATATAATTACATAATATGCTAAAATATATTTCAAAATATGCTTTCGTCGGAAATTAACTATCCAACGCTCATTGCAAATCATTTGTTATGATATAGCACATTATTATGATATTGTCTCTGTTATGATATATTTGATATTCGAGATATATAAAGAATAAATATAATTATTATTTAAATAATTATAATCTAATGCAAGGTTTTTTTCATTTTTAAAAAGAAAATCTAAACGCGGAAGCTTACAAAGAAGTAACTTTTATGAATAGCGATCTTCGTTTAAAAGAAAAAGATGAAATTGATATCAGGTAAGTACGAGTTTATTACTATTTATTTATACATGTAAACTTAATAAATAAAATAACATTACCTTTTTTCAGCACTAGTAATGATTCGAAAATATCACAATGGAAGCGTTTTATGATATGTAAGAAAATAATTATATACATATATATTATACAACATAGAACCTTCTGGTTTTATTCCCTTTATTAATGGCAGCAGAGGTGTTTCATTACTTTTGCCAGTGGCACCATCATTATATGAAGATTATTCTAATATTCTTGTCAGTATAGTGTCTTTTTTCATTTCAATTCTGATATACAATTTCAGTTTTCAGCGAAAATATATTGTATGTATAATTGATGGTAAATATATATGTGAAAATGAAAAGTTCAATTTTTCATCATATATGTTATCGTTAATTGCTTTGCTTATTTTAGCAATGAGTGTCTTTCCAAAGTTGCTGAAAAGGGGATCAAGTATGAAAACTCAAATTGATTTGTTTCAAAATTCAATGAAATATTGCCTAATTAGTGCTCAATTCATAGGCATATTCCCTATGGCAAACATAACAGAAAACATGGGTGAAAAAAGGTAAATATCCAAATCAGTAAAAGTACAGTTTCATATTATGTTGAATACCATTGTGTGAGAAGAAGGCAAAACTAAGTGATAAAAAAGAAATCTTTAGTAATTTATTATTATTCTTAGACATGGCTATATTAGTTCTATCAAAACTTGTTTAAAGTCAGTGCCGTTTTTTTTTGTAATTTTGATATTCGTTTTGCTACACAGTTATAGAACATAAAATTTTCTACAAATTTATTATGAATTTTTTAAACGAGAAATTGGAGTAGAGTTAACAAACAATCGTTCGTGTATTGAAATGTACAAGACAAAACACATCTACCTCAAATCTCAATGTGTATCTTATTTTAGATATAAGTTACTATCGTGGCGATATTCATTATGCTTCATCACCTGTATTGGACAGATGATGGCACTAATACTTACCTTCTATGGACTTACTAGAAGAACTGTGACTATAACCAGGGTTTGTAAGTAAACTCAGATATTATTTTATACTAGCTGTGCCCGCGACCTTTTGCGCGTTTGAATTAAAAAAAATATATATTATTGTAGCCTAAGTTACTCCCTATTATATTAATTATCTGTCAGTGAAAGTCCCGTCAAAATCGATTCAGCAGTTCCAGAGATTAGCTGGAACATACAGACACATAGACAGACAGACACTCCAATTTTATTATATGTATAAGTTTAGAACAGCACAAAATGATTATATTTCATTGGAATGTTTTCAGCTTATTTTCTATTCTACGTGTCTAATTGCCTAACGAGCCTTTTCTTCATGCGACTCGGAACTAAATGGCATTATCTATTGAAACAAATTGCCGCGTCAGAGCTCAACGAATATTTAGATTTAAATGTCAGTTTTAAATGCAACTTTGCTACTGTTGTCATATTAAGTTTTGCCGTCGGTGAGTATTGTGTATCGAAGAATTTTAAATGTTTCTCTTTAATCAAGAATTGTATGCTTAACTATTGTAGAAAGAACACAGTCTACATTCAGTTTTCTTGGTGGTAGGACTTTGTGTAAGCCCGTCTGGGTAGATACCTTCCACTCAGTTATTCTACCGCCAAATAACAGTACTCAGTATTGTCGTGTTCCGGTTTGAAGGGTGAGTGAACCAGTGTAACTAAAGGCACATGGGACATAACATCTTAGTTCCCAAGGTTGGTGGCACATTGACGATGTGAGAAATAGTTAATATTTCTTACAGCTTCATTGTCTATGGGTGATGGTGACCATTTACCATCAGGTGGCCCATATGTTCGTCCGACAATAACAACAGTCGGAAGTTACTTAATCAAAGTGAATGATTCCATATTCGACTAAATGAATGATTCAATATTGAAATAGTAGTGATTTATTTTCAACCGACTTCAAAAAGGAGGAGGTTATCAATTCGTCTGTATTTTTTTTTTTTTTTTTATGTTTGTTACCTCATAACTTTTCACTGGGTGGACCGATTTTGATATTTTTTTTTTGTTTGAAAGGTAGTGCTCCCCGTGGGGTCCCATTTTAATTTTATATTTTTCCGATGATGGTATCCGTATGAAAACGATATGTCGTTTTCATTCTTTAATTTGCATTATGTATACGCGCGACAAATAGGTGAATAACTGAAAATCACATTAACCAATTTTGATGATTCTTATTTTATTATGAAATATATACTTCAAGGATAGTTTGGTGAAAGTTTGGTAAGGTTCTAAGCATGGGATCCATGACAAAGTAACGGAAAGGAAGGGAACGGAACAATTCTGAGGAGCACGTTAGCGATATTCGGTCGTATCTTTTATTTATGGGTTATTTGGATATTTGAGCCAAGAAAACTCTATAGTATATCTATCAGAAAACAATACGAGAATACTTTAAGAAATATGTTTTTTACAAATTACCTTTTATACGATAATATACTGGGTGAATCAAGGGGCTCATATCGCTTCTTTCTTTTGATTGTTGAGGCGTGTGTCCGTGGCTGACACCGGCTTCAAATATAACAATAATTATAACTACGTTATATCATCGTAAATCGATTTTTAAGTAGTCTAATATTTCTCATTTCATTTTATTTAGGAGGACTCTAAAAATATGTTGAATATGCATTTATTTTTATTACTTTTTAGTGCATATTTTTGAGAGTCCTCCTAGGTAAAATACCTAGGAGGACTCTCAAAAATATGTTAAATATGCAATTATATTTATAACTTTTGATGCAATTTTATTTGTTTTAAAATAGTGCTTTGTTTGAAGTCGGTTTTTCTTTTTGTTAAAATTTTATTTATTTTTTGATTTAAGTGAAGCTGATGTAGACTAACTAATTTTTCTTAATATGGATAGATTAAGCGTGCCGTTTACATGAATCAGAAACTACTTCAGGGACAATTTCAAAAGAAACTTTCGAATAAAGTAAATTTAGACTTTCGAAAATGCGGCTTTAATATGTCATGCGGCATAAACTACAAGGTACCACCCTCGAATGAGATGTAATCGACCTCAGTAAAAAAACTTTGCAAAAGAGCTATTAATTTGTTTTAAAATAGTGTTTTGTTTGAAGTCGGTTTTTCTTTTTGTTAAAATTTTATTTCATGTGTGATTTAGTTCTAGTTATGCATCTATTCTCCTTTCTCTGGCATTCTTCCTGTATATACCGACTTATACTTTAAAAACTAAATATACGGTATACAAATTTATTATTTGTTTTTACAGTCGAGCACGCATTATCAAGAATCTGTAAGCTGGCTGATGTAAAGGACTGCAGTACAGACGATGATCTCATATACGAGAAATTCGTTATAGAATCGTGTCCCTGGATGTTTGAACTTGGCATACCCTATACATTTGCTACCGGAATATATGTATTGGTAAAAAAAATCACGTATTTATGACGTCATCACCAGTCATATAATTATATGAGGAAATGTTTGTCCTGATTTTTTTTCGTATGCGTGTTTTTACTAAAGTCAAAGGGTCTGGGATATCTATTGCATATCACAATTGGCTGATCAACCAGTTGCATGGTATGCTTATTATCCAATTGTATAGTATACAAGTTATATCACTTACATAATTTGTTGAGTC
The DNA here is from genome assembly GCF_905220365.1 of Vanessa cardui. NCBI lineage: Eukaryota > Metazoa > Arthropoda > Insecta > Lepidoptera > Nymphalidae > Vanessa > Vanessa cardui. The sequence continues at coordinate 12,343,824 of NC_061124.1, forward strand.
GGCAATTCGATATGACCAAAACGACACGAGGGCAGAAATAACGCTACCAATATACAGATTCCAACTTGCGACAGAGAATTTCTAGACAGATAAACTTAGTATTGATTTAACTTACTATTATCTAAGCAATAAAATTATTATGTATACGAAAGCAACTTTAATCAATGAAATTAAAACAGCAAGGATACAAAATGAAAAAAAAACACACACACACACACACACATTCGTGTCATACATTTGTCAACTTAAAATTGTTACTAACGTTAGATTATAATCAAGTGAGATTGTAAACTGTCGTAGACGCAGACTGTAAACAGTTACATACATATATTATAAAGCTTTAATGCATAATATTTCGATAAATGTGAATCTGACTGAATGGTTATATTACGTGATGAATAATTTAGTATGAATTGAATACATTTTACTATAATTTAAGTCATAATCTCTTCTAGATAGATTATAATCTGACAACATTTACAATTTTAAAGTGACGTCATTATGCATATTTATGTGTATAGATAAAATGACACACTACAAAAGCATTGACAAATGTTATTATTAGACATCGGATTATATGCATTTGCATATTAAAGTAAAAAAAAGTAAAGTAATAATCTGTAAATTTCCCACTGCTGAGGTAAGGCCTCCTCTTCAATTAAGGAGAGAGTTTGGAACATATTCCATCACGCTGTCCCAATGCGGGTTGGGTCGAATGCACATGTGGCAGAATTTCGATGAAATTAGACACATGCAGGTTTCCTCACGATGTTTTCCTTCACCGCCGACCACAAGATGAATTATAAACACAAATTAAGCACATATATGTATAGTGGTGCTTGCCTGGGTTTGAACCCGCAATCATCGGTTAAGATGCATGCGTTCTAACCACTGGGGCATCTCAGAATTTGCATAGATATCTGCAGGAATGACGCCAAATTTCAAGTATTGTCTGGTAACGTCAGTTGACGTCGAAAGATCATTTTTAGCGGATGAATTGATATTAAGTGGATAACGTCACAAGTTTGCTCTGGAACATCTGGAAAAATATATTATTGTTTATTTTTACAAAATTATTATATACAAGTTTTTTTTTTCTATGTTTTCCAGGGCATTTTGATAGTGCATATAATCCGATGTCTATTTATTATGTAAGTGTGCGTGAAACCTACGCTTGAATTTCGTTGAACTTCAATGTACTGTTCTAGTGTGCGGCCAAGAGTTAACCACTATTACGTTCAGCTTAGCCAGTTTGCACACATCATTCTATTGGCTAATAGAACACCATGAATAATCAAAGTGTGCGTGATTGTAATTATCAAAAAATCTAGGTACACGACACAACTTAGATGTAGCATCGGCAAAATTCGTAAAACCGATAACATCCGAATTAAGTTTATAATAGCTATCCCAAATAATCCACTTGTAATATCATATGACCTAATATATTCGTCAGTTTGACACGCCGACTTACATGCACTTGCTGTCTCGGGTTGAACTGACGCGATAATCTATAGCGACGAATAGCGTTCAACGGCGCGATAGGGAGCTATTTCTATTGGTTGTGTAAATCGGCAGTAATCGGTTTTATTGACTTTGTCGATGCTACATCTGAATTGCGTCGTACTATAGTATGTAGGTGACATTTTTAATATATTAATTTAACAAAGAAAACTGTACTGACAAGTATGTTAATTTTAGCGTACCGTATAAAAACCGTTTTGTATAACTAAATTATTGCAGACTTTGAACACGTTGGCTACAATAATATGGAGCTATTCACATATTTTTATCATCTGCGTTAGTTTGTATTTAACATCAGTACTGAAGCAAATAAATAAGAGGATTATTTCACGTGACGGTCAGGTAAGTTCAATTAAAAACTAAATCTTTTATATAAAACTACATTTATAGCCTGTCAATTTCCCCCCGAGCTAAGGGAGGCCTTTGAGGAGAAAGTTTCAAACATATACCATCACGCTATTACAATGCGAGTTAGTGGAATACACATGTAGCAGTATTTCGATGAAATTAGACACATGCCATTTTTTTCATGATGTTTAACCGCCAAGCATGAGATGAATTATATACAGTAATTAAGGACATGAATATTCAGTGTGGCTTGTCTGGGTTTGAACCAACAATCATCATTGAAGATGCACGCGTTTTGACCACTGGGCCATCTCATCTCAAATTTTACTTAGCCTTCAGATACTGGCAGCAACTGCGATGGTATATTTCTCTAAATAAGCTATATTGTATTCATATCATGATAAAAAAACGTATCTATACATATATTAAAAATCGTACAATTTATTTGTATATCTGTATAGGTAAACTCCAAAACTAATGATCAAATCAAGATATTACGTCACTCCTGTTCAGCATATTTTCTTTACTATTTTCTGACACTCATTTATACAGAAAATGCTTTTAGTTTTCCTATACAAATTGTTTGCCCATCACTTTATTTATTTTTCAAAATCTATTTTTCCTTTTAATACTTAACAATGTGAATTACAAAGCAGTCGAAGTGATTCTATATTGATCTCTAATTGACATATAAATACATTGTTTTAGCATTTACCTGTATCCCATTGGCGGAAATTGCGCGAAGATTACAATAGAGCCACCCGATTGGTTCGTTCCTTTGATGACGCAATTAACAGTATTGTGTTTATTTCATTTGCGAGTAATCTTTTCTTCGTATGTCTACAACTTTACTACCTACTAAAGTAAGTATTTGACATTCAAAATGATTTACGATATTTAATTGCTGTGAGTTTGCTATCTACAAAATACTTTATTTATATTAAGATTTATTTTAAATTAATTTGAAATATTTGTTAAAAAAATAATCAAATCACTGCTTCGATGATCTAGATGTAATGGCAGTATCTTCCCAGTACTGTGTACACGATGGAAAGAGGGGGAGGGGTCTGGTGTCTTTCGGCGGACGCCACGGGATCGCTTACCCATGGTAGCTAACGAACTGACGGTCGGCCCGACTGTCCTGTGGTCGGTACCGGCCTTCAACACCTAGGGGAGATTCTCGAGTTACTGGGAACCCCCTGATCCTCCACCACCATACTAGTGCTGTAAAAACAAAGAACATTCCGTGCATCACACATCATTTTTCTTTGTTAAAGGCGGAGTATAGGGACAGTTAACAGCGTTCCAACGGTGGAGTGCCCAAACTATCCAAGCGGGTTTGTATACACACACACATATATGTAATTGTATATACACAATATTATGTATAAAATCATGAATAGGAAAGTTACAGTCTATCTATATGCTGCAGGGAAAAGTTCTCCATTTTGAGGAATATGTTTGGAACTAACTCCACAATTGCATCTGCACGTGCGTTGCGTTGCGTACGTTTCCTCTCAATGTTTTCCTTTAAAATTAATTCAGTGATTGTCCCAAAGTTAATTACAGATTTGAATTCCGTATTCGAAATTCAAATTGAGCCAATTTTTCTTTATTTTGTGTTTATTAATTTAATCTCTCTTTCCAATTCAAAGGATATCGAATAAAAGTTCTTCGTATTATTTTAGATTATTCAATGGATACGAGGTCTCTGTATATGTCTCCTTTTCTTTGATGTTTGTCCTCTCGCGCTCGTTGGCGGTTTCGCTAATGGCTGCTCAGGTGCATTCCGCGTCCCTCGTGGCGGCACCATCACTTTACAACGTACCATCTTCCTCGTATGGTACCGAGGTAAGTTTTGTCTAAACAATTTATAAATTGATCCAACTTTAAAATTGGAAGCAGCTATAGTGAACTAAGGATAAAAAATATCTATGAAACTACTAGACCGATTTTAATTAAACTTACACTGTACCCTAAGTTGATGTTCATCTAACTTAGATTAAAAATAATCATTTTATGAAAATTTCGTTGAGAAACATAAAAACATACACTTACGAATTTAAACACACGTGCATGGAAGCATATACATCATCATACTAAAATATAATTCAACTCAAACACTGTTATATACACACATCTCGAACTGATGACCTCTTTCTTTAGTAGTCGGTTAAAATGTGATACAATATTTGATAAGTCATACTTTTTTCGATGTGTTATAAAAAATGAAGCAAGTTAATTTTGTATAATGCCTTGTGCTATCACATGAAAACTACATGGGAAAGTTTTCGCTGAACCCGCCAACTAATAAGTGTAAAATCACTAAAACTATATAACCTAACATCTCATCTTATATAAAAATATTTTTAATATGTCAATGTAAAAATTAAATATAAGCTTGTCTATGTAAATATACAAGAAATAGCCTTCTTAGTTCATAAGAATAAGGCTTGGAACTCATTAAACCACGCTACTCCAATATGTTTTGAAGAAACAAAAACAACAACAGCCTGTAAATTTCCCTCCGCTGGGATAAGGCCTCCTCTTCCATTTAGGAGAGGGTTTGGAACATATTCCACCACGCTGTTCCAATGCGGGTTGGTGGAATGCACATGTGGCAGAATTTCAATGAAATTAGACCCATGCAGGTTTCATCACGATGTTTTCCTTCACCGCCGAGCTCGAGATGAACTATAAATACAAATTAAGCACATACATATACTGGTACTTGCCTGGGTTTGAACCCGCAATCATCGGTTAAGATGCACGCGTTCTAACTACTGGGCCATCTCAGCTCAACACAAATGAAGTACATGAAAATTCAGTGCTTGCCGTCGTTTGAACCGGCTATCATTGGTTAAGATGCACGCGTTCTAATTTCACTGGGCCATCTCGGCTCTGAAGATATAGGCGGCAGGATTTCGCCGAATATAATATAAGAAGGATCAAACAATATCTCAAAAAAAACATTTTTTTTTGCAGATTCAAAGATTTCTTGAGCAAATCCATGGCGATACTGTAGCGTTGACGGGGCTCAACTTTTTCTACATCACCAAAGAGTTGGTTTTGTCTGTGAGTATAGTGTTTAATAATTCATTAAATACTCGTAATACTAATTATTTTCTTTGAATAACTTAATGTCAATAAACAGTGCATGTTTATTTATGAATAATTTTAAAGGTAAATTAATAAAAAACTACGCGATTCCTTCTAATTGGCCATTTTTCCTGTTTGGACATAAAATAAAAAAAATGAAAGTGCCATCTCTGGGTATTTTTTGTGCTGTATGATGATAAGTGGTTACCAACGCCCATCGACATTGGCTCTGTTAGAAATATTAAACATTCCTTACATCGCCAATGCGCCACCAACCTTGGGAACTCAGATGTTATGAACGGAGAACGATGCGGAAACTCTCTTCTTCAAAATCAATAATATTTTACTACAATGACTGTTGAAAGCATTTTAGAGTAATTTAACAAATGCTTCATTGTTTTCTATGTGCTTTTGGAACATATATCGGAGTCGTCACAAAATTTACCAGGAACTCATCTTATTTCTTGTTCTGAATGTCGAAATCATGTAATTTGTTTTTTTTTGCAGGTGGTTGGCACCATTGTGACTTATGAGCTCGTTTTGCTACAGTTTAATCAATAAAGAACAGAGTATAATTATAAAATATCTTAAAAAATATATTTCAAGGTCGAATTATACACTTACACACACGCGTGCCCACATAATGATAACTATAACATATTTTAATTCACTACTAGAATAGTAAATCATTTATATTGTGTTTTTGATTTTATTATTGTTTTTACTTTTTTTATCTTTTTCATTTACTTTTATAATAAGAAACAAATTTGTAATCTAACATCTGGGAAGGAACTGAATTCCAAAACACAGCGAAAGCTAGTTTGGTAATCAGGGCTGACATAAAATAATGTAAACAAAACTTGTGTGTGAAATAAATAAATAAATTATTTGGAAATATTTTTAAATAATTTTATGTCTTTAATTTCGATTATATAAAATCTATATTAATAATATTAATGGGAACACTGTGCTGTCTGTTTGTTGCGCTTTGCGCTTCTTTTTAAACAATTAAGAAGGTAAATTTGTAGATTAAGAGTTATTAGTTGATGGAGGATTTTTGTCACAAGCAGATTTTCACACGGACCGAAGTTCAGCTAGTCTTGAATATATATTATATGCGTATCGGAACGTAGTTTTTCTCATTATGTATAATTTTGTAAGTACAAGTCAAAATAAAATAAATTAACAATATTTTTGTGATGTGAAATAAATAAATACTCTTTGCGTACAAACTTACGTACTACTAGTAGTCGTTCGCGTTTTAGGGTGTCGATTGTCATGAATCAGAGAAAAAAGTAGCTCATGTCTTTTCTTGGAGCTCAAGTTTGCTCCATACCAAATTTCATCAAATTTGGTTCAGCGGTGTGGTGGTGAAAGAGCGACGGACAGACAGACAAATATAGTTACTTTCACATTTATAATGTGCATCCTCCTGCCCTTATTCCAATTTTATTTGGGGTCGGTGCAGCACGTCTTCTTCCATACTTCTCTGTCAGACGTCATCTCACATATAACATTCTTTGTAACCATATTGTCTTTCACACAATCCATCCATTGTTTCCTTGGTCGTCCTCTACCTCTATATCCATCCACATTCTCCTCCTCACAATATGTTCCTCATTCCTCCGCATAACATGCCCATACCATGATAGCCGCCTTCCATATAACTTCTCGGCTATCGGTGTCACTTTCAAACTTCCTCTTATGTACTCATCCCTTACTCTATCCATTCGCGTAACACCACACATTTCTCTCAGCATTCTCACGCAACATGCAACTGTCTTTCAGTCATCCCTTTATTTATAATCTTAATATAGATAATATATTTTGCTTTGAGATTAGCCGACGTGGCTGAATCGCCTAGGAATACATCCTAAATGTCACAAAAACGTGCTTTGATGTGGTCTGTTCCCAGTTTACTGGCCGGTAGTTCAATTTCCGTTTCCTAAATATGATTGGCTGTAACTCAAACGCACTTTGTAGTAGTATAGAAGTACCTACACTTGACAGCATCACGTATAAATAAAATAAAAACTTATTTAATATGTATGCCTAGAAATTTGACCAGTCTTTGAGTCATTTAAAAACTCATATAATATGTGGACTAAAGGACGAATATTTGTGCTAGAAAAGTTTGAAGACTTGTGCAGAATAAATTTAAAAGTATTAAACATTCGTCATACAGCGTTATTGGTAATTCAACGTATTACCGTTAAGAGTTGACTATTTGCAATAATTTTAACCCCTACCACCTATCACCTCTTAACGGAATCACCTCTTACGTCGAAATACCAGAAGAATCAAATTCCTGTGCTCCTAGAGCATTCCCGTGATTGTCATTGTGATTGTGTTACTGTGATTACAAGTGTCGGTTAACAATGTATGAATTTTGTATTTATATCAATATGTTGAATAAAAGTAGAAGTTAAACTATTTTTCGTCTGAAACAAAAACCAAACGTTGTCTATTTTACATATTACTCGTATTTGATACTAGCTGTGCCTGCGACCTTGTACACGTTTGAATTTAACAAGAAAAAAATATTATTGTAGCCTAATTTTCTCCCTATTATATCAGATATCTACCAGTGAAAGTCCCGTTAAAATCGGTCTAGCCATTCCAGAGATTAGCCGGAACAAACAGGCAGACCGACAAAAATTGTAAAAAAAATTGTTTTGGTACATATACCGTGTATACATGCATATGCATTGCATATGTAAAAAAGGGCTATTTTATTATTACAAATAGACACTCCAATTTTATTATATGTATAGATTAATTGAAATTATTTTTATGTGTAAAACTGCTTGTTTTTGAAAACGTCTACACTTAATTATAAATTAAACGCTGTATCACCCACAAAAAAGGTGTAAGTTATTTCTTTAAACGCCAATATCCAATAAGCTGATGGCTCTAATTTTAAACGGGAATTCTTCATGGAACTTAAGTGAGCACTAATATATTATTTCTCAAAAATAATCTCTTCTGTGTGTTAAATAGCCGATGAAATTCTGAAATGAAATTCATCGTTTCTAATATTAGAAACATGAAAAGAGGTTTATGATAATGAGTTAAAGGTAAGTTAAAGGTTTTTTTGAAAGTTTAACAAAGTGGGGGAAATTGAGTTTTTGAAAGGTTCCATACAAGTTTGCCTTTTGTTCAACTTTCAAAATATGCTAATCGGTATTTAGGCTTCACTTTATACATAATCTATCGACCCACTGATACTAAACATAGTAAAGATTTTTATTGTTTCTTAAATATATTGTCCATGTATCATATACAAAAACGTATCTCTAGATTTACTAAATCTATTTAATAAAATCGCATCAAAATTCGATGCGTAATTTTGAAGATATAAGCATACATACGGACAAACGACAGTAAGTGACTTTGTTTCATACTATGTAATGATGATAATGATAATGTTGACGTTACTGTCTATTGAATTAGATATGCCATTATAGTACGACACAACTTAGATGTCGCATCGGCTAAATTCGTAAAACCGATCACATCCGAATTAAGTACGCTATCCCAAATTATCAATATTTATTTCTCATGCGAATATGATCTTTACACAAACGTAATAACTTGTTATATCATATGACATATATATTCGTCAATTTGACACGTCGATTTACCTGCACTCGCACAAGTAGCGTCGAATGGCGCGATAGGGAGCTATTTCTATTGGTTGTGTAAATCGGCAGTAATCGGTTTTATATATTATATTTTATTTATTTCATTCCATTGCATTTTCCGATGCTACATCTAATTAGTGTTGTACTATACGTATATGGCTTGTGAGTTGATATTTGCATTATAAACTTCTAAAATTGAACATTAAAGAACAGAACGTAGTAACAATTACACTTTAATAAAGGATTTCATGAGAAAGCTTTTAATTCCTTAGTTAGATTCCGCTCTTACTATATGACCAAATATTTTGTTCATTTTATTTGTTCAATCCTCAAAGCATTCCGAGCTGCATTTGTAGACTTGTGAATGTAATAAGGGAAAGCTTATATGATATGAAAATATTCCTTCCATTTGTATTGTGTGATATATCTAAAGAACAAGTGAATTTTATCCGAAGTTTATCTGTCGCACTGAATTTACGATGAGAAGTGAATTTGACGAACGAAATTTAGTGATTTAATGTAAATATTATTACATCATTGGTCCACTATTATTAATAATATCACTGTTATTATTATTCTTATATTTGCAAAATTGAAATGTTAAACGAATTCAAAAATAATCTCACGGTGACATATATATCATAATTTAATTAAATTGAAGCAAGCACAAAATTAAACAACAATTTAGATTCATTACTAACAATACTTATAAATATAAAGTATTTAGATACAACACAACGCTGTAACACTTTTGAGGAATAGCCGAAGTCAGATCGGAATAGAATCGGGATTCGTTATCATTATGTGTATAAATATTAATAGAATTGCCCCCATATACACTTACACACATAAAAGTGTATATGGGATACACTCACACACACAGGTAAAATTATATCATTACTGCTAAAAAAATTGCTGTGTTAATTCTTACATAACTCACCTGACGCACACTAACACATCTTGTAGGCGCTCGTCACTCACACTAATCCACGCCATAACTTAAAGTGTGTATGTTCCTTCGTGAGTGTACAGATAGACATTTAAATTTATTTTTAAAAATCTTGTTTCAAATTAAATTCATAATAAATACAATCAATTTAAGTGGACTGAAATGGAACGATTCAATTATTGGATTGGACTCAAACCGAGTATTCCCTTAAGTGGGATTATCCAGGTTCTAACGGAAAAGGTTTTAATATATTCGACTATAAGATTATTTTCTTTAGTTAGTTAGTTAGTTATTTAAAAGGCTAGTTAAAACCGTGGTTTTCACAATAAATCTAGTAAAAGCTATTTATTCTTTTATTTACAAAAACGAGTTCGCACACAAACATATTCTGGTCTTTTCAACCAACTAGCCTAACCTGAAAAAAACTTAGCATCCTCAATAAGGTCAAACAGTACTTCACACCAGAACAGCTTCTGACTCTTTATCAAGCCCAAGTCAGATCGTGCATGGAGTACTGCAGCCATTTATGGGACGGCTCTGCTAAGTACCAACTTGATACTTTGGATTCAGTGGATCGTCGAGCTAGAAGACTCATTGGCGACCTGACACTGGTTACAAAACTCCAGAACTTAGAACATCGTCGTAAGGTGGCCTGTCTGTCGGTATTCTACAAGATATATTTCGGGGAGTGTGCTCAGGAACTATTTAATTTGGTTCCCCCGTCACCTTTTTACCAAAGAACTGCGAGGCATCGAAAGGATCTTCACCCGTACGTGGTTGACGTTAACGTATATAAGACACGTACGAAACGTTTTGCTTCCTCGTTTCTGATACGCACCGCCAAGGTCTGGAATACCCTCCCGACCTCCGTTTTCCCCACCACCTACAATATGGGTACCTTCAAGTCCCGAGTGAATAGGCACCTTCTAGGCAAGCGCGCTCCATCTTAGACTGTATCTCACTTTCCATCAGGTGTGATACAGTCAAGCGCTAGCCTATACATTTAAAAAAAATAAAACTTGATGTTAAAAGGTTACTACAGCCTAAAGACAATGCTGCTAGAAATATTAAACATCCCTTACTTCACCAATATGCCAATTTGGTAACTAAGATGTTATGTTCCTTGTGTCTGTAGTTACCTTGGTTCACTCACCTTTTAAACCTGAACACAATAATAGCAAGTATGGGCGGTACCTACCGCCTGGGTAGGCGGGTTTGTACGAAGACTACCACCAAGTAAAACAATAATCGTCCTTTCTGATTTAAATAGTAAGGCGAAAAGAGTTCCTCTGTTTGTACGCTTATTTACGTGATATAATATTACCTACACAACTGCACAGGCGATAGTACATTTAATTGATTTTCATAATTGTTTGAAATATACAGATGGTTTACGTATATCCCTAAAAAAATATATGATCTGATAACAAAACAACAACAACAGCCTGTAAATTCCCACTGCTGGGCTAAAGGCCTCCTCTCCCTTTGAGAAGAAGATTTGGAACATATTCCACCACGCTGTTCCAATGCGGGTTGGTGGAATACACATGTGGCAGAATTTCTATGAAATTTGACACATGCAGGTTTCCTCACGATGTTTTCCTTCACCGCTGAGCACGAGATGAATTATAAAGACAAATTAAGCACATGAATCAGCGGTGCTTGCCTGGGTTTGAACCCGCAATCATCGGTTAAGATGCACGCGTTCTAACCACTGGGCCATCTCGACTCATACTGGGCCATCTCGACTCATAACTGGGCCATCTCGACTCATCATAATCTGATAGTTGATGTACAAATCAGTAGGTATCTAGTTTTCAACTCAACACAAATATTCTGTGTATTTTTCCGATTTTACTTAAAGAACGAAAAGAGTTAACTTACTTTAATAAAATAATAATCGTTTAAAACAACTAAAAAACACGCTTTTAGCACACACCAAATATTCCATTTTTTTTCGAATTCCGGACAGCAAACCCTTTCATTTGATTCCTATATCATGGGGGTGGATTTCGAACAGCTAGTCCGCCATCTTGGTGAGGCCGCCATATTGGATTTGTAATGACGTTTCTTAGCTAGTCATGTATTGTCATTAGAACTCAGAGCGTATGCAAAATTTCATCCTAATCGAAGACCGGGTAGTGGGTCGAATTAACATACCAAGATTTTCTTACATACATATTTACAAGTGAAGCTACTAAAAGCGTGTTGATAAAAAAAGTAGTAAGTAGTAAGTCTCAGATATGCAAAAAGTTTTGCGGGGGTAAAATTGGTAACTGAAATTAGATATAGTTTAAAGAACAGCTTTAAAAAGAAGCCATTTATATCATTTATAATGATATTATAAATTCCAAAATAACCCTGTCCATACCCATAGCGATTAAATTTTAGAAACAAAACTGCTATCGCTCTGATAACTAAGATTGTTAAAATTCGAAACACCTCTAAAATTTGAATCGAAAATCAAGATACAATTACAAATGTAATCCGAAAAAGCGAACGTGCGTTGTAGCCCGCAAACGTATTTAGTATGGATTTCGTACAGTCCTATTGGAATCCAATTGGACTTGGTTCCAATTTGGAAATGAATTGGTAAGATGGTCATAAACGGTCAGACCTTAAACGTTCATTTAAAACGAAACAAAAAGTGTCTACATATTATATCCTTTGTTCTTTTATAAACTAAAGTAGGCAAACTGAAAATTTGAATAAAAGTGGTCACCATCACAAAATATTAATCCACCATAACAGCTCCACCTCACCACCCGCCCCGGGAGCTAAGATATGATACCCTTTTATCTGTTACCTAAACTCACACACACAACAATTATAAATATTGCAGTATGGTGGTAGAATATTTAATGAGTGGTTGGTACGTATTCAGACGGCTAAAATTCTTCCACAAAGTAAATGTTATGACATAATGAAATAATAAAACGGCTATCTGATTTTACGACATTCATAAAATCTTTCATCAGTACAGCTAAGAGACTTTGTGGATTTGAGACAAAAATTCAATGAATCTTATTGTGAAAAAATTTATTACACTTTTATAGACCGTTATAATAATTGCGTTTGTATAAACTTTTTTTAAGTAAAGTAAAGTAACAGCCTGTAAATTTTCCACTGCTGCATTAAGGAGATAGTTGGGAAAATATTCCACCACGCTGTTCCAATGCGGGTTGGTGGAATGCACGTGTGGCAGAATTTTGATGAAATTAGCCACATGCAGGTTTCCTCACGATGTTTCCCTAAATTAAGCACATACTCGTATATATATATATAGTGGTGCTTGCCTGGTTTTGAAATTAAAATCATCGATTAAGATGCACGAGTTCTAACCACTGGGCCATCTCAGCTTTTTTTTAAAAGTACTTTATTTTTTTAAATATTTATTTTTAAGCTGTGATAGCATCGACAGCGAAATTCAAGTGTTTATACGAAGATTATAATTAGTTTTTGAGAACTTTTACTGTATATTAAAAAAATATACTATTGGCCATTCTTTATTAGATCGGCGACATAAGTTTCTAATTGTTTTCATTATAAATTATAAAATTTTAACAAAAAGAAAAACCGACTTCAAACAAAACGCTATTTTAAAACAAATAAAAATGCACTAAAAAGTCGTAGTTATAGTTATTGTTATATTTGGAGCCGGTGTCAGCCACGGTGCCCTTGCCCCAACAATTAAAAGAAAGAAACGATACGAGCCCCTTGATTGTATATTATTGCATAAAAGGTAATTTGTAAAAAACATATTTGTTAAAGTATTCTCGTATTGTTTTTTGATAGATATATTGTAGGGTTTTCTTGGCTGACACCGACTCCAAATATAGCAATAATTATAACTACATTATATAATCGTAAATCGACTTTTAAGTAGTCTAATATTTTTCATTTCATTTTACTTAGGAGGACTCTAAAAAATATGTTCAATACGCAATTATTTTTATTACTTTTTAGTACATATTCATTAAGATAGTGTTTTGTTTGAAGTCAGTTTTTCTTTTTGTTTAAATTTTATTTATTTTTTGATTTTAAGTGAAGCTGATGTAGACTAACTATTTTTTCTTAATATGGATAGATTAAGCGTGTCGTTTATATTAATCAGAAACTACTTCGGGGACAATTTCAAAAGAAGCTTTCGAATAAAATAGACTTTCGAAAATGCGGCTTTAATACGTCATGCGGCATAAACTACTAGGTACCCTCGAAAGAGCTGTAATCGACATCAGTAAAAAGACTTTGCAAAAGAGATAATATATGTCGTACATCATATTACATTACATCACATACACAAAATTTGATTAAAGATAGTAAGAAATTCTGCCCCATATCGCACTCTAACTGTGAGCCGTTTAGGAGTTCCATCACTACATAGTATAAAACAAAGTCACTTTCTCTATCCCTATATCTTTAAATCTACGCAACGGATTTTGATGCGGTTTTTTTTAATAGATAGTGTGATTCCAGGGGAAAGTTTGTATATATAATACATGAACAATATAGTAAAGAAACACTGATAATTTTAAAAGTTTGCAATGTGATGTCGTTAATAAACAAATTCTGTAGTATATTTGGTATTAGTATTGCACCCGTGCGAAGCCGGGGTGGGTAGTTAGTTGATTATAATATTCGACTATGATAATTACATAAACATAACCACATTACGGAAGGTGACTCAAATCTCCAAATAACCTATAAATAAAAGATTCGACCGAGTATCGCTAACGTGCGCCTTAGAATTGTTCCGTTCCCTTATTTTGTCATGGATTCTATAGTCAGAACCTTACCAAACTTTCACCAAACTATCCTTGAATTATATATTTTATGATAAAAAAAGAATCATCAAAATTGGTTGACGCAATTTTCAGTTATTCATCTATTTGTCGCGCATAGACATAATGCAAATTCCATCATCAGAAAAAAATTAAATTAAAATGGAACCCCACGGGAAGCACTACCTTTCAAACAAAAAAAAATTTATCAAAATCGGTCCACCCAGTAAAAAGTTATGAGGTAACGAACATAAAAAAAAACTGGCACTTATAGATATTGGTTCTTATTTTCTTGGAAAAAGTATTTAAATACATAAAATCACTGGATCCTTTGCTGTCTCTTTCTCACTTATACGTTTTAAAAAGATCGATTGTTTTAGTTTTAGATCTATCAAATCGGATTAAGAGATTGTGTACAGCACAATCGGATCGGTTTGCAGGTAAAATCAATCAAATCAACGAAAGGTAAATTGTATGAACGGATTTACCGATTCATATATTCGAGTTATCATAATAGATAAACATCCAGATGTTTGTTTATTATGATAACTTACGAATCCCGACTGTAGATAAGTTACTGGTAACTTAGGTACAGTTTGGGGTAATAAAAGTTTCATCACCTTAAGATATATATATTCGTGTGCTCAGTATGAGCGATAAACTGCTTTACCGATCGAGAATACAGACAGACATATTTTGACAATGCAGCAGAAGATATTATATCTAATTTAAATTTGGAATGACTAATTACGCCAGTAAATAATTTCATGTTGATATAAAACTAGACGTAGTCCGAAGATGTTACACTATTTTGAACCGAGTTATCATACTGTGTAAGTTTAATTTTATACGCAGTTATCAGCTTAGTGCTTTAGTTTCAAAAGGTAGTAAGATTTTACGCCTTGACAACTGACGAAGGTTTTCTTACTCTGACTGTACATATATCGGAATTTAGTTCTGTCAATAATTAAAATCAAATTAGGTAGTACAAAAAATAAAATTATAAAAAGCGTAAAGTAAGTTATTGTTCATTTTCATACAAGATATATTAATAGCGTAAGATCATTTTTGTTTCAGTGATTATGAGACAATAGCTGCATATAAACATTTTTGAAGAGCTCCAGTAGACGTACTGAAAATTTAAGAAGATTTTTGATTTCAATTTATTAAATTGTTACGATTTAACAAAGAACTAATTTAGAGAGCGGAAAAAAGGTACTACCCAGTTAGCTAATCAGCGCTGCGATTGCAAATAAAAAAAAAAAAAAAACAAATAAAACTTTCTAGTATACATACACATTGATGGTATTATGCTGTTATGAAGTTAACGAACCATGATGCAGACTGCAGTTTATGAGTCCACTGGTTTATATAGGCAGCAGTTACCATTTATTTAAACCTGTCGTCAGGGTTTTTTGATAGAATCTACATTCGACGATGGAAGTGTTGAGAACAGAAAACTATAGTAAAATTCTTCCCACAAAAAATTTAAAATTTTATTTTTACAAATATATACTTGTCAGCGCCATCTGTTATAATTAACTAGAACTCCTGAGTACTGTTACTGAAGTGTGTGTGGTAATGAAGAATGAAATATTTATATAATAATACTTTTTCTATATGTCGCTGAAAGTCTCTTAAATGTTATTAGATATTATAATAAAAAAAACATCAGAATAAAAAATTATATATATTACCACATAGTCTTCTTTTACAGAGCTTATTATTCGAGTCTCATCTACACAGGTAAGTTACAAGAGAAAATCTCTTGTAACTTACCTGTGTAGATGAGACTCGATTCGACACGTGCAGGTTTTGCTAACGAATCATTTGCCGAGTTCGATATGAATAATTATAAACATGAATTAATCGCTTGAATCAATCACTGCTTGGGTTTATATCCATAATCATCGATCGTCGTTCGCGATTCACTGTTGTAATAAAATTAATAATACAATTAATCTAAAGCAAATATATCGAGTAAAAATTTTCTATATTCCTCTGTTTTCACTGAATAAGCTATTCTGACATTAGCTTCTTCTTTTTCCACGAAGATATTTGTATTTATTCCTCTTTTATCACCTGTAAATAAAAAAAAATAAACATATTTGTTATGTAAAGATCTCACCAAACATGTTTCCACTTGATGATAAGTGGTTCCTACTGCCTATACGTCACTATCCTTGGAAGCTAAGATGTTATGCTCCTTGTGCCTGTAGTTACCTTGGCTCACTCACAAGTTTAACCAGAACGTAAGAGTAAGTACTGCTGCTTGGCAGATGAATGGGTGCCCAGTCCCCAAAGACCTACTAGAAGATACTACACAAATTCCTACAAACGAGTACAATTTTTATTGAAATTAAAAAAAGGAAAAGACAATTTTCTGACAATTGCTATATGAAAGTTTCTATTCAGCACACTGTTTCAATAATGGTTTGAAAGAGAGAGAAATTTGTCAGAATGTATCTCTAATACGGTGATATTAAATAAGAGAAAAAAAACAGAATAAAAAACATTACCACATAAAATAATGTCGTTCTTAGAGAACTTATATTCGTCAACTAAGTCTGGTTTAATGGCTAAAGCGACGGTTGCAGGATCGAGGGCCTGCCACCTATCACCTCTTTTCAAAGATATTTTCTCGTACAAATTTTGCGCTTTCATGATATCTGTATCAATTGCTCCTAACACTTCTTCTCTCCAAGTCTGAAAATATAATTTACAATTATAAATTTATATATCTTATCTTTATTTATATTGTAAATGTGAAAGTAATTTTGTCTGTCTGTCTGTCGATCTTTCACGACCAAACCGATGAACCGAATTTGATTAAATTTTATGTGAAGTAAACTTGAACTTTAAGAAAGGACATAGACTACTTTTTCTTTCACATGACAACCAACCATTTAAAACGCGAGCGAAGCCGCGGGCAACAACTACTTGTACATAAATACTTTTTGACAGATCTCCAACTAGGAATTTTCCTGCCTTAATACAAAAACAAAAAGTGATACTGTTAGTATACCCTATGTAGTACCCATAGGTAGAGTGGTTATCATTACATTACATTACATTACATTACATTACATTACATTTAACTTCAAAGAACAATATCACATAAAGTTTCACGACCGAAACCAACCTAATATATGGTTTGAACCTATTCGATCAAATCAAATCAAAACAAACTTTATTCAAGTAGGCTTTTACAAGCACTTTTGAATCGTCATTTTACAATTAAGTGAAGCTACCACCGGTTCGGAAAGTAGATTCTACCAAGAAGAACCGGCAAGAAACTCAGTAGTTACTCTTTTTTAACATTTAAAAATACAAAGTCATTTTAGTTAAATACTATTATTTAAATTAATATATCCTGCATGGAAGTCAACAGGTATTAGCTCCACGCTTTTTTATCATCTATAAAATCTTGTATTGAATTATATGCTTTTTCTACCAATGTATTTTTTACAAACGATTTGAATTTACTAAACGGCAAAATTTTATTATAGAAGCGGATACCCTGCTCCAAGAAGTACTTATTGACTTTGCGGAGTCGGAAACTTGGCGTTATAAGCTTACCCTTACTCCTAATACACATACAATGATTATCACTGATTTTATCAAAGTGATCAATGTTACTGTTAATATACTTAATATTGATGTAAATATATTTATAAATATATTGCATACCTACATAATCAAATTCAAATTATGAGATCTTTAGTGCTAATTGATTTCTATACTTTAAAATATTACATTAAGAAATTTGTGCCCTCAGACCTTTGAAAAATTCAAAAAGCGTTTTGTTTGTGAGAACGGGAATACAGTAACTTTATCCGGTGTTGCGCATTGAGCAACAACGTGATAGGCTTCCACGTCCATGTGTGCATTGAACTCTGCATTTGATATATCTTCACCTGAAAATATATACACTTCACTTATTGAGGATCCTGCATATTCGTATCGAATTAGGTGTGGTAGCAATCATATCCTAGATATCAAAAAGAGTTTAGCTGTCTATATGGTTACTACGGTTCAAAGGTCTTAAGTTTCAACCAATTTTAAATCGGTACCATCTCGACCTAAAATTTATTCTTTACTTGTTTCAGATATCATTCCAATAAAAACACAATTCCTTCGATTAACGTACTTATGTTTAGACAATAAATTTGCATTTAGACTCATGACAGCAATTTAGTCATATTTTTTAAATATCTTATACTTTGATGGTTCAATTTTGGTAAATTAGAGGATATATGATCGCGTCAGTTTATTACAGAAGAAATAGCTTTTTAACTAAATTACTTTGTGTCATTGATAATTTGATGGTATGACGTAATTCTCAAACTTACTATGTATGTGTCCAGCTCCAATGTACAAATGTGATAATCGCTTAAGGAAGTTGGGGTCCAGTTTAATAGCCAATGCAACGTTGGTTAGGGCGCCTAATGTGATAACTGTTAGTTGACCTGCAAAATACCAAGAGAAATTAATTTGAATCAAAGGCTAAGCTCAAAATTGTCCACAATAGACATAGCTTGTTCTTGGATATAATTTTTTTCTTCATTCTTATGCTTGTTTGGTACTGGCGTTTTGTTAAATATTACAATAATTCTTTATGTTTTCGTATATTCTATTTTTAGTCTTAGTTATGTTAAATCCAAGTATACCTTCATAAGTCTTGGATAATTCAATGAGCGCTGAGGTCGCATCTTGCTCCTTAGCAGGTATAAGATCTGATAATACTTCGCCACTATCACCTAATCCATCTTTCCCATAATAAACTTCCACCTCAGGCGTCGTCACCAGTGAGGACTTTGCACCTCTGTATATAGGAACCTAGAATTTTATAGAAAAAAAATAATTCACATTCAGTTCCAAAAAATAGAAATGTAGGACTATATGGTTTGCTATTAGTAGTACTTAATGGTTACTTCAGCGAACAGATGACGATCACGTAGAAAGCCGAAATAAGCCTAAACAAACATTGCTCAAACTTAATCATCGCTGATGCATTTGTCACAGATATAGCAACTGTTCACATATTCGCAGCTGTATTGTGTTCAATACTGATACTGTAGAGTAATACGCTAAATTGTTATTTGCTAAAAGTTCAATGTATAATGAAATAATCTTTTTTATCTTATTACGGTCGTTTTATAAACGCTGCAGTTAGGCGAATAAACACAAACGGTTACTAATTTGTAGATGTCATAAACTTTAAATCGATGATTGCATTGTCAAGGTAATTTCAAGAAACGACGAATTATTTAACAGCTTCTAGTCTATATATACCTTTTTTTGTAATGTATTTGTATATATTAATACGTGTACATATGTATATATATATTGAATTGTCCTTCAAAATATCTTAAACGCTTCTTTTATTTGAATTTAAAGAAATATTTGTTATGAAAATTGTGCTTCAACTAAGACCTTTGGACCTTTACCTTAGCTTTCATAAAATAGCTTATCGTATAATAATTTGGAGGAAATTAGAAGGCTTTAGGTATTCTAAGTTGTGCATTTGAAATTTATAAAAGTTTGGCCCGGCAGTGATATATTTTATACTATTTTTCACCAAGCAGTGTCATATACGTGTTAGGGAGGAAAGTTACCCTGTGTGCCATTACAGACTAAAAAATATCGGCAAAAAAATTTGAAAATGATCCGTATCAGATTTATTTATATACCTTGATCTTTCAAAGCTCGTCTTGATCATGATTTACTTCTTCTTAGTTATGTTTCGTTTTTGTTTCACAGACATTATCAATAAATCAATATTTCAATAAATACTTACGTCTTGTCTCTTAGCGACTTTTAGTATTCGCTGATTGTTTGTACACACGTTGTTTTCATTTGTGTTCCCGTTTCCGGTCGTTAAACCAATTAGTTTAGGCCTAAAAATTAATACAATTTTATTTAGTGTCCATTAGTATTAAGATATATCATTAAATATACGCTCAAGCCTTGAGATAGTCACAATTATAGCTTATGAAAGTAATAAGCTATAATTGTGATGATCTTGATGATCTACTAGCGAGTTAATAAGGTGTCATAACATAAAACTTCAAGGTGAATTAGGCAAAGTTATTGAAGTTATTCTTCGAAAAGAATCCTTAGAACCCTTGTTCCTGAGCTTGAACTCTGCCCGATCAGATCATTATGAGAGGGCTCTATATAAATAACTCTCTTGGGTTTCGCCGCATACATGTGATCTAAAATATACCCAATGTATGGCCAACTGCTACCAAAGGACATAATCTCAAAATGACGCTGTCTGCTGCCAAAAAGTAAATCTTTGTATTGTTATGTTTTGGCTAAAATAACGAGTGAAGCAATTTGATTACAGGCACAAGGGACGTAACAATTTAGTCCCTAAAGTTGTTGAGTCATTTACATTTCAAGATTTTAAAGGCATTCCTTTAAGCGGAAACCTTTTAAATTCTTACAGCAATAATCTCTATGGGTAGTGATCATCCACTTATAGTAGCCCAATTACCATTTCCCTACGTATACCATGAAATATCAAATACAAAATATATTTGTCCAAATGAATTCCACGATTTTTAGTTAAATGGAATCTACATTCGTGATATCAACTAATACGAATGTTTTGTTTTATGTGGCAAAAGATATTCCTTTCATTGTGGTCTAAGTCATTTGATTTTTGACCCAACAACAAAGAAATACATGAATCACCCATTAAAGTGTTTTTCGTATAACAGAGCCAAAAATATTGCCATCGCATCGTCACCGCCTGCGTCGTTGTCGATTATTATTTTCGGAGATGTATCTCTGAAACAAAAGACACGAATTAAAAGAATGTAAAAATATTATAGAACTACACATATATTAGAATGATAGGTTTGAGAGTGAGATGTACAATGTAAGAGAGAGATTATAAAAAGAAGTAAAGAAGAAGACAGAGATAGAATTATAAATGGGTAAGCGAGATAGATGATAAGGCAAAATGGTGGCACAACGGATTTAAGAGTATCGTATTGTTTTTTATAAGCGAAGGAAATTTTACAAATTGTGTATACCATCAACCCACCTAACCTACTCTTCAGCTACATACAGTATTAAGAACACTTCACACAGTATCTAATAATCTGAGTATAGATTGTCTTTTGTTACTTGGTGGTAGGGCTTTGTGCAAGCCCGTCTGGGTAGGTACCACCCACTCATCAGTTATTCTACCGCCAAATAACAGTACTCAGTATTGCTGTGTTCCGGTTTGAAGGGTGAGTGAGCCAGTGTAACTACAGGCACAATGGACATAACATCTTACTCCCCAAGGTTGGTGGCACATTGACGATGTAAGGAATAGTTAATATTTCTTACAGCGTCATTGTCTATGGGCGATGGTGACCACTTACCATCAGGTGGCCCATATGCTCGTCCGCCAACCTATGACATAAAAAAAAAAATGTTTCATATAGCAGAATTACAAGAAAATAACAAAAAGAACGAAACAGAATCTCAGGATATTTGTTTACGTATGTCTTTTGTTTTATGCTCATGTACGCAATCATCTATACTAATTTTATGAACATAAAATTAATTCTGACAGTTCGTTATTCCTTCGCGGTTAAACAACGGAACCGAATTTGGTAGGAGGCCACCTTGAACCTCGCGTATTTTTTTTTTATAATAAAGCAATCGCTCCCTGTGAATGACGAGCGAAATTTTAATATTGCTGATTGGTCAAAAACGAGTTCTTAATCTCGGTCCGATATACCAACATAATTTTTTTATATACAGTATGATTATATTATGATAATAGTAACAAAATATGTCGAGAAGTGTCTTGATAACGATGATTGAATTTTAAATTAATTTCTTTAATATCACATATGTGTAAAAACAAATATAAATATATTTTACATGGTATCTACAATTTAAACCTTAGAGGAGAATGTTAGGAACGTATTCCACGACGCTGTTCCAATGCGGGTTGGTGGAATACACATGTGGCAGAATTTCTATGAAATTTGTCACATGCAGGTTTCCTCACGATGTTTTCCTTCACCGCCGAGTACGAGACGAATTATAAAGACAAATTAAGCACATGAATCAGCGGTGCTTGCCTGGGTTTGAACCCGCAATCATCGGTTAAAATGCACGCGTTCTAACCACTGGGCCATCTCGACTCACTCACTCACAAATATCATAAATGAAAAAATTCAATAAAATGGAATTTTATGTTTTAAATTAACATGGTTATTTTTATTATTTTTAGTAGTTCTTTTACACAGGATATTTAATAGACTGGAGTTCGATATCTGACATTATCTACGAATGTCTTGTCAACAAGAACAAGACATACGAGTACATAGATAATGATAACTGTATAGTAACATACAAATTCCTTATTTCTAAGTACATACATTAAATATATAGGGACTACTAAATAGCATCACTTTTATGGTATTATTTTAAATTATACGTTAACGTACAATTTTAAGAATTCATTCGAATTTACTAAATTTAAAACTACTTCGTAAAATATTGTAAAAAAATAACAACATCTTGTTGTTTGTTAGGTTAGGTTAGTACGTAATACAAAATAAAATTGGCAAAAATCGTCTAATGATATTAAAATCTCTAAATTTATGATATCCAGTAAAATATACATAATTAAAATACTTACGTAACAGAACTACTAGACGTCGGATAAATAGAAGTCATTAGCAACACAAATACGTAATATTTGAGCATTTTTATTATCACTATTACGAACTCTCAGTAGAACGTCTGATAAGACACTGACTGGGAATCTTTGGAATACATACAGAGCGCGTTTACATCATACAAACTGGAACGCTTATAAAGTTCAATGAAACTATAATAAAATACATGTGTAAAATTAACGTGAATTGAAGAAATGAAAACGCGTATGACGTAATACTTAAGCACGCGTTTGTGACGTTATTTTTTGCTTTATCTATACATGTAATAAAGCTAGAGTGTCTATTTGTAATATCAAAATAGCCCTTTTTGACTAATGCATATGTATTTACACACGATACATATAACGATATAACATTTTTTTACAATGTTTGTCTATCTGTCTGTTTGTTCCGGCTAATCTCTGGAACGGCTGGACCGATTTTGTCGGGACTCTCACCCATAGACAATGACACTGTAAGATATATTACCTTACATCGGCAATGGGCCACCAACCTTGGGAACTAAGATGTTATGTCCCTTGTGCTGTAGTTACACTGGCTCACTCACCCTTCAAACCGGAACACAACAATACTGAGTACTGTTATTTGGCGGTAGAATAACTGGTGAGTGGGTGGTACCTACCCAGACGGGCTTGCACAAAGCCCTACCACCAAGTAAAAGCTAGTGATAAATAAAGAAACAATGATAAGCAAAGACTCGAAGCTATCAAGGCATTCCCTGTCAGTCAACCTTTATTCTAACCAAATATTCATGACACTTTGTTACAAACAGTATACCACTCCAACGTGGTCCCACGTTAATTTGTCTTAATGACACAAAAAAAGGTCTCTTGCCACCATCAACGTATAAGAGTATTACTACATATTATAAAGCAAAGTCCCCCGACCGCATCTGTCGGTCTGTATGTTCGCGATAACCTCTAAAACTACAGAATGGATTTTCATGACGTTTTTACTAACACACAGAAGGATTCATAAGGAAGGTTTAGGTATATAATTTATTAAGGTTTTCGCGTAAATAAATTATTTAGAACGACACTTGTTAAAGAGCGTATTCAAAAACGATTTGTATGGCACCTTGCGTTTCATAATGGCATAGCTAAAAAAATACGCTCATATAAATGTCGCCTTAAACACTTCAACATGAAGTCCCTAGCCAATCGTAGGCATATACTGGATGCAATGTTTGCGGGCAAATTTTTTTGCCACAAAATTGACTGTCCCCAGCTTCTTGGCCTATTCAAGCTGCGTGTACCCTCTAGGCTCCCTCGCAGCTCGATCACACCACTCTGTCCACCTCTTAGAAAGACTGTGTTAGGTGCCAACTCTCCCTGTTCTAGATTATGTAAAGTGATAAATGCTTGCAGTGATCAAATCGATCTACATTATGAATCCCTCACTAAGTTAAAAGCAACTTGTACTGGCTTATCTTACATTGATTAATAAAATAACTACTTTTATAAGACACTTTTATGTATACATATTTTTGTTAAACATTTTTTTTTTTTCTTCATGTCTATTTTTGTAATTAAGTTTTAGTTTATCTATATTTTGTGTTAAATGAATTTGCTGTAGCTACTTTTTACTTTTTATGTGTTGGTACAAGCGGTGTTTGCCTATAATTAGTTTTTACGCTATTCTATGTATATATTTTAAATGTTTTATGTGTTATATTCAGTGTAAACAACTGTTGGTAAACCTAAATAAAATAAAATAAAATAAAAAGTTAAATATGTCGGAAAAGGAACAAAAGAAATATAAATAAAAGGTATAAATACAAAATAAAAACTTATGTTCACGTGCGAAGCCAGGATAGACCTCTAGTTCATAATAATGCTCGTTGAACTAATACAGGTTCCCTTGAATGAGAACGTACCCTAGTGTGCTACATGCGTTGACACATTGACCCCATCTGATATCGTGGAATCAATGTTAAGGGCAGGCACTGCCTAGGAAAGGAGGCTAACAAACCATTCGTCCCTTATTCCAAATTATTCGTTTGCAGTTTTGAAGTCTGAGACATAGGCTCGGCTAGTGCACGCGCTTGTAATCATAAAATAAGTACGTATAGTACGACACAACATAGATGTAGCATCGGCAAAATTCGTAAAAACAATCAAATCCGAATTAAGTACACTATCTCAAATCATTATTTATTTTTTACGTGAATATGATCTTTACACAAACGTAATAACTTGTCATATCATATGACGTTATATATTCGTCAATTTGACACGTCGACATGGTTAAACTGACGCGTGAATCTATAGCGACGAATAGCGTCGAATGGCGCGATGGGGAGCTGTTTCTATTGTGAATCGGCAGTAGTCGAATTCATTGCAGTTTCCGATTCTACATCTAAGTTGTATCGTACTATACAAATTGTAATATTATTTATGTATATTATGGATGTATTATAACTTAAATAATATAACATGGAGACGACTTCCGTGGTGGAGTAGTGTGTTCACCGGTATTCATGGGTACGCCACTCCGAGGTCTCGGGTACGATTCCTGGCCGAGTCGATGTCGAAAAATTTCATTAGTTTTCTATATTGTCTTGGGTCTGGGTGTTGGTGGTACCGTCGTTACTTCTGATTATCGATAACACAAGTGCTTTAGCTACTTACATTGGGATCAGAGTAATGTATTTGATGTTGTCCATATATCTAAATGTCAATTTAAGTGGTCAATATCTACTCATTTGAGCAGAGATGGCCCAGTGGTTATTTGTGTTTATAATTCATCTCGTGCTCGGCGGCGAAGGAAAACTTGCATGTGTCTAATTTCATTGAAATTCTACCACATGTACATTCCACCAACCCGCATTGGTACAGCGTGGTGGAATATGTTCCAAGCCCTCTCCTTAATGGGAGAGGAGGCCATTAGCCCAGCTGTGGGAATTTACTGGCTGTTACTTTACTTTACTTTTACTTTATCTACTTATTTGTTTTATTTTATTATTATTATTTGGCTTTGGTTCCTAATATATATATTTTTTTTCATTGGTACGAAGCGCCAACTTTATATGAGTCGTGTATTCGAACAAAGACACGCACACATTTGCAATATCCGTTAAATAATAAATACTTATCAATGTGTTAGTGCAGCATAATAATTCGTATATATTATTAAAAAATTAAATAAACATAAATGAATAGTATAATTACAAATACGACGAAAATATCATAATATAATCATATCATAATAAAAAAACAAATTATATCAAAATGTACACGAGTGTACATACCGAAATCGTGATCTTTGATTAAAACTAAAATTTTAAATGTATTTAATATTCAAAACAAAATGCGTTACAATAAATAAGGATGTAAAATTGAAAATCGAATTCTTAATTTAAAAAAAATCAAAAGAAAACATGCTAACCCAAGGATAAAGGTCTTAAAGCAGTTTAGTAACAAAGAAATGTATTTAAATCTCACTGAACTTGTACGGCCTTACTCATAAACATCACTTAACGAGTGACCAAATAAACAATGTTTTGTCTTCTTCTAACAAATATTAAATTAACGATGAGAGAAAGAGACAAATCTATGTTTAACAACAATGTATGTAAATAAGGTCTTGATGTGATATTACATATTCACTAGTGAAAAGTATTTTAAATAAATAAAATTTTAACAAAAAGAAAAACCGACTTCAAACAAAACACTATTTTAAAACAAATGAATATGCACGAAAAAGTAATAAAAATAATTGCGTATTCAACATATTTTTTAGAGTCTTCCTTAGTTAAATGAAATGAAAAATATTAGACTACTTAAAAGTCGATTAACGATTATATCATGTAGTTATAGTTATTGGTATATTTGGAGCCGGTGTCAGCCACGGTGCCCTTGCCCCAACAATCAAAAAAGGAAGCGATACGAGCCCCTTGATTGATCCAGTATATTATTGTGTAAAAGGTAATTTGTAAAAAACATATTTGTTAAAGTATTCTCGTATTGTTTTTTGATAGATATACTGTAGGGTTTTATTGGCTGACACCGACTCCAAATATAACAATAATTATAACTACATGATATAATCGTTAATCGACTTTTAAGTAGTCTAATATTTTTCATTTCATTTAACTTAGGAAGACTCTAAAAAATATGTTGAATACGCAATTATTTTTATTACTTTTTCGTGCATATTCATTTGTTTTAAAATAGTGTTTTGTTTGAAGTCGGTTTTTCTTTTTGTTAAAATTTTATTTATTTTTTGATTTTAAGTGAAGCTGATGTTGACTAACTAATTTTTTTTAATATGGATAGATTAAACGTTCCGTTTATATGAGTCCGAAACTACTTCGAGGACAATTTCAAAGGAAACTTGCGAATAAAGCAAAAATAGACTTTCGAAAATGCGGATTTAATACGTCACGCGGCGTAAACTATAAGGATCCCTCGAAAGAGCTGTAATCGAACTCAGCAAAAAAACTTTGAAAAAGACCAACTATATTTCGTACATCATATGACATCACATCACATACACAAAATTTGATTAAAGATAGTAAGAAATTCTGCCCCATATCGCACCCTAACTGCGAGCCGTATAGGAGTTCCATCACTACATAGTATAAAACAAAGTCGCTTTCTCTGTCCCTATATCTTTAAATCTACGCAACGGATTTTGATGCGGTTTTTTTTAAAAGATAGTGTGATTCAAGGGGAAGGTTTGTGTATATAATACATGAACAATATAGTAAAGAAACACTGATACTTTTAGAAGTTTGCGGTGTGATGTCGTAAATAAACAAATTCTGTAGTATATTTAGTATCAGTATTGCACCCGTGCGAAGCCGGGGTGGGTAGCTAGTTGATTATAATATTCAACAATGATAATTACATAAACATAACCACATTACGGAAGGTGACTCAAATATCCAAATAACCTATAAATAAAAGATTCGACCGAGTATCGCTAACGTGCTCCTCAGAATTGTTCCGTTCCCTTCCGTTCCGTTACTTTGTCATGGATCCTGTGCTCAGAACCTTACCAAACTTTCACCAAATTACCCTTGAAGTATATATTTTATAATAAAAAAAGAATTATCAAAATTGGTTAACGTGATTTTCAGTTATTCACCTATTTGTCGCGCATATACATAATGCAAATTTAAGACTTATGTCGTTTTCACATGGATACCGTCATCGGAAAAAAAAAAAAAAAAAATGGGACCCCACGGGAAGCACTACCTTTCAAACAAAAAAAAATTATCAAAATCGGTCCACCCAGTGAAAAGTTATGAGGTAACAAACATAAAAAAAAAAAAAAAAAAAAAAAAAATACAGACGAATTGATAACCTCCTCCTTTTGGAAGTCGGTTGAAAAGGACACGCGATAACATGCTGGCACATTTGTAGCGTCTGACATCCTGGCATAATTACCATAATCAATGTTTTTTTACTTGGTGGTAGGGCTTTGTACATGCCCGTCTGGGTAGGTACCACCCACTCATTCTACTGCCAAATAACAGTACTCACTATAATTGTGTTCCGGTTTGAAGGGTGAGTAAGCCAGTGTAATTACAGGCACAAGGGACATGACATCTTAGTTCCCAAGGTTGGTGGCATATTGACGATGTAAGGAATTGTAATATTTCTTACAGCGTCATTGTTTATGGGTGATGGTGACCACTTACCATTAGGTGGCCCATATGCTATAAAATAAAAAATATTATCGACAAATATATCCTCCCGGAAAATAGGTCGTTACTATCTCAAGGCTTATTCTAGCAACACGCTCATTGGTCAAATCAAATAGCGAATTCATCCCCAAGCTCCCGTTACACAACAACAACAGCCTGTAAATTAACACTGCTGGGCTAAAGGCCTCCTCTCCTTTTGAGGAGAAGGTTTGGAACATATTCCACCACGCTGTTCCAATGCGGGTTGGTGGAATACACATGTGGCAGAATTTTTATGAAATTTGTCACATGCAGGTTTCCTTACAATGTTTTCCTTCACCGCTGAGCACGAGATGAATTATAAAGACAAATTAAGCACATGAATCAGCGGTGCTAGATGCACGCGTTCTAACCACTGGGCCATCTCGACTCTCCCTGTTACACACTTCCGTCCCAAAACTGAGAGGAAATTATATCTTACACGTTAAAAATAAAATTCAAGAGCTGAATTTACTTAAACAATATACTCGTACTAACGATATAAAAATACTCCGCTCGTGTGGATATAAGATTTTATACATAATTCTAAAATAAAAGTAGCCGTAGTTACTCCTTATTAAAACAGTTATCTGAGAGTGAAAGTCCCATCAAAATCGGTCCAGCCGTTCCAGAGATTAGCCGGAACAAACAGACAGACAAAAATTGTAAAAAAGTTATATTGCTATATCTACCGTGTAATATACATATTATGCATTGAGTAAAAAGAGCTATTTTGATATTACAAACAAACACTCCAATTTTATTATATGTATAGATAAAAAACTACTTAATGCTTACTCAGTTAATCTTTAAATAGATAAAACAAATTACAATTCGCACCAATAACAATGACTAATGGAAAACTTTGAAACAAACCTATTTTATATATATAATAAAATTTGAGTGTATGTTTGTAATATTAAAACAACCGCTTCTTATTAAATCCATACACGTTCATATTTTATACACGGTACATATAATATACTGTCGGTCTGTTTATTTCTGACAATCTCCGTTACCGCTGGACTGATTTTGATGGGACTTTCATTGGTAGACAGTTGATGTAATAAGTAACTTAGGCTACAACATTATTTTTTAATTCCAACGCGCAATGAAAAAGCGGTCACAGCTAATATGTCATATTTTGTGTAGATTCAAATTAGATTAGATCTTCTTTTCAACCGACTTCAAAAAGGAGGAGGTTATCAATTCGTCTGTATTTTTTTTATGTTTGTATATCATAACTTTTCACTGGGTGGACCGATTTTGATAATTTTTTTTTGTTTGAAAGGTAGTGCTTCCCGTGGGATCCCATTTTAATTTTATGCTTTTCCGATGATGGTATCCCTATGAAAACGATATAAGTCTTAAATTTGCATTATGTATGTGCGCGACAAATAGGTGAATAACTCAAAATTGCCAACCAATTTTGATGATTCTTCTTTTATTATAAAGGATATACTTCAAGGGTTGTTTGGTGAAAGTTTGGTATGGTTCTTAGTATAGAATCCATGACAAAGTAACGGAACGAAAGGGAACGGAACAATTCTGAGGAACACTACGTTAGCGATCCTCGGCCGAATCTTTTATTTATATGTTATTTGGATATTTGAGTCACCTAATATTATCGATGTCAGCCAAGAAAACCCTATAGTGTATCTATCAAAAAATAAAACGAAATACTTTAAGATATGTGTTTTTAGGTGATAGGATAATATACGGGGGCTCAATCAAGGGGCTCGTATAGCTTCTTTCTTTTGATTGTTGAGGCGCATACCCGTGGCTGACACCGGCTCCAAATATAACAATAATTATAACTACAGTATATAATTGTAAATCGACTTTTAAGTAGTCTAATATTTTTCATTTCATTTAACCTAGGAGGACTCTAAAAAATATGTTAAATATGCAATTATTTTTATTACTTTTTAGAGCATTTTTATTTGTTTTAAAATAGGGTTTTGTTTGAAGTCGGTTTTTCTTTTTGTTAAAGTTTTTATTTATTTCACTACTAGCCAGTTCTACGTATTAAAAAAAAATATATGTACATACCCATCACGCTGCATTTTGTATTGATCACTGTTACACGCGGTTCAAACACGTTCGATCACACAAAACGATTTGAGTGAATGAGCTGTCTCATTATTGAAACTATAAATAGATAACGATAAAGTGTTTAGAAGCTTATACGTTCTTTGTTTAAATTACGAGCGTATATTAATATTTTATTACAATAAATATAAAATTAGTTACCTTGTCTTGAAATTGTGTCAAAGGTCATTGAACTGTATGTCACAATATGCAAAATAGAAAATATATTTTACACGGGTAAGTACTGTATTGTCGTAGCGAGACGTCTCTGGGAATGATGAGAGTAAGATTTATAGATCAGATGGAGTGCAACGTTTTATATGTAACGTTTGAGTGAAACGTTTCTGACGCATAAATGCATATAAGCACACAAAGTCCATTTTTATGTTTACCGGAATGCACTTTATTTTATTCGATATAATTTATTTATAACTAAAACGAAATTAAAAAGTGTAACACATTGTACAAAATTAATAATTGCAATGTAATTAATATTAGGATTGAAGCAACAGTGCACTTATATTGAAGCGCCTGATAATTTTAAAGAGCAACACGACGCGCTTCATTATTTTTTATGTAGTCAGGGTAAGAAAATGTTAATCACCTTAAGATCTGTTTCGTCTGCTCAGTATGAGCGATCTGATTACCGATTGAGAATGACATATTGCGTGCAATCATTTGATGCTTAGATTCATAAGGTACTAAGAGTTACGACTTGATAAAGGAATTAATTTGAAAACTGACGAAGGTTTTCTTACTCTGACTGTAGTACACTGTTTGACATTGATGAGCGTTAAACTAAGCAATCTGATCGGGTTTCAGGTAATAAGTACATGTTTTTTTAAGTTGTCCAAATTTGCCTGTTTTATTTCGTGATAGCCTATATGCAACCTGTATTTAAGAAACCCGTGATTATATAAAGTTCATGTTGCTTATTTTCAAGGTTTATTAGATGTTAGGACAATTCGAAACGATACTTTCGATTTAAAGGCAAGTTCTACTTATTTGTAACGATTTTATTCTTCAAAAATATGAATTTGGTAATAGTCTCTGTTCATCAGTGAGCCTACTGATCGTTTGACAACTAGTCTATTTAAAAAGTTACTGGGCCTATTCTACTACTTTTTAACAGCCATGATATATTTTCCATTCTATATCGATCTTATTTCTATCCGTAACGCTACCATTTTGAAGAAATGTTTTTGCTCTTGATATTGTATAAGAGAAAAAAAATAACTATAAATATGCATATATTTATTTATTTGTTCGTAATTCCGCCGAGAATATGTCGTATAACATCTTCTTGTAGTTTTCTTTGCTCACGTTATATATCACGCGAGCATTAGAATCGTTCATTGATTCTGTGAAATCATTTGTATTAACACCTCGTTGGTCTCCTGAAAAATAATAATTTCCTTTTTAATTTGATATATAATTTTTGAACTACATTTCTCATCAGTTCACTCCAAATACTTGATAAATGAAAGCTACGCTGAAATAAGTGCAATGATAAATCTATAAACACTATAATTTTTGTATTAATTCATTCATTCATTGTAATGTTTTTTATGGTATAGGTTCGCGGACGAACATATGGGCCACCTGATGGTAAGTGGTCACCATCACCCATAGACAATGACGATTGACGCTGTAAGAAATATTAACTATTCCTTACATCGTCAATGTGCAACCAACCTAGGGACTTAAGATGTTATGTCCCTTGTCGCTGTAGTTACACTGGCTCACTCACCCTTCAAACCGAAACATAAAATTACTGAGTACTGTTATTTGGCGGTAGAATAACTGATGAGTGGGAGGTACCTACCCAGACGGGTTTGCAGAAAGCTCTACCACCAAGCCTACTTCCCTACGCTGTTTTCCTATACAACTGACCACAAGATTAGTTACACGAGGCATATTATGGTAAACACATAGAATACCAATTAAGCTTATTATTTTATTTTTGAATGGCAAACAGTAAACGTATGAAACTTGGAAATACAAAATTCCATTTCAAAATTGTCTTGGAAAATGCTCTACTATTATACTCTAAAGGTAGTCTCACTATGCACTATTACATTCGACAATAAATATGAACTAAATAATAATAAATCTCATACTTGTAAGTATTAACACATAGAAAGTGGAAAGGAATGCGATTTCACAATTTTATTAGAAGGACATTCTTGTAATCTTTGCCGTACTTTACTAAATGTGTGTAGAGGTAAAGTAGGATACTTACCGCATAAAGTAATACTGTTGTTAGAATACCGCGTTTCTTGAACATTTAATGTTTCATCCAACGCTATCGCCATTGCTGATGGGTCTAACAAGCACCAATAGGTGCTTACACTTAGTGATACTACTTCATATTTATTTTGAGCTTGCATAATACTGGTATTTATAGATCCTAAAATATCTGTTCTCCATTCCTGTAAATAAATAAAAAGCAAAGACTCATATAAATTAAATTGCTTATGTAGATTTAGGAATGTATTTTTCTTTTTACATAGTATTATAGTGACTCTCCCTATGAGGAGAAGGTTTGGAGCATATTCATCCATGTTGCTCCAATGCGGGTTTTTGAATTCGCACGTGACAGAAATCCATAGAAATTAGACAATGCAGTTTCTCACGATGTTTTCCTTTCGATGTTTTACATAATTAATATTATAATTTTTGTCACTGGAAATTAAAAAAATAAAACAAAATTAGCTGAAACTTCTCGTAACCAAAGAGCTGTCCCTTTCTTGTCCCGAAATTATCGATTGCCTAGCAACTCAAAACCAATAGCGCCACCATCCTAGTGTTGTATTGTTACAGACGATTATCAAGCAAGTCTGTATTTTAGTTGGAGTCTTCATACCTTGCTTATTTTCTGATGTAACCTTATCTGCGAGAATGGAATGATGGTGAGCTTCTCAGGGGTACCACTGCTTGCTACTATATAATACGATTCGATGTCCATATTTGCATTGAACTCAGGTTCCGTAAAATCTTCACCTGTAAAATTCAATAGTGTTAGAAGAATTATCAAAAGGAAATTCAGCATCCAGAACAAGATTCTATTCTCTAAGCAATTGTTTGCCAATTAAAGTATATCAAATCAGATATTAAACTACGAAATATTCTCATGTATGGGTATTATCTATTTCATAAATAATTGAGATGGATCTAGATATTAGTATATATATGTATATATTTTATGGTAAAAGACGGGTACATAAGCTACCTGATGGTAACTGGTTACATGGAACTGTAAGAAATATTAACCATTCCTTACATCTCCAGTGTGCCTCTAACCTTGCATACTAAGATGTTATGTGCTATGCACTACTCAGACACCTTTCAAACCGGAACACAGCTATACTGTACCTACAACTATTCTGAGTACTGTTGTTTGGCGGTAGAATAGCTGCTTCAAGCCGCAACACAAAAATTCAAAAAAAGTCATGCTAAATGGCGGTAGAATATCTGATGTGTTGATGCTACTTATCCAGACAGGTTTGCATAAAGTCTTACCACCAAGTTCATTTGTCGGGCTCTTTGTGACTGGTTGTGTTCATAAAGTTCCATTATAGTCATAATATAGTTTCAAGATATGAGCCAAAAAAATACATCATTAATAGGAATTACTGGGAATGAACCCATTATTATTTTAGAGATTTGAGTATTTTGCTAGCCGTAACTAAATATGACGTTTAAACTATAATATCAAGTACCAGTCCTGGGCTAAGAACTTCTTCATAGTTAAGGATATATTTTGTTGTAAAGCCAATTCCTCACCCTCCCCACTTTGTATCTTATTTTCACTTAAGACATGCTATATTTTCTGGATTGAATCTATGTTCTGTGTTGAATTAACAAATTATTTTCTCATTCAATCTATTTGTGTCATTATTTTAAATTAAATATATTTACCATAAACATGTCCAGCCGCAACATAAAGATGCGAGAGTCTAGACATGAAGTTTGGATCAATCCGAATCGCCAATGCAATGTTGGTAAGAGATCCCAAAGCAACTATAACGAGTTCACCTGAAATTCAATTCAATTCGATTTTTATATTTATGACCTCAGCTGAAATTCAATAAAAGCATCAGTTGAATATGATGAGAGAGTTAAATCCAACCACTTTAGAACAACGTCTCAGTTTTGGGCAACTGCTAGTAAGTTAAATCAACTTTAATATTTTTATATGATCAGTATACATCTCATGGATGTGAGTGTGTGAGAGAAGATATGGTTAGAAAGCATGTTACTTGTCAGATGACGTCTGACAGAGAAGCATTGAAGGAGAAAACATGCAGCTCCGACCCCAAATAAAAATGGGATAAGGGTAGGAGGATGATGAGTAGGTATACATTTCATCATCATCTGGAAGATTTGATTTATTTATTGTATTCTTGTACATATCGCTTATATAATTGTGTTAGTTTCGCTTTCGAAATGAAAATGAAATCTGAGAATGTTTACAAACCTGAATATTTTTTAGACAACTCTATAAGACCAAATACAGCGTGCTCCTTTTGAGCAGCGATAGGTTCATAGATGTCTGTGTTATTGTCACCCAGACCATCGTAACCGAAAAAGTAATCAGATGGGAATTCCCCTATCAGAGCTCGGGTACTGCCTCTGTATATGGCAACCTGAAATCAATAAATTTTCCTTTAGTAAAAAATATTCAAGGAGCTCTATATATAAGTGTAATATAATGGAAATTTGGTCTAGTGAATGGTGGCTGTAGACCGAAACCCGAGGACATAATCTATTCAATCAATACAAATCCTGGGACCGGCA
The DNA here is from genome assembly GCF_905220365.1 of Vanessa cardui. Lineage (NCBI taxonomy): Eukaryota > Metazoa > Arthropoda > Insecta > Lepidoptera > Nymphalidae > Vanessa > Vanessa cardui. Next base: position 12,379,427 of record NC_061124.1, read on the forward strand.
AGTAAAAGTCATTGTCTTATTCCTTCACGATATTTTAGTAGCAGTACTTTGCCGAAATCCATTTTATCGAACAGTGAATGTGTGTAGGATAAGGGATACATATCTATACATCATACTTTAAGAAAAACAAATACTTTATTATAATTTTTTATATATATAACCAGGAGACCGAATTTGGTTAAATTCCGTATGTAGAAAGTTCGAACTCCAAGGAATATAAGCTTACAGTATATTTTTTTTAGCCTAGCTCCTGACGACTAAGCCATAAAAGGCGAACAAATTGAACAAACATATGTACTATAAGTGACCTGCCTCCGTTTTTCAAGGGTAACTGGAGAGCTACTCGAGAATCTGAGATGAACAATTCAATAGTATCTTATCTATTATCGTTATATATATTTATGAATTTTACTTGTATCGGGTACGATTTTTTATTAGGATTGAAAAAAAAAAACAAATGCCACAGTAAATAATTTTGCCTCTGATTGAATAACTAATAAATATAAATAATTAAGAACAAAGTACTAGAATGTCAAGGTTTATCGATATTGATACTCTTTGAATTTGTAGAATTAGCCTCCAAAAACAAATTAAGTTTTATAAACTAGAGTTCATTGAATTTATTTAAACTTTTATTTAGTTACTAGTTGGTGCCCACAGCTTTGATCGCTTCTTAAGGGGTTGGTTGTCATACAACAACAATAACAACAGCCTGTAAATTCCCACTGCTGGGCTAAAGGCCTCCTCTCCTTTTGAGGAGAAGGTTTGGAACTTATTCCACCACGCTGTTCCAATGCGGGTTGATGGAATACACATGAGGCAGAATTTCTATGAAATATGTTACATGCAGGTTTCCTCACGATGTTTTCCTTCACCGCTGAGCACGAGATGAATTATAAAGATAAATTAAGCACATGAATCAGCGGTATTTGCCTGTGTTTGAACCCGTAATCATCGGTTAAGGTGCACGCGTTTTAACCACTGGGCCATCTCGACTCTGGCTGTCATATGTTAGGCAAAAATGTAAGCCTATGTCCTTTCTTGAAGCTTAGGTTTGCTTCATACCGAATTTTATCAAATTCGATTTAGAGGTTTGCTAGTGTATGAGCGACAGACTGACAGACAGGTAAAGTTACTTCTACATTTATAATATTAGTATAGATTGACTGTTAAATTTGACATTCATAAAATTTTGTTTTTCGTATTTATTTCTCGTGACTTTTTCTCACTGAATTTCAAACATTTACGGTTATGTTACTGTCAGGGTTTTGAGGTGATTGTATTTTTTTTAAACCATGTTTTCTGGCCAGTCTCATAATTACATATTATATATTTAAAAAACAACCTTGCTTTTGTTTAATTTTAAATCTTTGTTCAGCTGTTGACAGAGCATTGTGGTTCCTTGCATATTATCACCATACAATAGACTTACGAATTGTGTCGAATAAAATATTCCAAAGAAATAAATGAAGAAGCATTGTTACGGATACCTGACTTTCGAAATAATATAAGTTGTTGTACAGAAACCAAAATTACGGAAAATAATTTTTTTGTGATGTTCGATGCAAATAGGTACAAATTACGAATGATTTACAATTCTAACTTGTATATTGACGATAGATAAAATTTTGTCATTCAAATACCATTGTGTATGTTTAGGTTCAACAATTTTCCTTTAACGGCACAATTCACCCTGATTCGTGCTAAGTTGGTGTTCCACAGGGATACATTTTGGGCCCTATTTTATTTAGAGTATTTAAAAATATGATTTTCTTTTCCTCAGTGTAGGTACTTGCCGTATTGTATTATTTGCTAAGGATATTATTTTAAAAGTAGACATCTAAACAAAAATATGAAATTTTGTCACTGGTACACAATAATTGGTTTGAATTGAATGCTTTGAATCGTAGTGTTGATTTTGCCTACTGTAAGCGGGAAATATTTTAAGCTATAGTAAATTGGTCCTGCTCTTGATCTACCTGATAAGAAAAATTTTCAGAAAACTTGAGATTTGAAATTTCAGCGAAATCTTCATTATCGTATCTCACAGGCATTCGCAGATCCCCAGCGTACGTGATTAGATAACTTAGACTAAAACTAAAATGATGTTGTTACTAAGCGACTGTTTTGGTTATTTTCAAAGTATCATATATTGCAACATATTTCTGATCCATGACGATACATTTTGTAAACGTTACAAATCTGAAATAAATTTAATATTATATTTTAAATAGAAACTTAAGATTTTATAACGAAGTAGAAATACAGTTGAGTTGACAAATGAGATAATAATTGACAATAATATTATTGATTGTCGAATTATGAATCAAAAATGTAATATTATTAAGCAGATATAGTAGACTTTGCCAAACAATAATTTTAATCTTTAGCCAAAAAATATTAAAATAAAGCATATTTGCGTGTACATGAGCGTACAATTTTGATTAAAAGCTTCGAGTCAGTATTTGTCGATCAGCTATCATCAATAGCATATGATTATAATTATCACAGACAGATAAATAATATAAGCACTGAAATATTTGCTGATCATTTTCATAGATATACATACATAAATTTATATCTAAATTTCAAACAGCTGATTTAGGTTTGGGAAATGATTATTCAATAGTGCTCCAATTTCCATACTTGAATATATCCATCGACTTTGATTTACTTAATCTTGTATAATTAATATGCATGGGCCTATCTTTACTTAAAGATCATTACGCATACTTAAATATTTAAATTAACGTTAGGTAAGTAGTAGTACATTACTGTTGGGCTGCAAAAAGGATGACTGAAAGACAATTGTATGTTACGGAGATGAGAATGCTGAGAGGAATGTGTGGTGTTACGCGAATGGATAGAGCCCAACCCCAAATAAAATTGGGATAAGGCCAGGAGGATGATGATACAATACATATTAAGTGGACTATATGACCAGTACGCTCAGGAAAAAATTAAGTAGTTCTAAACTCCGATTTTCATTTATCATAATTCCATTTGAGATCAACGTCTGACTGTTTGTTTCTTTAAAAACTTGTTGATTTACATTATTTTGCAACAGGATATGTGACAAATTCAAGTCTGTAATAACATATAACATTCATACTTACGTCTCTCCTGTTTGCAACTGTGAGTATTCTTTGTGTGTTGTTAAATACTTGTTCTTCGTCAACGTTGCCATGGGTTGTTGTGAGTGCAACTACCTCTGGTCTGTAATTTTCAGAATCATACATAAAATTACTTGCATATAAAAAAAACAATATTTAAATTAGATTTTTTAAAGGCTTTAATTGATTTAAAAAAATCGTCTACTCAATTTAGAGATTCGTAATTTCCAAACATATTTCTGTTACATCATAACATAGAATATCTTATTGTGAATATACAATAAGTAATTAACATAACAATTAATTATTATGTTACATAGAAGAATTAACTATTATTGATTTACAAATACGTACGTTATACAAAATTCACAAAATAATCAAGAACGTTCGTTTATAAGGCTTTATTATAATATAATTATAATAATTATTTAATCGCAATATATTTTCAAGGAATACACTAATTGAATTTTTACACACATATATACATATAATTAAAGTATTCGTATCTATATATGAGATAGCCAAGTCGGTATTAAAATACAAATCGTGTTTCAACCTTGGAAATAGATGAAAGTTGAATGAGTATCGTATTTTGCGCTGATAGAGCTGATTGGATGATGTATTCAGGATATATGTGGATTCTCTAAAGGCCTCGTCTTGCTAATGCCCGTTATAGATATAGTCTTACGTTAGAAGTATTTATGAAATGACAGAAACGTATTCATAATAAGTTTTGAAATATTATAAACTTTAATATTATCAAATTTATTTTATTGTTTAATTATGTAAGTAATACAAAATAATCTTTTGGTTAATGTTCATGTATTGAAGTTGATATTTTTAGTGCAATTATTTCTCCATTATAAACTTACCCGTCATAGTACTTTTCGTATAACAAGCCCATGAATATTGCCATTGCATCGTCAGCTCCGCCATCATGATCTATTACCAGCTTTTGTTTCACTCGAGTTGGTACATCAGTTGAATAACTAACAATTAATACAATTATTTAAAAACAGTTTTCAAATTTAGAATTTGCAAAAAAACAACTAACATTATTCTCCGCAATTTCTTTGAAGTCTGACATTATTTTTGTATCGATAGCAAAACAGCTACAGAACAATATAGAATCATTGAAAAAAAAACTAGAGTAAGGTTCTGAACTCTTTGTTTTTGCTGTTTATATACACATATTATTGGTATCAATAACACCTATTTATTCAGCATCACTGCATAAATTAATAACTAGTAAAAAAAAAATTACTTTAATAAATCTATACAAAAATATATTTCAAATCCTTACCTGCTCGATACTACAAAGAAAACTAAAAAATAAACAAACGCAACCATCACTGGAATCAAAATGGCAAATGCCAATTTATGAGTCGGAATCAACATTTAAGTATCTCTTAAATGCTAGCCGTCCTTATCTCGACTGCTAAAATATTATATATCTGCACTGTTCACACATTTTTTTTATATCACTATTAAAAACGCTATCATGTATTTATACAATATAATAAATATTACGATTTTATATTTAAAAAAAATATATATTGGTTCCTAGAATACGTTGCACGTTAGATGCCACAAACCAGTTCGAATTAATTAACTATTTTCCGGTTTAAAAAACCTAATCTTAGTTATTAAATAAATTATTACACGAAGTAATATATAAATACTTCTTCCTATCAAAATGACAGTAACTCGTGTTATCACCTTTTGACAAATAAGTGTTAATTCCAATATAAACCTGTATTTAATAATGTACCTTATTCTATTAAAAATACAGTTTAAATTCATTTAATTAGAAATTTAGTAATCTAGAACGAAAGTTGATTCCTTAGCTGATAATATTAAGAGCCCTTCTATTTAACGTGTAGTATTATGATGAGTTTATGTTTAGTAGTTTTTTATCAGCTCTTCCTTAAACGACCAGTTATATATTTAAATGTCTTGTGATATAAATATTAAAAATAAATTTGACGTATATTACATAGAGATGATAACGAATTGAATATAAAATATTGGAACGTGTAACTTAGTATATAGGTTTCTTTGATATATACGAATATCAATAACTAATTAAAATTTAATTACAATAAATACAAATTGGCTTTTGAAGTTCCAATATATTGGAAGCATTTTTTAAGTAATATTTAATAGCATTTAAGCAGAGCCATATTATGTGTGAAGCCACTATTAGTATTTCTGTTTAATTTCTAGCCCACTGTCTCACCAGCTGCCATCAGAAAAGGCCAATATAAATAAAGAATTTAACGAAAAGAAAAACCGACTTCATACAAAACACTACACACACCGACACACACTGACGCACACTGACACCGACTCCAAATACAGCCATAATTATAACTACATTATATAATCGTAAATCGACTTTTCAACCGACTTCCAAAAGGAGGAGGTTATCAATTCGTCTGTATTTTTTTTTTTTTTTTTTTTTTTTTTTTTTTTTTTTTATGTTTGTTACCTCATAACTTTTTACTGGGTGGACCGATTTTGATAAATTTTTTTTTGTTTGAAAGGTAGTGCCTCCCGTGGGGTCCCATTTTTTTTAAATTTTTTTCCGACGATGGTATCCATATGAAAACGACATAAGTCTTAAATTTGCATTATGTATATGCGCGACAAATAGGTGAATAACTGAAAATCACGTTAACCAATTTTGATATTTCTTTTTTTATTATAAAATATATACTTCAAGGGTAATTTGGTGAAAGTTTGGTAAGGTTCTGAGCACAGGATCCATGACAAAGTAACGGAACGGAAGGGAACGGAACAATTTTGAGGAGCACGTTGGCGATACTCAGTCGAATCTTTTATTTATAGGTTATTTGGATATTTGAGTCACCTTCCGTAATGTGGTTATGTTTATGTAATTATCATAGTCGAATATTATAATCAACTAGCTACCCACCCCGGCTTCGCACGGGTGCAATACTGATACTAAATATACTACAGAATTTGTTTACTTACGACATCACATCGCAAACTTCTAAAATTGTCAGTGTTTCTTTACTATATTGTTCATGTATTATATACACAAACCTTCCCCTTGAATCACACTATCTTTTAAAAAAAACCGCATCAAAATCCGTTGCGTAGATTTAAAGATATAGGGACAGAGAAAGCGACTTTGTTTTATACTATGTAGTGATGGAACTCCTATACGGCTCGCAGTTAGGGTGCGATATGGGGCAGAATTTCTTACTATCTTTAATCAAATTCTGTGTATGTGATGTGATGTCATATGATGTACGAAATATAGTTGGTGTTTTTCAAAGTTTTTTTGCTGAGTTCGATTACAGCTCTTTCGAGGGATCCTTGTAGTTTACGCCGCGTGACGTATTAAATCCGCATTTTCGAAAGTCTATTTTTGCTTTATTCGCAAGTTTCCTTTGAAATTGTCCTCGAAGTAGTTTCTGACTCATATAAACGGAACGCTTAATCTATCCATATTAAAAAAAAATAGTTAGTCAACATCAGCTTCACTTAAAATCAAAAAATAAATAAAAATTTTAACAAAAAGAAAAACCGACTTCAAACAAAACACTATTTTAAAACAAATGAATATGTACGAAAAAGTAATAAAAATAATTGCGTATTCAACATATTTTTTAGAGTCTTCCTAAGTTAAATGAAATGAAAAATATTAGACTACTTAAAAGTCGATTAACGATTATATCATGTAGTTATAACTATTGTTATATTTGGAGTCGGTGTCAGCCAATAAAACCCTACATAACCCTACGTATATCTATCAAAAACCAATACGAGAATACTTTAACAAATATGTTTTTTACAAAGTACCTGTTACACAATAATATACTGGATCAATCAAGGGGCTCGTATCGCTTCTTTCTTTTGATTGTTGGGGCAAGGGCACCGTGGCTGACACCGGCTCTAAATATACCAATAACTATAACTACATGATATAATCGTTAATCGACTTTTAAGTAGTCTAATATTTTTCATTTCATTTAACTTAGGAAGACTCTAAAAAATATGTTGAATACGCAATTATTTTTATTACTTTTTCGTACATATTCATTTGTTTTAAAATAGTGTTTTGTTTGAAGTCGATTTTTCTTTTTGTTAAAATTTTTATTTATATGTAGTCTAATATTTTTCATTTCATTTTACTTAGGAGGACTCTAAAGATATGTTGAATACGCAATTATTTTTATTTCTTTTTAGTGCATATTTATTTGTTTTAAAATAGTGTTTTGTGTGAAGTCTTGAAGAAGCTTCACTAAGTAGACTAACTAATTTTTCTTAGCATGGATAGATTAAGCATGCCGTTTATATGAGTCAGAAACTACTTCGAGGACAATTTCAAAAAAACTTGCGAATAAAGCAAAAATAAACTTTCGAAAATGCACCTTTAATACATCATGCGGCATAAACTACTACAAGGTACCACCCTCGAAAGAGCTGGAATCGACCTCAGTAAAAAATCTTTGCAAAAGAGCTAATATATGTCGTACATCATATGGCATCATATACACAAAATTTGATTAAAGACTTAGATTATAAGAAATTCTACCACAAATCGCACCCTAACTGTAAGCCGTTTAGGAGTTCCATCACCACATAGTATAAAACAAAGTAGCTTTCTTTGTCCTTATATCTTTAAAACTACACAACGGATTTTGTTGCGGTTTTTTTAATAGATAGTGTGATTGGAAGGGAAGGTTTGTGTATATAATACATGAACACCATAGTAAATAAACACTGATAATTATAGTAGTTTGTGATATGATGTCGTAAATAAACAAATTCTGTAGTATATCTAGTATCAGTATTGCACCCGTGCGAAGCCGACCCGGTCGCTAGTTGATTATAATATTCCACTATGACAATTACATGAACAAAACCATGTTAATTAATTTTGAGTTATTCATCTATTTATCGCGCACATACATAATGCAAATTTAAGACTTACTCGTATATCATTTTTATATGGATACCATAATCAGAACTGGACTAAATTAAAATGAGACCAAAAGAGTAGCAAATATAAAAAAAATACAGACGAATTGATATTTTACACCTTTTTGAAGTCGGTTGAAAATAGTATTAATTTTAGCGAAATATTCTCAATAACAGCTCTGATTCTAGAAGTTGGAAGTGAGAACATTCCCATGCCTCGGAAGTAAAATTACTGCTGTACCTGAAACGATTTCCGGTCGTGTCGAATTTGCCGTCCCAAAAGGGATCTACTGTGGTTGCACACACCCTTATGGTCTATAGCATGTGCTGATTAGTTGGCTAGTCTCCGTTCAGAATAGTCACCGTTGCCAAAATCAGTTAAGATGTCATCAGAAGTATCTTCTTTATATCTTCACGTTTAAGCCAATAGCTGATCAGAGTGGTGGAATCAAGTGCAAATCTCCTCCTTCAAAATACAGGAGATCTTTGACAAGCAGTGTAACCTTTAAAGGTCAAGAGACTTTACTATTTTTCTTGAGTCATCTCTGTGATAGTTAATAAACGAAATCACTTCAAATTTTTTACTACATATAACCGTTAATAAATGGACATATGACCTTTCTCAATAACATTTGCTAACGGCCATGTAAGAACTTAGGTATTCACTACATTTCCTGCAATAAAAAGGTATGGACCATGGAATTTAATCCTAGATAATAAACACACATTCTGTATGTCATTTTAAATGTTTTGGTTTCCGGCATAAACCCTACTCACTACATTTTCTAACGTACTGTCCTATCATATACGAAATCTGTTAAATAAATCTTAGTAAGCTGAAAAGTTTACTGTGTTTAAGGTCGGTTTCTATTTGACGATTCAGTTGGTAGTTCTAAAGTTGCATTATTTTAAAATTTACTCAAGTAAATTATAATTATGTTTAGTTTTTCGATAGTATTCAAATACTATCGAAAAACTAAACATAATTGATTGATGAACATGGGCTCTCTTACAAATTGTATTTATTTAGTTTTTTTTAGTTTTCCAGATAATAGAAGCAGTTTTGCTGTGTAGTGTGAATGGCCAAAAAAACGATGTTCGATCGGAAGCTATATAATATGGGAATTTGATCGGTACGATTTTGCACCTTTGCCAATCTTTACCCCATAGATATTGTAATTCCTGGAAAGAAATAATCACACGGATCATGGAACTTATACCAAAATAGTGACCCGCCCCGGCTTTTCACGGGTGCAATACTGATACTTAATATATTACAGAGTTTGTTTATTTACGACATTACATGAGAAACTTCTAAAATTATCATTTTTTCTTTACCATATTGTACATATACATCCTACCTCTCAATTATCTCTATCTATTTAAAAAAAGACGCATCAAAATCTGTGTGCTATTTTTAAAGATCTATGCATACATATGGACAGACAGTGTTAAGTGACTTTGTTTTATACTATTTAATAAAGACACAGAGCGCTTTTAGAAGGTTTGAGTAGAAAATTGGTTTATTTGCTGATCTTCGTAGCGTCAATTTCATGATCTTGTGTTAAAACCTAATTTTATTTAAATTGTCTCCATTAATTGTTTATAGAATTATTTTTGTGATTTAAGTAATTATTTTGATTTAAAAATATTTAAATAATTATTTTGTTTATTAGAGACACCTGCAGTGAAAATTTGGAACTATCTATGTTTTGTAGCAAAAACATTTCGTTACTAATACGCATTCTGGGTAGTTCTTGAACCTAATAAGAGATGTCGCTATTTCAAATTGAATATATTTTAATACAATTCCGGTTTGATCGTTGTAAAATTGTAAATTAGATTATGATTTATCTAGCGAGATTGTGGACTCTCGAAAGATTATAAACCGTAACATACTGCTTACAATTTGACGTATCATTTTTGGGGATTACAATCTATCGAAGTGAGTTTCAAGTAAATTGTAAAAACTTTATCTAACTTGCTTGAACCTACAGTATCAATATCTGTGTTGACCACCTACTATCCTACTATCCATTTGCACTTCCGCCTATATGGCGTAAAATAACAAAAATAAAACTACAATGTTATTTATATGAAATAGATTTAATTCTGCAACGTACACCATTCTTACGCAACTAAACAGGTAAAGATTAATAATTATTTACAATTTTATTATAATTTTAAATTTCAACAAAACAAAACTTTTTTAAGAAACAATTTAAACGTAAAATGAATTTGCATCCGTCTTGGAAAAAAAACTTAAGATAGTTGTTTTAATTATGTATTAAATGGCTTGTAGTCCTCCTGTAACAAAACAAAACATATTGTGTATTTTAAATTTACATATAGTTAGAGATAGATTTATAACATATTCCTAGTCTAAAGACATAAATTTCTTCTTTTTTTTATTTTATTCGGGAAACAAACAGTACAAATTAACATAATTAAAAAAAACATAAAATATAAATCATTGACCAATAAAGTTTCCACAATTAAATAATACATAGAATAATGCGAGCAAGTAAATTACAATTAAAAAAAAAATCTAGTACATTAAATAAAAAGTAATATCATATAAACAGAACTTCTTGATTTACACCTTAATTATACGCGTGGGTATACTTGTAGTCGAACAGACACAATAAAGTTTGATTCAATTATAAAGGCCGTTCTTTTTATTTAAATCTATTTAAAAAGAGACAATTAATTTTATTTTTTAAATAGCGTCCCTTAAAAATGATTATCATCATCAGCTAGCGTCATGATGAATTCTACAAAATAATTGTATATTTATCTGAATACTTAATTGGGAAAATTAAACTTAACAAAAATTTAATCAAATTTAAATTACTAAAATCGCTTGAATCAAAAGGTAAAGATGTCAATCGGTAATTATAAGATAATTTTTGAATGCCTTTTTAAATTCATGAATATTAGTGAAATAGAAAGTAAATTTTTTTGTAAAAGTCGTAAGTTAAATGAAGTTTATGATTTTAGTCTTATTTTATAATCGTACAATTAATTTATTTATACTCGTATACAAAACATCACTGTGCGCCATAATACTAATAATATAATTGTATCATATATTCATAAAAAAAAACAAATTTAAATCGACTTCCTAAATCAGAATAATTGAAAGAAAAGTGTTTTAACATTTAAATAAAGCTACAAAAAAACTTTTTGATGTTTTTTTTATATTCATGTCGTGCTGGGCGGTGAAGGTAAACATCGTGAGGAAATCTGCATGTGATTAATATCATTGATATTCTGCCACATGTGCATTCCACCCGCATTTGAACAGCGTCGTGGAATATGTTCCAAGCTCACTCCTTAATGGCCATGTTATTTTACTTTTTAAAAACAAAACTAAAAAATACTCGCTTAAGTATTGAGGCAGAAAATCACCAATACAATTGAATATGCATAATTACCGAGTTGTAGAACCACCATTTTCGTATTTCCTCGTCGGTCGCAGCTGGTAATAGTTCGTTTATTTCAGGCGCGTCTTGGTTAACTTTGATGTGGTCGTAACTATTCTACAATAAAGGAACAAATATAAAGATGAGTTTTTCATGTAATTGTATATGTCGGCGCGAAACCACGAATTTAAGAAAAACACGTGTCCAGGAATGATTATTTTAATAATAATAATAATTAAGAACTGTTTAATTGTTAAATTAATAATTTTTATTGAATTGTGAAATGTTAAATTAGACTGAAATATTTTAATGTTTGTAAACAACTGTTATCTTGAGTGAATAAGTCTACCCACCTATTTTTGTTATAAAATATCATGCGCCCGCCGGTATCGACAGACTTGGTCGAGCCGTCGGATCGATCGGACCGTCTCATATTGGAATAAATCAGAGAGGATTATTTCCTGAGTTTTATTTCATACCACCGAAGATGGTTAAAGATCGAAACCCTGACACTCGTGACGTCAGCGTAGCTGACGTCATGTTTTTTTACAAAACCAGCTCGGAAATGCCTGCTCCGTTATATACTTTCAATTAGTTTTTGAGCACGTGAAACAACTGTCCAGTGAGCCCAGTTATTAGAACAAGGTAATATGTCTATCGATTCGATCAGTATCTACATAATCAAAATCAAAATATACTTTATTCAAGTACTTTTGAATCGTCATTTAACAAGTATATTAAATGTACCACCGGTTCGGAAAATAGGTTCTACCGAGAAGAACCGTTATGAAACTCAGTAGTTAATCCTTTTGGACATTTAAAAATACAGTCCTGTTAGTTAAATACATTAATTGTATATGTATGTAATTTATATCCTGATTGGAAGTCAACAAGTATTGATTCCACGTTTTTTGGTGTTTATAATCCATCAATCCGTTTTAGAATCCCATGATTGGATGAACCTTTCCCTTCACAAGAGTAAGCTCATTCCCAACTCATTAGCCACAGGTGGCCCATTTATTGGCTGTAGTTAACTCTTAATATTACCTCAGCTCCGTGTAGTGAAGTACGGTATAAGGTAGAATAAGTTTTAGTGAATTCAATTCAAATGTTAAGAGTAGACGAACCGAATTGACATATCAAATGAGATAATTTAACTCGTATTTAATTAAAGGCTTATTTTGAAAAAGTCCTATAACCAAGGAAGAGAAAACCTCCTGATGAACCCTTTGCCATTTAACATACCTTTGACTGCAGCAACCACTCAATTTTCTTAGTCTTTTCTGACTCCTCCGAATTACGCTTTTCAGAATTTTCATTTAAAATCTCATGCTCTTTTGAGGCGCTTGATTGTTCCCAACGATTATCATTATCATTTTTGTTTCGTAGAAACATTTGGTTTGACTGACAAAAGTAGATTGATAATTAATATTGTTGTATAAATTATTATAGATCTCTATATCTTTACTATAGATATTTTATGTATATATATTTATTGTTATCTTTGTATTGTGTAATATTATATTATGTATTTATAATATAGGTAAAGTGACTTAAAATTACTGTGCCCCTTCCATATACCTATGTAAATATGGTCCTCTGCCCAAAGGTTGCCTGGAAGAAATCGCTGCTTAGCGATAAGGCCGCCTGTTGCACCTCATGCAACTTTTGTATGGCAAAAATGTAATATTTAGTTTTAAGTTTGGGTGAAATAAAGAATATATCAACTGATATCGTGACTCATATAAAAAGTTTTCTATAATCAGAGTTAAGACGGATATGCTTGTAACTTTTAGGAATTACACCATCACACATAAATGGCATAACTGTATTCAAATAGGCTTTTACAAGCACTTTTGAGTCGTCATTTAACAACAATATTCATTGAAGCTACCTATGTTCGGAAAGTAGATTCTACCAAGAAGAACCGGCAAGAGGCAGTTAAAGTCAAGGTTGAATATTTTAATGTTATATCGTTTGCAGATTATTTTATCTGATTGAATATGGATTGAATCCTCGCGTTATCGCTTTTACTTAATCGTTTTCAATTCGAAGCAATGGATGGAGGAATAGAAATGCTAAATTATTCTTATCTAAATAACTTGGCGATCCTACGTCCTTGATAATGCCTTAATTTTGTATTAAGAACTTTTCGGTGTTTTTTTTTTTTTCAAAGTAAATAGTCTATGACTTACCGGTTTCTCGTCTTCATTTCTAATAATATAATTAATATTATTTATACATTTTGATCCGTATTTGTAGTTATCATTTAACTTTATAAGTCTTGTACGATAAAGATAGCTTATAGTTTTAAAAGGGCTATTAGTTTAGAAAAGATAACGAAATGAAATTAATATTTATAAATGAAGGGGCTTAAAACATTTAAAGATACTACTAAAGAGATAAATATTTTTTGCATTCAGTTAAAAATGGGAATTGACTTTCGATAGATAGATAAAAAAAATTTGATAAACTATATTTTTTCAAGGAACGTTTACTATAGAAAAACAATTGACTTTTTTAAGTGATTAAATATGTATACGTATATATAATCTAAAAAGATGAAAATGAACTTCAATTAAACTTACAGATAATAGGAAGTACGCTCCTCATTATTAGCGTCATTCTGAAAAGTACACATTCAAGTATTATGTTTCCGTTCGTCAATTTTTGTGTATGTAATATTTGCCGTATTGTCATTAATATGACAACCAGAGAACAAAAAAGCCACTAGTCAAGAGTCAGGGTCAGAGTGTTTTCAGATCAGTTGCTGCGTAAACTTTGGCCACGATACTGCCTTTCCAAAAAGTGCTCAGTGGACTTCAACATTAAATGTTTAGTAAAAATAATGTAAAGTAAAGTAAAAGCCTGTAAATTTCCCACTGCTGGAATTAGGCCTCCTATTCCAATAGAGGGCTTGGAGCATATTCCACCACGCTGTTCCAATGCGGGTTGGTGGAATGCACATGTGGCAGAATTTCGATAAAATTAGACACATGCAGGTTTCCTCACGATGTTTTCCTTCACCGCCGAGCACGAGATGAATTATAAACACAAATTAAGCACGTATATATATAGTGGTGCTTACCTGGGTTTGAACCAGTAATCATCGGTTTAGATGCACGCGTTCTAACTACTGGACCATCTCAGCTCTAAAGTGTTTAGTGAATTATTGTAATTTGTGATTTTTCGTGTCATTTGTGACTATTTAAAAATATAGTGACTTTGATGAAACATTGTCTCATTTTACATGACACCCGTGTACAATATATCATCGAAGACGTATTTTGTTACATTTTGGTCCAAATATCCTAGATATTTTTTGTTTATTTATAAATTATTCGTTTGTATTAGATTATAAATTATTCGTTATGTTCATTAGATTTAAATCAACATTGAATTTAATCAAATTTATTAAATAAGATAAATTATAGATCATATCGATCACACATCAGAACGCCTGAGCTCAAAGACCTAAACACTATTCCTGTGAAAACCGTATATATGGATGTTTCACCCAAAAAAATCACAGAAATTAACATGTAGCGTATATCTATATATCGTGTTACACATATTTCAATAACGCCGTCACTTTACTAAGATGTTCCACAAATTTGAGTGACCAAACAATCTAAAGCAGAAACAGTATTCAGCTAAAGTTCCAAGAATTTCGAGTTTATGTAACGAAGCGTGATTCACATGCCTTCTCTTGTGTACGAATTTATGTACACGAATGTGGACAATGTTTAACTTGTAGCGAATACTTGGCTCTTTGATGAATGGTCGGATTTTGCTTAAAATAAACTACTCTAGAAGTTTACGTGAATCATGCACAAATTAGACCTAATTATTTTTATGACGGTAGGTGGATTAGCAAATTTGTTACCTGATTCAAATCCACTTGAATCACTTACCATAGCCATAAGTGTTTTATGAAATACCAAAGCATCTTAAATCTTAAGTACTTCATATTCTATCCCTTATGCCTGTAGTTACACTGGCTCACTCACCATTGAAATCAGATTACAACAATACTCGATATGGATATGGATAGTTTGGTGGTATTATTTCATTCGTTCAATCGTTAAATCTATTAAATGTTGTAAACAAATAATACTACAGAATAATAATAAAGCGTCCATATTCTGGAATAGTTGAATGAAATATGAAATGTTTAAATTTAATAATTCTAAAAATTTTTCGTAACGAGTTAAAAGCCCGTACATCTTTTTGAAACCTCATTTTGTGCGAAATTTATGTTATTCTCTTAAGATATAAAAATTATTTCATATAAATGAATTTATAATGAATATAAGTGTAAACGTTTTATAAAAAGAAAACTGTGTAAAATGTTAATCATTAATAGTCAATAACAAAGTTTGTCATCTCTGATCTGATAGATCTTGTTATTAAACACGTGTTATCTATTATATCACAATTCCGTCAAGAATTTTTAACTAAGAAAACTGTCATAAATGTGAGCGAGCTAGAAACTTACCGATTCATTTTCATTTAAAGTAGCAACGAAGACTTTCAAGCTGTGGAAAATTTTAACCATTTTTAAGTTCAACCCTCCATTCTCCAGCAAACGAAGGAATTTTAAAATAAAATAGCGTCAAAAGTGAATTATAATTAAGCCTTACCCTTTGAGCGGTATGTTCAACCTTTTTAATATCTTTAGAAGCTTATTTTTTGCGTTTTCCTTTCGCTCCTGAAGATAACATTAAATTAAAAATGCCTTTAAACTTACTACACAGTCTTTGTTTAAGTGAAATTCATTTTCGTAGCATTATCTTATACATAGTAAAAGTAAGAATGAAAAAGAAAAAAAAAGGTTTAGCCATTAAATGTCCCGCTGTTGGGCAAAGACTTCCTATTCCCAAGCAAACTTTTGGATCTTATCTCATCACGCTTTACCCGTAATTTTGATGGATACATATTTGGCACATATTTTGTCACGTGCAGGTTTTCTCACGATGTTTTCCTACACTGCCGAGTACGAGACGAGTTATAAATATGAAAACTCAATGGTGCTTGCCCGTGTTTGAACTCGTGTCTCCGTCTAAGATGTGTTCGTGCGACTATAATATCTCATAACCCTTAATATCGTTCGAAGTCTTCTTCCAAAAGAAGTGATGATTGTGATTATTATTTGTATCAAAATCCAAATAAACTTTATTTGAGTGGGCTTTTACAAGCATTTTTGAATCGTCATTTAAGAATTATGTGAAGCTACCGCCGGTTCGGAAAGTAGATTCTACCGAGAAGAACCGGCGAGAAACTTAGTAGTTACTCCATATACAATAATATACGAAAATATGTATTTTGTTTTATTTTTTTAAAGTGGCAAATAGTTCAGCTGATGGTAAGTGATTACTATTGCCCTTAGACATTGTTTCTGCAAGAAATAGGAACCATTATTTACATCATCAATTCGCATGTGACATTGGCAAAATAATCTGTGCATTTTTGGCACACATAAAACCCAAAAAAATTCATCATCAATGCGTTACCAAGCTTGGGAAGTGAGATACTATGTTTCACTGTAGTGGACTACCTGATGGAATATATGGTGAGATGGTCAGTTGAGGATGCCTATCGTGACGGACTTGCACAAATCAATACCACGTCTTATTCTGGGAAACCGCTTTCACAGAATTACAACGTGAGCTATATTGTATCATGCTTAAAATTTGATCGATAATGATAGGTCTTTTTTATAATTGTGTTAAAAGTTTTTTTTTTTGATAAATTTAATTAATATATCAAATAACTCACCAAGTCCAGAACTGCAGATTCTAATTTAAACCTTAAGAGATTTTAATTAAATGCTTAATGAAGTGTAAAATGTTTTAGTGAATTTATTTTCGTTATAATTTATAATTATTTAGCCGTTCTTATTTTATGTTTACATTTATTCCATCGCGGTTATGCTGGAGCAATATCTTATAGGGAATATGCAATAAACATCGCGTATTATCAGTTAATTAAAAAAAAATCTAATCACTTTTATTTTTTATAACCAAGTTGGAAGGAGTAAAGAGCAAGTGAGTGTAAATCCGAATGGCCAAAAAAAAAACATGATTAACTACCTTTGGAACATCTTGGTGGGTTAAGATTTAGTTTGGTGACCTTGTTATTTAAACATTGAAAGAGGGATGAAACTTATTTACACTATTCCTTATTTTTTTGATAAATCGTTAAAGTAATAGCATTGTTTAAACAATCACAAGACATATTAATTTTACCTAGGTCTTCCTTGTGTATTTTTTCCCTTTAATGGGACCACCTGTGTGAAAAACATTACTAATTGAGATTTTACTTTAGAAAAGAATTTCGTTATCAACCACGTACCAGAGTTAAAATTTCCTTTCCGAATGTGCTGTAAAACTGTTTTATGTTTTGGTGAAAGTAAACGAGCCATTGCAGATAAAAAGGATTATCGAATCTTTTAATGAGACTGAAAATTCTTTTAGTTGTTTAACTATTCGCATCAGGCAATCTAATTTCAAAGGTCAATGACATTTTAGGTGAAATAATTATAATATGCAATAATACTATGCTGTAAGCGATAAATTTCGAGCATTCCTCGATAAATGGCTCATGACAAGTATATCCCAAAATAAAATCAAGCCTATCAACAGATGGTTTAGAACAGCGGACACTTCCAATTGTCTATGTGATAACATATACATGGTAATCTATTTATCTTTGCAATGATAAGCAAATATAATAAAAAAATACAATATATTTACCATAAAATAATCCGCTGGAGTTCGTCGAAATCCGGAATAGAGTGTTCTTTCATTTCTACCATCATATCTAAATAAATAAATATTAAAATTAAAAGACAAAATAACAGTAAAAGAAGATGTTCAAGTCTTTTTAATGTATATGCTATAGGTTATTTTTGTGCATCTCTTTCAATTTCAACTAGCATCAACGTAGTATGGTAAAATAATTTCGATATCGTTTATACCCTTTACCTATCTGTATTTTAATTGAAAGATAGATAAAGATAAAAGAGACAGAGAGATGCAGACAAAAAATCCAAAAGATACCGTCTCCTTAAGTGTAAAAGCAACATTTATCGAATAAGCTATTCGTATAAATACAGAAAAACAAGAGGATATAAGTAAATCTCTCGAGTATATATTATAACGTGCCTCCATGCGTCACTGGGACTGACATTCGATTTACGTTAAGTGTATCCATTATACATATACAATGTTGCTATATTTTCTTCGTAGTTTTACAAGCTTTAATTGTACAATAATTCCAGTTTCATGCTATGTTTATACACGTTTGTAACTCCATAGCTGTTTAATGTTATGGCCTAGAGTAACAATTACTGTTAGCTTCATTAAGGATAGACTATTTAACAGTGAAGTAATTATGCAAAGTAGACTAGTACTTACTGAGATAAGTTCATTAGACTAAATAAACTTTTCAGCACTATGGAATAATATGGAATAATATGCATATAATGGATGATTCATAAATGAAACTTATCTTCAAAAATAACACGGTAAAAATCTACTTAATTTCACATCTGCTAAGATTTTAAATTACTTGTCATAATTTTTGGACTTTACTGTAAATTATATCAATCACATTATTTAGAAGACTTCCATATATTATTTTGTCAGGCGTACCTTATGCCCAAATTATCGATATTGCCGTAAACACCAGCTCCATCTTCCAGTTCTTTATGAGGGAATTTCACGGCTGACTTTAACATACCCAATGATGGTTTTAAAAGTGTGTGTCCTGGTAAAATAGGTTCTGCTTCGGGGAGATGACTAGCTCGTGATGGTACTCCGAGTATCGATGATAACTCTCGAGGATCGAACTGATAGAATCTTCTCTGGAGATATAAAAATATATGTGATTTATATGCTGACTAAGTCGTTTAGTTTAGGGTTGAATTTTCATCTTCTAAAATATATTTCGCCAAATTTAAAAAAAGTCTACTAAGTATATATTTCGGATATGACTGGAGACGATTGTTAAGAATGCCAGATTTATCAAAATCTCTATTAAAGTTGAACTTTGTGAAGATCTAAATTATTTTTAAATCGAACATTGAAGATGTTTTCAAAGGACTGTCAAAAATTAGGCTCCACAAAGCGGATGGAATCTCAGAAGATTAAAGGTCATGATATATGACAAAATAATTATATGACGAAAATCTGTACTCACTAATGGTTGGTAATCATTTGCCAGTCCTTGGCTATGTAATTTCGAGTTCTGTAAATGATATTCATATTTATCATAACTACGTGTAATATATGTTTTGTTATGTCCTTACCGCTATCTATATTTTAGCAATGTAAGAAATATTATCTATTCCTTACATGGTCTATGGTTCCAACTGTTGACTTCCAAGCAGGATATATTAATTTAAATAATTGTATTAACTAACATGACTTTGTATTTTTTAAATGTTGAAAAAGAGTAACTACTGAGTTTCTTGCCGGTTCTTCTCGGTAGAATCTACTTTACGAACCGATGGTAGCTTCACTTAATTGTAAAATGACGATTCAAAAGTGCTTGTAAAAGCCTACTTGAATAAATTTTATATTGATTTTGATTTTAACTACTACTAAGATGGACTGAGATGTTATGTAGCTTATGTTTGTTTAACTGGTACCACCGTTTTTCTTGCACTGGAATCTTTTCAGTACATGTGAATACAACATATCAATATTACTTGAAATCATTCGTGATGTAATAAATATTATTCTGAAAAACTTGTTTGATATTACAACTTATATCGATATTAAATGTATTTAAGGAAATTGTATAAAATGGTCCGTAACTAAATAAATCTTACAGCTATATGTTCAAGTTGTCTGCGCCAGCTGACGCCATCACAACGGAATATACACTGAAATAGAACTCAATTATAATTATACTCTTAGACAAAATTTAACTTTAAATTGGATTTTTAACAACGAGGTTTAGACACTCGATTATTGTTATTAGATTTTCAAATCCATCCAATGAAATATAACTATGAATTCGCATGTCAAGGAATTACTTTCTCGTACTGAATAATACAAAATTACTTGATTAAAAAACAAAGTTTGATGATGGCCGTAAAATTAATAACAAGTATAAGTATTCTGTTCGTTCTCATGGTGTACTGGTAACTATGATACCAAATGCTAAGTAATAACCTCTGAGCCCAGACATGGCATATATTTAAACGATTTCTTACATAATCAATGCGTCGCCACAATGGCATTTGAGCATTTCGAATGTGAGACGTTACAAATTTGTCCCTCGTACTACAACTATACTGGTTTTTTTACCCTTTACCAGAAGAAAACAATACAAAGTATTGCTTGCAGATAGAGTATCTGTTGAGTTGTTGGTAAGCACAAAGCCCTGCCACCAAATACAAACTGTATTTCATAGATGTGTCACGTAAATGTTTACAATGTACTGGTCTAGTATATGTATGTCGGTATGTCTTTTTTTCTATAACGCGTCGTATATCATTGATATTGCATTTGAATTTTGTACTAAATAATTTTATAATATTCGGTTTATTTTGTATTCGAGTTTCTTGTCATTTCTTACGTATAAAATACGCTTAGAACTAATTATTGCATCGCATAAGATGCTGTCTTTATTTAGCAAATTAATTAGATGCACTCCGTAAAAAAACCAAGCAGCTATCATAAATATATTTTAATGGTAAAATTCCAGTTTCTAAAAACGTTTAATATCTCGGTCTAAGCGATATTGAAGATTTCCTAGAAGATTAACACAAAAGTATCCCGCAAAGGTTTCCATTTGATTTACTCTCATAACCTAGAAAATACAATAACTCACGTTTATTATGAGAAAAAGTTTTATATGCTTCTCCATACCCGCTTAAGCCCGTACTATATTACGATTCTATTCAAACTAAAACAGACATCCAAAGATTTCTTATAACGTTCAATGCAGAACCATTAAAAGTCAAATACCGTGAAATAGCATCCATGCTATTGGAAATTAAATTTAAAGAAAATGGTATTCATTGGTCAATATACGCTAAGTTAGATAAAACATCTTATGCTTGGATTTCTGCCAAACTTCGTAGACAATTTCGATTTGATGAGTAATGTTAGTGTTGAAAAAAGTTCAGTAGGAATGGTTGAGTTTGATGAAATGTTAATAGAAGCTACTAAAAGTAATTTACAGTTATTATTGGTTGGTTATTATGTTGAGCAATCAAAACCTTCTAATCTTAATAACTTTGTGAATGCGAAAATTTTAATGTAGTATATTTGAACTAAATTTGTTATAGAATTAGATTATACTCTGAAATAGTACATGTGTCACTTTTTCCCGGAAAATATAACTAATACCTACCAACCCCCTCTCTCCCTTTCTCTTCTCCTAACACCTGGTAAAGCCGTGGTTAGCTATCTATTTACATTTCATCTACCGAAATCAAGTTTTATATTATGTTTTATACTTGGTGGTAGGGCTTTATGCAAGCCCGTCTGGGTAGGTACCACCCACTCATCAGTTGTTCTACCGCCAAATAGCAGTACTCAGTATCGTTGTGTTCCGGTTTGAAGGGTGAGTGAGCCAGTGTAACTACAGGCACAAGGGACATAACATCTTAGTTCCCAAGGTTGGTGGCACATTGACGATGTAAGGAATAGTTAATATTTCTTACAGCGTCATTGTCTATGGGTGATGGTGACCACTTACCATCAGGTGGCCCATATGCTCGCCCGCCAATTTATAACATAAAATAAATATGTTTACCAGAAAGATCAACTATCTAGTTTCTTGCCGATTCAATATCAGAATCTACATCCCAAGCTTTGCATTGAATAAAATCCTGTGAATGTGTCATAAGTTGAGAATAGGTGCTTGAATAAAAATTATTTTGATTTAGATCTTTGACTGCGGTATGGCAGAGTGTTGTATCTACATAAATAAATATTCATATGAAATACTTTTAAAGCATTTCACTGCACACACTTCACGCAATATTCCGACGTGTCAGCGACGTGTAATGCATGTGCATAATTTAAGCTTTAATATGATGATGCCCCAGTGGTTAGAATGCGTGCATCTTAATTGATGATTGCATGTTTAAATCCAGGCATGTACCGATGATTGTTAATGTGCTTAATTTGTGTTTATAACTCATCTCGTACGCCGAGTACGAGTATGAAGAAAAACATCGTCAGGAAACCTGCATGTGTCAAATTTAATAGAAATTCTGCTACATGTGTATTCCACCAATCCGCATTGGGACAGCGTGGTGGAATATGTTCCAAACCATCTCCTCAAAAAGGGAGAGGAGGCCTTAGCCCAGCAGTGAGAAATTAACAGGCTGTTGTTGTTGTTGTTGCTTCCATGCGAGTTGGGGGATTTAATCTAACTCATGGCTTTCTCATAAAAACTGTATGGTTCTTGCTTAGGTTTAAATATGCATTTATAAGCAGCGCTATTGTCCATGTGCGAAGTGGGTGGTGGGGAACGGCAAATCGATCGTAGCGCACGATGTGGCAGAAATGTGAATTCATTCTGGGCTGTCATGTGTCGAATTGCTTTATTTTCATAAATTCCTTTATAATTTTAAGTACATACTGTGTCGTAAATTGTAAAAACAATGAGAAAAACAGTTCGTGCAAGTTTTATTCGTTTCCAACAATGATATTCTAATAAACAGATATGTTATATCCATACTAAGCAACAGAAAAAAGTGTGCCGCGCCGGGGACCGTTTATTTTAGTTTAGTTTTACATATCGTTACAAGTAAAAAGGATAGCTTGATAAAAATTAAAGTAAAAGGGATAACTAGGTGTTTTAATTACGCAAAACGTATTACTACGTAATGTTGTCTTAAATTTTCGCGATTATTACACATTTAAATAAAACTAATTATAACGGATGAATCGCGTATATTAATTATTTTTAAACATCCCGACGTTTCGAGCACTTTGCAGTGTTCGTGGCCACGGTCTACCCGTGACCACGAACACTGCAAAGTGCGATTTTCGACTAGTTTTTCAACGAAATTGAAAAAAAAAAGTATAAAAAGTGAGTGTGTATATTATACAAAGCGATTTACAATACATTACATTTGCTGCTGCTGTTCAACAGCAGTGGGGAAAACCCAGCACTCGACAATTTGTCCAAAATAAATCTTTGCTGTAATGTCCACTTTGATGTCGGAAACCAATAATGTTTTAGTAAACAGATATGTTATTAACGCGCAAAAAGTGAAGATTAGAAAACGTCCCAATTGGGACGTTTGCCTTTAGTCGTTTTACGTAGTAATACGTTATAATACATCATAATTACGTAGTAATACGTTTTGCGTAATTAAAACATCTAGTTATCCCTTTTACTTATTGTTTTTATCAAGCTATCCTTTTTACTTGTAACGAAATTTAAAATACACAGTCCCCGGCGCGGCACACTTTTTTCTATTGTTTAGTATGGATATAACATATCTGTTCATTATGTAATAGGTATGTACTCATATTGTGTTTCCCATAAATTTAGTTTTAAGTCTCTTTTTTAAAAACGACGGGCTTCCATACAATTTGTTTGGAAACCACATTTCAACCCCTTAAGGCTAGAATTTCCAAAATTCTTTCCTTTGTGGGTATCCATTCAATAAAACGATCCTACTCACATAAGGCTTGAAATTTGTATGGAAGTCTGCCAATACTTAAATTAGAAACAAGAAACTTCAATTCAGATTAATAGTTATATATTTAAGCGTTACTGGAACAAAAACAAGAAAACAATGAAATATTTATGGTTGCATATTTATTTTTATTAATAATTGGTTGTTATATTATTGTATTAGATCTGTCCACTCGTATACCGTTTTGTCATTATTATTGTCAATTATTTATTTCCGAGTCGATGTTGTAAGGAATTGCTGTAAATAAAAAAAACAACGTGTGATTAAAATTTAATTATTATCGTTAATTATATAATATCAAATAAAGCATAAATCACTACGTAGTATAAAACAAAGTCGCTTTCTCTGTCCCTATATCCCTATGTAAGCTTAAATCTTTAAAACTACGCAACGGATTTTGGTGTGGTTTTTTTAATAGACAGTGTGCTTTCAGAGGAAAAATTTAGTATATAATACATGGAAAATATTGTAAAGAAATATTTAGTATCAGTATTGCACCCGTGAAGCCGGGTCGATAGTATAAAATAAAAACGTTCGATTCGAAGATTGAAATCAATAAGTTTATTATTTTCAATTTCGGTTTCATTAATTCATCGCATTTTTTTTTTACATGACCGTTTCACAAGCCTATCAGGGCCAATCTCACTCTAAGAACTAGTGCGCACTGGTAACTTTTGTCACGGTGACTGTTTCGTCACTCTTGTCAAATCCGTGAATATGTACAGATGTTGACAAATGTCACCCAATTGTCACTCAATTGTAACGTCGTAACGTGCGCGCACCTCCATACATATTCATGGACTTCATGGACTTCATGGGTTTCTTGTTCTAACGGTTACTTACGATCATGGCCGCGGTGATGGTGTTTCAGCTCTCCTAAAGACGTCTCTGCAACTTCCGTCCCCATACTGTTGACCCTCAGGACAATTCATCGGTACCGTTATAACGTTAATTATACCCTGTTGAGCAGTGCAAAGAAATATTTGAAACAGACATATATAGACAGATAGTGTTGAAGGGATTGAAACATTTGAACTAAAGACACATACGAATATAAATAAATAAATATGAGACGACATCACATACATTACTCTGATCCCAATGTGAGTAGCTAAAGTACTTGTGTTATGGAAAATCAGAAGTAACGACGGTACCACAAACACCCAGACCCAAGACAACATAGAAAACTAATGATAATCTACATTGACTCAGCCGGGAATCGAACCCGGGACCTCGGAGTGGTGTACCTATAAAAACCGATGTCCACAACACTCGACCATGGAGGTCGTCTAAATATACATGATAATTGGGGACTCCTCGAGGAAACCTGGGTTAAATAATTTGACATGTTTTTTTTTTAATAAATAGAGTGATTCGAGGGGTAGGTAATACATGGACAATATAGTAAAGAAATACTGTCAATTTTAGAAGCTTCTAATGTAATGTCGAAAATAATTAAATTCTGTCTTGTCAATTTAGTATCAGCTTTGCACCAAAGCGAAGCCGCGATGGGTCACTAATATAAAATAATTTATAATAAATGAAATAACCATAAAAAATAAATATCGATACATTTGAATTGTTTGTAAATGAGATGAATATTTTGGAATTTGATATAATCAGTATAACGAATTAATATAGAAAAGAATTCATATACTATTATCATACAGACGGTGTACTGGTATGGATGGTATGGATGATTGCAGGTTCAAACCCAGGCAGGCACCACTATATGTATGTGCTTAATTTGTGTTTATAATTCATCACGTGCTCGGCGGTGGAGAAAAACATCGTGATGAAACCTGCATGTGTCTAATTTCATCGAAATTCTGCCACATGGGCATTCCATGCATTTTTGTCATGTTCTATCCACTTTAACATTTCAAATCACTTGATTATTGATAATAATCGCATTTGCTATTTAACGGGGAAACTCTGCTAGCATTCTTGCCACCATCCCACGCGGTTAAGATATATACAGTAACTTTTTGTTAATTCATATTCGTATATATTTAAGTATTTAATGTTATTAAGTCCTATTTCAATAAATAATGTTTTATCGCATATAATTAAATCTACTTAAAGAAATTATATAAAAAGATTCTTAAAATATTTCTCACAGATTCATGATCTTTATTATCTTGTTGAGGTTTAGGACTGCAGTTGAAGCCATCAAAAAGAAGTACAAACTGAAAGAGAAATCCGTTGCGATTATATTGAAACAAAAAATAATATTCATGTTGAATTTTTACCTATACAGAAACAGCCGTTGCTAATACAACGGCTGTTTCTGTATAGGTAAAAATTAAGTAAAAATTAATAAAGCAAGATGTCGGTATAAAATTATATATGGCGATTTTCATTTGTTTTTTCAAATAAATAAAAAAACTATCGTATCTTAAAATAGTTTATAAAAATGATTTCGTTCATATACAAAATGTACTTCAGACAATTCTCATAGAATAAATAATACGTAATTAAACTCTGCGTGTATAAAACGATACAACTGCATGAAACTTTGTCCATTATATATTAATTTTAGTAAAGTTAAGTTTCGTCTTCCATATTTTTTTTATGAAAAGTTAGACATGCAAATATATATATAAATATATACCTGGTGGGCGTGGTGGTGGATAATCACCACCGACTTCACCTCTAACTTTGAGAACTAAGACGTCAGGTCTTTTGTGCCAGTAGTTGTGACACTGAGTCACCCATCAAACCGGAATACAATAATACGGAGTACTGCTGATGGCGGTACGATATCTGATGAGCGGGTGGTACCGGATGAGATGGGTTTGTACAAAGATCTACCACCAAGAAACCTTCGATAAAATCTTTCTAACGCTCAAAGATTTATGAAATAGGACCAATATTTTCTCAAATTAGCACGCTCGAATAAACAGACTCATCAGCCTTACAATATTAGTATATACATTAGTTAACACCGCGAAAGTATTCATTTGATTTACGTTATTTTTTTTATGTTATAGGTAGGCGGACGAGCATATGGGCCACCTGATTGTTAGTGGTCACCATCACCCATAGGCAATGACGCTGTAAGTAATATTAACTATTCCTTATATCGTCAATGTGCCACCAACCTTGGGACCTAAGATGTTATGTCCCTTGTGCCTGTAGTTACACTGACTCACTTACCCTTCAAACCGGAACACAACAATAATGAGTACTGTTATTTGGCGGTAGAATAACTGATGAGTGGGTGGTACCTACCCAGACGAGATTACTCAAATCCCTACCACCAAGTTATAGGGATTTGTGCAAGCAAACATTATGAATGTGAAAGTAACTCTGTCCGTCTCTCTTTCACTTCAAACTAATGAACTGAATTTGATGAAATTCGTTATGAAGCTAACTTGAACTTCAAGATAGGACTTTTTTTTTCTAAAACGTGATAACCAGTCTCTAAAAATGGAGGCCTCTGAAAATCTGTGCTGGGTTAATATTATGCCAGCTTCAACCAACCAGGTTGTCCATTTCGGATGCCACACCACTTTACAGTTAATTTTTGTTAATTTATAATTTTTTCTTTCTTTGTGTTATCATAATAATGCAATTCTCATTTTACATCTAATTATGTTTAATAGATATAGATTAAATAGAATTAGATGCAAAATATTTTAGTAAGTTAGTTGTCATTTCTTTTTTCTCTTCTTGTTTTTACTCATGTGGTGTGATCCAGATAAAAACTTTATCTATCTATCTATCTATCTATAACGAGAGCGAAACCGCGGGAAATAACTACTATATAAAATAGAGCAACTCACGTTTATTATGAGGAAAAGTTTTAAACGCCGTTCCATCTCTGCTCACGCTCAGAGGATATTATTCTGTTCCTACTACAAGCGAATGTTTATTTATAGCCTTCAAATACCGTGAAATTATGGCGAATTCATGCTATTTCACGGCATATTATTATATTTAAAATGAGAAATTGAACTTGATATACTTTCTATTAAAAAAAACCGCATCAAAATCCGTTGTGTAGTTTTTAAGTTATAGGGATATAAGGACAGAGAAAGCGACATTGTTTTATACTATATAAAGATAAAGTATGTGAAAAGTAAAAAAAAAACCTTTGCAAATTACATATTGTAATCAGTATTATTGATATTTATTAATATTAATAAGTAGAAGATCTTCTAGAAAAAAACGAATGCGAGCGAAAGCGATGTATAGAATGTCAATTTTTCGATTCCAAGTAAGAAAAAATATCTGCAAAATCAAAGAATGCGGTGTTTTGAATTACTAAGTTTAACTCTGTAAATTGAATTACTTTTATCATCGTCATTATCTTGTACTTGTACTTCGCAAGTTACGATTTCTGAACTATAACATTATATGTGAAATATTTTAGAATATTGTCTATTTTCTTTAGATAAGCTATGCTGTATAAATCAAAGAAATGTATTTAAAAACTTTACAATTTTAAATAAATAATTCTAAAGTTAAATAATACACTAATATTATACATATTTAGTATAGATAGTCCTCAATTTCTTTGATCGGGTAACTCGTCGGTTACAGGACGTATACTGACAGTATTTTCCATTACTACCCTTTTTACAATAAGCAGCCGTCATTACTATTGTTATGTTCCGAGTTTAAGGGTGAATGACCTTGCGTGGCTATATGCATGAGGGATATAATATCTCTGTTCCTAAGGTAGCTAGAACTGTTAATATTTCATACGATAATACCAATGGCCGTGATGACTACTTACCACCAGGCGACCCATTTGCTCAGCCTTTTTTTTTTTTTTTTACGCTGGAAAAACGCTTTACGCGCTTCCCCCACGTGATGGAAAGTGGGGGGGTGTGTGGGACTCCCCGGTTTCCTGAACGCCTAGTGCGCCCAGGTCCACCGGGTTTACCCACTAAAAAACCCTCTCCGTCTTTCGGAGGGCGCCACGGGATCGCTTACGCATGCTACCGTGACGCCCTGACGGTCGGCCTGCCTATGCGGCCCTCCAATACCTAGAGGGGGTTCCCAGGGTACTGAGACCCCCCTGGTCCCTGCGGCGCCTATTGGGGCGGGAGGAGAAAGTGCGCGTAGCGCCTCTTCCTCCTCCCCGGTCTTCTACGGCGGAGCGGGTCTGCAGCGGCGTCCTCTTCCCGCTCCCGCTCCGCAGCTTCCTTCTGCGACATCACGCTTTCGCAGAAGGAGCGCATCTCCGACCAACACGTCTCGCTGCCGAGCATTTCATTGACGATGCTCGACAGCGAGAGGTCTCCGCCCATAGACGCCGCCAAGGAGTGCCTCTGAGGCCCCCACGCGGCACACTCACTCAGGGTGTGGTGCGCCGTGTCTACTGGCGCACCACACTCGTGGCAGGAGGGTGACACCTCCCGCCGCGCTATTCCGTGCAGGTACTTACCGAAGCATCCGTGCCCGGTAAGTACCTGCGTCATCCTGAAGGTGAGCGTGCCCTTCTTCCTCGCGACCCAACGACTCAAGTGGGGACGTATCGCCTCCACTGTCGCCAGGCCCGCCGTTGGTGACCCCAGGTCCTCCTGCCATCGGGCGATCAGGGCTTGCTGGGCTAGAGCCCTGATCCGCCCGACCTCCGCCGACCCTGGACGGACGCCGCGGTTCCTCGCCTCAACCCGGAACCGGTACACCTCCGCGAGCACCTCTGCCTGGAGCTCCCAGGGCGGATCGCCCGCGAGAAGTGTCGCCGCAGTCCACGACACCGTACGGTACCCTCTGACGCCTCTCACCGCTATGACCCTCTGCGGCTTCCGCAGAAGGGCCCGATTGTCAGCGGTGAGGGCGTCGATCCAGATCGGGGCACCGTACAGCGCCATCGACCTCACTACGCCGGAGTACAGACGCCGGCATAGCGATCCCGGCCCCCCCACATTCGGAAGGAGGCGGCCGAGAGCGGCGACGGCGTTGATGAGCCTCGGGCCGAGGTGCACAAAGTGCTGCCCAAAGCTCCATCGACCGTCCAGGATGAGGCCCAGATACTTCATCTGGGCCTGTACCTTGATCACCGTCCCCCGGACGGTGATGCTCGCCCCTCGTGGGGGTCCCTTCCGAGGACCGTGGAATAGGAGGGCCTCCGTTTTAGATATGGAGACCCTCAGGCCCAGCATTCCCATACGGTCCACGGTGAGGGCCGTTCCGACCTCGGCAAGGCGAGCTGCCTCCCGAAAGTCCGGCCCAGTCGCCGTGACGAGGGTGTCGTCGGCGTAGCACAACACCCCCATCCCGGGTAGGACGGGAGCTCGTAGGAGCCAGTCGAAACCGACGTTCCACAGAATTGGGCCGAGAACCGACCCCTGTGGAACGCCGCAGCCTACCCGATGCCGGACCTCCAACCTCCCGTCGACCCCCGCCCAGAGGACCTCCCTGTCCTGGAGGTACGCCTCCAGCAACCTCCTCAGATAGGTCGGCACCCCATGGTATCGGAGTGCCTCCCGTATCGTCTCGAAAGGGAGACTGTTGAAGGCGTTCGCCACGTCAAGCGACACCGCCAGGACGACCTGCCCCCGGGCCACCGCTTCCGTCGTCCGAGTCTTCAGGGCGTCCAGGGCGTCGACCGTCGACCGGCCCGCCCTGAACCCGAACTGAGCCTCTGAAAGACCCGGACCGACCTCCTCGAGGTGCTGAACGAGACGGGCTGCGAGGATCTTCTCGAAAAGTTTTCCCGTCTCGTTCAGCAGTACTATTGGCCTGTATGCTGAGGGGGAATCTAACGGCCGACCTTCCTTCGGCAACAGGACCAATTTCCCTTCTTTCCAAGGCCTCGGAAACTGCCCGCTGCACAGACACTCGTCGAACAGCTCCCGAAGCCTTACACCTAGGAATTCCAGGGCGTCGCACAGAACACGCCCTGGAACCCCGTCCGGACCCGGCGCCGTGTTCTTGGCCCTCAGACGACTGAGAGCCATCTCCATCTCCCGCTCCGTGATCAGTGGTGGAGCCACTGCGTCTTCGATCACGGAGCGGGGAGCCATCTGCGAAGGGACATGCTCGCCTGGATGGGGAAAGAGTTCCCCAACCAGGCGTAGGAGGAGTTCCGGTGTCATCGTCTCGGTGACGGGGGCGCCTTGATTGCGGAATTTCCCGCGTACACCGCGGTACGGGCGCCCCCACGGATCTCGATTGAGACCCGCTAGAAGCTCCTCCCTGGCCTTTTCCTTGGCCTTGCTTATCGCCAGCTGCAGATCTTTTTTCAACTGACGATAAGCGTCCAGCATCCGTCTCTCCAGTTCCATGTCGAGACCGTTGCGCCTTCGACATCGGACGTAGGCCCTTCGCGCCCGGCAGCACGTCGCCCGCAGGTCGGCGATTTCGGGCGACCACCAATAGACGTGCCGGCGCGGAACCCTGCGCCGGGTCCGAGGCATGGCCGCATCGCAGACCTCCTTGAGGGAACTGCGCATGCAGCCCGCCAGCTCCTCAGCGCTGGCGCCCTCCCTCCTCCCCGCGGAACCCCATCGTTGCACAATGGCGGCCTCCTTGACCAGCTCTCGATCGACCTGGCCGAGAGACCACCTCGGCAGCGTGGTCGGTACCCTCTGGGGTTCCGCCGGCCTGCGAGAGGTGGAGATCTCGAATCGGATGTATCGGTGATCCGATAGGGTCTCCACCTCCTCCTCCACTCTCCAATCGACCACTCTGCGTGCTATTGCAGGGGTGGCGAACGAGACGTCCACCACGGAACCTGCCCCCTGTTGAGAAGGGACAGGTCGGAGAGCAGGGCCCACACCTGGACGGCCCTCCCTCGCGGGTTCGTGACGGGGTTGCCCCAGGCACGCGACTTCGCGTTGAGGTCTCCGAGAACCATTATCGGTTTCGGCGACTGCCTAGCCACCGCAGCTCTGACTAAGCCGAGATATGTCTCGAACTCAACCAGGCTGCGGTTAGGGGAGAAGTACGTACCGACGACGACGTATTCCCCCCACCCAACCACTACGTAGCCCGAGCCCCTCTCGATGAGTGAGAGGGGGGCCCCGTTTCGCTTCTCGTGAGGACCACCACGGTGTCGTCCGAGTCCCCAAGCCAATGAGGCAAGGGAGGGACGAAATAGGGCTCACAGGCCACCGCCAGGTCTACCTGCCACTCCGCCATCGACTGCAGCAGCAGGTCCTGCGCTCCGGCGGCGTGGTTTACATTCGCTTGGAGGAAACTCAGTTGTCCGTGCATTTTTTGGTTCGTTGAGCTTCCTCCGATGCCTGACGGCTACATTCACTTGCGGCGGTCCTGGTTCCTTGGACCGACTTGCCTTTCGTGTGGGGAGGGTTGCAGTCCTTTCCACCCATCGAATGCCCTGAGGGCCTACCAGCCTCTGCACAAACTGCGCAATGAGCTGCTGCAAAGCACGTCGGTGCCAGGTGTCCTGCACCTCCACACCTGTAGCACAGCGAACTCCTGTCGACTTTTGACGGGCAGAGGGCTCTCGTGTGCCCGAGACCAAAGCACCGAAAACAGCGAAGAGGTTGCTGCTCCAGGACCCTGACCCTAGCAGAGCTCCATCCCACTAGGAGCCTTCCGTTGGTGGCCAGGGTCTTAGCCGTCACCGTTGGGCACTTCACAGTAGCCATGCCCACTCCCGCAGGACCAATGCCGACAGTCCCGACCCGGACAGAGTCAACTTGGCAATTACCAACCCTGGCTATGGCTGCGGCCAGCTTGGTCTTTGTGACGGAGTCGTCCAGCCCCGTGATCCTCAACTCAGTCATCCTCACTGGTAGAACGACGTTGGCCACTCCATCCAAGGCGACGCGGAGCTTATCGGCCAGACGCCCAGCCTGCTCCTGGCTTTGCGACTTGGGCAGCTCCAGGACCCTAGCGCCGGTGGCAGCGCGGCGAATTTTTATGCCCTCCCCAATGCCTAGCTGCGCCAGGTCAACGCTTTGCTCGGCCTTTTCTAGCACCTGAGCGTACGTCACTCCCTTCACCTCTGCCTCAGGCTGCAGCGAGATGATTACGGCCGCGGTGCGGGGCATGGATATTTTGCCCTTCTTCGGAGCTACCGTCGGGGTGGTTGTGGGTTTGCTTGCGACTGGTGGGGAAGGTTTCTTCTTTTTCCCTTTTCGGACAACAGTGGCCCAACTTTCTTCCTGTCCCGTACCAGCCTGGGCTGAAGGGGCGGGCGTTCTAGCTGGTGGTGGTACCGTTGCAGCTGAAGTTGTCCTGCTACTTTTGGCCTGCTTCTGCTTTTTAGGAGCAGAAGCCGTGAGTGGCGACGAGGGTCTCGGTGCGTCCAGCTCTTCAGTTGCAGCTGGTGGGCTGCTTACTCTAGGGGGAGGGAGTCTGGCGTCCAGCATCGCACCGATCGAGATCGTGATGAACTCTCTCAGTTCATCAATAATTTCAACGCTGGATGGCGTGGCCGTAGAAGGCCCACTCAAAGCCGTTATGGCCGCCCTCATGTCGGCGAACTCCCTCCTGTGAGCCTTCAGTTCCTCTTTGAGGTTTTCGACCTCCCGGCGAAGGCGACTATTGTCCGCCTGCAGACGCCGTGTCTCTTCTGCCTCGGTGCGAGAAGAGAGGACCTCGACTATCGCCTGTAGGGCGGCCGCAGATTCCTTGAGGCTTTTAATATAGCCGAACTTGAGGTTGCCCGACTTTTTAGCAACTGTGAGGATAGCGGCTACGTTGCGCGCCGCCTCCGCCTGCAATTCATCCACTCCGAGCGTCGCCGGGTCTGCCATGTTGTTTGTCACCGACGATGACGGCACTACTGCGTCCTTCCCTTCCGTTGGTGCCTTTTTAAAGGCACGGCTACGGAGGGCCCTCTCGAAGGCAACTTCCCGTTCCTCCTCCTCTTTTCGCTTTAATTCGGCCCGAGCTCGGGTGAGGCCGTTATCTTTATTTTTGCCACGGCGGTGGGCAACGGGTCTTGCCGTCTTTCCTCCTTCGCTTCCGGTGTCGGAGTCGTCGGTCTCCAGCGATCGATGTTTTCCAACAGAGGCCTCTGATGCGGTCTCCATCTCCGAATCCATCCAAATCTACCAAATCTAGTCAGACAAGATTATCCCACACGACAGGTACGATCCATAGGTTCTGATAATGTTATGTCATCTTTGTGTGAGATTCATCCGCGTGTGAAGAAAATGACTATATTAAAAAATCAAAGTTAGCCTAATGTGCAACCGAAACGAGCGTTAGATTTGGGAAAATTGGAACAAAATTTTATAAATCCCTGTACAAGGTCATCTGAATTGATATACCAAATGACAAATGGGAGGGTGTGGGGGTCTTTTTTCCGATTTCCCGAGTGGAAATCGAGAAAACGAGTACGGGGCGATGATCTGGGGGTGGATCCGAGTAGGATTCACGAAAAAAAGCGGTCAAAATCGAACAAAATTTTTATATGAAAATATTTAATACTACGTAACGGGTAGGACTTAGCGAAATTATTATAGAAAAATTTAAAAGTAAAAAAGTGAAAAAAATATGAAATTAAACGATTAAATTAGTTAATATAAACAAAAATAAGACGAAAATGTGTAGTGAGAAAATGCGATATCTCTAATATTTTAGAAAATAGCAAGCCTGTCGACCCATTTGCTCAGCCTACCTAGGTAATGACAATTAAGAACATTCATGACATCAGTTATATTTTATATGACTGTCAACCAATAGTCAATATATAATGCCACAACATTATTACTTCTATCCATTTAATGCTTTTATTCAATTTAATATTGAATTAAATACCAATTATATTATTTATTATCTTCTTTATCATGATTCTTTTTTCAAAACAAATCTTTAGTTATTTTTCATAAATAATGAAACCTAAAATTAATTTGTAAATATTTTTTTTAGTAAAATCTTATCGTTCCATTTTTAAATTATTGTTGATTCGCTTTAGTTTCAAGCGATGAAACAATAAAACTAGGTACAATCAATTATTTGATAAAAAATATTTATTTTATTTAGTTTTATTGAAAAAAAAAGTTTTTATAATACAAATAATTATTGTTATAGTATTTTCATTCGGTGTTTGATATTATCTACACGATTATTACACTACTATTATAAAGAGGAAACATTTGTATTTTCGTGTGTGTATGTTTATAATGAATAAACTCCAAAACTATTTTGCCGATGATATAGATGATGAATGATATCAAAGTGCGAGGTCAAGTGGAAAATAAAAACAATTTTGTTTCATTTATTCCAAGACGACACTAAAGTTAACACTTGTGGACTATTATATCTTCAAGATCAGGTTCTATTTACTCGTTGTAATCCGATTGTATGGTAATCAAATACGACCGGAAACCGGCTTTACTCCCTTTAGCGATTTAGATTTATGTATTTTTATTCAGATTCGTTTGGGAATAGAAAACAAACAAAACAACTCCTTTAGTATTATTCGCTAGTATTGACGTCGTATTTTACTTTCAATGATGAATTATCATCATCTTACCTTCTTTTCGTTTTCGGTCATGGTGGACATTTTCATTAGACAAGTCAACTGCGCGGGCGCATTAAAGGCGCACGTTCTATATCCAAACATTCTTAATCCAACAGGATGGCAAATCAGGCACAGCCGAGGAGAGTTTAGGCGTGACTTTTTATGTCTAGTAAAACAATGACAAACAACAGAGTCAAGATCGCCTAGTGGTTAGAACACGTGCATCTTAACCGATGATAACGATGATCACAACAGCGTGATGGAATATGTTCCAAACCTTCTCCTCAAAGGGAGAGGCCTTAGCCCAGCAGTGGGAAATTTGAAGCTTAGCTTAGCTGTTGTTGGTGGTGTTGTTGAAACAATGTTAATGTGTAAATTTTGCGTTGCTACGTATAAAATGTTAAGCCACCCAGTAACTTACAAATGGCCTGACCTCGGACTTGGTGACTAGAAAATTATGGTAGTGAATATATGCTACACTGTGTATAAACTTTTCTAACCTCTATTCAGTGGAATCAGGGCAAGCGAATGATAAATCGTGTTTTGTTATGTAAATATTTTAAAGGTGGAAATAAAATTTTAGTTTAGTGATTCTGACAAGATCTTTACGGTACCTGTTCTCAATGCTGTCGAGATTGATTCTTTACAAAGTTTTGTCGCTAGGAAAATGGATTTCAAAGCAATAGATGTTCTTTGAAAAGCGTTTGTGCTTTAACACACACAAAGCATAGTTGTAAGTCCAATTTTATTTGTAAACGGATCCATTAGTCATGCTGGTTCTAGAAACACTTACGACGGATGAATTCTTTTATGATATAATACGTTTATGAAATAAATGTGAAGAAATAAATTGTTGTATACAACTTAAGTTCATTTCATTGTTATCTAATTGAAAATGATAATTTGACACTTTTATAGTTGTTGCCGTTTTAAGGGTTGTTTGTCACGTTTTAGGCAACAAAAGTAGCCTATGTCCTTTCTTGGAGATTTTTTTATGGTATAGGTTGGCGGACGAGCATACGGGAGCATACCAGCTGATGGTAAGTGGTCACCATCACCCATAGACAATGACGCTGTAATAAATATTAACTATTCCTTATATCGTCAATGTGCCACCAACCTTGGGAACTAAGATGTTACGTCCCTTGTGCCTGTAGTTACACTGGCTCACTCACCCTTCAAACCGGAACACAACAATACTGAGTACTGTTAATTGGCGGTAGAATAAGTGATGAGTGGGTGGTACCTACCCAGACGGGCTTGCACAAAGCCCTACCACCAATCGATTCATTTGTTTGGCAGTTAAAGAGCGACAGACAGACAGGCAGACAAGGCTACTTTCACATTTATAATATTAGTATAGAAGTATAGCTTATTTTGTTACTCGTTGATTGTTACAAAATTTTGGATAATGGAATAGCTCACCAATCAATGTATGTCTTGTATTTAATTCTCCACAATGTAGCATTCCTCTAGTAAAACACCGATTAACGTGTGCGTTTTTGAAAACATAAGACCTTTTTCAATGTTTCGAAATGAAACGTGGGCGAAAAATTTAAAAGTTTGAATTTTACGCGGCAGTAATTTATAATTCAGTTCAATTGGTGTAAGGATTAAGAGATTCAACTTTGGACATAAATCCACATGACCTTTAATTTTGCATAAAATACAATTAAAATAGCGTAATTAATGTTTTTGGTGAAATTCTAAGTTAGAGGTTATTTCGATGACCTTTTGGATTTTAGTTTTAATTAACGCTCGAAGATTACTCAGGTTGTCGCACTTTGCAGCGTAAACAGCAGACATAATATTATTTATGTACTCAGCGTCGTTAAAGATTTTATATTAATACTTTTATATACAGCTTAAAATAAAATTATGCTGCGCCGACCCCAAATAAAATTGGGATAAAGGCAGGAGGATGAGGATGATGATGTCTTGTTCACGGGATGATCATGGTAAATATCCCGTAGTTAATAACTGTAATAGTCATAATATATTACCTATAGCAATAAAATTGTTTACCGATTGTTTATTTTTACTATATTTTTTTGCTATAGGTTGTAGGACGACCATACGGGCCACCTGATGGTAAATGGACACCGAAGCCCATAAACAAACTGGGCTATTAAGCCCAGTGGTTAGTGACTTGACTTGACTTAAAGTCCTATGACCCCTAGATGGGGCAGAGGGCGTCCACAGGGGTTCTCCATCTCGATCTGTCTTGGGCTTCATGCTTCATCTCGCTCCACGTCATACCGATGCTCGCCGCTTCAGCTATCGCAGCCGCTTCGCCAGTGGTTAGTACACGTGAATATTAACCGAAGGTAATGGGTTTCAAGTTGGACAAACACAAATGAGTTCACACTTATAAATCACCGAGTGCTCGGCGGTGACGGGCTTTGTTAACCAAACCGACATATGTTTGAGCAAATTCGAGTAAAAATACCCAATTTTTTCCTCAAAAGGAGAGTTCTTTACCGTTCATTTGTAAGTTTTTTTCAAAGTGATCTAGGTAAGATTTTTTAGTAATGGAAGGGTTTTGTGCAAGCCCTTGCCGCTAATTCGAATTTCCTCAAGAGCACGACACGGTGTCAATAATATAAAAAATATTCATTCATAATATTATTATTAACATCTTCCTCTTCAAATGCTCGATTTTGTTATAACGATGTTTCGTGGCTTATCTATAAATTCTACTAATGCTATAAATACAAAAGTTTGTGAGAAAAAAGTTTCACGAAAAAGTCAGTGGAGGGTTTTTCGATGAAATTTTATAGTAATATAGGATATACATCAGGATAACATATAGGCTACAATTTATAATTATTTTATGTAATTTGGTCATAATACAACGATATATAATAAGTACCCATGTGAAGCCGAAGCGGGTTGCTAGTGTTATAAATAAATATAACGAGACAATTATTGATATATTTTAATATAATAATAATGAAAATTTACGTATACTTATTAAGGAAAAGATTTAAAGAACATATTTATTAAATATAGTATTAACAAGATTTTATTGGAAAAAAAAACAAAAGAAAAATATTAATAATCTTAATGAGTAAGAGAGTACCGTTGATATTAAAAATAAAATGACGCTATAGCTGTGTTACTCTATCTTATTTATCGTTGTGTATGTACCTTTAATGTTACGTTAAAAGTAATATCATTTAGTCATTGAAATATATATTTAAAAGGAAGAAAGATAAAATAAAATATAAAAATATTTTCTTATCATTTTTATTTACTTTAATGGTTTGAAGTCGTCCTGAAAAATAATAATTAATATTTATATTAATTAATTGTTTTGATATTATCTGTTTTATAATGTTATATGTTTATTGCTATAATTATACGATCATTTAGTCTAGAAGTTATAATTACAATTAAGCTTGAATTTTAGGGATAGTTTGCTCGGTTTTATTGACACAGTATATTTAGAAACTGTATATTACATGTTATTGATATGTTTAAGGTATATTATAATAACAAACATTAATACATACAAACTTTCGCCTTATTCATATTAATAAGGAGATGCGTCAAACTGAGATGATTACCGAAATTCCGATTTTTTTTTAACTCTCCAGTGTTAAAAAACGGATTTTAACGGGGTTTTTTAATAGATAGAGTGATTCGAGAAAGTTTTGATATATGACATATGGACAATTTAGTAAAGAAACACTGATAATTTTAGAAGTTTCTACTGTGATGTCATATCATTAAACCCGTGCGAAGTCGGTGGGTCGCTAGTTTGTAACCAAATAAAGTCACTGGTATGTTCAAGATACTTATTAATTTGATTATTAAACAAACGAAGAGCTCAGCTTACCTGATTATAGTACCACCATTTTCTACCAAAAAATAATGCAGCTCCTGAAGGACCCGCATTGCTAAATTTCGGGGCATAAGGATTCACGTTCATATGATCGCCGTCCATCTACAAGAGTATTATGTTTATTTTCGTTTATAATGTAAATATGTCAACCGCATATAAAAAAAACATCGTAAATAATTTTGTGATAAAAGTTTAGTATTAATATTTCTTACAGCTCCAAATATGTACGTCTATGTGCGGTGGTTAGTCTCATCATCGTTGCTATCTACCTCTACCTCTCTCTGGTTTAATAAGTGGATAAAATTGAGGATGAATGTTTATACAGGGGTCGCCTTGCCTCAATGTTTGGAATTTGGAATTTTGTCACTGTATTTCAGTTTTTGAGAAAAAAAAAACTATAAAATGTTTTTGTCCCTTAAGATAAGACAAGCTTGAAATGTCGTTCTCAAACTCGAGGTCATCATTTTAAAAATTACATATAGTTTTATAGGCAATACAAGTTACAGAATGATCTCTAAGAAAATTTGATTGTTGAGTACAATGATTAAAATGAGAAAGTGCATCGGTTGCACAGCTATTATATTATAAAAAAAGTCCACCTATTTAATGAATAAAGCATTAATTACCTAAATACTTACAAAGTGATTCCAAAGCCAGTTCTGTTGGTATTTATCCTTGTGGACAGTGTACGGATTGCCTGGATTCCTTTCGAAGTCTGACGATCTGGATGAGGAATCGCTGTCACTGGTAGTCGAATCGCCAATGTCGCGATACCTGAACTTGCTCTTTTTCTTTTTCTTGTGATGTTTTCTTCTTGTCTGCATTTCCTAATTTAAATTTATTGTACACTAGTGGAGTCGAGATGGCAAAGTGGTTAGAACGCGTGCATCTTAACTAATGATTGCGGGTTCAAACCCAGGTAAGCACCGCTGATTCATGTGCTTAAATTGTCTTTATAATTCATCTCGTGCTCAGCGGTAAAGGAAAACATCGTGAGCAATCCTGCATGTGACAAATTTCATAGAAATTCTGCCACATGTGTATTCCACCAACCCGCATTGGAACAGCGAATATGTTCCAAACCTTCTCCTCTAAGGGAGAGGAGGCCTTTAGCCCAGCAGTGGGAATTTACAGGCTGTTGTTGTACACTAGTTAACTATCTCATTCAGTGTATCATGAAGATAAATATCAAAAATGTTTGTCTTACAGCGCACGGCCGACCGATGGGTCTAACGGGATGAAATTTTGCACAAGAATTCCTTACAGAGCTGTCATGATATTTTTTACTTAATCTCTTCAAGTTAAATGGGCGATGAAAGTTCACACGAATATTCGTATTTTCTGATGTCAGAATAAGGAAAACAGAATTTATAGTTATATTTTTAAGTATAAAATCTATTTTTTTTATGGTTGGTGGACGAGCAGATGGGCCACCTAATGGTAAGTGGTCACCATCACCCATAGACAATGACGCTGTAAGAAATATTAACTATTCCTTAAATCATCAATGTGCCACTAACCTTGGGAACTAGGATGTTATGTCCCTTGTGCCTTTAGTTACACTGGCTCACTCACCCTTCAAACCGGAACACAACAATACTGAGTACTGTTATATGGCGGTAGAATAACTGATGAGTGGGTGGTACCTACCCAGACGGGCTTGCACAAAGCCCTACCACCAAGAATTAGTATTACCCCAGTTTGTCTTTTTAGAATGTTTGATATACGATAACGTCATTATATATTGGTTAATAAATGAAGAGCAGTTATTAACGAACTTGAAAGGTTAAATTGAAAATTTGTATATTTTTTGGGCTAAATTACACGTAAACATAGAAATTGGTATTAGGAGAAGGTTGATTGTACTTTGCCCAAAAACTTTTAGGCGAAATCCATCAAAGTCTGTACTGAATCAACTAAATAGAATGAATAATGCAAAAACGCATTGAAGCGCGAACAACTTCTGTATATTTAACCAAACATAAATTTACAAGCTGAGATGGCCCAATGGTTAGAACGCGTCTATCTTAATCGATGATTTCGGGTTCGATCCCAGGCAAGTACCACAATATATGTGCTTAATTTGTATTTATAATTCATTTCGTGCTTGGCGGTGAAACAAAACATTGTGAGGGAACCTGCATGTGTCTAAATACATAGAAATTCTGCATATGTGCATTCCACCAACCTGCATTGGAACACCGTGGTGGAATATGTTTCAACCCCTCTCCTTAATAAGTTAGGCAAATCCTGTTTCAATTCCAATTTGTAAGTTAATTTAATTCCTATGACTCGCGAGACATACAAAAAAGGATTTTTGTACATTCGTTTCGTATGCGATAACTATTACTAGTTTTTTCAGGTATGCCAGTGGAGATGCCAGAAAAGATAAAACTTTCTTCATACATGTATTTATCCGTAAATATATGTTTATATCGATCAGATGGATAACATAATAAATGCGATGATTATTACTAATTTCGGTAACTCGATATTCTCAAAGCCTGGTTAGGAATCGAAAGTTTCGAATATAAAATTATTGTTGTTTTACATGAAAAATAATTGTTAAGAGTGTTTGCATCATATATGTGCAGTTGGGGTAAGAAATGGTACGCCACCTTAAGATTTATTTTCATGTGTTCAGTATGAGCGATAATCTGTTTTATCGTTCGAATGAAATATTGCGTCGCAACGATTTGATGTTTTAAAAGGTACTACAACTTACAGCTTAAAAGTTGATAAAGGAATTAATTTGAAAACTGACGAAGGTTTTCTTACTCTCACTGTACTTTAACAACTAAACTTTAAGTATTAAATATTTTATACAACACTACGTAAAATATAAGTTCCGACCACTCAGATTTTATTACAATTTTTATACTACAGCGGAAAACGGTGTAAAAACACTCCAAATTGGTTCATGAATAACGAAGTTTTAAGGAAACAGACATTAAAATATACAACTGAATTGAAAACCCATTGAAGACGGTTCAAACAACAGTATTTCACTCACGTCTATATCACCAGAATCGGAGCTAGAACAAAGAAATATATTAACATAACACCGGTTTCATAAACAACATTATTTTACTACGAATGTATACGGATAGATTTGGTTCAGTGGAAACTTTGATGATGTATGTAATATTTTATATTATTATAGCAATAAGCGTCTTCTCATTGTCTCAGGTAAGTTAAGGTAAAGTATCATTATAAGTAGCATAATTATTTGTGTGAATTCGTGACTTTTAGAATTGCTATTACAAAAACTGTTTTGATAAATACTTATGGTCCTTGATTAAATGGTTCAGTAAATAATGCAATTTGGTGGTTGGGTATTTGGGCGTCTAGTTAGATACCACGTACTCATCATATATTCTAGCAGCAATACTTAGTATGGTATGGTTATGTTCTGACTTAAAGGTTGAATAAAAGAGTGAAATAGCAAAAGACTCCTAATGTTGTAGACGTTGTAGTTCTAAAGATTGCTTACACATTGGGAATTAAGGAATGTTTAAAATTGCTTACAACACCAACATATGTGGCTACTATCATTGAGAAATTAATTCCTGATTAAATTTAGACGTACCCGGATCCCTACCTATATATCCTTATAATACTTATATTATACTCATTGACAAAAGTCATAACAATTGACGATCGTTTTGACCTGGAACTGTCACTTGCTGGTTGTCGTTTATGAAGTGGTGATGCTTGTCATGTTATCAACTAATGAATTCCATGACGACCTCCATGGTCGAGTGGTGC
The DNA here is from genome assembly GCF_905220365.1 of Vanessa cardui. Lineage (NCBI taxonomy): Eukaryota > Metazoa > Arthropoda > Insecta > Lepidoptera > Nymphalidae > Vanessa > Vanessa cardui. The sequence continues at coordinate 12,422,610 of NC_061124.1, forward strand.
GTACACCGGTTTTCATGGGTACATCACTTTGAGGTCCCGGGTTCGATTCCCGGCCGAGTCGATGTAGATTAGCACTAGTTTTCTATTTTGTCTTGGGTCTGGGTGTTTGTGGTACCGTCATTACTTCTGATTTCCATAAGACAAGTGCTCCAGTGCTCCAGCTACTTACATTGGGATCAGAGTAATGTATGTGATGTTGTCTCATATTTATTTATTTATAATTATTTTGATACTTACTCATCTAGTATTTCACTAGCATTGTTGTCAGCTTCGGATGCCTATAAATAAAATAAAAATATATTTAATTCATGTTTTGAATTATCAATGTTTAAAATTAAAGCAAGTAAGTAAATAGGATTCGCTAAACAGCTTTATTTACAGATAAGTAATATTATTTGTAATCTTTTTTTATGTAATAGATTTTAATTAAGTATGTACAAAATGATTTTTATTTATGTAATTTGTATAGTATTTACAACTTACCACATCATTATCAAAATGTCTGTTCCAAAAAATAAATTAAACAAACTTCTTATTATTTAATAATAAGATTAAAAGAAAACCAATACGCGTTAGTAAACTTACCGAAGTTTACCTTCTCCTTTGAAACTTCTCGGATCGATTTCAAAGATCAACTGAAAATATAATTCCACAGACTTGTTTGTGCTTATCCTATAGTAAGAGATCTGGCAAATTGTTCACTGATGGTAAGTGGTCACCGCTTAACTAAGCTTTGGTGCCATGAGTCATTTTAACATTTTCTTACATCGCCAATGCTAGGAGATGTTAATGTTCTTCGTGCCTGTAGTCTAACTGGCCCACTCATCGTGCAAACCGGAATGCGACAATCCTTATCGCAACATTTGAATAATAATGACTGGATTATAACTACCCGACGGGCTTCCAAAGCCCTAGTAAAATTTTTAATTACTAAAAGACTGTTTCTTTTATTTACAATAGCTGTTCTCCGCGACTTTGCTCGCTTAGAAAATATGAATATATTAACAAATTAACTTCAAATATTATAAAATATATTGATGTAAACAAAGAGGACTTACCTCTTTTTTCCAATTAAAAAGCCTATGTCCTTTCTCAGACCACACTATTTGTTTAACTAATTTCATTTAAATCGGTCCAGTTGTTTTTTCGTTAAAGCGAAACAGACAGACAGACAAAGAGAGTTCCTTTCGAATTTATAATATAAAGTATGGATTTTAGTCACGAATCTAAACTTAATAAATAATTAAGGGCTTTTTTGGACTTACCATAGATGAACTCCTACAAAATGAATATGAATGAAAAAAGTATTTCATTTTGATTTGGATGAGAGTTATGGGCATACTTGTAACAGTAAGAGCGTGTGAATTTATCTCTTATCTCTCTCTGAACAGTAACAATACAATTCCAAAAAAGCACAATAAATAGCACCAGACAAAATCCGACTGCGGTTTCAAGGTATATTAGTAAGTAATATTAGTGAGTTAGGTAAGAAACGGTGTCATACTTTAACTCTGGTACATGTTATATGGAACTAGTCGCGAAGCCTCTCGTTCGCGTTTTAGGGTGTTGGTTGCCATTTGATAGGCAAATAAGTTTGCTTCATACCAAATTTCATCAAATTCGGTTCACCGGCTTGGTCGTGAAAGAGCAAAAACCAGACATAAAGAGAGACAGAGCTACTGTCACATTTATAATATAGATATAGACTGTCTCCGAACAATTGGCTAGTCAAGATTTAGGTGACTAAATTTGCATCAAATCGTATTAGTATGATTATATGCAACACATAAAAAAATCATAAGTGAAAGATTAAAAAAATGCTAATACTTTTGTTCATATGAAAGTGCGTTCGTCGGCTTATTCTTGTTTGTATTTATATTAGTTATTCTTGATTGTCCGAGGGTGAAAAGGAGTACTCCCTATTCCAGACATATTTAGTGAATGATCAAAAAACGCGGTCAGAACGTAAATAAAAAATGTTCTTAGATAGCAAACCTTTTATCCCGATTTTTCTGGGTATTTTGTATCGCTCGTAACAATGCCACCTATAAATCACAGGGTTCAGAGTTCATAAGGAATATCGTCGCAAGAAACTTATATGGATAAATAAATATATGAGAAAATATTTTATTTCAATTTAATTGGGAGCAGAATATTGTAAAACCACTCACTTATCTGAATTATTCATTAAATAATTCACATAAGTGAGTGGTTATTATTTAATATAATAATTACTGTTATAGATTAACAGCTGCTTTACTTGCTTGAAATTTATACAACGCAAACTTCCAAACTCCATTTTACACCCTAAGGGATGGAATTTCATAAAGGCCTCTCTTATCGGATGTACCCTTTAAGGGACTTCCCTGTCAAATTTTAGGTTTGAAGGTGTAATGGTTTTTGAGATTTCGTGATTTAACAGTGAGTGGTACATTTACATGTCGATATGTTTTCACGTGGAAAGATAGTGACCCAGTATAACAGACAAGAGGGACATAACATCTTAGTTATCAATTGGTAGCTAGCTCATTGGTGATATGAGGAATGATTTATAATTCTTGCAGAAATACTGTCTATGGGCAGTAGTGACCACTTACTACCATCACTAACTTACGCAAGTGGCCCACACCGTCCATATTTTTCACATATACATATTACTAACCACGTTGGGAGTGGGTGTGATGTGATCAAACTTCATTTCTTCAGTGCGTTACGTGGTTAAAGAGACTGCATATAAATGTAAGTAAAGTAACAGCCTGTAAATTTCCCACTGCTGGCCTGCTCTTCCATTAAGGAGAGGTATTGGAATATTTTCCACCACGCTGTTCCAATGCTGGTTGGTGGAATGCACATAAGGCAGAATTTCAATGAAATTAGACACATACAAACCTGTATGTGTCTAATTTCATCGAAATGTCCTCACGATGTTTTGCTTCACCGCCGAGCACGAGATTCATAAACACAAATTAAGCACATATATATAGTGGTGCTTGCCTGGGTTTGAACCCGAAATCATCGGTTAAGATGCTCGCGTTCTAACCACTGGGCCATCTCAACTCTAAAAGTAGGTACACCATAGCATTCGATTTTCAGTAGGCATTATATTAATATATTTATCCATTTCCTATATAATATCAAATAGATGTTACGGTCTCCGCATGATAGAGAAAGCTATGTTTTTTCTTAGCCGCACCGCACGGGAGACACATACTAGGCGTGTTAGACCTTGCTCCGCATTGAAAGTGTTAAAAGTCTATCATACCAGTAAATCGTTGGACTTCCTGAAACCAGTAGACAGCACGCGCTCGTTAGAATTTCCATATCTAAGGAAAATATTTTCTCATTAATATTATAATGTAATTGAAACGTATTTTATATTAATAATCATAATAATATAATTATTTTAAAAATGCAACGATGTTTTTATTTAATTGAATTAATATTAATTTATTAGTTTTCTTTTATTATAATTTATTTCAATTATTATCAGTTTCGTTTTTCAAAACCATCACATAAAAGCAACACATGTTTCAAGTAAATAGTAATATATTCATTGTTTATTTTATTGACGCTTTTAAAACTTCCTAATAGACTGCCAGTTATCTATCAACGGCTTAGAAAGATAAACTCGAGACTATAAAAGATCGAACAGAATTCTTTTACCGATATTTTTCACTATTAAATAATACTTTTCTATTATTTCCAACCGCCATCGTCTCAGTCCCAAAGTGTTTTGCCAGATTCGTGTTAAGAATAATAAAAACGAAATGGTAGAGTAAAAAGATATTAAAGTGCGTCCGAATCAGTGGCAGCTCGGGGCCGAGGCACGCAAGGCAGACGTGCCTCGACTCAAAGCGTGCCTCGACCCTCACATATCGGCCTCTGTCGGTTTTTTGACCGCGCTCAAAGGTTCCACGGCGTGCGTGCCCCGCGTAGTTCGGACGTGCGGAGTGTAATTTGTTCGTGTCAACACAGGGTAGAAATTAATTTTTGGTGTCTTGTTTAATTTCATTAGCGATTTTGCAAAAGAGAATACTGGAACTTTTGTATTTTTATAAATCTTATTTATTTACAAGCACTTGTAGTGTTTGTATTTTTAGTAAAATAATTAGGTAAAAAAGCACCAATGGTTGCTATATTTGACGTCACTTTGTTTATTTAAAATATTTAGGCGGAAGAGCAAATGGTTTACAGTGTGAACTACGATGTTGTGTCCCATGTGCCTGTTTCTACTCAAGCTCTAGAGTCCAAACAAGTCCTATCGTGCACTGTATATCAAAAAGACCACCACAAGCGCGTTAAATCGCACACACGACAAACAAATACATGCTTTAATACGGAAGCCGCATTGGAGCAGCGTGATGGAATAAGCTCCTAACCGTCCTTTCAAAGAGAGAGCTAAGCCATAAGAAATTGTAATAATTCCTTATATCACATAACATAGTGTGAAAAAATAATTAAATTGACTTACGATATTCCAAGATTCTTCAAATTTCCATAAACTGCAGTTCCACTTACATCTTTTTGAGGATACCTAGCGGCTGATTTCAGCGTGTCTAAGTTTGGTTGTAGTAACGAATGCCCAGGTTTTATGGGCTCGGCTCGTGGAAGTTCTTCTATAGATTGGGGTGCGTCTAATTTATCATTATCAAGAAATCTATTATGTCTCTGTAAGTAGAACAGATCATACATCTTATAAGAAAATCTTAGAATTTAGAATAGATAATGATCGATCTTAAAAATGAATATTTGATGTTGTAGGTTCATTTACTTTACTTGGTGGTAGGGCTTTGTGCAAGCTCGCCTGGGGAGGTACCACCCACTCGTCAGATATTCTACCGCTAAACAACAGTACGTAGTATTGTTGTGTTCCGGTTTGAAGGGTGAGTGAGCCAGTGTAGCTACAGGCACAAGGGACATTGCATCTTAGTTCCCAAGGTTAGTGGCGTATTGACGATGTAAGGAATAGTTAATATTTCTTACAGCGTCATTATGTATGGGTGATGGTGACCACTTACTATCAGGTGGCCCATATGCTCGTCCGCCAACCTATTCCATAAAAATAAAAAAACTTATTGTGTTGGACGCCGGCAGGATTGTCTGTATTTCCGCGTTACACCATAGGGTCATAAAATATGATCGGTTATATGTCGAGAAATTTAGACTTTGCGGTCAGTATCTTTCGGTCTTCCTTCTTTCATGTTATGTATATGTAATTCCATCTCCTTGTGTCCTTCTCAAAAAGCCATAATTATTACCAATTTCTTTAAAAGTTATGCACCATTACATATTGCGATTTCATATATGTTGTTCTTGATATATAACAATTTACCATTAACATTTATTTCAAGTAGAAATTCATGAATCTTAACCAAAGAGTGGTTACAAAATTCAAGGAAATGTTTTTTAGTTTTAAGAGTTTGAATTGTATTTATAATTAATATCAAGTACGGTGGTGGAAGAGAATATTGTTTAAAAACCTATTTTCAATGATGTTAAACATCTGTGGAAGCAACATTGAAAAAGTGTGGTCTAAGTTTTACTTTCTCGAAAAGGTCTTGGTCTTGCTGTAGGAGAATATCAGGCTGTTACTTTTGCTGAATTATTTTGCACTCTTAATGCAAGCTTACCTACGATTAATTTCTTAACTATCTATCAGAGTAAATAGCATAATGAAAATATTGTTTAAACATATTTTTTTTTGTATTTGACGCTCGGTTCGCTTAATGGAAAGCGAATAGCACTGCTCATGGATGATGTTAAATCCGTTACACCGGAAGTCTTTCAGGTTAATTGCCGGCCTTTAAGAAATGTGTAGTCACTCTTTCTGAAGCCGTATCAGTATGAAAATATTTTATGGACTTGAAGTCATAGACTCAACGATAATATTATATAGGTGTAGTAACAGCCTGTAAATTTCCTGTAAATCGGGCTAAGGCCTCCTTTACCTTTGAGAAGAAGTTTAGGAGAATATTCCACCACGATGATCCAATGCGGGTTGGATTCATATATAGCAGAATTTCACTGAAATTAGACACATGCAGGATTCATCACGATGTTTTCTTTCACCGCCGAGCTCGAAATGAGTTATAAATAGAAATTAAGCACACGAAAATTCAGTGGCACTCGCCTGGGTTTGAACCCGCTATCAACGGTTTAGATGTACTCTACCACTGGGCCATCTCGGCTCTCTCTCAACGTTAATACTACAGGTATATCTTTACAAAATATTTTAACTAGTTCATTAGTTTGAGCTTTGCAACTACTAAAATATCTAGCATTGTGCTCACTCACACCGTTTGGAATTTCTAAGTCTGATAATGAATTTTCTAGTTTCAAACAAGTCCCAACAAAAGGATTTAGTACGCTATACACGGATATTCACTTTGTGAGTCGTGAGATCGTCCTAACAGAGACACGAGTACGTCTATAATTAGTCAGAGTATAATATGAAATAGATTTAAGCACGTTGAATTAATTTCTATGCTGTCTCGATGTACTATTATAAAAAAAACTGTTGTATTTTTTTATTATTTATAAAAATTTGGTTGAATTTAATTTTTAATTAAAAAAAAAAATAAGATTCCTTTTTTGAAATTTCAAATGTTAGTGTTTTTGTTTTTACGTATTAAATGACGATCTGTGCCCTCGACCTAGTACGCGTTTGAATTTAACAAAAAAAATCCAATTTAGCCTAATTTACTCCTCATTATATCAGTTACCTGTTAAATAATTATAATGAGAACTATCTGCACAATGTAATAATATGGCTTTAGTTTATCAATCATTACTCTATACCAGCCTCAAATTGTATTAATGTTTCTGTTATTTATTAAAATCCTCTATGTTTGAACACTTTTTTTTATGACGGAGGTGGCAAACGAGCAGGAGATGGAAAGTGACTACAACCGCCCATGGACATCTGCAACACCAGGGAGCTTGCAGGTGCGTTGCGTTAAGAAAGGAGTACGCTCTTTTCTTGAAGGTTTCCATGTCGTATCGGTTCGGAAAAATCGCTGGCGAAAGCTGGTTCCACAAAGTGGTTGTGCGAGGCAGAAAATGTCTAAGAAGTCGCACTGTTGTGGTTTTTCCGACATCAAAGTGGTGGCGAGATGTCCGAAGGTGAAATTCAGCGGCCGGGATTAATACGAACAATTCCTCGGAACATTCCCCGTGAAAAATTCGGTAGAAGATGCAGAGTGATCCAACATCTCTACCTACCGAGATATCATTGTTTGACAGCTTGATTAATCTACGATCTCTGTGGATTTGCGAAAAATGGCGTTTTGAACGCCGACAAAATTGCTATCGAAATTATTTTTTTTTATTTTACAGTGGAAATAAGTAGTAAAGTGTGATAGTATTGTATTATAAATAATGATATGTTACTCATAAATCTTCACGATTTTTCCTTTACTGCCGAGCACAAATATAGAAATGTCTATATTAAACAATGTCATAAGGCAGACGAAATATGTATTAGGTCTTAAAAAATATCTTTTGTAATTTACTGCCAATGCTTTTGGGTCTTTAATAATGTTCATTGGCAGTATAGATTTTTTCTTTTTCGTTTGACATACTGTACTTGTTTTCTGGACAGATCTTGAATAAGTTAGTACAAGAATAAAATCCTTTGTCATCGTTACGTTGTTTCTATTCCAACATTAACCTATCAAGCACGAGATGTACATGTACAACAACAACAACAACAGCCTGTAAATTCCCACCGCTGGGCTAGAGGCCTCCTCTCCCTTTGAGGAGATGGTTTGGAACATATTCCACCTCGCTGTTCCAATGCGGGTTCGTGGAATGCACATGTGGCAGAATTTCTATGAAATTTGTCACATGCAGGTTTCCTCACGATGTTTTCCTTCAGTGCTCAGCGGGAGCACGAGATGAATTACAAAGACAAATTAAACACGTGAAACAGCGGTGCTTGCTTGGGTTTGAACCCGCAATCATAGGTTAAGATGCACGCGTTCTAACCACTGGGCCATCTCGACTACTGGGATAATAAACACAAATACTAATAAACACAAATTAAGCACATGCACGCGTGCATATGCACGCGTTTGTTACGAGAGTAACCTTAGCCTTCAATACGGTGTTATGACATTTGATTCAATAACATAATTTATATCACAATACTTTTGCATATTATGAATATAGCAGGGACTATTGAATTTACTTTATTATATACAATAACTATTGTAATTAATTGATCAATAGTTTGTAAAACTCTAATTAATATTATTTTATTTAGATAACACTATTTCTTATTTTAAATATGATTGAGCTGTCATTAAAAAATTTTAACAAAAAGAAAAACCGACTTCAAACAAAACACTATTTTAAAACAAATGAATATGCACGAAAAAGTAATAAAAATAATTGCGTATTCAACATATTTTTTAGAGTCTTCCTAAGTTAAATGAAATGAAAAATATTAGACTACTTAAAAGTCGATTAACGATTATATCATGTAGTTATAGTTATTGGTATATTTAGAGCCGGTGTCAGCCACGATGCCCTTGCCCCAACAATCAAAAGAAAGAAGCGATACGAGCCCCTTGATTGATCCAGTATATTATTGTGTAAAAGATAATTTGTAAAAAAAATATTTGTTAAAGTATTCTCGTATTGTTTTTTGATAGATATAGGGTTTTATTGACTCTAAAAAATATGTTGAATACGCAATTATTTTTATTACTTTTTCGTGCATATTCATTTGTTTTAAAATAGTGTTTTGTTTGAAGTCGGTTTTTCTTTTTGTTAAAATTTTTATTTATTTTTTGATTTTAAGTGAAGCTGATGTTGACTAACAATTTTTTTTTAATATGGATAGATTAAGCGTTCCGTTTATATGAGTCAGAAACTACTTCTAGGACAATTTCAAAGGAAACTTGCGAATAAAGCAAAAATAGACTTTCGAAAATGCGGATTTAATACGTCACGCGGCGTAAACTACAAGGATCCCTCGAAAGAGCTGTAATCGAACTCTGCAAAAAAACTTTGAAAAAGACCAACTATATTTCGTACATCATATGACATTACATCACATACACAAAATTTGATTAAAGATAGTAAGAAATTCTGCCCCATATCGCACCCTAACTGCGAGCCGTATAGGAGTTCCATCACTACATAGTATAAAACAAAGTCGCTTTCTCTGTCCCTATATCTTTAAATCTACGCAACGGATTTTGATGCGTTTTTTTTTAAAAGATAGTGTGATTCAAGGGGAAGGTTTGTGTATATAATACATGACCAATATAGTAAAGAAACACTGATAATTTTAAAAGTTTGCGATGTGATGTCGTAAATACACAAATTCTGTAGTATATTTAGTATCAGTATTGCACCCGTGCGAAGCCGGGGTGGGTAGCTAGTTGATTATAATATTCGACTATGATAATTACATAAACATAACCACATTACGGAAGGTGACTCAAATATCCAAATAACCTATAAATAAAAGATTCGACTGAGTATCGCTAACGTGCTCCTCAGAATTGTTCCGTTCCCTTCCGTTCCGTTACTTTGTCGTAGATCCTGTGCTCAGAACCTTACCAAACTTTCACCAAATTACCCTTGAAGTATATGTTTTATAATAAAAAAGAATTATCAAAATTGGTTAACGTGATTTTCAGTTATTCACCTATTTGTCGCGCATATACATAATGCAAATTTAAGACTTATGTCGTTTTCATATGGATACCATAATCGGAAAAAAATAAAAAAAAATGGGACCCCACGGGAAGCACTACCTTTCAAAGAAAAAAAAATTATCAAAATCGGTCCACCCAGTGAAAAGTTATGAGGTAACAAACATAAAAAAAAAAAAAATACAGACGAATTGATAACCTCCTCCTTTTGGAAGTCGGTTGAAAACAATTGGACGATAGAGTGGCATTCCAATAAAAGATAGAGAGATTGGAGCATCATTGTAAAACAATAATATTATTTCGGCCAACCCGAACTACTGAAATTATACGTTATAACCACTGGTTCATCTCGGCATCGCATATCATCATAATATTAATAAATAAAATCCTTACTCTTAACACTTCAATAAGATATTTTATATCTCTTTTCGAAAAATCTCCCGCTAATGTCACATTGCTCTGAAATAAGAAAATATAGTATATTGATATACATACAGCTTTCAAATTATTAATCACATGTAAGTCGTAATACATACCCATAAAATGAACGATAGAAATAATTCCAAATACATTATTCGCTTTCGTGAAGTTTAACTATAAAATTAAAATAAGTAATTTCACTGTACTCACTGAATCACTCATTGTAATTGAAAGTCAGGTCGTAATATTTAAGAATAACAAAAAGTACTGACTTTACTTGAGGATAAAAGACAATTTTAGTTTATTTTGCATTTTAGTTTACCTACTGAGTAGAGATGGCCCAGTGGTTAGAACGCGTGCATCTTAACCGATGATTGCGGGTTCAAACCCAGGCAAGCACCGCTGTTTCATGTGCTTAATTTGTCTTTATAATTTATCTCGTGCTCAGCGGTGAAGGAAAACATCGTGAGGAAACATGCATGTGACAAATTTCATAGAAATTCTGCCACATGTGCATTCCACCAACCCGCATTGGAACAGCGTGGTGGAATATGTTCCAAAAAACCTTCTCCTCAAAGGGAGAGGAGGCCTTTAACCCAGCAGTGGGAATTTACAGGCTGTTGTAATGTACCTACTTTTTATTAAAAAAACAATTATTTTTGTGTCATTGATAAATAGACGGACAAACAGGCAATCTGGTGGTAAGTGGTCAACACTCCTTATAAAAAGTAGAGCTGTAAGGTTAGTTCAATTCTAATATAACATAACTACCACTTGAGAAATAAGACGTTATGTCCCTTAAGCATGTTGTTATACCAGCGCACTCACCATACAAACTGTTATTATTTGGCGGTATATATGATGAAAGGGTGGTACACAGATGAAATAGCACAGAGCCCTACCAAAAATATTAATCAAGGAGATTTACTGTTCAATGCGTTAAATATTAATATAGTAAGCTCGTCATTATTTTTGAACCGAGATGGCTCAGTTATTAGAACGCGTACATCTTAACCGATGATCGCGGGTTCGAACCTAAGCACTGAATATCCAAGTGCTTAATTTGTGTTCATAATTAATCTCGTACTCGGCGGTGAAGGAAAACATCGTGAGGAAACACACACGTGCCTGGTTTCATAGAAATTTTGCCACAACAGCGTGGTGGAATATGTATCGAATCTTTTCCTCAAAGGAAGAGGAGGTTTTAAACCAGTTGTGGGAAATTTATAGGTGTTGTTGTTCTGTTGTCATTATTTAGAAGTTAGCAATACATACAAATATATACCATGATACTAGTGCCAAATCTACAGTAAATCCATGTAAATTGATTTGGTTATTCTCTTTAATATTTATTATTAGTTAGGATATCGAAAGGTAATCGAAACTCCGGATCATGCATCGAAACTAATCGTGTCAGATTACTTTACCATATAACTTTGAAACTTATGGATAACTTACCGATGCAGTTAGTAGAATTAGAAGATTAATATTAATATTTTATCACGTACATTCAAAAATCAGATCAAATATGTGTATTAGTAGAAAGTTTATCAAGCAGTCAACACTGCAAAACTAAATTTATGTCATGCAATTCTAATTTCAACTGCTGCACAATAGAATCTACTGTAGCGTGCACAATTACTATTTGTTGTACAACTTGAGTTCAATTCGGTTTCTACTGTAAGTTAAATATTGAATGCAAACCGTGAAATAGAATAGTTCGAGTTAATCGTACACTTCAGTCTTGTACGCAGAATGTATTGGAGTTCAGAAAACATATCTATGCATTCATAATAATGTATCTGTACTGACAAATACTTAATATTCATACATTTGGATTTGGAAAAATGTTGTTCCCCATTTTCATTTAATATTATATTTTATTAGCTTGTGTGATTTTACTCGAAACCAAAAATTAAATTAATTAAAATGAGCTAATATTGCTGAATCTCCCACGAAGAAGTGTAGTAGTTTAAATTCCAAACCTTAAAAAGAAATGAGATCTGATACCAACATTGGGTTATCTACAGGATATTAATTTAATTTGTCTATTCGAGCTGTTTGGAAAAAGTAGAATTCACTATTAGGAATCACTCCGCAAGTCACTTGTGAAATGTTGACAGTTGCATTTGTGTATTTTGAATTAAAATGATTAATAATCTATGTCACATATCAAATTATATTATGTGACAATCGTATTCTACAGTAACATTTCGGTTTTTTTACATAATAGTTATACGGAAAGAGTGTAATATGCAATAAACATATGCAAATTGTTAATAATACATATAAAGAACACATTTCGAATGAGCATGTCACAGTGATCTAATTATTATTTTTCGAGTGAGATACGAAGTGATTTTGAATTGAATGGCAGTACTATAAAAAATATGTGTTTTTATTCGTAGTTGCATCATATAAAACTTTTTGCATGATTATTTCAGAAAATTATAGTGCTGTAGTTTCTACTTCCTACCCCACCCGCATTCGCTCTCTTGGGAGTTTATTTCCGTAAAACTCGTTTGTAATGAATACTCAAGTAGTGTAGAGGGTATATTTTTCCAGTTCAAAGGCCTTTTGTTTTTAGAATGATTCGAACTTCTATATTAAAGGCACGTTGCATAACATTTGTAAATTCGGTGATGTAATAACTAATAAAGACGCCAAATATCTAGAAAATTTTTAATTATCTGTTCAGAGAACAGAGTTGATTTTTCAATGGCATTAATTTTTCCTATAAAAAGAACAATTCTAGGCCCCAGTGGAGCATGCCTGCTTTATCAACATCTTCGTTAGTATGTACTCAAACACCGAGCAAGCAGGGTCAAGTGATTAACAATTTATCAGCCAAAAGTGTTCTAAGCTTAAAATATTATTGCATTAACATAATTAACAGACATATTTCATACATTTCTATAATCTGTGAAATATTAATATAAGACTTAGTTATTACTGTAATGAGTCTATAAATAAATTTATACAATAAAAAACAATTCATTTACATTTAATATAACATCACAATAATAATTCTATCTACCTTATTTTATAATATAAAAAATGTAATAAATATCATATTCCTAAATAACTTATTTCTTTGGAATGTCGAATGTCTTTGGTGTCTAGAAACTAATTTAATAAACAGGTGGGCGAACGTTGATAGCGAAACTACCCATTACGTTACCAGGTGGGTGATAATACGCGACGACGTAAACTTGTCCTTCTTTAGTTTTCGCCACACCCACGCCTAATTCCCTACTTTCTTCCCACACAACTTGTGTGAAATGTCCAGAACTTAGGTGATCTGGTTCTTGACCGAACGAGTGATTATTAATTTCACTGTACCATTTGTCAACTGGATCTCTTCCTGATAGCGAAAAATTTGGATCGGACGACCAAGCGTAGAATATGTTTTCACCGTATTCATTTTGGTCACGATGTTCCACTTTTCCCTTTTTAGAAATAGTTTTGGCCCACTCTTCTGCGTATTTACACAACTTCTTGCTAAGTTCCAAAGGCGGTACTCTGTGTCTTACTCTGTAATCGTTGTGGGCTTGGAGGAATTCTTCTTCAAACTTTTCTGTTGATATCGAAAATGATCTGATTTTTGTGACCAAGTCATTAGCTATGTCGCTTAAATTTTTGCTGCTCCTAAAATTAGGTGAAGGAGGCCCAGAGGAAAATTTAGTAGGTGAATGTGGCGCTAAGTTATTGTTGGATTCTCGTGGTGAAATAGATGAACTGTAACTGGAGCTGGACCGGAATTGAAAAGCTCCTGGTGGTGGAATGTTCTTCACGAATTGGCCAGCGTAATTTCCAGGAGGATAGTAATTTGCTACCACATATAACTTTCCTGTTTTGCTTTTAGCGTTACCAATTCCGAGTTCCTTAGTACTTTTCCAAATTATTTGAGTAAAATGACCACAATTTAAGACTTCAGGCTCTTTCCCGAAAGAGAAATCATTGATCTCATTGTACCATCTGTCTACGCAATCTTTTGCTCTTATTTTCGTATTAGGGTCTGGTGACCAACCACAGTACACACTTTCTCCATAAGTCTGGTTTACACTGTACGCCATTTTATCGTTCTTTGCTAATTCTTCGGCCCATTTCTGGCTAATTTTACAAATATCTTTATTCAGAACTAGTGGTGGAACTCCGTGTTCTCTTCTGTATTCATTGTGCACTTCCAACGCTTCGTTCTCGAAATCATTCGACTTTGATCGAAATAACTTACTCTGAAAAAAGAAACGAAATTGTTAAATTATCTGATCCAATTATTCCATTCCTGTATTTAATAAATATCCTATATAAAAAAAGAATAAAGTTAATCTAATCCAATATAAAGCAAATACCGATATATACGTAAATGTAGAAAACAATTAGTTTGAATACTTGGAAATATTTTAAGCAGCAATAAAATAATTGTAGTCATGCATTACTCATAGTATTCGTTGAATTTATTTGCTTTTTTTTTAAATTTCTTCATGAGCAATGGTATTTATGAAGTTGATTGTTAACGTGATGATATCACATGAAGTGTAAAGTGGGAATCCACTTGTTTTGATACGATAGAAGAATTATTCACTTTTTATAGTATATAACCTCTTTGCTCTAAAACAATATTTAATTTAACATCAACAGTCGTAGCTTTTCAAACATTTGTAACAAAATTAAGTTGGCTTTTATAAGAGCTTTGTAGTCGTCATTTTACAAGATTATATGTAACGCGAGCTGAGATGGCCCAGTGGTTAGAACGCGTGCATCTTAACCGATGATTGCGGGTTCAAACCCAGGCAAGCACCATTATTATATATGCTTAATTTGTGTTTATAATTCATCTCGTGCTCGGCGGTGAAGGAAAACATCGTGAGGAAACCTGCATGTGTCTAATTTCATCGAAATTCTGCCATATGTGCATTCCACCAACTCGCATTGGAACAGTAAACAAACAGATATGATATGATATGATTCTAAATTCAATGAAATTTTTTCTGAGTCTCTTGTCGGTTCTTCTCGGTAGAATCTAATTTCCGAACCGGTGGTAGCTTCACTTAATTACAAAATGACGATTTAAGTGGTTTTTTTTAATTGTTTTCATTAAAATATATTTATAACACATCGTTTGGGGATGCTATCACAAAAATATAGTGCTAAAATGCAACTTATTTCTTTACAAAAAGAAATGGAGTTTAATGTAATATAATGGCAACTTCGCCCAACTTTGCCCTTGGAAACTGATTTATCAATGACTAACGCAGCTACGTCGATATGTTTCCGCTTTCGTAAGTAATAACCTTTCCATGAAAAACATGAAATGATATTTCATTTTCCGTCGCTTTAATACCGATTATGTGTATTGTTTCATTAAATGTTATTGCATGTGACTCGTAAAAACATTGATTGCTGAAGAAAAAGGTGTGTCATTGGAAACCCGGTAGGGACGAAGTTACTTTTGACATAGCCTCCTCTCCTTTTTGAGGTTTGGAACTTATTCTACCACGCTGTTCCAATACGGGTTGATGGAATACACATGTGGCAGAATTTCTATGAAAAATTTGTCACATGCAGGTTTCCTCACGATGTTTTCCTTCACCGCTGAGCACAAGATGAATTATAAAGACAAATTAAGCACATGAATCAGCGGTGCTTGCCTGGGTTTGGACCCGTAATTATCGGTTAAGATGCACGCGTTCTAACCACTGGGCCATCTCGACCTGAATTATAACAATGACATGAAATAATCAAAAGAAAGAGACAACAAAGTAGAAAGAGAGGGATAAGGGTCGCCTGGGGCGAAATGCTTTTCCCTAACATGACGAAGTCGATTTCTGTCACTTCACCCTACCGTTCGCTGCGTAAAAGTACGTCCGAAAAATATCAAACCTATTATTTGCTTTACGTTAATTAAGTTTATAAATAATTCTCAGTTATATTAAACTAGCTATCCATCTCGACTTCACACGCATAGAATACCGATTTACATTAAACTGTGACGAGAGAAAGACATACGTTTTTATTTATTGGTTACAAGTAAAGCGCTTAGTCGGTATATATCCCATTGAAAAAATCATCGTGATATTTCAAACAATTTACGAATCTGGGGTCACTAGTTAAATAATACATTAAAGAGTTCTAATAAGGAATTGTATTTAACACTCTTTGGTTATTATTTACTATCGCAATATATTAATATTACTAGCTCATCCAAGAACAGCAATGGAACCGAAACGAAATTAATAGCAATGGAACTAACATTGCTATTATTTTGGCCGTGTATGACGTATCGTGTAATAACTAAATTCTTAATTAATCTTAATTAATGGGCTGCTGTTTGAAGCAAACTTGTTCTCGTTTTTGAGTTCGGTAACCAGATGCTAGGTATAAAAATTAGGAGACTTATGTCACTTATGACATTGTTTAAGCTTGTAATATATAAAATATCATCACAATGACTTTGACCGTGAAGGACTAACTAGAGTTAATTTCATAATTATATATGAAAATAAATCTACCCTTATTATTGTAATATATAATAATAAAACTAGATTGGATGAGATTATTGAATTAAAAAAAAGAAACACATTAAAATATATATGGGTTTTAGTGAAGCCTTAAAGATAACGATGTAATTTAATAATAATGGCTCTGAAATTAAAGTTTATTGGTTAAGAAATACTATAATTCTAGCTAGTATATAAACAGTCATAGAAGTGATTATATTATCTACAATCTACTGAAGACAGTAAAACATTTTATGACCATAAGATATTAGACAAAACTATAGATAATAACATCAAGAATGTTATATTCAAAACTTAGCGACAAGGTCATTGACATTTGCAACTGAAATTGAAAAATACTGAAACTCAATGTAAATGAAATCTTGATATTTTTTCATTGAATACGTAAGCCGTTTAAAGGCAATTCATCAAAGTATGAATTAATAAGAATTTTGTTCGGTCGAGATAAGAAATACGATAAAATACTTCGTTATGCGTTCGTGATATTGACTTTGTATATTCCTATAATTATTGTTGTCGAGGTAAAGATTTAAAATTTTATTTTATTTATCAATTACTAGTGACCCACCCAGGTGCAATGCTAATACTGAATATAAATGACATTTTATAACATTTAAATAATATTTGTTATGTAATGTTTCCGAAACGAAACAAAATAATAAAAAAATATAATTTTTGCCGAGATATGAGACACTTCTTATTTTTCGAGACACATCCGATTTACCTATTGAAAATATATTCCTTTTATTGTTCACCAAGACGATTAAATATATACATTCTGGGAATAAGAGAGAAATGGTGGAAGAAAGGAATATTATGTGAAAATTAATTTAAAAATGTTCTTTAAGTTTAAGTTAAGTTAACTTTAGGTTTACTTGTTTAAAGGGTGGTTGAGCCAGTGTACAGCACAAGGGACATAGCATCTTAATTACTTGTTTGAGGAATAGGTTGGCGGACGACCTTATGGGCCACCTGATGGTAAGTGGTCATCATCACCCATAGACAATGACGCTGTAAGAAATATGCTATGTCCCTCGTGCCTTTAGTTACACTAGCTCTCTCACCCTTCAAACCGGAACTCAACAATACTGCGTACTGTTGTTTAGCGATAGAATATCAAACTAATCAAGCTCATTAAGTTACGATTAACTTGTCCGGATTTATTAAAGACCACGGATACCAATTATTGATTTGCGTCGGGATAAAATAAGCAACAATTTCCTCGAGTACACTGCGAAAGAGTCTACTTATCGTTTCTCCGTCATCCATCTATGGGCCTAAAGTGGGTAAACAAAACTTCCCAGCCATTTCTTCCTACGCATTCTAAAATACCCTTCACACTTATTCGTAAACAGTAAACGCAATACCCTATTTTCGATTAATCGCCTAAAAATGACTTCGCAAATTAGTAATATTCTCTTGTTGGTAATGATTCGTGCAACCCTGTCTGGGTTGATGCGAGAAGGAGTACTTAGCATTGTTGTGTGAGGCATTGTACAGATACAAGGGACATGAAATCTCAGTTCTCAAGGCTGCTGGTGCATTGTTAGGACGTTTTTGCATTTCTTAAAGCGCCAATAGCTATGGGCAGTAGTGACCATTGATTGTTGACCAGTTGACCATCGGGTGACCCACAGGCCAGATTAGGTCAGTAGGCAGACAAGAGGCAGAAATCCATTGGAAACAAGTCAATTTTCTTACTACGTTGTTCTACGCCAACAAACTATGGAATTGAGAAATAGCACATGAAAACACGGTTTTTGATTGAATACGAAACACTTGGGAAAAATATATTATTTAGACTACAGATTAACGGAACGTAAAAAGAGCTTACACGGTAATAAAAAAAAAAAAAATTATAGCATTTGTAATTATGATTATTACAAATGACTATTGAGATTTTGTTAAAAAACGCTACGGTTTGCAATATGAAAACGTCTTATATTGTGACTGAAAGCGTTGTGTATACACGACCTTTAACACGCCTACTTATGTTTGCTACAAACCAACGAAATTTCTATTAAACTCGCAAATAGTCTTTTTCACTTCGGCAAGGCGATACGTCAACTTTTATATGGCGTCCTGAAAGAATTGGAATAACTGCTCGTATCTGGAAGAGTTTGATTAGTAGATAATAGCTAATGACTGGAAGAATCGAATTATTTCAAATAATATAAAACAAATGAAACCTGTTTTTGAGAACGTCTAAAATGAGATTCCGATATTAGGTTTGTGTGTCTATTATATTTTTTGAAATATATTTGCATATTTATCTGGCTTGTTTTTTGGCCAGTTTTTTTTTAAATTGTACTACAAAGATTACAGCAAATAAGTTCGGAGTGTACTTGTGTTTTCGCACAGACTTAGACATAATAATTACACCCGCACAATTAAGTAATCTCATTTGGAATTGAAGGCCATGATCGAATATGAATTTAGAATCGTTAATTTATGTATGAATTTTCTTTTTCTTACACATTATTTAAACAAAACGACATAAACGCCAAGTTAAGATTATGTCAATAATCGTTTCAATTAAATTAACATATGGATTAAATTGATACAAAATTAAAATTCATATATATATATATGCCTTTATTCCAAAGAGTAACAACACAAAAAAGGTTTCATATCACAGAGAGTAGGCAGACAAAATATCACCACGTCAATGTTTAAATTTTTAAAAACAATTAACCCTATTCTTGGTCCGGTCATGTATATTTGCTCTATGATCTAGGACGGTCGGTCGTTCCCAGCAATATTAATTAAGGATCAAGTAGAACGGACGATTGTACTAAGCCGCCATATTACAGGAACGGGTACTTACGGATAGCGTACTGTTACCGTAATTTGAATTGCGTACTTACATTAATTGCGCAATTTACTTTTAATTGCAATAGTTTCGAAATTCGAACGTTATTTAAATTTAGTCGTTTAATTAATAAAAATTTCAATTAAGTATGATATTATCAAATTATATGTATTTCTAAGTGTGTCATATGAACTAGTCGGCATTCGATAGCTCTACATATATACATAAGTATTACATTAAAAATATTTACATACATATATAATTAATCATGATCTAGGTCGAGATTAATCGAATGACATCAAGATTGTAATTAATAATAACCAAAATCCAATAATAAATATTAAGATTTTTTTATAATTATTATCAGCGAAATGTATTTATATAAAAAAATAAATCAAAATAAAAAAATAGCTTGTTATATATATTTTTCAATTATTTACAAGTAGTGGCTTAACTTAGATTTAACTTTACCATTTTAATTTTATAAGAATATAATTATTTCATAGAAATTTTCGGTTACAATTTAATTCATTTCCAATTAATCAGTTTATAATACAAGATATGGTTATTTATTTTATCGCGGTTCGTAGCACAAATACATATATAACGTATAAAAGTAAAAGTAAAGTAACAGCCTGTAAATTTCCCACTGCTGGGGTAAGGCCTCCTCTTCCATTACAGGGTTTGATCATATTCCACCACGCTGCTCCAATGCGGTTTGGTGGAATGCACAGGTGGCAGAATTTCGATGCAATTAGTCACATGCAGGTTTCCTCACGATGTTTTCCTCCAAGCTCGAGATGAATTATAAACACGAATTAAGCACATATATATAGAGGTGCTTGCCTGGGTCTGAACCCGCAATCGTCGGTTAAGATGCACGCGTTCTAACCACTGGGCCATCTCAGCTCTCATATTACTATATGTATTTTTTTTAATATAAAAGTATTGTTATATTAAAAAAATACCAACATCAATGACATATAGCGATATATTAACAACAATCGTGTTAAATTTGCTGGCGTTTATTGAGGAGTTCCGTAGTCTGTCTCCGAAACTCATCCATATCGATATCCATAAAGATCGGCTCTTTACGAAATTTGAATGAGACCTTTTCGGGATAAACCTCTTTGGAACAAACAGAGAATTGCAAATCCATCTTATGTATGTCGAAGTTATACCCGAACATATGTACATAAATATTTAAATTTTCAAATAGAGAACCTTCTCTATATTTGAAATCGGTTAAGACATAAAAAAATAATTACATTTTTTAATATGCTTTATATTTTATTAGTTAACAAAATTTTACTTATCATTATATTTCCGTAGAGTATTACTAGCAGTGGCTTGGGATAGGTCAAGACATTTTATTATCAGATTATGAGTGAATATAGATAGATATAGAATATGGAGAAAAATAGAGTCTTAGTAAGGCGTTTAAAGAATTAACATTCCCATTTTTAATACCATTTTTGTGCTAAATAGCTATTTTATCATAAGCAACATTACAGAATATAGTATGCTAAAATTTTGTGTTATAAGCTATTTTTAAACTGAAAAGATTGTTTGTTTAAACTAACGAAACTAAGGATCTACTAGAGCAGTCTCAATAAAATAACGTAAAATCGCTCATTAATTCAGGAAGGTTATACGTCTTTTTAACATTACGCCACTGGCTTGGAGTGTTGATTTTAACTTATAAATCAAAAGGCAGTCAATAAAACGAATCTAAGCCAATTTTTTTCCCAGTGATTATGGGACGATAGCTGCACATAAATAATCAGTTATGGTTTCATTTTGAAGAGCTCCTTAGATGTGCAAAACTATAAAATGGATTCTTGATTGCAATTTACTAAATTATTGCGATTTAACAAATATTTAAAAGAGAGCAGATAAAGTTACTGGCCGGTTAGAGAGCGGTACTATAGCTAAAAGAAAAAAATAAAAAACGTTAAAATTATAAAAAAAATCGTGTCGATAAAATTGATTAACTGAATTAATGTTATTTGACATTAAATTAAACTTAAAAAAAGTTTAATCTCTATCCTAAAAAAAAAACTTTTGAATAAAGCTAAAATAACAATTATAAGTGACAATTCACAAAGCTGTGACTTATACCATCGACGAATATTTAAAAATCGAATATGACAATCGCAACCAAAATAAATTTACTCTTCGAGGAAGATAAAATAAAAAAAAAGAATCTTTGACGTCCATCCACACAGCCGTCAGTTGAAGTTTTGTATTTTGTTTGTAACATGTGCTTGACCCGTTTTGTTATATTTCTCTCATTGTACTCGATTTTTGCTCTCGTAACTTTATATATTGTCAAAATTATATTTTTAATATAATAATTTAGATTTTGATTCGAAATTCGAATGCTTAATTATTTAAATAAATAAATATTGTAAAACATCACATAAATTACTCTGATACCAATGTAAGTAGCTAAAGCACTTGTGTTATGGAAAATCAGACGTACCATAAACACCCAGACTCAACACAACATAGAAAACTAATGATTTTTTTACATCGACTCGGCTGGGAATCGAATCCGGGACATTGGATTGGAGTACCCATGAAAACCGGTGTACACACTACTTGACCACGGAGTTTATTTATTTATCTAGAGTTACATACATATATATCGTCTAAGTTTATTTTTTCCTTTACGCTGAAAGGAAAGGAAAGGAAAGGAATCTCTTCAAGCTTTATACTAAGTTAAGTTAGTAAGTGTTAAATTAATTAATAATATTTTAAATATAGATTACACATTCTAAATTTAAATTACATCATTCAACCAGTTATTACTTTGATTAAGATTCTAAAATCGATCATTTGAAACTGATTGCAAAGATAATAATTATTACCTTAAAACCTAATGAGTATGTTACATAATGTATTTTTAAAGCTGAAGATATTTTCAGTAAGAATAAAGAGTTTACATTCGATAATTAAATTACAGATCACTTGATAAGTCATATTTATTTTGACCACATCGAAGGTATGAAAAATGTAGGTAAAAAATTTAAGGTACCGTATTTTGTGCTTCATTTTAATACCTTTATGAGCTCTTTATTATAGAGATGGAAGTCAACAGTGTTTATATTTAAGAGCATTAGTTAGTATCCTTCAATAATAAGATTTGTTTTTTGACAAGTCCTTCGGTTACAAGAACATACATGGCTTAAATAAGAAGTTTAATTCAAAAAGTAAAAATGACGTAAAAGTATGTGTGAAAATTAGACATTTTTGAAAATACCCATAAAATAATAGTTTTAGTAGTAAAAAGTAATATTTACCATTTTTTACGAGTGTTGTCTCCAATCGTGGTTATCAACTTTAAACGTCCTTGTGTGACCGTAACACTTATAATCCTGTTCAATTTATGCGCCCCACTTCTTCATCCTTTGGTCTGAATGCGAATGCTACTACCATTATGAAATTTAGTGGTGTTATCAAATATCACTATCTCTCTTCACGGCCATATATTAGAACGAGTGAGATATAGTCAGCGATAAACGCTAACTTGTGGAAGCGCCCTATCAGAGATTACAGATATCAATGGAGTCGTTTGTTCATACGATTTTTGTTCATTATTCAATTTTCGCTGGTAACGAATAACTAAAATTTGAAATTGGAATAGAACAGAAATGCAACGTTTTTGTTATTCGGTATGCAAACGGAGCGGCGAGTTTCGAGTTTGAAGACCAACTGATCGTGAATTCGGAACGGACAATGGTTTGATTGTTATTAGTTGGTGGAATTCCGGAAAATGATGCATCGCTTAACACAAACAGCTGGCAAAAAATACGGAAGTCACGAAAATCGATACAACACGTAACAAAAACTCTGTGACACTGTTTGACCCATTAATGTAACGGGACGTACATGTTAAGGTACTTCAGCGACTGTCGTCAATGATGTTAATATATACGTGCAATTTTCGTTCTTATATAACGGACTTAAGGATTATTTTGTCGTAACTATTCAAATCAGAATAAGAAGGTTTTTGTGTATCAAGGCATACGTTTACCCGTATTCAAAAATAATCCTACTACTATTATAAAGGCGAAAGTTTGTAAGTATGGATGTATGGATGTTTGTTACTCTTTCACGTAAAAACTACTGAATGGATTTGAATGAAACTTTACCACAATATAGCTTATACATCAGAATAACACATAGGCTACAATTTTTGAGGTTTCTAATGTGAGGTCGTAAAAAAACACATTTTTTGCGCTTACATTGCAAACGCTGACTGAATCCTACAAAATAGATCAAAACAATGTACAACAGTATTGTACAACTTAAAAAGGTCTACAAAAAAGTCCCTGATGGTATATGTTTATCTCTTAGGAATAACCCACAATAACCATTTTTTATTCTTTACTTTGTACGAGAAATAATGGCTTATTTACGAAGCGATTTTAAGCGATTACTAGACTAGACGGGACGAACCTGAAGTCCACGCGAACGAAGTCGCGGGCAAAAGCTAGTTGATGCATAAAATTGTATTGTGACTAAAATCACACTCGCTGTCAAATAACTGCTTTGCTCGTCTTAAATTAAATAGTCATGATTTTAATAAATAACTTTAGTTTTGTTACGCTAATATTGAAAAGCCTTAAATACTGTTTGTTTGTCGGGAATAGTCTCCGGAATTATTGTTCCAATAGTAAAAAAATAGCGATAGAAAGCTATATTATTCCAGAGGGCTATAATATATAAATTTTATTATTCTATCATATAAATCTCTTTATTAATAAAATGGGCCCATCTGTAACCTATTTTGGTGTAAAAACAGAAATCTTTGTTAATTCCTTGTTTTATTTTTCACATGATTAAAAAGCGTGGAGTTAATAATTGTTGACTTTTATGCCAGATATATTAATTTAAATAATTGTATTCAACTAACATGACTTTGTATTTTTTAAATGTTGAAAAAGAGTTACTACTGAATTTCTTGCCGGTTCTTCTCGATAGAATCTAATTTCCGAACCGGTGGTAGCTTCACTTAATTGTAAAATGTCGATTCAAAAGTGCTTGTAAAAGCCTACTTCAATAAAGTTTATTTTCATTTGATTTGATTAGTAAATACAGTTTTCGATTGTTTGCAAAAATGATGTTAAAGGGAGTTTAACTTTAATACTTAGTTAATTAAGTAATATAATTTTTTAACATAGAAATACTTTAAATTTAAATCGTATATACTTGTGTGTATCCGCTGATTTGTATATTGTTGATGGAGTACAATAATTTTTATCTTATAATAGCGTATCAAACATTCTCACGTCCGCATTTTGATATTCGAGGTAGATATATTTTAATAACAATTTCAAGCAAGGTTAAACAGTTAAACAAAAGATCAATGCCAAACGAATAAATAGCATACCGCGTATTTAGAAAAAATATCAATTAATTCTATCTAGCTATTTTATCGCATAGGATTTAGCCTTAACTCTTTATTTGAAGTAAATTCGAATTCAGATGGAATCAGATCAAAAGTCCTAAATATTTTTCTATTTTTTTTTTTTAATAAATCTTTCAAATAATTGTTAAATTCGCTTAATATTACTTCATTTATTTGGAGTTGACAAGTTAATAAAACATCGCAAGAAAAATGAGTTACGAAATTTTTCGGTCCTTTCTTTCGTCAATGTTTTTTGGGCATATTTTTACTCATGGCTTGATCTTTTGAAGAATTTAGCGTTAACACTATTGACGGGAGAGCTGAGATAGCCCAGTGGTTAAAACGCGTGTATCTTAACTGATGATTGCGGTTTCAAACCCAGGCAAGTACCACTATGTATATGTGCTTAATTTGTGTTTATATAATTCATCTCGTGCTCGGCGGTGAAGGAAAACATCATGAGGAAACCTGCATGTGTGTAATTTCATCGAAATTCTGCCACATGTGCATTCCACCAACTCGCATTGGAACAGCGAAGTGGAATATGTTCCAAACCCTCTCCTTAATGGAAGAGGAGGCCTTAGCCCAGCAGTGGGAAATTTAGGGCTGTTACTTTTTACTATACTATTGACGGATTTCTTTACACCAAACACTATTGTTTTATCTCAAGAGTCATGATACGAAAACTTTGAAATACTGTGACTCAAATCTAATTAGCTTATAAAAAAATTAAAAAATGATTTACATGTAATACCGCACTAAAAAAGTTTTTATGTAAAAAAAACAATTAAAACAAAAAGTTGCCATTTAAAAAGAAGCGTAGTCAATTCGCCTGGACACGCATCATTATAATATAAGGTTATTAAATTACTCATAACAGCGGTGGGAATACTTTGTTAATTCGAATTTAAAACCATCTTCCTAACCACCCAAGAGTGTAATCAAGAGCTAACGACCAAGGTTACTCAAGTACTTACTGGCGCTTTGTAAATTTTGCACTCGTTCCAATTTTGTTAGCGAAAAATAAACTTCACTTTATAGCGCAAGCGTACCGCATTCTAAGTGTAGCCTAATTTTCACTTCACTTTCGACAGAAGCGGAGAAAGTAGTCACTGTAGCTTTTATTATTTATCTTTCTCATCAATTGTGTTATTAAAGTCGTATCTATTTAATGACTGTCTCACTTGAATGTTACTTATTAATCTATTACCTTTTTTGCATGATACAGCGATTCAAGGAAAGTGACGTGTCTTTTGTAAATTCAAAGACTTGTATGGATCAGGTAACAGACAGTATTTTTTGGTTTAATTGCTTCCGTTCTGGATATTTCGGCCTCAACGATAAAGAAGCCGTGGACGTGAGCGAAATGAAGTGATAGTTGAAGTCGTTCATTCCAATCGTCAGTTAGTAGGTTTTTCCTCAACGTAAAAATAATAATCAATTACTGGAATCAGATGAAATTTGGAGGTTCTTAAATTTAAAGAAGAAGTTATGTATTAATTGTTATACTGTTGTTCCTAGGAATTGTTCGGATTAATTCCGGCTGTAGAATTTCACTTTCGGACATCAGATTATCAGATTATCGATGTCCGAAAATCCACAACAGCGTGATTTCTTAGACATTTTCTGCCTCGCACAACCACTTTGTGAAACCACTTTTCGCCGGCGGTTTTTCCGAACCTATACGACATGGGAACCTTCAAGAAAAGA
This sequence comes from Vanessa cardui, assembly GCF_905220365.1. Lineage (NCBI taxonomy): Eukaryota > Metazoa > Arthropoda > Insecta > Lepidoptera > Nymphalidae > Vanessa > Vanessa cardui. The sequence continues at coordinate 12,449,154 of NC_061124.1, forward strand.
GCGTTCTCGTATCTCGTGCCGGTAACGCATCTGATAGCCCCCCTGGTGCTGATGTCCATGGGTGGTGGTAGTCACTATCCATCAGGTGAGCCTCCTGCTCGTTTGATATTGATTTGATTTGACAAAAGAAAGACCATCGCTGGATTTTTAGCGGTTGGTAATAAATTCATTACCCTATGAATAACATTAAAAAAAGAGTTGAAGTTTTATTTAAATTGTTAAACCTGCACAGAAGGTAATTCTGTTGTGTTTTTTTCAATTTTGGTAATTTGGGCATAAATGTTTGGAACATTTCCTTTAAAATAGGCAATACTTCATCAATTGGAATGGACCATTAATTGCCAGCTGGGTTGGGCTTTGGGTCAACTTCTGTGGGTCAGTACCCACACATAATATTCTGCTACCAAATAACAATTCTTAGTATAATTAATTCCAGGTTGAAGGAATAAATACCAAATAAGAAATCTAGTACGTAGGAGTTTTTCTAGCTTCAGAAGCTTAAGGTTTAGTTTACAGGGCTCCCTGAACTTCGAGGCCTTGGTGCACTGCACTGCCCTATGATAGCTACGCCACTGGGTGAAGGGTGTGCCAGTCTAACAGGCACAATTATTATAGCACGTTGGTACTCTCTGGTATAAGGCAATGATTATCATCAACTATCAAGTGGCCTATTTGAAGATCGTCAACCTAAATAAAATTAAAGGGAACATAAAAAAATTGTCACTAACTATAGTGCTATGTATATTTTAATATTCATGACGACCTCCGTGGTCGAGAGGTGTGTACACCGGTTTTCATAGGTACGCCAATGCGAGGTCCCGGGTTCGATTCCCGGCCGAGTCAATGTAGATCATCATTAGTTTTCTACGTTGTCTTGGGTCTGGGTGCTTGTGGTACCGTCGTCACTTCTGATTTTCCATAACAAAAGTGCTTTACATGTTCAAAGGTCGTTTGACAGTAATCACTGCTTTGTTGATAAGGCCCTTTGTTTCACCTAATGCAACTGTACCTATGCATTGCTTATTGTGTACTTTTGTCACGTATATAACAATTATTATTCTTAAATCGAGTGCAATAAAAGATTGATTAAACGCTAAACAATGCATAACAAATACTGTAAATTATATTAAAAAAAATATTATGCTAATGTTGAATTATAGTTTTGTGACGTTTAAATAGCTCTATCGTTTATAATGATGTATACCATTTTTTTTTTAAATCAATAATCATTTTAAAATAATAACTACTCCATGTATTTCTCTATACAATTAGGTGTGAATAATTCTTATCACTTGCTGTCGATAACTGTATTAGATATGCAAGATTAAATTGTTAGTAATAAAATAATTCATAATTGTTTTTGTAACTATTTTAAAGCACGATTGTCATTGCTGTATCAACATTTAAATAGATGTCGTAACTTCGACATTCATTGCCATGTCGGGTAATGTAATCAATACAAATAATAAAATTGGAATGTTTGTTTGTAATATTAAAATAAACGATTTTTAAATGCATATGCATGTACCTATATACACGGTACATACACAAATATAATATTTTATTTTTTTTCTCTGTTGTTCCTGTTCTTGTTATCTTGTTCCTGCTAATCTCGTGAACAGCAGGACGATTGCTGTCTAAGATACAACAATAATTAATAGTAAAAACAACGAACAAAACAATAATTTTGTGTTCAATTCAGGCACGAAGTCGCGGGCACAACTAATATTCAATAACCAGAATATTTCGAAACCCAAAGCTTTAACGTTTTTTTAAATATCTTAATTCTTCAAACTCTTTTATTGTACTAATAATTATCTCTTTTACTTAGATTAGTGGTGATTTTTTATCAATAGATGTCAGCACTAGTGCGCATTGGTAACTTTTGTCACGGTGACTGTTTCGTCACTCTTGTCAAATCCGTGAATATGTACAGATGCAGACACAAATGTCACCAAATTGTCACGTCGTAAAGTGCGCGCACCTCCATACCAATTCATGGTGACGACAAGAGTGACGAAACAGCCACCGTGACAAAAGTTACTAGTGCGCTCTAGTTCTTATTGTTATTAAATTTCGAACGTTGATCGCAAACAAATAATGAATAAAGCATAATATGACGTGATAAAAACGAGGCAGGTTATTCCCCCAAGATTGATCATACTATTGACTTAGAAGAGAAGTTTAAGTACGAATACTTACAAATAATATCTGAATATATTTTGTTAAAACACAAAGCGAGGTCATACTAAATTTAGATGAGAGAAACGTTTGAGATGAGACCTAATATATCATAAATACTATACACAAATTAGTGTTCATATATGATGCAATTTATTGTTGATTTAAACATACATATATAGGTAACTTTAATTGGCAGAGTTTTAAAATTCGCTTTAAGTGATATAAAATAAAATAATTTCAAAGAAAGCCTTTATAAAACGTAACAAAGTCTTTCAACGACAAAGTTTTCTTCCCACTTAAGTCTGAATTTCTTCTGAGGACGTTAATGTACATTTCGTATTCAAAGCAAAATGTGTTCGAGGCAGTTTATGTTTTTCAGTTGCAATACAAAATAATTAACCTCGTAATATTTCGTAATGAATGTACTTTGTGGTAAGGCTTTTGTGGTAATCATCGCACAATTCTTCGAATCGTTAACAACAGGCTATATTAACTTTTTAGTTCCACGGAGCATTGGATTCAACGGATGGTTAATATTTCTTGTGGTCCCGATTTTACGACGTCATCACCTACCATCAGATGACCTATATACCAGTCTGCTTCTATATTTAAAAATGGACGTAACTTCAAAGAGTAAGTGAAAACAATTTTGATACTATATCGAAAATAAACTAATAGTATTATTAAAAAATCAAATGAATATAGTTAGGTTATAAATAGCTAAAAGATATTGTTTAATGTTGTCCTTTTAACAAAGTTTCAGATCCATCTAATATGGGATCGAAATGTTAAAAAACTCAAAAATAAAAATCAAAATATACTTTATTCAAGTAGGCTTTCACAAACACTTTTGAATCGTCATTTAACAAACTATATTAAGTGAAGCCATGAACGGTTTGGAATGCAAAATCTATCAAGAAGAACCGGCAAACAACTCAATAGTTACTCTTTATAAACATTTAAAAATCATAATCATATTATTAAAATAAAATTACATATGTACATAAAAATAACACATTACATATGTATATATAGCATGCTGCCTGGAAGTCAACACGTTTTGTTTATTGTATGAATTGACTTTAATTTATCTTGTTCTGTAATATCTATTAGTGCGTTTTGGGCCTAACACGTTTCGTTGGTCACAACCCCTTGGTTGTCATTGAACTATGCAATAACGACACGAATTTCGCGACCTATGACGCGACTATATGTGTAACAAAATGTGTAACAGGCACAGGAGACCTTCCTGTGCCTGTTACACATTTTGGGCATTTTTAAAAGATCCTTATTTTTGCTATAAAACTACAACGCTGTAATAATTGTTTAGGTCAATTTATGTTCTTTTAGCCTTACATATGGCATTTAATAAACAACACACACAAACAATGATCATTATCATTATCATCATCATTGCGTAGTGTAAAAAAGTCGCTTACCGCAGTCTGCCCCTATGTATGCTTAGATCTTTTAAATTACACAACGGATTATGATGTGGTTTTTTTTTCAAATATAATGATTCAAGAGGAAGATTTATGTGTATAACACATACACAATGCAGTGGAGTAACATTGATTATTTTAGAGGTTTCTAAAGTGATGACGTAAATAAACATTTTTTGCGCTTGCATTTCTAACGCTGGCTGAATTCTATGAGACAGATCAAAAGAATGTATTACAGTATTGTATGCCTTAAGAAGATCTTCAAAAAAGTGTGCAATGATATATGCGTCTCTTACAGATATACATACACATACAGATACACTATAATTGTTTTCGTCCTTTACGTTTTATGAGAAACAACGGACTAGTTTCGCAGTTAGTACATAGCGGTTTGTATTGTTTAATGATTTTGTAGATGATAAAAAAGCTTGGAATTAATAAATGTTGACTTCCAGGCAAAATACTTTACACACATATATAATTGTATTTAACTAATATGATTGTATTTTTTAAATATTCAAAAAGAGTAACTACTGAATTTCTTGCCGGTCCTTCTCGGTAGAATCTACTTTCCGAACCGATGGTAGCTTTACTTAATTGTTAAATGATACAAAATTGCTTGTAAAAGCCTAAAGTCTGTTTTGATTTTTGATTGAAAAACTATGAACGTAGTAGGCATCAGCATTGTACCTGTACGAAGCCGGTGCGGGTCGTTAGTTTGTACTAAAAAAACATCTAGAAAAATATGCATCTACAACAACTATCACTTTCGAAGACATTAAAATATGCTAATGTGTTATGACTTATCAACTTATTTTATCAAATTTTAATTTAGTAGAAACGGTTATCATTTACTCACAATTAAAGAGCAGCCAGGTATGACGCAAGGAGTCTTCATCATTGATTTTAATCGATTACAATTATCGTAAAACGTACACAATTTTTTAAAACGACAACGACATCATTTTTATTAAAAATACTTTTCACTGCCGATGTCGTATCTCTAGTGGCCGACATTTTAATCGGAGATAAGTGACGTTTTAGATCGGTGTCTGGTCCGATACAGAAGAAGAAGCGGGTAAAGTTTTTTTTTAACTAAAATAAGAATTTACCTATTTTAATTTTTTTAGGGATTATTTTACTGTATAAATACTATGTCTGTAAAATATGAATAATAATAAAAGAAATTTGATTATTCAAAATGACTTAAAAATATTGATGAGATATATAAAAATAGATAATACATATAAATTAATTATGTAAATACAGGTAATAAGTATAACATAATTTCAAAATACAATATTTATTTTAAATTGTTAAATTATTATTTTTGTTATATTACGAATTATGAATGTCATATCCAACATACTGGATTTGATTATGACTTGTGGTATGAACTAACATATAGCTAAAACTTGCGTTCCTTTTTAAAGGTAAAAAAATATACAAAACTATTTGCGCAAACAATAACTCCGTCATATAATTATCAAGGATGCCGGTTGTGCGGGAAATGTGAATCAGGAGTTATACCAGCGCTGTGACGTCATCATTCTCATGCATTTATCCCAATTTACTGGCATGTCTTTCCTATCTGACGTCATCTCACAAGTAACATTCTTCCCAGTCATGTCATCTTTCACACAATCCATCCATCCTTTCATTGTTCATCACTTTCCTCTAAATCTTCATTTTTTTATGGTATAGGTTGGCGGACGAGCATATGGGCCACCTGATGGTAAGTGGTCACCATCACCCATACACAATGAAGCTGTAAGAAATATTAACTATTCTTTACATCGTCAATGTGCCACCAACATGGGAACTAAGATGTTATGTACCTTGTGCCTATAGTCACACTGGCTTACTCACCCTTCAAACCGGAACACAACAATACTGAGTACTGTTATTTGGCGGAAGAATAACTGATGTGTGGGTGTTACCTACCCAGAAGGGCTAGCACAAAGCCCTACCACCAAGTACATGCTCATGCTCAAGACATCCTCATAATATGCTCCTCATTCTTCTGCTTAAAATGCCCATACCATGATAGCCACCTTCCACTTAACTCTTCGGCTATCGGTGCCACTTACCAGCTATGACGTGTTATATTTTATTTCAAAAGGTCAAATATATTTTTATTTAAAATTTAATTTATATACAAATTTTTTACAAATACTTTGTTGGTTATGTGCTTATGCCTTGGACCAACGTATAAGCGACAATATTTATTTTAGCGATAAATGAAATCATTTACAAGCAACAAATCCCTTTTTAAGGTTAAGTTAGGTTATTTTCCACTTTTTTAAAAAAAATTAAATATAACTATAATGTATGAAGATATTGTAATTACTTTAATTTTATCCTACAACTTTTTATAGTATAATTAAGGCATCCTTGGGAAGAAGGTTTGGAGCTAATTTCACTGTGCTGTCCCAATGTGGGCTGATGGATACATATACGAAATTAGTCCCATGCAGGTTCCATTAGTACCTGCGAATTAAGTACATAGAAATTTAATGTGGATGATATTTTGTTCAACAGCAAAATTTCTCTTTGCCGCTGACCGCAAGGGGATACGGGCTCTTATTATTAGGTATTGACGTATGATATTAAATTTGAATTCGATTATTACTTCCATAGTATTCAGTACTATCTTCTTCTTAATCTGTCTTTTTTTATTATTATTAGAGAATGTACAACAATTGTGAACAGAAAAGTAATATTTTTGAGCTAAAGTGTTTCTACCTTTACACTAACGATATATTTATTCCTTGATATCATAAAATTTGCACTTAAATGTAAGTTTGTACAACCGAATACCGTACAAATCATCCGAAGCATTTCCCATTCGAAACTTATTTCCTATTTTCTGTTACCAATGGAAGCAATAAATCAGGATGTTAAAACTTATAAGGAAATTTCGAGCTTTTTCTTCGAGCTAAGACTTTCTCTAAATGTGAATTATTTGTCAAAATCCATTGAGGATTTGGTTGTTAGAATGAATTGGATGAAGTAATTTGTCTTTCTAGTAAATGTAAGTAATTCAAGTTTGTTATATGTGGAACAGTTGACATAATTGGTTTATATAATAATAATAAAGCTAAAGAATTTGCATGGCTTATCAAGATAATTTTCGAAATTATTATTTTAATTTTCTATTTCCTTTTTATAAATAGTACACATATAAGAAGGTTTATTTTATATTGATTGGGAACACATATTTGCTCGTTTTGTAGTTCGTGATATCTTGGCCCGTTTTGTGCGAGCTCATGCAAACAATATCATGCTATCTTATACCACCATGCCTCTTCGCAACCCCTCTCTGCTTGATTATCACATATAAGTGTGGTGTATATACTACACATAGTCTTCGTTACAATATACTTATCAATATAATTAATAAGAATTAAGAATTCAGCTCGACACGTGTAAGTTTCCTCACGATTATTTTTGTCGCAAAAAAAAAAACAAATGCATGTCAGTGTGGTAGTCTCTTGGTGGTAGGACTTTATGCAAGCCCGTCTGGGTAGGTACCACCCACTTATCAGTAATTCTGCCGCCAAATAACAGTTCTCAGTATTGTTGTGTTCCGATTTGAAGGGTGAGTGAGCCAGTGTAACTTTCCCAAGGTTGGTGGCACATTGACGATGTAAGGAATAGTTAATATTTCTTACAGCGTCATTGCCCATGGGTGATGGTGACTACTTACCATCAGGTGGCCCATATGCATATTATTGAAATGTGTGATTATGAAGATGATGTCATCCTGAACGATTTTGTACACAGTCTTTGATAATCCGATGGGATGGAAAATTCAACATGACCAGAAAACTAAAACATGTCGATTTATATAAGCACTTTTGAATCTTCATTTAATAAACTATATTAATTGAAGCTACCACCGGTTCAGGCAATCGGTACAGGACCAACAGCTTTCAGACTCCGGGCAGTTACTAAGGTTTTTCTATAGTCACATTAGTTCTTTAGGTCTGAGAGTAAAACCAGAACCTCATGATCTGCGGCTCTATAAATATAAATCATATCAATAAATGACGAATTAAATATAATCAGTTACAGAAGGTTGGTTCATGAATGCGTGAATGAAAATGTATATTTTCTTTTGTTTAATTCGTCACTATCTTCAACAAAGGTAAATAACGTCGATGTCAAATGCGGGTACCCCTTTGTACAATTGTTAAATAAATGTTTACGTTCCATGAGCATTACGTAAGTAATAATAATAAAATATAATATGTAAAAAACGAACTTTAGTATAATTTGATTAAAACTTCAATTAACTCCAAATCTTTTGCTCAAAGGAAAATGGGAGCCACAGCCCGGAAGTGGGACATTTAGAGATAAACATTACTTTTCAACCGACTTCCAAAAGGAGGAGGTTATCAATTCGTCTGTATTTTTTTTTTTTTTTTAATGTTTGTTACCTCATAACTTTTCACTGGGTGGACCGATTTTGATAATTTTTTTTTTGTTTGAAAAGTAGTGCTTTCCGTGGGGTCCCATTTTTTTAAATTTTTTTCCGATGATGGTATCCATATGAAAACGACATAAGTCTTAAATTTGCATTATGTATATGCGCGACAAATCGGTGAATAACTGAAAATCACGTTAACCAATTTTGATAATTCTTTGTTTATTATAAAATATATACTTCAAGGGTAATTTGGTGAAAGTTTTGTAAGGTTCTGAGCACAGGATCCATGACAAAGTAACGGAACGGAAGGGAACGGAACAATTCTGAGGAGCACGTTAGCGATACTCGGTCGAATCTTTTATTTATAGGTTATTTGGATATTTGAGTCACCTTCCGTAATGTGGTTATGTTTACGTAATTATCATAGTCGAATATTATAATCAACTAGCTACCCACCCCGACTTCGCACGGGTGCAATACTGATACTAAATATACTACAGAATTTGTTTATTTACGACATCACATCGCAAACTTCTAAAATTATCAGTGTTTCTTTACTATATTGTTCATGTATTATATACAAAAACCTTCCCCTTGAATCACACTATCTTTTAAAAAAAACCGCATCAAAATCCGTTGCGTAGATTTAAAGATATAGGGACAGAGAAAGCGACTTTGTTTTATACTATGTAGTGATGGAACTCCTATACGGCTCGCAGTTAGGGTGCGATATGGGGCAGAATTTCTTACTATCTTTAATCAAATTTTGTGTATGTGATGTGATGTCATATGATGTACGAAATGTAGTTGGTCTTTTTCAAGTTTTTTTGATGAGTTCGATTACAGCTCTTTCGAGGGATCCTTGTAGTTTACGCCGCGTGACGTATTAAATCCGCATTTTCGAAAGTCTATTTTTGCTTTATTCGCAAGTTTCCTTTGAAATTGTCCTCGAAGTAGTTTCTGACTCATATAAACGGAACGCTTAATCTATCCATATTAAAAAAAATTAGTTAGTCAACATCAGCTTCACTTAAAATCAAAAAAGAAATAAAAATGTTAACAAAAAGAAAAACCGACTTCAAACAAAACACTATTTTATAAAAATTTTAACAAAAAGAAAAACCGACTTCAAACAAAACACTATTTTAAAACAAATGAATATGCACGAAAAAGTAATAAAAATAATTGCGTATTCAACATATTTTTTAGAGTCTTCCTAAGTTAAATGAAATGAAAAATATTAGACTACTTAAAAGTCGATCAACGATTATATCATGTAGTTATAGTTATTGGTATATTTGGAGCCGGTGTCAGCCACGGTGCCCTTGCCCCAACAATCAAAAGAAAGAAGCGATACGAGCCCCTTGATTGATCCAGTATATTATTGTGTAAAAGGTAATTTGTAAAAAACATATTTGTTAAAGTATTCTCGTATTGTTTTTTGATAGATATACTGTAGGGTTTTATTGGCTGACACCGACTCCAAATATAACAATAATTATAATTACATGATATAATAGATTTTTGAAAAAAACGATTACTTTTGAGTTCAATGTTGATTAATATATTTTCATGTCTTAACAGCTCAACTGATAATCAAATTTTACTCAAACATGTATATAAGTTACCCAACCACCACTGGCCCCAGCACGGGTCCTAATATTTTAAACAGCCATTAAGATATGAATGCTTCAATCAAACTAAATCTAACCGCTTTAAACCCAGCCTGCAGTTCCTTTGATAAATTCCTTAATACCTTACAGAAAGTGAGCATCGCGTGTTTGAAAATACTTCCTGCCTTCGAGGTTGCAAAAGTATTTTATGGAATAAATAGAAGAGCGGCAGGAAATAGGATGAATATACAATAAAAATGGTTTGAGGAACGCAGTCTACAAGGAGTTGTGTTAACGATATGCAGATATGTATAAGTGGGTTGGTTAGAGTAGATTCAGTTCTTTTTCTTCATTTCTAAGGCGCCAACAAACTTGTGGCATTTTAATTTATCTACATTAGCTCTCTTTTCAAGTTGAAATACTAAGTATCGATTGGCGGTATAATAAATGAGTTACATTCTCTTTTTTATGTTAAGTGGTTCTCAACCGCTTTTAGACAATAACGCTGTAAGAAATAATAGCAATTACTTACACCAATATGCCACCAACCTTGGGAGCTGAGATGAGCTTCTTATCTCCCTTGTTCCCGTTACACTGGCTTACTTACCCTTCAAACCGTAACACAACAATTATACCAAGAATTGAATTTTGGCGGTAGAATGAGTACATGAATGGGTTGTGATGCGGGCTTGCACAAAGCCCTGCCAGCAAGTACATCTACCCATACGGGCTTGCACAAAGCCTCTGTTACCTAGTACATAATATAATTTATATATTTTAGTTTCTGCCCTCAATTTCATCCACGTGTGAACCTAAAACCCATCGGAATTAGATACAATTTTCGGTACACCCAAAAATGGCTGAGGAATTAGTAAATTAACTCATTTTCGCGTTCATAAATTCAAATAAATACTCTGAGGATATCTCAATAAAATTGTGTCATTTTTTCAAATACGGAATTTGTCCTAAGATATGTGTATTTTATCCTACAATCAAATATATTCTTCAGCTTCATTTATTAGACATTCCTCGTTAATTTTAGATGATAAAAAAGCGTGGAATTAATACCTGTTGACTTCCAGGCAGGATATATTAATTTAAATAATTGTATTAACTAACATGACTGTATATTTGAAATGTTGAAAAAGAGTAACTACTGAGCTTCTTGCCGGTTCTTATCGGTAGAATCTACTTTCCGAACCGGTGGTAACTTAATTTAATTGTTAAATGATAATTCAAAAGTGCTTGTAAAAGCCCACTTAAATAAAGTTTATTTTGATTTTTAAATCTTCGTTTAGCCTGCTCTTTCACGGCTAAGCACAGATAGAAAGACTGACTGACTTTCTTCTTGACGAGCGACTTTCGCATTAAACATTAATATAGGTATTTATAAATGTGTACGGAGCCTAATATAGCTCTTTGTCTTCACACACTAATGTAGTACATAAAATATTTAATGTATAAAACATGTTAAAGCCTAATTGAGTGATTTTAATGCACTTTTATTTATTTATGAAGTCGGCTTAATGTTTCCTAAAAAATTGGATTTTTCCATTTTTTGGTTTCGCATAATAGCGAGCAATGAGAAATCGAGTTTGGAATATTTTTTTTAACGTTAGTCCTTTATTTTTATAGCAATTTTAGAATGTATTCCAATTTTAAATTCTCAGTAGGCATAGTCGCCTTGACAATTCCACTCTCGAACTGATGTAGAGACGTTTTCAAGATCTCTACTAAAGGCTCTGTAACCTTAGACGTCTACTGGTTATTTATGTGCGTGTCGTGGGATTCGTTTGGGTATTCGATGTTTACTGTTTTCAATTGTCGTTTTAAGATTGACTCGGCTTTATTTTCTTTCTGTTGTTTGAAGTACCTTTAAGTAGTAAGGCGTGATCCTCCTTGTGTAATATACTATTTGTCTTGATCGCTGGCATATTTTTGGCTTTAAATTAAAACATTACGTCTTACTCATACATTCAAACCTTTTATTATTTATGAACCGTTTGAATTATTTTAAATAATATACATTTAAAATAATTAAACTTTGGACTTAGAAAGAATAAGTCATGTTTACGTAGAATTAGTCTGCTTGCAAATATCCTACTGTTGGCCTGAGGTCTCCTCTTTCTTTGATATGAAGGTCTAGAGCTTTGTTCATTAGGCTTTTATAGAGGTAAATGTCAGAATTTTTTGACATTTAAAAATGCAGGTTTTTTATGGTTTAGGTTGGCGGACGGGCATATGGGCCACCTGATGGTAAGTGGTCACCATCACCCATTGACAATGAAGCTGTAAGAAATATTAACTATTCCTTACATCGTCAATGTGCCACCAACCTTGGGAACTAAGATGTTACGTCCCTTGTGCCTGTACTTACGAGTACACTGGCTTACTCACCCTTCAAACCGGAACATAACAATACTGCGTACTGTTGTTTGGCAGTAGAATAACTGATTAGTGGGTGGTACCTACCCAGATGGGCTTGCACAAAGCCCTACCACCAAGTAAATTATGATATTTTTCTTTATCGCCAAGAACGAGATAACTTATAAACACAAATTAATCACGTAAATTCAGTGATGCTCGCTTGAGTTTGAACAATCATCGGTTAAGTTCAGAATTCTATCTACTGGGCCTTCTTGGTTTGAGTTTTCTCGTACAATCAAAATCAAGTCATATTCGTATGAGAAATAAACAGCCATTCGGAGGAAATTCAAACTTTGAACTAGTTGTAGAGTAACTTTTGATATTGTTTCAGCGTAATTTGCTTTTGCTTATTCCACGAACTACTATCATCATATAACTGAAATAACCGAACTACTTATGTTTATGTGAACTGTATTTTACGTGAGTACTTACCTCCTGAAATTTATGTAATTTACTATTTATTAAGTAAGCGGTAATGATTTGAGAATGACTTAAGAAATACTAATGTGATTATTTTATTATTAGTTAAGGCTATCAACTCAGTTTTATTTAGTTCACACTGTTTGTTTTTTGTGTCTGATTTGCAATTGAAATTTTACTTCTTTCCTTTTGATTGATTTATATTTGGTACACATTTTTGGTTGTGATCGCATTACAATTGAATTCAATGAAGGCAAAAATGAGGGCACTGCTCCAAATTTTCACTTACATATAATTGGATAAATCCAAAACTAGTTATAACAGATTTGAATCGCGTATATTAATTATTTTTAACATCCCGACGTTTCGAGCACTTTACAGCGTTCGTGGTCACGTCTACCCGTGATTAATATACGCGATTAAAATCCGTTATAACTAGTTTTATTTCAATGTGTAATCGCGAAAATTTAAGACAACATTATGGATAAATCCAATAATAATAAATAAAAACAAGCACACTCAATCAAAAAACTGCAGCCATCCAGACCTAAGATAAAAAAAAACATTGTCTTCAAGTCCTATTTATTATGAATGACGATTTCAATTAAGGAAAATAATTCTATCAGTTCAGAAATCACTGCAAACCTCGTAATAAACTCGATTACGACTTTTGGAATTGCAGCCCAATACATCGCAACTAAAACAAGAATAAAATAATCACAATTATATTGAGACCAGTAAGCTCCACCACAAAAATGTTCTTGATAGATATATGCTATTTGAGGAATTATGGTGAATTAACAGAATTAGTATATAGAAAAAACGAAGTGCGAAATTGGTGTTAAGGCAACAATGGAAAAAGTAACGAAAACGAGTGCAAAAGTTTGCGAAAACTTGAAAGGTCTGCCGAGCGCGACCTGTAAAATTATTACTCCAATTCCCAAATGTACCAAACAGATGTCCTGTCAGTTCGGATCGACTTTAGAAGAGACACCTTATTCTCCCAAAAGTTACACAGTTCCCAAAAGTTTAACTCAGGGACTGCTGAAAGATGTTGCCCTTAATTTTATATTGGGCTTCAATTGTCCGGAAAATGCAAAGCAGAACTATAAACCACGCTGTTATGTACTAATGTTTTTTTTTTTTTTGAATATGGACCAGTTTACTTTGACCCAAGTCATGTTACAGTTACAGTTAGGAAAGCTTTTGTAAATATTGAGTGGTTAAACTGTTACAATAAACTTGAAGATACCTTGCTATAATGTTTTTGCACTAAATAATTTAAAAAAAATAACTCGTCATAATGAGGCTAAAATAATTTATAAAAATGGGAAAATTACGTGGTATTCAAAAATAAAATATTATTTAATTATGCCCATGCTTAATTTGTAACCAAATATATATTTTTTTGAATTTGCCTATTCAGTCAATGAATAATAATAATAATTTTCTTTTACACAGTATATGACATCTATATTTATTCAGGTTACGCTACATCCCATGATTTTATTTTTGAGTATGATCAATGCCCTCGATCGACAAGGGTTCCGTAACGACTTTTACCGGACATACCTATTATAATTTTTACCTTTTAGTACAATATCTCGTTATTATGTTTTTTTAATTAAATATATGTTTTTTTAATTAAGTATATTTTAGTTCGTCATTTTTAATAAAATTTCAAATTAACATGATATCCTTTGTACATTTATATCGTTACCTGTAGTGAGTTCATTCGTTTTAATAATGTCTTAAGTGGTATTGACATTTTTGAATAAAATTAATTGAGTTAATATGGCTGCTTGTTTATTTCGATTTGACGATATGACTTTTTAAGTAAACGATGAAAGGAAAATTTTCAAGGTTCACTACAAGACGAATACTTGTATTATCTTTTTTGTAACTTGAATTTCATGTCTCAAGTTGCACGTTTTTTAAATACTAATCGAATTTACAAAACAAAATGTAAACGAAAAAATTTAATTTTCCTTTTAATATAATAAATATAAGGGTGAATGAGCCAGTGTAGCTACAGGCACAAGGGACTTAGCATCTTAGTTCGCAAGGTTGGTGACGCATTGGCGATGTAAGGAATAGTTAATATTTCTTACAGCGTCATCTTCGACCACTTACCATCAGGTGGCTCAAATGCTCGCCGCCAACTATTCCATAAAAAAGATATCTTTTAAAGATTTCACCATTTTATGGAGATATTTAGTGCTTATGCATGACGTTATGCATATTTTCTAAAAATTTTCGATGTACGAGTACTTGTAAAATATTAATGAAGCTTTATTTATTTATTGCACGACACTACAGCTAATTTTAATAGAGTAAGTCATTTTTGTTTTATCTTTTTTATATTTATTCTTAAACAATATTAAATAATTAATTATAATTCTTTATATTCAGATTAAAATTGTATTAGAAGTTTGTACAACAAACGCCCAAGGAGCCAGAATTAAACTGTAATTTATGCCATAATGTAATATGGATCTCTTGTGTATATATAATTAAATATGATATACATATGTGCAAAATGAAATGGTAATGTGTGTGTGTCAAATATTCTCAGAGCTATATTACATCAACGAAAAACAAATGAATAAAAAATCAATTGGCTATATAAAGCATTTTTCGAAGGTTTTAATGCATGGATGTTGGAGAGAGGGTGACATTAAAGGAACTATATCGATTGATTCAACATCACTCTATACTAATATAATCAATGTAAAAGTAATCCTAACGGTCTGTCTGTCTGTTGCTCTTTCACGACAAAACCAATGAACCGATAATGTTGTCTTAAATTTTCGCGATTATTACACATTGAAATAAAACTAGTTATAACGGATTTGAATCGCGTATATTAATTATTTTTTGACATCCCGACGTTTCGAGCACTTTACAGCGTTCGTGGTCACGGGTAGACTACCCGTCAGTCAGGTCAGCCAGTCAAATCTTCAAATCCGTTATAACTAGTTTTATTCCACCGAATTTGGTGCAATTTGTTATGAAGCAAAATTGAACTCCAAGAAGGCTTTTTTCGCCTAAAACGTGACAACCAACCCCAAAAACCAAGTGAAGCCACGGGCCACAACTAGTTACTACTATTTACGATGACGTAATGTATTTTTAACGCGTTAAGTGTGTGATAACAACGTATAGCTGTCGATGTTTTGATACATTAATGTTCTTCTGAGTGTTACAACAGATTTTACCTGAGTTATTTGGTTCCGTTTATCCAATTATGTACACGGTGATATATCTCGAAGATAGCGTATGTAAGGGGAGCAATTCTCAAGTTTGCAATGAATGAATAGCATAGACATACAGCCGTCTCCTTCCTGAGAAATCTTTCTTCGTCACGTAAGGAAGGCGTTAATCCTCTTCCGGGCGACCTTTCCTTTTCCTTCCATCTTTACGTCATTATAATATACGGTTTTTGTACGATACTAGCTGTGCCCGCAACCTTGTACGTGTTTGAATTTAACAAAAAAAAAATTTATTCTAGCCTAAGTTACTCTTTATTATATCAGTTATCTGACAATTAAGGTCCAGCGGAGATTAGCAGGAACGAGACGCTTGTTCCTGCTAATCTCTGGACAATTTTCAACCGACTTCCAAAAGGAGGAGGTTATCAATTCGTCTGTATATTGTTTTTTTTTTTTTTTTTTTTTTATGTTTGTTACCTCATAACTTTTCACTGGGTGGACCGATTTTGGTATTTTTTTTGTTTGAAAGGTAGTGCTTCCCGTGGGGTCCCATTTTTTTTATTTTTTTTTCCGATGATGGTATCCATGTGAAAACGACATGAGTCTTAAATTTGCGTTATGTATATGCGCGACAAATAGGTGAATAACTGAAAATCACGTTAACCAATTTTGATAATTCTTTTTTTATTATAAAATATATACTTCAAGGGTAATTTGGTGAAAGTTTGGTAAGGTTCTGAGCACAGGATCCATGACAAAGTGACGGAACGGAAGGGAACGGAACAATTCTGAGGAGCACCTTAGCGATACTCGGTCGAATCTTTTATTTATAGGTTATTTGGATATTTGAGTCACCTTCCGTAATGTGGTTATGTTTATGTAATTGTCATAGTCGAATATTATAATCAACTAGCTACCCACCCCGGCTTCGCACGGGTGCAATACTGATACTAAATATACTACAGAATTTGTTTATATACGACATCACATCGCAAACTTCTAAAATTATCAGTGTTTCTTTACTATATTGTTCATGTATTATATACATAAACCTTCCCTTTGAATCACACTATCTTTTAAAAAAAACCGCATCAAAATCCGTTGCGTAGATTTAAAGATATAGGGACAGAGAAAGCGACTTTGTTTTATACTATGTAGTGATGGAACTCCTATACGGCTCGCAGTTAGGGTGCGATATGGGGCAGAATTTCTTACTATCTTTAATCAAATTTTGTGTATATGATGTGATGTCATATGATGTACGAAATATAGTTGGTCTTATTCAAAGTTTTTTTGCTGAGTTCGATTACAGCTCTTTCGAGGGATCCTTGTAGTTCACGCCGCGTGACGTATTAAATCCGCATTTTCGAAAGTCTATTTTTGCTTTATTCGCAAGTTTCCTTTGAAATTGTCCTCAAAGTAGTTTCTGACTTATATAAACGGAACGCTTAATCTATCCATATTAAAAAAAAATTAGTTAGTCAACATCAGCTTCACTTAAAATCAAAAAATAAATAAAATTTTAACAAAAAGAAAAACCGACTTCAAACAAAACACTATTTTAAAACAAATGAATATGCACGAAAAAGTAATAAAAATAATTGCGTATTCAACATATTTTTTAGAGTCTTCCTAAGTTAAATGAAATGAAAAATATTAGACTACTTAAAAGTCGATTAACGATTATATCATGTAGTTATAATTATTGTTATATTTGGAGTCGGTGTCAGCCAATAAAACCCTACAGTATATCTATCAAAAAACAATACGAGAATTCTTTAACAAATATGTTTTTTACAAATTACCTTTTACACAATAATATACTGGATCAATCAAGGAGCTCGTATCGCTTCTTTCTTTTGATTGTTGGGGCAAGGGCACCGTGGCTGACACCGGCTCCAAATATACCAATAAC
Organism: Vanessa cardui; assembly: GCF_905220365.1. Taxonomy (NCBI): domain Eukaryota; kingdom Metazoa; phylum Arthropoda; class Insecta; order Lepidoptera; family Nymphalidae; genus Vanessa; species Vanessa cardui. The sequence goes on from NC_061124.1 coordinate 12,466,799, forward strand.
TATAACTACATGATATAATCGTTAATCGACTTTTAAGTAGTCTAATATTTTTCATTTCATTTAACTTAGGAAGACTCTAAAAAATATGTTGAATACGCAATTATTTTTATTACTTTTTCGTGCATATTCATTTGTTTTAAAATAGTGTTTTGTTTGAAGTCGGTTTTTCTTTTTGTTAAAATTTTATTTATTGTCTGTCTGTCTGTCTAGACAGACAGACAAAATTTTTAAAGAATATTATTTTGGTATATGTACTGTGTAGACATATGTATGCATTGAGTAAAAAAGGGATATTTTATTATTACAAACAGACACTCCAATTTTATCATATGTATAGATTATTTATTAACTTTTTTTGTTATGTTTAAATTCAAACAAATTTTTTTAATAACATTTCGTTAATGTCACTTTATTAGTCCAAAAATTTGTTAAATAATTTCATTGTTCCTGTGTCGCTGTTTAGTATATAATTAATAAATAGCGAAGGTGATTTCATTCCAACGGTTTTTTTTATTCTTGTCAAAATTATGTCAGCAGACTATCAAATGGACCATTGAATGAACCTAAAATGTTATGAATTGTGCTTCTAATTAGACTCACTCACCCTTCAAACTGAAACATCACAATTTCTGCTGTACGATGGTCTGTGATAAATGGGTTATATACCATATAAGAGGCGATATGGCCCAGTGGTTAGAACGCGTGCATCTTAACCGACGATTGCGGGTTCAAAGCCAGGCAAGTGCCACTGAATATTCATGTGCTTAATTTGTGTTTATAATTAGTGAGGAAGTGTATTCCACCAACCCGCATTGGAACAGCATGATGGAATATGTTCCAAATCTTCTCCGCAAAGGGAGTGGAGGCCTTGGCCCATCAGTGGGAAATTTACAGGCAGGTGTTGTTATTGGTTAGATCCATACGTGCCGAGCATTATAAAAAATTGTATTTTATATTCTCCATTTACTGACGGTCTTTTAATATTTTTAACCGACTTCAAAAAAAGGAGGAGGTTCTCAATTCGTCGGGGCCTTTTTTTTTTTTTTTTTTTTTTTTATTTTTTATGTATGTTACCGAATTACTCGAAGATGGCTGGGCCGATTTTGACAATTCTTTTTTTGTTTGAAAGGGCATGTTTTACAGGTGGTCCCATTGTCAGGAGATCAGGATCTGATGATGGAATCCTGGAGAAATCAAGGGAACTCCTCAAATTTTATAGGCACACCTATAGTGATTTCGGTTTTATTCAAAGTGCATTGGTCATATGCTTACGAAAAGTGACATTTGATGAAGTGGAACTGATGATGAAGACCACAACTGATAATCAGAACCTATTAGTAAGTAACTATTTTACGGGTTTAGTTCTATTTCTTTAAGATAGTCGTCAAGCAATTGATGTTAGTAAACATGCCTATGATGAATTCTAGCTGATGGTGGACTGCCAGGAAAACTCCTCAATGATTAACGGCATTGCATCGGGAAAAATGGTATTGTCTAATTGGCGATGAGCGGTTAACCTTAGGCTATTGTAACTTAGGTAACGCTTAATTTGAGTTGCAGTGCACATCGTATTGAAACGGCGTTGAGTTATGTTTAGAGTCGAAAGCCGAAATGTACTGAATATAATAAAGTGAATGACAAACACTACCAATTGTAATTATAAATAACAAAACAACACTGAAAAGCAGTAAATAAATTTTTATAAATAAAAAAAACCGCCTTCAAAAATGAACTAAAAAGAAAAAAATAATCAGTTACATCCATATCCAATTTACGATTTTTTAATCACCTTTTGAAGTCGGTGCCAACAAAGTAAATAAATTCCTATATTGAAATCATTTAATTTGTATCGATAGTAAGGTTTGTCTAATGGTGTCATCTATACAATAAATAGATTTAGTTTTTGTATGTATGTATTATGTATATATATTAGCAATGTTGGCACTTGGCACCGACTTTGAGAGGTGATTAAAAAATCGTAATTTGGATATGGATGTAACTGATTATTTTTTTCTTTTTAGTTCATTTTTGAAGGCGGTTTTTTTTTATTTATAAAAATTTATACTATATACATAATATAGACATTATAGTAAAAGTACCTTCTGATTCATATAATTTAGCGAAAAATTAACACATTCTCGCTATAAACTTTTCCGTCCCAATTTCCTTGGGATTTTATTATACCGTAAAACTTCAAAGCGCATTCTATCACATAGATAAAACACCCTTATATGTTTTGTCTCTTTCACTCCAAGTAAAATTCCGAGATTCACTCTTCTGTCCTTTTCTGTTAATCGCCTATTCATTGTAAATGAAATCGTTTGAAAGAACTGTTCGTTCTAAAAAATATATACTTTCATAAATCTTTATATTTACTCAAATATTTATAAAATAAAATCAAATACATTATTCAAAAGAATATATTCTTGGTAATATACACTACTACTATTACGATGTAGACTAAGTCGATCTTATCCTTTAGAGGTGACAAGTATTAAAATACTATGGTTTTGATATAAGTCGTATCATATAGGTATAATAGTATCTGTATAACATTAATAGACTTCTTCGTTGAACCCATTACCACGAAGGGTATGTACTATCCTTACCTGGCCTTAGTCAACCCGGATATGGGCATCGGGATCTCTATATTTTACCCGAGCAATTATTTATGTTTTCACCTTTTTATTACTCGCTACTAGATGGCGCTGGTCGATCGTCAAAATGATTCGACAATTATTTACAAACAAATTTCAGAAGGATTTCAATATCCGTTATTTTAAACGATTACTTGTGGACACATCGAAGCTGTCATTTACATTTTAATTAAAGTGTCTTAAAGTGACAGAAGGTGCCCGAGGCGCGAACTATAATCAGTGCCTTTTTGGCACAAATAAAAGCCACAAAAAACGTAAGTGTAACGAATTACATGAAGCGCTACGCACGACGCGCACAGCATAGATGATAGTACGACACAAATTAGATGTAGCATCGAAAAATGCAAAGAAATGAAAATAAAATGAAATTGCTCCCTATCGCGCCATTCGATGCTATTCGTCGCTATAGCTATATTTATATTTCTCGCATCAATTCAACCCGCGAAAGCAAGAGCATAAAAATTTACGAATAAATTAGGTCATATGATATTACAAGTTATTATGTTTGGGTAAAGATCATATTCACATAAGAAATAAATATTGATAATTTGGGATAGTGTACTCAATTCGGATGTAATCGGTTTTACGAATTTTGCCGATGCTACATCTAAGTTTTGTCCGACTAACCAGGCAATTACTAGGGAAAAGTTATCTGTTAGTAAATCTAAAAACTATATCGATGGTTTAAAGTCCGAAAATGATTTTAGTCGTATATATAGTTAATTCGAATAGTTCTCAAGTTCTGACAAAAGTGTTATCATTTCATATTTTGGTATTATTTCTATTGTGATTACTTCAGCTAGAACTGAAATACTCGTGTAAATGTTCTATTACCATTAAAAAAGTCATGAGCATTCCCCATTTAACGATTACATAATAGCGTGACAAAACCCCATCGATGTTAAATCCTGATTGAACATATGGTGTTTATATCTCAGGATCGACATGTTTATTTCATTCTGTCTGTTTCAAATGGAATTAAAACCAAGAGTATCCGGCTTTCGATTTGACCATTTGACTATAAATCTATTAGGTTTCAAGCAAAGCGCTTTGATGTTTATGTTTTTGTACTATTCAGTCAAAGGGCCTATTTGTAGTAAACATACAACAAACAACAATAACAACAACAGCCTGTAAATTTCCCAATGCTGGGCTAAGGTCTCTTCTCCCTTTAAAGGGAAAGTTTGGAAAATATTCCACCACGCTGTTTCAGACGGGTTGGTGGAATGCACATGTGGCAGAATTTCTATGAAATTAGACACATATAGCTTACTTCACGATGTTTTCCTTCACCGCCGAGCACGAGATGAATTATAAACACAAATCTAATATATAAATACCTACTAATCTAAAGATTATATCTAATAGAGTCGAGATGGCCCAGTGGTTAGAACGCGTGCATCTTAACCGATGATTGCGGGTTCAAACCCAGGCAAGCACCGCTGTTTCATGTGCTTAATTTGTCTTTATAATTCATCTCGTGCTCAGCGGTGAAGAAAAACATCGTGAGGAAACCTGCAAGTGACAAATTTTATAGAAATTCTGCCACATGTGCATTTCACCAACCCGTATTGTAACAGTGTGGTGGAATATGTCCCAAACCTTCTCCTCGAAGGGAGAGAAGGCCTTTAGCCCAACAGTGGGAATTTACAGGTTGTTGTTGTTGTTACTAATCTAAAGAATCACAAATCACTTACAAACTTTAAATTTACCAAGTAGGTTCCTTAATGATGTAGACATCCACTCATACGGGTTATACGAAACTCCGCCCTATAAGGGTAACATGTGGGTTGAAATTTTGTGTTTTATAAATTCCGCGCGGATAAAGTCGCAGATTCCGATAGTAGAATATGTTCCTAAAGTTATCGTTACCAATGCCACATTGCTCTTGGAACTAAGATGTCCCTTGTTAAATGTTAAACTAGTTAAATGCCTTCCTAAACGGGTTTGCACAAAGCCGAATCCAAGTTCATTTATCTCAGTAAATTCATGTAGAAATTATTTCTTAACATATGATCCTGATATTATGGGACACCATTTCTTGATTCATAATAGACTACCACTAAGGTATGCAATGCAGTATATTCTTAGGAATAATGTAGCTGTAAGAAACTGTGGTAGTATTTAATTATTGACGATTCAAAAACGCTTTATTGTAAAGTTTACTTGAATAAAAATGATTTGATTTGATTTGAAGAAATATTAACCATTCCTTATATCGCCAATGCGCTACCAACCGTGGGAACTAAGATGTTATGTACCTTGTGCCTGGAGTTACACTGGTTTACTCAATCACTGTTGTTTAGCGGTAGAATATCTGATGAATGGTTAGTACTGATACAAATGGACTTGCAAAAAGTCTCGACATCCCCACCACGAAGTAAGAGTCTCACTCCACATTTGTAGCCAAAGGGCTAGGGCAACTATAAAGTGATGCTTATTGTCGGTAGATTAAGGTACGCGTGGCTTGCATAAAAGTGAAAGAAAAATAAATAAAAAATTCCAACTAAAAAAAATATAATGAATAATTTGACAGGTCATTTTTGCTTTCTGAATGCTTTTGTTATTTTTAATACGAAACGAATGAAACCTCAAGACAAAACAGCAATTGGTCTTCATTTCGAAGTTGACTTTAAAATATAAATTTTATGAAAACAAAAGATGTTTTTTTTTTCTTTGAAATTTTTTTGTGCTCTGTGTCTCATTAAGAATGAAAGGAAAATTATTTAGCTAAGATTCACAAGAATAATTAAAAGATTTTTTTATTGCAAAATTATTGTTACAAATCTTGTGTGGATTAAAAAAAATATAATAAATAAGTTAAGCCAATTTTTGTACCAGTTATTATGGGACAATAGCTCCTTATAGAAGATTGGAGCTCTGGAGATCGCATCTTACAAAATTTGCGATTTTTATGACCAAAAATAAGTAAAAAAAAAATTTGCTAATTTTTTTACTTTTCGAACAATATCTCCTTAACGATGATACGCTAAAAATGGATTTAAGTGTAGAGCAGAAAAAAGCTACAAAAAAAATCTCGTAAAAAATTTCCCCAACCAATTACCCCTTTTTCAAGATGAAATCGGAAATCGTGGTCGAAAAACTAAAGTTAAGCTTTTCTAGGTCTCTCCAACATATAAAAAAATGGCATGTTAATTTCATTTACATTTATTTGCTTTTTTTCCGACGAAATGACTGGACTACATATATGTGTTTGATATAATTCGCCTTCAACTTAGACGTTGCTTAAATACCACAATAAATGAGTCTTAAAACTATACTCAGATATGTCAATTAACTTTGATGCCAATTTACTATTTTGAAAAAACTATTTCTAAAATAATTCAATGAAAGTAACATTTAAGCCCTTATTATTAAAAAGACTCTCAATCTAATATTTCAAGATCTGTCAAGAGCCTTAATAAGGTTGTTATTATTGCAAAAATCCTTTAGCAAAATGGTTACATCAAGGTTTATTAACGTCTCTGAATAGAGCTGTTACATTTATTATAATCATTATTGGTGTATATTGAATGTAAAGTAAGATAGTTGTCTAGTTATCGCTGCATAGCTGAGAATAAGGATAAAAAGTAAAGAAAGAAAGAAAGAAATGTTTAATAGGACACGAGACACAATAAAAAACTAAAAAAAAAAACATACAACAAAAAATAAAAAAACATATGAAATAATTAAAACTACTAACTTAATCTAAAAAAACAACTACAAAACAAAACAATGATAATTATCATTCAGCTTCCAAGTTGGGTTCCAAGAATCCAACGCTGATTTTCAATGGTACCATGAATGGTTGTGACGGGCTGTGACAATATATGATAGTATTTAATAAACACTACAACATTAATATACATACAATAAACATATAATAACAATCAAAAATAATTGTACATACAGCACAACATGTAAAATTACCACGAATTTGAACAACGAAAAAAAAAAGTACTAAGTTTATCCTGTATTACGTTCAATAACAAGGCTCAATCAACGTGTTCTAATGTAGTGTGGACTCATAGAATTTACGTTCAATATTATTTAGCGATGAAACATTAAATATTCCTAACATCGACAATATACCAACAATGAGAACTATGGTGTTATATCCCTTGTAGTTACACCGGCCTACTTACCCTTCAAACCAAAACACAGGTACTTTTTAGCAGTAGAATATATGATTATAACTACCCAATATCTACCAAGAATATGTAACCTTCATTGTTATTCTTACGATATACAGAAGTAAAATATGATTTTGAATTAAAGAATTATCAGCTGCAGCTTCTAAAAAAAGTGAAAAAAGAACACACAAACACAAGCTCCATACGCAAAACACTTTCATGTTACACTAACCTCAGACAATATTTAAGGCTCGTAAACTTAATGTCTCCCACAAAACTGCCCTAAATAAATTAGGCCAAGCAATTTCCTGCCATGAAGCAATTTAGATACACCTTGTATCATATAAGCCATTAACGCGGTTATAACGGGAGGCGACGGCTGAAAATGGAGTTATCCTACCGATTTGCAAAGGCATCATTAGTCTATGCATATAGAATATGTTCTATGTTATCAATTGATGTAAACTATTTAAGAAAATGTTTTAAAGCAAATATTTACAGTAAAATTATAGATTTAAATAATTTCATAGAAGCAATAAATTGTATGTATTAATATTATGTACACTTAGGAGTACAATTTTGTTTCTCATTTGAAATGTACTAAGGAGTAATTGAGAGCTGAGATGGCCCAGTGGTTATAACGCGTGCATCTTAACCGATGAGTGCGGATTCAAAAGCAGACAAGCACCACTATATATATGTGCTTAATTTGTGTTTATAATTCATCTCGTGCTTCAAAAACATCGTGAGGAAACCTGCAACTGCCTAATTTCATCGAAATTCTGCCACATGTGCATTCCTCCAACCCGCATTGGAACAGCGTGGTGGAATATGTTCCAAACCGTTTCCGTAACGGAAGAGGAGGCCTTATCCCAGCTGTGGGAAATTTACAGGCTGTTACTTTTTTTAGTAATTATCTCACTCAAACAATAAAAAAAGATCCAAATCGGATCGCAAATGATGAAATTATAAAATTACATACTTTAAATAAAAATACAACAGAATTGAGAAACTTATTCTTCTTTGATAAAGTAAAGTAACAGTCTTTAGAAATAGTCGTTAAGGAACAAAATAATACGTTCGATAACTGAGCGATGCCCATACCTCTCTTTGTGAAGAAGGCTTTTGAAATTGCACATGGTACACCAAAGGCTTATATAACCTGTGCGGGTTTCCTTACGATATTTTGCGATTCTGTTGAATTACAAACACAAATTGTTAAGTACAAGAATATTCATTATTGTCTTGATTTGAACTCATAGTCTTCGGTTAAGACTGCTAGTAAGTACTAAATATTGGACTAAAGTCATTTTCAATAGTTATAGCATAAATTTGGGTGGATGAATGTTTGTTATTAAATCACGTCGGAACGGCTGAATGGATTCGAAATAAATTTGCCACTGTGATAAATAATAGTCTGGTATAGAAAATAGATAACATTTATTCGAGAAAAAATATACTTCATACCTGACAACCAATCTGATAAGAGCAGAGATGGCCCAGTGTTTAGTGCATCTTAACCGATGATTGCGGGTTCAAACCTAGGCAAGCACCACTATATACGTATATGTGCTTAATTTTGTTTATAATTCATCTCGTGCTCAGCGGTGAAGGAAAACATCGTGAGGAAACCTGCATGTGTCTAATTTCATTGAAATTCTGCCACATGTGCATTCCACCAACCCGCATTGGAATAGCGTGGTGGAATATGTTCCAAGCCCTCTCCTTAATGGGAGAGGAGGCCATTAGGCCAGCAGTGGGAAATTTACAGGCTGTTACTTTACTTTACCTGACAACCACCCCTTTCCTTCACACGTAGGTAACATTCTTGCACTATCTTACAGTTATTTTTATCACCTAAATTATGTTGCGTTTAATTTATTAATTATTAATGTTTTTCTACAAAATATTTTCGAATTCCGAATCGGGAAAGTTCAACATCTCTTGAAGGAGTTATTTTGTCAGAAACTTGGCATTACAAGCTTATATTTACTTCTCGTATTCAAGCAATGATTTTATTATCACTGTTTCCATCGAGGTTATAAAACGTGAACTTCAGCATACATAATATTAGTATAGATAGTTATTACTTTAAGCTAACAAAGAATATATATATATATGATAGTACAATGAATAAATTAATATTAATAGCGATTTAATAGTCGAACTTAATTTCAGTCGTAATATTCAGCGTAATATCGAATTTACACAATTCGATTCTATAAATACTAGACCAATATTTATTGCTTATAAAACTAACAAAAATAAAAACTTTTGAAATGAAACAAAATGAATCATCATCGGATTATGATGCGGTTTTTTTAAATAGATAAAGAGATTCAAGGGGAAGTACAATAAGTATATATTTTGTATATAAAACATGAACAATATAGTAAACACAAACAAGAAGAATTCTGTAGTATATTTAGTATCAGTATTGCACACGTGCGAAGCAGAGGTCACTAGTACCATATAAATATAATTATATAGATCCATATTTATTAAAAGTCAATTAAAACCGTTCAAATCGCTTACGATTCAGCAGTTGATCGATTAAAGTCGCCTAGTGTGAAAACGTTTTAAGGGTAAACGTAAAACTATTCTCATGTTGCATTCGGAACACAATAGTGATAGTTAGGAACACTAATGGTCGGAAATTACCCGAACGGTGATTTATCGTGCTTTGTAGACGCTATGCGGAACACTGACCCGGATAGACATACACTTTTTCAGAGATCCATCGCTTTAACTTTATTCGTATATTCTACAATACTGTTACTAACATTTGCTTTAACACTTATCTGCGTTTTTATGTGCGTATCAAAACTTGTCGTTAATATACTAAACGATATATTAGTCCTTTTTTTTCATTTTCCATTGTTTTCCTTTGTAACTTTTCCCCTTTTTGAATGAAATGTTTGTTTTAGGATTTGACGATTTATCAGTTATGTTAATAACGCAGTTATTTTGAAATCACAGATCTACATTTTATTTATTTGTATAGATATGGTTATTTTATGTTAAAGTAAGAAATATAAATACTCAAAGCAAATTAAAAAGAGTAGGTATTTCAATTGATTCTTTTGTTAATTTTTGTTTCAGCGATTAAAAAATGGAGGAAATGTACTTTTATTTAAATTCATAATGTGTAGATATCATTACGAACATATAAAATTATTTTTATAAGTATAAAATGATGATTATATATCATTTTCAATGTCATTAATTATATTTTATTATTTTATGTTTAAGTTCATTTAGACAAGGTCATATAATCCGATGACTTCTTGAAAAGCTGATTCAGGATTTTATACCTACCACCAAGTTACTCTGATGCGTAATATAGGATTATTTTAGTAGAATTTCATCCAAGTAATGCAGATATCCATAATAATAAATAAATTAAGCTTGTAAAAATTCAATTTTGAACTCACAACATGAAACTAACATTAATTAATGCAACTATTATTATTAATTTATATATTGGTAGTAAAAGAGTGTTAGAACCCGTGCATATTCAAAATAAACTTTTTCAAGTAGGCATTTACAAGCACTTTTGAATCGTCATTTTACAATTAAGTGAAGCTACCACCGGTTCGGAAAGTAGATTCTACCGAGAAAAACCGGCAAGAAACTCAGTAGTTACTCTTTTTTAACATTTAAAAATAAAAAGTAATGTTAGTTAAATACAATTATTAAAATTCATATATCCTGCGTGGAAGTCAACAGGTATTATTAGCTCCACGCTTTTTTATCATCTATAAAATCTTGTTTTGAATAATATGCTTTTTCTACCAATGTATTTATATATTGGCCGATGATTCCGATTTCGAACCCAGATAACCACTGAATTTCTTAAGTTTAAGAGGATACTTGTTTTCTATATGTTTCAAATTTCAAGGAAACCAGCATATGTCCCAGTGACGCGCATTGGATGGTGATGGTCTCCAACCGCTTAACTCGCATAAAAAAAGGAATCCTTAGCCCAGCTCAAACATGATAAAATTTACAGGCTGTTTTACGTACGTACTCTGTTCCAATTTTATGCACGTTTAGACTTTTATGCGGTTAAGTTTCAACAGTTTTTCACATGAACGTTGAACAACGTAATATCATGTGAATTGCATCCGGAGTTTCACCGGACAGTATAATACGAGGATTAGCTTTGAAGAACATGACCGTATAAATTTAATATTCAGTGCTTTTCGGCGTACTTAGTCTATAAGGGCTTAGTGTGTATGTCTTGGAACGTTTCGAGATACTTTATATTATGGCCGAGATGACCCAGTGGCTAGAACGTGTGCATCTTAACCGATGATTGCGGCTTCAAACTCAGGCAAGCACCCATTGGTGCATGAATTATAATTATTCATTAATAATTATAATTCATCTCTTGCTCGGTGAAGGAAAATATCGTCGGCAGCCCTGCATGTGTCTAATTTCATAGAAATTTGCTACATGTGTATTCCACCAACTCGCATTAGAAGAGCGTGGTTGAATATGCTCCAAAAATTTCTTCTGAATAGGAGAGGAAGTCTTAGCCCAGCAGTGGGAAATTTACAGGCTGTTGTTGTTGTTGGTTTATTATGAAAGTGTTCTCATTTGGATGTCATGCTATGGTTTTGCGTAGTTTCTATTTAGTTTAATTAGTTTCCGCCTTTGGTTTCAGTGACGTGCCACAGGGAACTGGGATAACTATAAGGGAACAAAAGTTTTGGTAACATTTAATTTTTTCAATATTATATATCAATGTCGACTTTCAAATCAGATATGTAATTGATAAATAACAGTATTTAATTGAATTTAGAATTTTCTTGTCAATATTATTGTTCAGTTTGTCATGTCTACAAATGATTTAGCATTTAATTAATATGATGAGTCGAGATGGCCCAGTGGTTAGAACACGTGCATCTTAACCGATGCTTGCGGGTTCAAACCCAGGCAAGCACCTCTGATTCATGTGCTTAATTTGTCTTTATAATTCATCTCGTGCTTAGCGGTGAAGGAAAACATCGAAAGGAAACCTGCATGTGCCAAATTTCATAAAAATTCTGCCACATCTGTATTCTACCAACCCGCATTGGAACAGCGTGGTGGAATATGTTCCAAACCTTCTTCTCAAAGGGAGAGGCCTTAAAGGCCTTGAGCTCAGCAATAGTAATTTACAGGCTGTTGTTGTTGTTGTTGTTGTTGTTGTAATATGATTTAAAGATACAAATTAATTTTATGGATAAAATGAGACCGTTAATATTTGACAAATTTGTGACTCTATTTATTACGTTTTAACTAACCACTAAGTCTGTTCACCACGACAATCATCATCAAGCTAACTTCAACCTTCTATAATAACAAGTACAACAATAATCTATTAAAAAACGCAGAATTATTTAAACTTTAGTTAGTTTTTCAATGCATTATTTTTACTTTTCGCGGCAAGAACTTTAACGCGTGGTAGTTATAAATAGAAAGCGTGCAAACGGCCTTATCGTTTATAGCAATCTCTTCAAGACAACCTTTGTGAAAGAAACTTAATCAGCAGGATTGAAAATAGGGTTGTGCAAAGGGATTTTCTGATTAAAACTTTTTTTATGTTAGTTGTAAAATTTTGAAGTCGATTTTGATAACCTTACAAAGTATGTTTTTGAAAAATATTTTCACTTTGTTTATTTTTCAGTTGTATTTGATTACATGTTTTATTTAATATAATTAATGATTTAATATTTATTAATGATTTGGTGGATATTATAGAGTACTTTTTTTATTTAGTTTACAACATCCACAGACTCGCAGACGCCCGTGCCTTTTTTTACATTTTAAATTAAACATTTTGGCGTTTTATATTATATATTTTTACTAAACATCCGCAGATCTTCACTGGATTTCATTCTTTTCGTGTTCTTGGGAGACGTGGCCCACACTGTCATTTTTTTTCTCTTTTTTATATTTTAAAATAATATATACATAATCTATAATAAATAATATATGTATAATAAAAAAATATAGAGTACTTTACATTCGACTCTTAAAATAATAAAACTAAAAATACAAATTGATTCAATTTTATTAGACATATTAAAAATTTATTGGCTCCGTAAGGAACATAAACTCGTCCATACATCGCCTTTCTGTAGTTACACTGGCTCACTCAGACTTCAAACTGGAACAATATATTAAGTGTTATTGTTTGACGTATGTAAAGTGAATGCGTCACCCAAAACTTACACAACGATTTACCGCCAAGTTATGTGATCCTTTTTAAATGGTCAGGGATCTTACCTTTATTTTATAATTGACAGCGTACTGACGTTAATAGAAATACCGTTTCTCTCAATTTCCTAGCCTAATTGTTAGTCTACTATTATTGACGACCTCCGTGGTCGAGTGGTGTTTACACCGGTTTTCATGGGTACGCCACTCCGATGTGTCCGCTTCACTAATCCCGGCTGAGTCGATGTAGATTATCATTAGTTTTCTATGTTGTCTTGGGTCTGGGTGTTTGTGCTAACGTCGTTACTTCTGATTTTCGTTAACACAAGTGCTTCAGCTACTTACATTGGGATCGGAGTAATGTATGTGATATTGTCTCATATTTATTTATTTATTTATTACTATTCCAATAAATATAATGAGAAAACAAAATTGTAGTTTACAATGTTATAATGTTCGATGGATGAAAAGTAACAGCCTGTATAATTTCGTTTAGCAAATTGTTTTTGGCGGCCAAGGGAATTTTAGCTAAGGAGGTGTCTAATCCATCACACTACACCACTTCAGGTTAGCGGATACATATGTCTAAGAAAAACTTCCACTACGTTGTGTTTCCTCGCAATGTTTATAGGGTTCCGTACCTCTAAATGAAAAAAGGAACCCTTATAACACAACAACGATGGAGTCATTGTCTTTCCGTTTGTCTGTCTAAATTATTCTTCTCTCTATGTAATGGAGAGAAGAATATAATATAATTGCGGCCCCTTAAAGCCAAAAAAAATCCAAAAACCGTATTTGTTGTTATATCAGTCACTGTTATCTACCTGTCTGATGTACGGAACACTCAGTAGCGAATAACACTCGCTCTTTTTTTTTTTACTTGTACAAAGTCTCAATTTAATCATCAATTTTTAAATTATATATAAACAGTTTTCTTATTATATAGGTGTATCAATATTCGTTGCCGGCCTTTAAGAATTGTATAGGCTCATTTTTGAAGGTTCGGAGAAACCACTGACAAAAGTTAGTTCTACGGAGTTATTTACAAAATAATTTAATGCCTTTACAATCGCGCTCTTGTGGTTGATAGTATATTTTTATTGATAATCTAATGAAACTTGGACGAACAAAATTAAAACATAACTTTGTGTTCGTGTTAATATATATACGAAATAGTGGTTTCATGCCTTCCAAAATTCGTAGATGGAATACACGATAACCCCTCTCATTTCCATTATAAGTTGGAATTTTTCAATACCTTTCTTAGTGGACGCTAACACTATAACTATAACTTTATAATAATACATAATAACCTATACAAATGGACAAAAAAAGAACATCAAACACCAATGCTACAATACTTGTAGCGCTTAGCTACAAACTAAGACTTTTAATATAATTAAGAATAATTTATATTCTAGAAGAAGGCTGAAATGAACCAATAATTAGAGTGAGCGCATCTTGAACCCAGATATGTATCACCGAATTTACAAAAAGATGAAAGAAAAACATCGTGGGAAAACCTTCAGGTGCCCAATTTCAATGAAATTCTGAGACATGTGTATCCCAATATATTACCAACCCGCAATGGAAACAGCGTGGATAAATAAATTGCAAACCCTTCCCAAAGGGGAAAGGAGGCCTTAACCTAGCACTATAATACTTAACATTATTTTACAAGCGATTGCTCACGCCTTAAAAAAATAAAAAAAAAATTACGGAAACTAATATTAATATTGTAATTTCATATCCACTTTATAACGTCATCAATACATCAATCATCTTCAAAGCTCCAAATAGTCTTACAAATCTTTTTACATTCGGACCATGAAATCGTGAAAATAACCTTAGCAACTATATAACGTAGTTCTAAAACTATCTACATTTAATTTAACATGTAATATTTGATACATAGATTATTTTCTAGTTTAAATATATTATTAAAATGAAATAATTTGTCACTTAATTAGAAAGGAGGGTTGCCTGTGTCTATCTAGACACGATGTATTCAAAAACTACAGAACATATTACGCTTTTCACCAATGGAAGAAGTGTTTTAGGAGAAAAATCAAAAAATCAAAATCAAAATAGATCTTTATTCAAGTAGACTTTTACAAGCACTTTTGAATCGTCATTTTACAATTAAGTGAAGCTAACATCGGTTCAGAAAGTGGATTCTACCGAGAAGAACCGTCAAGAAACTCAGTAGTTACTCTTTTCAACCGACTTCCAAAAGGAGGAGGTTATCAATTCGTCTGTATTTTTTTTTTTTTTTTTTTTTTTTTTTTTTATGTTTGTTACCTCATAACTTTTCACTGGGTGGACCGATTTTGATATTTTTTTTTTTGTTTAAAAGGTAGTGCTTCCCGTGGGGTCCCATTTTTTTTATTTTTTTTTCCGATGATGGTATCCATGTGAAAACGACATAAGTCTTAAATTTGCGTTATGTATATGCGCGACAAATAGGTGAATAACTGAAAATCACGTTAACCAATTTTGATAATTCTTTTTTTATTATAAAATATATACTTCAAGGGTAATTTGGTGAAAGTTTGGTAAGGTTCTGAGCACAGGATCCATGACAAAGTGACGGAACGGAAGGGAACGGAACAATTCTGAGGAGCACGTTAGCGATACTCGGTCGAATCTTTTATTTATAGGTTATTTGGATATTTGAGTCACCTTCCGTAATGTGGTTATGTTTATGTAATTATCATAGTCGAATATTATAATCAACTAGCTACCCACCCCGCCTTCGCACGGGTGCAATACTGATACTAAATATACTAAAGAATTTGTTTATATACGACATCACATCGCAAACTTCCAAAATTATCAGTGTTTCTTTACTATATTGTTCATGTATTATATACACAAACCTTCCCCTTGAATCACACTATCTTTTAAAAAAAACCGCATCAAAATCCGTTGCGTAGATTTAAAGATATAGGGACAGAGAAAGCGACTTTGTTTTATATTATGTAGTGATGGAACTCCTATACGACTCGCAGTTAGGGTGCGATATGGGGCAGAATTTCTTACTATCTTTAATCAAATTTTGTGTATGTGATGTGATGTCATATGATGTACGAAATATAGTTGGTCTTTTTCAAAGTTTTTTTGCTGAGTTCGATTACAGCTCTTTCGAGGGATCCTTGTAGTTTACGCCGCGTGACGTATTAAATCCGCATTTTCGAAAGTCTATTTTTGCTTTATTCGCAAGTTTCCTTCGAAATTGTCCTCGAAGTAGTTTCTGACTCATATAAACGGAACGCTTAATCTATCCATTTTAAAAAAAATTAGTTAGTCAACATCAGCTTCACTTAAAATCAAAAAATAAATAAAATTTTAACAAAAAGAAAAACCGACTTCAAACAAAACACTATTTTAAAACAAATGAATATGCACGAAAAAGTAATAAAAATAATTGCGTATTCAACATATTTTTTAGAGTCTTCCTAAGTTAAATGAAATGAAAAATATTAGACCACTTAAAAGTCGATTAACGATTATATCATGTAGTTATAATTATTGTTATATTTGGAGTCGGTGTCAGCCAATAAAACCCTACAGTATATCTATCAAAAAACAATACGAGAATACTTTAACAAATATGTTTTTTACAAATTACCTTTTACACAATAATATACTGGATCAATCAAGGGGCTCGTATCGCTTCTTTCTTTTGATTGTTGGGGCAAGGGCATCGTGGCTGACACCGGCTCCAAATATACCAATAACTATAACTACATGATATAATCGTTAATCGACTTTTAAGTGGTCTAATATTTTTCATTTCATTTAACTTAGGAAGACTCTAAAAAATATGTTGAATACGCAATTATTTTTATTACTTTTTCGTGCATATTCATTTGTTTTAAAATAGTGTTTTGTTTGAAGTCGGTTTTTCTTTTTGTTAAAATTTTATTTATTCAACATCAAGTTAGTTAAATACAATTATTTAAATGAATATAATATCTTGCTTGGAAGTCAACAGGTATAGGTATTTGATTTGATCTATATAGCGTAAACTAACAGATGTATGTATTTTTATAGAAAGAAGACAATTCTATGTAGACACTTACGACGTTGAAAGATAACTAATACATTATGAATGTTTTAGTCCTTCGATTAATCACATTTTATACTTAAGAAGGCTTAAGACCAAGATTATTTTGAAACAATAGCCCAGGGATAGTCTCTTGCACGTATTTACTCCAACAATACACGAACCTCATAAGATAAGCCTCTGTAAGTCTGAGCACGCTCAATCGAGAGGCAAAATAGTTTTTCGATAATGGAGTTAATGTCGGATGCTCCAGTTCAATATTACGATAACAATTTTATAACGAGTGCGCTCGGCTTTCTAGAGCACGGGAAATGTATAAGCCGGGATTTTTTTTGTATAAAAGTAGACCAGGAAAGCCACCTGTTGTAAATAGTTAGTTCATTAGCGCTGATAGTAAATATTTATACACTATTGTACATAATGTATCAGTAGTGTTGGTTTGGCTTCCAGTTGGTTTCTCTGAACTATAGGTCATTGAAATTGAACTAGCATACGATGAAACTGTTCTGGAATCAGTGATAGAATATAAATATATTATATTAGTAGTTATTGATCCTGAATGTCTGCGAAATTACAGGTATATGAGGTGTATCTTCTCCTTAAAGCTTATATTCGAAACATAAGCTTTATATAACTCACACTAGCAATCAGCCCATATAACCAAAATTACATACTTTTTTGTAAATTTTTTATTCTGATGTATAACCTATATTGCTCTAAAATTTAATCTAAATCCGGTCAGTAGTTTTTTCGTGAAAGTATAACAAACATACATACAATCCCCACAAATTTTTTTTAAAAAGGTGATAGTAACTTTGTCTGACTGTTTGTCTGACGCTCTTTCACGACCAAACCGCTGAATCAAATTTGATGAAATTTGGTATGAAGCAAACTTGAGCTCCAAGAAAGGACATAGGCTACTTTGTCTAACAAATGACAACCAACACTCTAAAACGCGAGGAAAACCGTGGACGAATACTAGTCATTTACAGTAATTTCAATATCAAACTCAATTTCTTAATTAATAAGCTACTTATGGTACTATGTTCAATAAAGATAAACAAGATACTCAGGAATGGGGTCAACATTGTTGACGAGAGTTCATTATTACTATTTTTAACTAACGCAGTCAAGATAATTAAATTGCTTCCACGCCTAATATAGGTTCAAATTTTAATAGATTTACTAAATATTACCTTATTTTTCCTCGAATTTTGCTAAAAAACGCTCGGTAAACATTAGGTTAATAAAAAAGGTTGCTTAAAAAAATTTCAAAGCGTCGTAGTGTGTAAAAGGTTGTTATATAATTATTAAAGGTTTAGATTTAATAAAACGATCGCTTTTTGCATTTTAATGGTAATAAAAAAAAATTAAACTAGTATATTATTCGTCAAAAAGAATGGGTGGTGGTGGTGTTTCAGCGGTTCTTTAAAGGTTTTTTTTACTTCGCTTGTTAATAACGAAGTTTCCTTTTTTTTAAATATTAATTTTACTTGGTATTAGGGCTTTGCTTGCTTGGGTAGGTATGATTCCCTA
The DNA here is from genome assembly GCF_905220365.1 of Vanessa cardui. Taxonomy (NCBI): domain Eukaryota; kingdom Metazoa; phylum Arthropoda; class Insecta; order Lepidoptera; family Nymphalidae; genus Vanessa; species Vanessa cardui. The sequence continues at coordinate 12,485,401 of NC_061124.1, forward strand.
ATTATATATTCTACCGCCAAAGAGTAATTGTACTATTGTTCTAATTTAAAGGATGGGTGACCTAGTATTCCCAAGTTGGAAAATGTTTATTTTTTTCCACTTAAATTTATTTAACAATCACCAATTTCATACAAAAAATAATCAAATATTTTTGCTATTTTATTATTATGAAGAAAAATCGGAAACATTTTATATCGTCATTAACGACCAATTTATCGAAACACGGAGTAAGATTCTGTGATGGAATCCAATTATTTTACGCTGTATTTTTCAAATAATACATCTTTATTTTATCATATTTCTTTTTATAGTTCATATGTTTATTGTCGTCATATAATTTCTATGTGTGTGTGTCTATGTTTTTGAGTGTAAATGTGACAAGACAGCAGCACTTTGCGTTAATGTACACCGGTGTCAATTTCGAGTCAGTTAGTGTCACTACTGGCAAAATGCCTTCAAGACCGATTCTAATTATGAATCTAATTTAAAGAATCCATTCCCTTTGTATGTATTCGAATAGTTTATGCTTCAAAGCATATCGATACTAAAATTATATGTTTGAAAAGTTTTAAGAAAAGTAAAGTAAAGTAACAGCCTGTATATTTCCTACTGCTCGTCTAAAGGTCTTCTCTCTCATTAAGGAGAGGGTTTGGAACTTATTCCACCACGCTGTTTCAATGTGGCTTGGTGGGATGCACATGTGGCAGAATTTCCATGAAATTAGACACATGCAGGTTTCCTCACGATGTTTTCCTTCACCGCCGAGCACGAGATGAATTATAAATACAAATTAAGCACATATATATATGTATTGTGGCGCTTGCCTGAGCTTGAACTCGATATCATCAGTTAAGATGCACGCGTTCTAACTAAGTTAAGAAAGTCAAAAATATCATTATTATGTCTAAGCACTTCAAATACCTGGTGATTTAATATTTGTCTTCAAGTTCCACAGTTATATTAGAACGGAATACTTGAATAGTATAATATAGTCGAATTATTATCAATTTAAAATGTCCATTTAAAAAGTCTTGGGAGTCTTGCGTTTCAAATTGTGTCCTGTGACTATTGTTCAGAACTTAAATAATTCCAATATTTTGTAAATTTTGTGACAGCCTCAGGTTATAAATATCTAGTAACAAACGCAACAGTGTTGACAACACAAAAGTTATCAATATTTGTCATTCCAAATATCACATGCCAAATTATTATTTTTTCGAAATATATTCTTTTAAAATTATAAGATACGGACTCAAAGCCTTAACTATATATAAACTAGATTCTCGTGATAATAGATCACAGGAATTTATAAAAGTATCTTGTCTTTTAAATTTATTCATTTAAAAATATCTAAAGGTTAAAAAGTGCGTGATAAAAAAACATAAAAGCCTTTAAAAAATGTTGTCGAATGAATAGAAAGAGTTGTAAAAGAATTTCTGCTAGAGTTACGCGCCTTTCAAAGGCAGGTCGCTATTTCAAAACACAAGATTAAAAACATCACACATAAAAGACACGAAGAAAAATATTGTCACTTGAAACTATTAAGTGCCAGAGGAAAATGAACCGTATATAATTATAAATAAGGTTGATAAAGTAGGTGTGAAATGGAAATTAATTCGCCTTGGCTATCAAGCGACAAACCTGCATTTCACTATCCAATTTGGATATTAATCCTTTGGGAATATACTTTAACGCAGCTGGTCACTACGTTGTATGCTTTATTAATCTTTACTGTTATCAATTTACTGATCAATTTCCCGTGTCATCTACAGATATGTGTTTATGTGCTTCTATTTTCTGAAATGCAATCAATTAGATTAATTAGCGCTTTTAATTTGTAATATTTTTCAAATTAGTCTATTGTTAGATCAATTTATGTTTGGAAGATATTATACAATTTATTGAAGATCTCAATAAAGGTATTAAAATGTTGAAACACTACTCTACTTATATAATACGAGTATACTACCTGATGGCCTAGTGGTTAGATCCCATGGACGTTAATTGGTTATTACGAGTTCAATAATAGGCAAGGTACCACTGAATTTTCATATACATGATTTGTGTTTATAGAGAAACATTGTGAGGAAGCCTGCATGTATCTAATTTCAGTAAAATTCTAAGTCCGCTTAGTAGTAACCCGTATTGGCGGAGCATCGTGGAATTAGTTCTTAACCTTTTATTTAAACGGAGAGAAGAGGAGCATATTCCATCACGCTGCTTAATGTATAATACAACTGCTATCATTAATCGTGAGCGAAATTATAAGTGTCTCTTCATGTGGTATTATTACATACATACTCGTATGTCTTACTTCAATTTCATTGAACTATTTTCACGCTACAAATTTTCACCAGTGACAACTTATGTGTCTTCTTTTGTCTTACTTGATGCAGATCCTTTTGAAGTGGAGCACATTCTGATGCAATCAAATTCTACTAGTGCAAATGGCTGGGATGGGATCCCTACAAGTTTTATAAAATTATGCAGGAGTTTTCTGCTACCCTTTCTCACTCAATTAGCAAATCTGTGTTTTAAGACTGGAGTTTTCCCAATAGCACTGAAGAAATCAATCATTACACCTGTGTACAAGAGTGGAAATAGAGATGAAGTTAGTAACTACAGACCAATTTATGTCCTACCATCTATTGCTAAGATTCTTGAAAAACTTATAAACAAACGTATTGTAAATTACCTAAACAAGTTTAACATATTGGCTCAGACACAATTTGGTTTCAGGAAACATTTATCTACAGAAGACGCAGTTACAGATCTTACTGATCTAATTGTTAAGAAACTTGACCAAGGTAAAAAGTGCTTAACAATATTTCTTGATTTAAAAAAAGCATTCGACACAGTCTCTATTCTTATTCTTGTACACAAGTTAGAACAAATTGGAATTCGTGGTACTCCACTTAATCTTTTAAGATCTTATTTAAATGATCGCGTACAGTGCGTAAAAATTGGGCAACATATTAGTGAAGATGCAAATGTCACCTATGGCGTCCCGCAGGGGAGTGTTTTGGGTCCAACCCTCTTTCTTATTTTCTTATATATCTAAATGACTTCTGTAAATTAGAAATTGATTCAGGTCAGGTCATCTCTTACGCCGATGACACTGCAATAGTTTTCTGTGGCAATACTTGGGAGGATGTTTACAAACACGCAAACTTAGGGCTAATTAAAGTTTCGGAATGGCTAAATGATAATCTTACGTTAAACACAACAAAAACAAACTATATATGTTTTTCTATACGCAATTCGACGCAGCCAAATGATGACTACAGTATCAGGATACATAAATGTGATTATAAATTTTCTCCACCTTGTAAATGTCCGCTTATATCTAAGGTAGATAAAACTAAGTATCTTGGTATAATGGTCGATCAAAATTTAAACTGGTATGCTCAACTTAATTTAGTGTCTAACAGAATGCGAAAACTTACCTGGGTTTTTAAGAACTTGCGATACGTTGCGAATAAGGAGTTGTTAAATAAAGTATATATGGCCTTGGCACAATCAGTTTTATCCTATTGTATTCCGATTTGGGGTGGGACTTCTAAAACAAAATTTTTAGAACTGGAAAGAGTGCAAAGATCTCTTTTAGGTAAATCCTACAGATTCCCAACTACAGAACTTTACGAATATGGAAACCTTCTGTCAGTGAGAAAACTATATATCTTACTCTCCATCATGAAACTACACAAGTCCATTAAATTTGATCCTAAATTATTAACTAAAAGACGTAAGGATATACAATTACTCTGCACATTTCCCCCTACAAAAGCTAGTTTTACTAGAAAACAATTTAGAAGACAAGCTACTTATCTATATACTAAAATAAACCGTAAAGTGAACATTTATGGTATGAACACACATAATTGCAAAAAAACGTTAAAAGACTGATAAAAAGAAAAACTAATAGTACAACTGATTATCACACATACACCGACACACACACACACACACACACACACACACACACACACACACACACACACACAAATACACGTGCGTTATATGAATAAACCTACGTTGAAGTTATATGTTACCTGTTTAAACGATTCTTAATTTGTATAATAATGTTACTTTTTCATTGGTTTTACCTTGGTGTATTCGTTTCCGTTTGTGGAAGAGCGGGGACTCCCAACACAAGTTAATACCATTACTTAAAAGGAGCTCCCTAGCTGTGTCTGTTGTATCTAGGTATAAGTTACAGAAATAAACAATTTTTATTTATTTTTTATTTTTAAAGATAAGTCTTTTCCATATTCACTATATAAAATAAGAGGAGAAGAAGAAAATGAAACGCAAGTCCCTATTAATATTATTATGAAGCTATTAAATCCAGAGAAGTCGTATAAATCTTTCAGGAATAGAAAATATTGTGATAAGTACGAAATAGTCGTATATTGGACGCTTTTGACATTTATCATCGGCAGAATGGCTGGAATTGCGCCAAAATTTGAAAAGCCGACACTTAAATTGCATGAATTATTTAAAAAAAAAAATCTAATATTATACCAATGATTCCCTTTTCCTTCTGCTTTGAATGCTACAATATTGGTCAGATTTATGGTATACCATTTGTACTTTACAATTTTAAGATTAAGATTTTACTGTATAATATTACAAAAAGTACAATCATAAATGAAAATCAAAATAAACTTTATTCAAGTGGGCTTTTACAAGCACTTTTGAATCGTCATTTAACAATTAAGTGAAGCTACCACCGGTTCGGAAAGTAGATTTTAACGAGAAGAACCGGGAAGAAACTCAGTGGTTATTCTTTTTCAACATTTTTCAATATCATCGAATCTTATATTATAACCAGTAGGTATACATAAATATACATTTTTTTCACCTGTTTCTTTCCTCAGCCTTAAGATTACCTGGTTTAATTAAATATTTTAGATTTTAGGGATATTTGAATGTATAGATGTCGGGCGTATGGCGAAACTCAATATAAGAAATGAGGAGCGAGCGAGTTGAGATAATGTAGTATTCAGTCAATCTTAACGGACTACGGACTTAAACCAGGCTGAGCACCTCTTAATTGCCATATACGTAATTAAATAAAATATTAAATCTTAAGAAATTTCATATGTGGCTGTTGATATTGTGCCACATAAATCCACCAAACAGGCCTAAATCTTATTTTCAAAAGAATAAAGGCCTTAGCCCGGATGTAGGCAAAGTCTCACCCCTCCACGTTGAATAATTGTCGTGAACATTAATATGATTAAATGGAGCCCATTGTTACAAGATGTCTTAGTGCGTGAGACGAGAAATAAGATGGCCTAAAAAGCTATTTAAACGTGGAGTTACTTTGTACGTGAGTATATATTTAATTTACAACTGCAGCCTGTAAATTTTCCCACTGCTGGGCTATGGCCTCCTCTCCCTTTTGAGGAGAAGGTTCAGAACATGTTCTAACACGAATACATATGTGGCAGAATTTCTATAAATTTAAACACGGCAGGTTTCCTCACGACGTTTTCTTTCACCGCCAAATGTATGATTTATAAACACAAATTAAGCACATGAATATTCAGTGGTGCTTGACTGGGTTTGAACCCGCAATCATCGGTTAAGATGCACGCGTTTTAACCACTGGCCCATTGGCTCTTAATGTTTACTTTACTGTACAATAATTTATTGATCAACAACATCTGTACCGCAATCGCTGAAGCCTGAACAATCTACAACGGAATGTAAATTGCTAATCTCTAACTCTGCCTGGCATTTTGCTTTGAGCTTCAAAGTTACAGCTTGTTTCGTGAGCATCGACTACTGTACAAAATAATAAAGAATAAGATATTTAAGTTAAATAAATAAATTTTGGTGGTAGGGCTTTGTGCAAGCCCGTCTGGATATGTACCACCCACTCATCAGATATTCTACCGCCAAATAACAGTACTCAGTATTGTTGTGTTCCGGTCTGAAGGGTGAGTGAGCCAGTGTAACTACAGTCACAAGGGACATAACATTATAGTTCCCAAGGTTGGTGGCACATTGACGATGTAAGGAATAGTTAATATTTCTTACAGCGTCATTGTCTTTGGGCGATGGTGACCACTTATCATCAGGTGGCCCATATACTCGTCCGCCAATCTATACCATAAAAAAGTCCAAATTTTCGTATGCTCTTAGAAATAATAAATCAAGTTTTTGTCATATTATGACATGGAAGAAGGCACGTCGTGTCGCTTTAAATTAGTTTTCTAAAAATGTCAGAATTTCTAAAGATTATGGACTGAGGAGAGGGAATAGTTGAATCTCTTTTTTATAATATAGGTAGGCGGGCGGACAAATGAGCTATCTGATAGTAAGTGGTAACTGTCTATAAGCAATGGCACTGTGAACCAACCTTGTGAATTAAGATGTTCCTTGAGCCTGTGTTTACACTGTCATTGTACAGCTCCTTATTAGGTATATCAGTTATCTGCCAGTGAAAGTTGGGTCAAAATCGGTCCAGCCTTTCTAGAGATTAGCCGGAACAAATAGACAGACAGACAGACAGACGGACAAAATTACAAAAAATGATATTTTGGTATATGTACCGTGTACATACATATGCATTGAGTAAAAAGGGCTATTTTAATGTTACAAACAGACACTCCAATTTTTTTATATGTATAGGTATATAAATTTCAATTATATGGATTGATAAAACTTACCTATAACTTCTGTATGCTAAAGTAACTCGGTATATCTGTTTAGAATAATATAGATACCTAGGCGTCCTGATATACGGGCTAGGTAGACGGTGTCTAATTTTATATTTGTTCAGACTCTAAAGCTAAAAAAATGTGGTAGAACTTAATTTAAAATATTTAACACGACGTAAAGAGTTTGTGATGTAAGTTTGAAGGAAATTTAATCATAACATCCTCATGTACGAAAACAGCCTAAGGTTACATTTAAAAAATGTCATATTATTACCGAGAGAAGAATCCGTAATTATTTTTTAAGGGTCCGTCTTACGTAAATGTTCGGCTCAATATTTACAGTTTATTACTTTACATTTATTATTCAAGATGTTTATAATAAAGTAAAAGTAAAGAAATGACATAATAGTATATAAGTACGACACAACTTAGATGTCGCATCGGCAATATTCGTAAAACCGATCACATCCGAATTGAGTACACTATCCCAAATTATCAATATTTATTATTCATGCGAATATGATCTTTGCACAAACGTAATAACTTGTAATATCACATGATCTAATATATTCGTCAATTTGACGCGTCGATTTACATGCACTTGCTTTCTCTGACGCTTGAATCTATAGCGACGAATAGCGTCGAATGGCGCGATAGGGAACTATTTCTATTGGTTGTGTCAATCGGCAGTAATCGGTTTTATTTTCATTCCATTTCATTTTCCGATGCTACATCTAATTTGTGTCGTACTGTAATTGCTTGTCATTACTTAATAAGTAATTAAAATTTGAGAAAATGTCACGAATTAATTCAATTAATAGACGCAAAATATTGATAATCTATTGTAATCTAAGTAATGATAATAATGATTTGCAAATAGACTTAGCTATATGGTTGAATAGCCCTATCTTTTTCTTGCCAATATCAAATCACTTTAATATCGATAGTGATCACCGACTTCTCCGAGGTTCTTTGAATATCAATTTTAAGGCCGAGCGCGTCCGTCTGATGAAGTCCGCGGTCCGACCAAAGCTGCTCCAAAAAAAACTGATCTGACGGACGGAACGGAATCTGAAACAATCCTTAACAATGGAAGAGCCCTTGGAGAGGACGTCCTTACCACAGAGTTATTAAAAGCAGGGGGTAAACCGGTATTCAGGAAACTCCAGAAGCTTTTTAACTCTGTCCTCTTCGAAGGGAGATCTCCAGAGGCGTGGAGTAGGAGTGTGGTCGTCCTGCTCTTCAAAAAGGGAGACAAAACCCTGCTGAAGAACTATCGTCCCATATCCCTACTGAGTGATCACGAACCGTCTTGCGCGAAGATTCGACGAATTCCAACCCCCGGAACAGGCCGGGTTTCGGACCGGATACGGTATCATAGACCACATCCACACAGTGCGGCAGATTATACAGAAGTCCCAAGAGTATAATCGGCCCCTGTGTCTTGCATTCGTGGACTATGGGAAGGCCTTTGACTCGGTTGAAATCTGGGCTGTTCTGGAGTCCCTGCAGCGTTGCCAAGTTGATTGGCGATACATCCAAGTGATAAGATGTCTCTACGAAGCTGCCACCATGTCCGTCCGAATACAGAATCAGCAAACAAATCCCATACCATTACATCGAGGAGTGAGACAAGGGGACGTTATTTCCCCCAAATTGTTCACTAATGCAATGGAGGATATGTTCATATCATATCAAGTATCTCTCACTTGAGATTCGCAGACGACATCGTCATCGTGGCAGAAACGCTGCAGGGACCTACAACAAATACTGAATGAGCTGGCTGATTCTTCTATACGTATCGGCCTACGGATTAACTTGGGTAAAACCAAGGTCATGTTCAATGAACATGTTCTACCGGAACCGACTGCGATACACGGCACCGTCCTAGAAGTTGTTCAAAAATATGTCTACCTCGGGCAGACTTTGCGATTTGGTAGAAACAACCTTGAGGACGAGGTGAATAGAAAAATTCAGCTGGGTTGGGCAGCGTTTGGGAAGTTACGTCGGATCTTTACATCGTCAATCCCGCAGTGCCTTAAGACGAAAGTCTTTAACCAGTGCGTCCTACCTGTCATGACATACGGAGCCGAAACGTGGACACTCGCGACAAGGCTGGTCCACCAGTTTAAAGTCGATCAGCGAGCTATGGAAAGGGCTATGCCTCAATGCTATTATCAAAATCGGTCCACCCAGTGAAAAGTTATGAGGTAACAAATATAAAAAAAAATACAGAATTGATAACCTCCTCCTTTTTGAAGTCGGTTAAAAATAACAACCTATATAATCCACTAGCTGTCCCCGCGACCTTGAACGCGTTTGTATTTAAAGAAAAAAAGATTGTAGCTTAAGTTACTCCTTATTATATCAGTTAATTGTCAGTGAAAGTCCCGTCAAAATCGGTCCAGCCGTTTCATAGATTAGCCGGAACAAACAGACAGAAAGACAAACATTGTAAAAAATATTATTTTGGTATATGTACCGTGTATATATACATATATACATTGAGTAAAAAAGGGCTATTTTAATATTACAAACAGACAATCCAATTTCAGTATATGTATAGATGTGTAATATCAATAATCAATTACAAATATGACACCAAAAGCTTCCCAATTTTTTTTTCAAAACCCAAACATTTTATAAATAACAACATTACATCTAAATTATTACTTTATTCTTTACACCTGGATAAATCAAGACCGATCCCTAATTTCTACCGACAAATAGCAATTATACCTTTTATTGTTCGTTTGTAAGGCAAAGGCTTCACTTCCTGCAGTGCTTGAGGCGGTTGCGCGTTGGAACTGCGGATAAATACCTAATTATAACATTTGTTTCTTTGTAAAATCTCAGGAAGTATTGTCTGCCGGGTGTGGTACCATGTTATATAGAACTACTACACATTTTTTATGGTATAGGTTTTCGGACGAGCATATGGGCCACTTGATGGTAAGTGGTCACCATCACCCATAGACAATGATGCTGTAAGAAATATTAACTATTCCTTACATCGTTAATGTGCCACCAAGGAACTAAGATGTTATGTCCCTTGCGCCTGTAGTTACACTGGATCACTCACCCTTCAGACCGGAGCACAACAATACTGAGTACTGTTATTTGGCGATAGAATAACTGATGAGTGGGTTGTACCTACCCAGACGGGCACAAAGTGATCCTCCATCATTCTCAACATCCTTCTAACCATCTATCTCCCACATATCCCTTCTCATCATACTTCTGTCTTATTCTAAAATCAATAAAAATATAATTAGTAGAACTAAATACGAAATTTGCTAAAATTATTATTTTTTGGGAATCTCGTCCATGAAAATGTACGAGTATTTTGCCACCTTATTCGTAGACCAGTGAGTCGAAAACTGTCAAAAAAATCAGATTAATCGGAGTCATGGACTTTTCGGAAAATCCATTAAATCAACGAGGCATTTACTAGACGGTCGCCAGACGATCCGTTTACCATTAAGTAATTGAAGTTTATAAATACAAAAAGAAACAAAAAAAAGTATCTGCAAATGCTATCAAGCAAAATATTCAAGAATAATTATAATGGTGTAATGATGGAATGGATGCCATTTTATATCCCGGTATTATTCTTCCATTGGTTTCTTTCCCGGGAATATTAAAAAAACAGCGAAGGGAATCGCGAGCTCAGACCATTGAGGAAATAATAAACAAGTTGCATAAATTGTTTAAAAGTATTTATTCGACTATAAATTTCAAGACGAATTTTATGTTACTTTTAGAGCCTTTTGTTAATTTACTTTTAAAATAAACCAGAACAAAGAACGGTTTGTTTTTCTTTTTATTTTTAAATATCAAATAGCGGCGATAAATGAAATTCTGTAAATATCCCACTTCTGAGTCACGGCTTCTTCTCCGTTTGAGAAGAAATTGGAATTGATTCTGTCCCGCTACTCCAGTTTGTTTGGATTCAAACGTGTAGTAGATTCGAATCCAGAATAAGGCAGTTATCTCACGATGTTTATTAAAAACAATGAACAAAAATTAAGGACATGAAAATTTGACAAAATCCTTTATTAATACGCGCTAAATAAATATATTAAAAATTCGAATTGTTAAACTGTCATCAGTACAACATCAAGACAAAAGTCGCGTCAATGCTACTAGTTTGAAATAATATGTACAGTGAATTAATTTTGAGCGGAGATAAAATGCACGCTTAATTTTATGCAAACCCGCTTTGGGTAGCTTTAGTGGACGAAATAGCTGCATTTATTATGATAAATACTAGATTAAAATATGCTGTACATAACGTATAAGTGAACTGTATTTTGCTGCAAAACCTTTAGAGATTTTTTTATGATACAGGTAGACTGACAGGTAAACGGGCTACCTAATTGTCTATAGACATTGTTGTCGTAAGAAATATCAATTACTCCGTACATCGCCGATGCGCCACCAATTTCTGGAACTTAGATGTTATGTCCTTTTAGTAACACAAATATGATATTAATTTGCCTGTACAATATATGATGAGTGATACAACTGATACCAAATCTACCACCAAGTGACGCAAAGCAGTCTTTTTCAATATTTTTTAAGGTATTTTTTTATGCATGACTTCTAATCCTCCTCTTATTATCTCAACGATTCGAAAGAAAAATTCTTTCAAAAGATCGAGATAACTTTACCACGGGATAACGTCACATTTATTTTTATTTTAAACTTATTTCTTGTACCAAAATTTGACATTGATGATTGATGATTGAGAGATGATTTGATGACAATAAAGCTATTTACAATAACGACAACAACAAAACTCCTCCTTTATTCGGTCAGTGTTTACGTAGTACATTGCTGTAAATAAAATAATAGAAAATTTACACTTTGATTCTGTAACTGATATTGCTTTTGCAAATATCATCACGTTTAACTGTTCATCGATTACTAGAACTCAGTTGAAAAATATCATCTCACGTATGGATTCAGAGGAACATTACTTCTGAGAGTGTCTCTTGTGGGATCGCAATTCAGCTCAGAAAATCGTCGGTTATGAGGAGAGCTCTTCTTTGCGGAAAATGTACGACAGTCAGCGTTGAACAGACGTTTGTGACGTCACAATTTATTTTTACTGACTGTGGCGCTAACACTATTGGAATAATTTTAGTGTGCTTATTATTTTTAAAATATTTTAGAAAGACAGATGTAAAAAGTCACCTTACGTTGAGGGGTGACTATCGAGTCTGGTACTGTAAGTGATGTATGAAATCATTTCCCAGCCTTCCGAATATTCGCTATCAACCACATAATCCAAGATAAAATACCCCTAATTTCTCTTCTTTTATTAACTATCCACGTTCCATCACCCTTCAAAGTAGAACACAGGACAGCGTACTGCTTTTTGGTGATACAATATCCAGAGACTGTATAGTACCCACTTAGAAGTCTGTGCTCAAATACTCTTGGCTGACGTTGGAGTCAGGCTCAATATGGCTTTAATTCAATAACAATTTTACCAACTGAAATTCTTATTTATATTTGTGTGTTATCACTTACGCGTGGAGAATATAGGAAAGGTATGTTCATGCCGTTTGTCATCAAAGCATACGCGTCGATCTTACGACGACGACGCGAATAGATGTTTTATATCTACGTATTGAGATGCATATATAATATGGAATAAAATTAAATATAGTTTTAAGAATAAGTCAATGGAAACAAACATATCCATTGGAACTGAACGTTTATGTAGACTGTCCAGTGTCTGAATCGGATTGCCTCTTATCCCGATAGCCTGACCAAGACGTAGGAAAGTTTGCGTCTAAATAAAATGCTTGTATTTTGTTTAACATAATAATTTCATAGATGGCGTTATCCGCATTTTCTACCTCGCATAACCTTTCTGTGGAACCAGCTTTCGCCAGCGATTTTTCCGAACCGATACGATTTGGGATCCTTCAAAACAAGAGCGTACGTACCCTGGTGTCGCAGATGTCCATGGGCGGTGTTGATCGCTTTCCATCAGGTGAGCCTCCTGCTCGTTTGTCCCTTATAACATAAACAATAAAAATCCCCAGTACTTAAATACCCGTTGATTAACGAATTCTAGTATTTCATTTCATTATTATTAATTTAAAGTACAGTTGAGTTCAGAAGTGCTCAATCGTTCCTTTAAATTTCTCGATAATAATATAATGTAATAAGGATAAAGTTTAGTAAAAGCGGAATTATATTTAATTTGCCACTATACCAGAACAATCTACATTCAATATAGATAAGTATATGTCAAGTTGTTTGTTACAAGTAATATTTTTAAAGAAAATTAAGTTGTTTAAATATTGTTTTTTGGAGAATATTCTTAAAATGAGGTTACGTTGACAAGACGTGTGAAATTTTTGGATTTGCTCAATTTAAGCATAAATTATATACAGTTTTTCAGTAACAAACTTAAAGTTTTACATGGTAGTAGGGCTTCGTGCAAGCCCGTCTGGGTAGGTGACACTCACTCACCAGTAATTCTACCGCCAAATAACCGTACTCAGTATTGTTGTGTTCCGGTTTAAAGGGTGAGTGAGCCAGTGTAACTACAGGCACAAGGGACATAACATCTAGTTCCCAAGGTTGGTGGCACATTGACGATGTAAGGAATAGTTAATATTTCTCACAGCGTCATTGTCTATGGGTTATGGTGACCACTTACCATCTGGTGGCCCATATGTTCGTCCGCCAACCTATACCATAAAAAAGTGATACTTAAAATACTAGGCTTTATTAATATATATACTATTTATAATCAAAAGAAATAAGTGGTTAATGGTCCTGGATTGTTAATAATCCGATGATTTTTTATTTATTATTTCGATAGCTAACAATAAAATTCACTCTAAAGGCCTTAGCATACTTATTTATTCCGTGTTATCGTCGAGGTAAATTTATTCTCTATGAATCAGATTCTATAATTGTACCTAGCATTTGAAGTACTAAAGAAAAATCTGAAAGAGTTACACCCTCGTCACACCGAAATCCTCTGAGGGATTTAAATGACATATCGGCTTTAGCCGTTACGAGGGAAAAATATATATTATCTGTGAACAAAATACCATAACATAATATCTCGTTATAATATTATAAATTAATGTTTGTAGGTATATATCTTGTTTCCTCTTATCATTTGAGATAAGGTTAGAAGCGTATTTCAGAAGTTATGCTTCTTTCCCGTTATGAACAAATATAGCTGTTACCCGTGGCTTTGTTCCCGTAGAATATCAATATATTTATACAAATTAACTTAAAATATTAAGTTGATGATTAGTATATAAAAATGTTTTACCCCTTTGTCTCCAAAACAGTAACCATGTCCTTTTTCAGGTTCTAAATTATTTGTGTATAAATTTAATTTAAACCGGTCCAGAAGTTTTGGCGTGAAAGCGAAGTTATTATGTCACTCACAGTGAACTAAAAACTATAAAAATATTAACCATTTCACTTAACTTATCTTGACGTTATGTACCTTCTGCCTGTTACACTTGGCTTACCATAAGAAATATTACGGCACCAATAAAAATAAGAAAAAGTTTATTTAAGACACAAACATTTTACAACACATATATAGTTTCTAAAATCTTACTCTGTGTATACTCTATGACCACATACTAGCAGGTGGCACATTTTTTGTACGCATAAAAATCGGGACTTACTATGAATATAGACCATAGCTCGGCATAATTGTTTGAGCGGACTGGATTTTAAATTGGAAGAGTTAACCCACACATACAGCACAAACAATAATTCGTGAAAACAAACACAATAAAAATTCAAAAGCGAACCGTTGCTTGCTTTAAGTATCAGCATTTTGCATGAATGACGAACTCATTAAATATTTACACATATTTTACTACGTTTTGGCACGGGTACATTAATCGATACCAAAATATACTATAGAATTTGTTTACATCTGACATCACATGAGAAGATTCTAAAATTATTAGTGTTTCTTCACTATATTGGTGATGGAAAAATACAAATCGATAGGACCAATTTTATCGCTATACTGAACAATTTTTGTACTATTATGCAATCGAAAGATGAATTGTTTGAATGTGATTTTCCGAATATTCTTCAGAATTATAGAAATCATGATCGGTTGAGAGAACGCGCCATTTTAGCATCAAAGAATATTTTATTTTCATATGCTATTAATTTTCAAATTCAAGAGAAAACCAGGTGTAGTCACGACATATAAATCAATTGTCAGTGCTATGAATCAAGATGAGGTGTTGAATTTTCCAATTGAATTTTTAATTTAATTGTAACCAACTAGTATACCACCGCCATCCGTCCATGTATTATATACAAAAACTTTCCCCTCAATGTAATTTTAAAGATCTAAGCATACATAGAGACAGACAGCGGTAAGCGACTTTGGTTTATTGTATGTAATAATAATGATGAAATAATATCAATAAAATTCATCGAAATATTTCGTATTATCATCGCTGAATTAAAACATTATTACGGAAATATTTATCGTTAAAATTGTTTTTGATACATATAGTACGTTAGTCAGTATGACTGTCGTAGAGGCGATTTATGGAATGGTTACTTTTTCATCACGCCAGTGTATAGACACTGGTGTAGGATATTTGTAATTTAACATCAGATACTCAAATGGTCCCTCCACCTACCTATTTATGATATCATATGTCATATGAAATTATTAAAATAGCCGAAAGCGAAATCTCTACCGTGTTTAAAAATATGTATCGTAATATAATGCACGCAATGTTTGTGTTCTCTTAAATAACCAATACATGTATAAATTCACTATTTATATAGGAACGTATTTAATTACAAGGTAATATTCCAAGAGGTGGGATTTATATAAACGTATATTTATATTTGTTTTGTATTTTCGCTTTGAATTAAGCTTTTATTTAAAATATATTTACTATGTAATAATTAGATACATGAATTCAGCTACATAACTCATTTCGCGAACGACATTATTTCTTGAATTTCTAAAATGACATTGATGACATGACGATGATGTTAGCTGCCAAAGCATTAACACTACCGAGATTGCCAAACAAATAAACATACATACATATACTTCGAGAATAATTATTACATAATTACTTAAAAAGTTATTATTTGGAACGTAACTCTTAAAACAATTTTATGTTAAACACCAAATGTAATTCATATGTACAATCAGATCTATTTTCTTGTGCTCATTATTAGCGATAATCTGCTTTACCGATTGAGAATGACATATCGCGTCGCAGTGATTTGATTTTCATATTCAAAAAGTACTAAGAGTTCAAGACTTGATACAGGAATGAATTTGAAAAGGTTTTTTTAATCTGTCCAAAAAAATGCTTCGCGTTTCTCTGGGATTCACTGTAACTTTATACATTTTTTTAGAAATGAAAGCGTAACAGACCGTACGTACATAGTTACTATGAAACCAAAAAATTACTTTATATTAGAATAAATGAAGTGTGTACAGACAAACAAATTTAGAACAATCGTCATGGTTAAGTTCGATTTTACTATAAAGATTGAATGATTTAAATATTTTCCAGACAACATTTACGTGCCTTTGCATCAATGGTCCGCAGGTGTTTTTCTTTTTTTATAGTAAGTAGCGACCAGCCCCGGATCTTATATCTTGTAAAGACTGTAAACCATTAAGGAGTTCCTACGTCTGTATCCAATAAGAGAACCAAGTCGAGCTTGTCATACAACTGTATGACTTAAACAAACACAATAGGCTAAAATTAACGCCAAGAAATAGCAAATAGTTTTTATTCAAACTTGCAATGCTACAGTGGCCAACAAACTAAATCATTACATACTAATAAAATGATAGTTATTTAATATAACGATAAATAAAATATATTCGTTTCAGGAAATGGTATTATTTACTCTAAACATTTCAGTTATTTACTGTGAAAATACTTAAATATTATTAGAACAAACTCGAGATATTTATTTGATTTTAAAATTTATTCGATTTTTAAAAAAAAATTTCAACTATTTACAAATATCGAACAGTTTTAAATTGTTATAATAATGTTTCATTTTTTGTATAAAAAATATTACTATTAAATTAAACGATAAGATTTATATTGCCACTTGAAAAACTTAGCTCATTTTCCGTAACATATCTTCAGTTTCATTACAGTGCTTAGTGGAGCTACGAGCCCAACAGGTGCGCTCCTCATTCAGCGGCGACTGTCGTACTGGCCGCACGCATCCACTAGCCGGGTAACGAAAAACAAACTTTGCTATTCTAAATTCAAATCGCTGTCTGTGATCGTCGGTTTCGAGTGCTAGTGATAAGTTTAATCAAATACTTGGACATATATAAACTTTTTTCACAGTTTATTGTTTATTAAAAAAAAAACTGTTGTATTGAAACGTGTTGTGCATATCATAATTGGAGTCGAACAGACAATCGTTAAAGGTATGAATGCAAATGTATTAAGTAGATTGGATTTTAACTTTGATTTTATAGGCATTTAATATCAATTGGATATTTTCTGCTACGCCAATAACGGTGCTACGAATGAGCTACGAATCAATGGAAGCGTTTGAGAAAAAAAATTATAATGAAAAATAATGAATAATAATATTGGATAAATGATTTACTATTTATTGAATGGATTTATGAAATAATATTATTTCTATAGATTGTTATTTTAATATAATCATTATTAATTTTGTAGATCGGATAAAGTTTATTTAAAAAAAGTATATATTGTAGCATGATATGTATATCACCTTAAAATTAAATAAATGCTTTTAGAATACTAGAATTATAAAAAGTTAAGTAGGTATATAACCACAATTAAATACTATTTGAAAGGAAAATTGAAGATAGTTGTTATAGTTTAAATATATATGTTTCCTTAAAATGGACAGTAAAGCTATTAAATGATACAACATACACTGCTACATATCAATGTATTGCTAATAGACTAATTAATTATTATTTAAAAAAAAAACCTAATGCTTCTTTAATTTATATTTGTGAAAACGTTAAAACCTTTCTCCAAATATGAGTGACAAAAGAATGACACTTGTATATGCATACATAAAAACACACATACAAATAAATTGAAAAATTTAAATCCAGAATTAAGATCGAATTGATTGATTTCAGTTTCTGAATCGCGCAGGCAAGATTTTTGCTATTGGGTATATATAGTAAAGATCAGTTCAATAAATTAATGAACTTATAGCCGGTGATGGAGAGAGGTGCTCTCGTTTTATGATTTCAAGCGTAAAACGTATACTTATTTCCGGCAATTACGTACCAAATAGACTTGTTAAGAATTGTTTAACATTTCTAATACAAAGTAAATTACAGTTTGGGAACGGTCCACGACTGGGAAAATCCTCATCTTCCTTTTAAGGGGAAGATTTGGTCTTTAATTCACTTCAGTAACTATTAAGGTTGATACACCACACCTTGATGTTTTCTTACACCGCCGAGCATAAGATGAATAATTATAGCTACTGAAATACATTAATTCAGTGTTGCTTGCCTCGGGTTTGAATTCAGAATCATCAATGAATTTTAACCGTCTCACGGCTCTCTTTCTTTCTTAATACTATTTTTGCTTTAATTTCAAAAATATTTTCACTATAAATAAAAATTTTAACAAAAAGAAAAACCGATTTCAAACAAAACAATATTTTAAAACAAATAAAAATGCACTAAAAAGTAATAAAAATAATTGCATATTTAACATATTTTTTAGAGTCCTCCTAGAGTCTAATTAGTACTAATTAGACTACTTAAAAGTCGATTTACGATTATATAACGTAGTTATAGTTATTGTTCTATTTGGAGCCGGTCTCCACAATCCGGTGTTCAAAATTGGTCCACCCAGCGAAAAGTTATGAGGTAACAAACTTAAAAAAATACAGACGAATTGGTAACATCCTCCTTTTTGAAGTCGGTTGAAAAATCATAAGCAACATAAACAATGTAAAACCTTATCTACCTTTACCATATATAAAACCGTTTCGTTTAATGGGTTAGACAGTCAAAATATCTGGTTTGCCGCGTTCAATGGCCCATTACGAGATTTCTATCAATAAATAAATAAAAAAAGTTTCTAATGGTGTTCCATTCGATCTAGAACATTCGATTCGTAATATATTTAACGAAGATTAAATTTAAAATAGACAGTATATTTCGTATAAACGTTTAAATGTGTGTGTGGAGTTACATACATATTATTGTATACGAAGCGAGTATTTACACAACTACAGCGAATCCAAGAAGATAATGGTTTATGTATGCATTGTTTTGTATACATGTATGCAGCTAGGTACAATCGCGAGCAAAACTTTCGCTGATAGGGCGGAGGCAATTTAAATTATGTTTAAACTGCATTAGATATGCAGTTACTAGTTAGAATTCTTGTGCAATGCACGCTATTCATTAAAAAAGCTTCAATAATCAGATATTTCGTAACGTAAAATGGTATTTTTTTTAATTTTATGTTATAGGTTGGTGGACGAGCATATGGGCCACCTGATGGTATGTGTATGCACCGACAATGAAGCTGTAAGAAATATTAACTATTCCTTACATCGTCAATGTGCCACCAACCTTGGGAACTAAGATGTTATGTCCCTTGTGCCTGTAGTTACACTGGCTCACTCAACCTTCAAACCGGAACACAACAATACTGAATACTGTTATTTGGCGGTAGAATAACCGATGAGTAGGTGGTACCTACCCAGGCAGGCAAACAAAGCCCTACCCCCAAGAAACTAACTAACTTATTTTATTTTTGTAACTTAGTTATTTTACGTGCCTTAGAGAATGAACTGGGTGAAATCGTCACGAAAGAAAAATGCGTTTTCCAGACTTCCTTTCGCTATCCTTCTCTTTTTTTCTTTATATTTTTTTTGTGTACGGCTTAAAAACATGATTTAAACATTTTGTTGTTGTTTTAATTTGCAAGAGCTTTATAATAGCAATTTTATTTGTTGTCATTTAATTATTCTTAAGCGTTGTTAGTTTATTCCATTGCGTCTGTTAATCTTTATTTATTACATAATATAAAACAAAGTCGCCTACCGCTGTCTGTCCCTATCTGTGCTTAGATCTTTAAAATTACGCAACGGATTTTGATGCGGTTTTTTTTCAATAGATTGATTTAAGAGAAAGGTTTATATGTATAATACACGCACAATATAGCAGACACTGATTATTTTACTGGTTTCTAAAGTGGTGTCTTAAATAAACACATTTTACTTGCTTACATTTCAAACGCTGGCTGAGCCCTACAAGGTAGATCAAAATAATGTACTCCACTATTGTATACATTAAAAAGATCTTTAAAAAATGTGCGCGATATGGTAGGTACATATATGTCTATCTCTTAAGGATAACCTATTTAATATGATACTTTTTACGAGAAATAATAGCATACTTTCGAAGCGATTTTAAGCAATATAGCATTAACAGATATCTAATTAATATTTTCAGTGTGAATAGGCTATTTGACAATGCGAACAATAAATTATTGTAATTACTATATATTATGCGTTTAAATATGGTTATTAATAAAGAAAGTCGAAAATAATACTTAATTTATTCAAAAATCCATAAATGAAATGCATTTTTTAAAACGTAAACGTCGTATATGATATAATCTTTATTAATAATAATGTTTACTTTTAATGCAATTGAAACCTACACGCTCAAAGGTTCTCCTATTCGAAAAAAATATATTCTGATTGGATTTCGTTATTCTATAAATAAATTGATATAAGTTTAAAAAGTTTTTATATGTAAAACACGGATCATAATTAATGTAAGCTTCATGAATATTTATGCTTTACTAAAAAAAAAAAAACAAATAGAATGAACATACATATTTAAACGATTTGACGGAATATCAAACGTTTTTGTCATTTTTATGTTGAACAAATAAAAACAGAATATTTGTTTTTGATGAGAAAACAATAACACAAAAGAGTATTTAATCTTGTTTAAAAAGCCTTTTTCACGATCTTATAATAGACTAAAAATATCTCGATTAAAATATTGAAATTCGAAAGAAGAAACCGATCATTGTTTAACTGTAACACTTAAGTATATTTCTTAGAAAGGTAAGTTGCCCATTTAACCTTCCCCTATATGTCATTATAAAACCCTGTAAATGTCTCAGAGCTCGGCTAAGGTCTAAATTTCGTATTAGTGCTCAGATGTGATAATATTTCAACTTTAATTATATTCTTTTCTATTTTTATTACATTATGCAATATATTTTTTATTTTTTTTTATCTACCCGTGCAGTCGACATCGGTACGCAAAGAATTTCCAGTCTGCCTGTGACTATGACAGGTGTGATTCAGCGTTGAAACGTCGAACAGGAAAAAAAACGATATTAGTTGAAACCGGATATAAAATCTAGAATATGATTTTTCGCCCTATATAATAATTATGTAATTAAAAAAATCACTGTGAGTTAATTTTGGAAATGTTTCCTCTGAGAGGCTTCTTAAGCAAACATTCCATATATTGCTAAGCTTTAATAGCTAAGTAGATTTACATCTCTACCCAAAGCTATTAGATATGTGCCACATATTACACACAAGCAAATCTTAGCTTAGTAGATTTCCATCTCTACCCAAAGCTATATGATATATGCCACATATTACACACACAATCAAATCTTAGCTTAGTAGATTTCCATCTCTACCCAAAGCTATAGAATATGTGCGACATATAACACACAAAAGTAAATCTTAGCTTATTAGATTTTCATCTCAACCCAAAGATATAGATGGATTGCAAGTAATAGTGCTATAAGTAAAAATAAATTTTATCTGAAATACAGGACATTATCAATTTAAGACAAATATGTGATACTTTGTGACGACAAAAAACAGTCCCTAGGGAATAGTAAGACAAATTCTTGACATAAAAAATAGAAATAAGGTTCCTAAAGTATATTTAAATATAAAAATTCAACAATAAACGAACATAAAGAAGTATCAATATAATATAAAATTGTTCAATTTGTGTCAAAATTATGCAAAGTCATCTGTTGATAATTATTAATTAAAAGATATTTTTTGTGATGGCAATCAGACCGAAGTAACTCGGGGTTCGTTATAAGTGACTCTTTAATTATTAAATCAAAGTCAAAATCTACTTTACTCGAGTAGGATCTTACAAACACTTTGAAAGCATCGTTGAACAAGATGAATCATTATTACAACTAGAGCAACTAGCAAAAACCTTTGTATGTATTTCTGGTACAAAAGTTCTCAGACTTGTATTAGAATTTTTTTTTATGGAATAGGTTGGCAGACGAGCATATGGGTCACTTGATGGTAAGTGGTCACTATCACCCATAGACAATGACGCTGTAAGAAATATTAACTATTTCTTCCATCGTCAATGCGCCACTAACCTTGGGAACTAAGATGCTATGTCCCTTGTGCCTGTAGTTACACTTGCTCACTCACCCCTCAAACCGGAACACAACAATACTGTGTATTATGGTTTAGCGATAGAATATCTGATGAGTGGGTAAAACCTACCCAGGCTTGAACAAAACCCTACCACCAAGGAATAATTCTTAGCGTGTATTTGATACGTAATTTCCGGAAATAAGTATACTTTTTACGCCTGAAATCATAAAAGAAGAGCACCATAAAGTGCTTTAAAATACATCATTAATTTATTGAGCTGATCTTGACAGCAATATACACCCAATTGCAAATGCTGAAATATGCATTGATATAGATATTTAATAAAATGTCAGTATCGATATTATTACAGAGAATAAAAAATAAATGAACTTCGAAATTAAAAAAAGCTGTTTGAAAAAACTAAAGAAAAAAAATTATCTATGAAACTACTAGATTTTAATAAAACTCACACTGTTCTCTAAGTTGGAATGTATAATAGTTAGATTGAAAATGATCATCTCAATACGACTTTCCGAGAAATTCGTGAACTAACGTAGATACTAACATACATTTACGATATTAAGCACACGTGCTTTGGAAGCCTAAATATAAGAGCTTTATACAAATGGATCATCATAATCAAATATAATTATATTATAACAATATTACATACAAACATGTCGAAATGATAACCACCTTTTTTATAAATCGCTTAATAAAGAAAAAGTATAATAAAACTATATTAAATATTAAAACTATAACAATAAGAGTATATTTTCCATGTAATGTAATTTGTATTCATAACGAGATCATATATACATATATAAGTAAATATATTTTATATATCAATATTATTTATTTGATAAATTCTGAAAACATTTCTCTGAAATTTCGTTCAGTATTATTATAAATTCAATTTTCGAATTCTTTTTTGTTAAAATAATCGTTCTTCCGTTATCATTATGTCATAAACTATGTATGAAATATGTATCAATAATAACGGATATTATAAATAATTCACGTATAAACAACACCAAATCAAGCAGCCTTTGTAACATTTTAGTGTGAAGCCCTAACATTAATTTTATTGTTGTTAAACAAAATAATTTTCTTTGTATTAATAGCTGGGTACTTAAGAGAATCCCCGCTGATCGCTATAATACACTGAAATTTATGGTCGGACCAAGTAATGAATTTGGACCTATACTTTACTGTCAGCGGCTGTTTATTGCGGATATTCTAAACTAACCTAACACACAATTTGTTTGGATAAAGTATTAAGTATCGGCCACACCTGCGGTGAGCGAAATTTAAACGATTCTGACGTTAAATTAATTGTGAAGCCGCGGCCGCAAATGGGCAATCCGTGATATATTATCATGTACCTATATCACTTTATCGCACACGTTTCTGTGCTATTGTAACAGCTTTAGTAGCTTTACATTAAATTTAAATAAACGGGAAGCGCTCGCTAATGTTACGCTTGGTTACGCAGATGTGTCTGATACCTTATAGTTACGAGTAGACAAATTGATGCGATACTTTATCAAGATTAAGCGATGAAGTGGAAAAGCGCTTTTATACGTATATTTTATTTAATATCGTAATATCCTTTAATTACAAGTGTAATCAACTCAAATTTATTTTTTCATAGATTATGTATATTACAAGCATTCGTAATTCTGTTGGATGTTCTGAATAAATAAGTACTATAAAAAAATATCCAATACACTTACTAGAAATTATTGTTATATAGCGTGGTTTGGTCGTTATCTGCGTCAGGTAAGTAGGGTGACTATGATATCTGCTGTATTAGATTACTGGTTACGTCATCATATATGCGATGAATAGCTGAATATTTCCCGATATACAGGTACAGCTATCATATAATTTAACGTTCTTTATGATATTGGAAGGCGGGCTAGTATAGGCCATGTGATAGTCCACTGTGATAGACATTGACATTGTTTGATGTTTCACCAACTTTTGACACTAAGATGTTTTGTTTGAGTTTGACTGGCTCACTCACCGTTCAAACCTGAGCACTATAATACTAAGTATAGCTGTTTGGTGGTACAATATATGATGAGTGGATGGTGAGTACCCAGAAAAAACATAATCCTGAAGGGAGAGGAAGCCTTAGCCCATCGAAGTGAGGTTCTCATGCAGACATATTATTCGATACAAGATTTTATAGGTGATAAAAAAGCTTGGAATTAATTCCTGTTGACTTCCATTCAGGATACATTACATACATATATAATTTTATTTAACTAATATGACTGTATTTTTTAAATGTTGAAAAAGAATAACTACTGAGTTTCTTGCCGGTTCTTCTCGGTAGAATCTACTTACCGAACCGGTGGTAGTTTCACTTAATTGTTAAATGACGATTCAAAAGTGCTTGCGAAAGCTACTTGAACAAAATTTATTTTGATTTTGATCAGTCCAAACAGAATAATTTGACACGATGTTTTAACCTATTTTTTTAATTATATTCAATCGCATTGACATATAGGCAATATTTTACAAGTTATAATACATATACATATATTTTAATTTATAATTAAGATTGCCTCAACTATTGAAATAGAAAATATTCTATAACATAAACAAAAATACGAATATAGACATATATACAAAAAGAGAAAATAGAAAAAACTGTCTGAATAACATATACAGTTTCTAGTTAAAATTCTAAATTTAGACAACCAAATAACCTTTACAAATCCAAACGGTAAAGAAAAATTGTTTCGTCCTTCTTACGAATAGAAATAGATATATTTAACTTCGAATATTACTAATTTTTATAAACGGTTTATATAAAATGCAAATTATCATAAAATATATCAATCTATTTTGATACGTATGTCACAAGATATAAAGAATATATTCGATTGCTAGCAAAATCGTTTTGATAATAAATGCCAGCTGCCATTTTCCAGGCACATAAATATCGCCGTAAGAAATCTATATAAAGAAAATTCATCAATCGTGTTACCTTGAGCCATTATTAAATTGACAATGAACTTGAAAATAATATTTAATTATAGAGTATTATTTCATTCTAAATTTGAAAATAATTACATATAATTTATAGTAATTCTATCAACTTTCACTCATATGTATTCTATGATCAAAATCAATAGTTTGTATTACTATATAATTGTACATAGGTGGCGAGATGGTGACGACATTTGTTTTATGGCATAGATAACAAACGAGTGGGAAGCTCACTTGATAGTAACTGACTCGATGATAGCCGTAGTGTAGGTACATTGAAGGCTTGCATCTGTATATTGGGTGGCCTTTACGAAATTATTAGATTCATCTTGCAGGGTGCCATGTAGCTTAGGTTCGGAAAGACTGTAAATATTGAAAGTTTACAGATGCGTTTGTGACCTTTAAGAAATTAGAAGACTAGTCTTGAAGATTCCCATGTGGTATCGGTTCGGAAAGACGACAATTATTAAAGGTTTACGGATACGCTTATGACCTTTAAGAAATTAGTAGACTCAGCTTGAAGATTCATATGTGGTATCAGTTCGGAAAGACGACAATTATTGAAGCTTCACGGATGCGTTTATGACCTTTATGA
The DNA here is from genome assembly GCF_905220365.1 of Vanessa cardui. Classification (NCBI taxonomy): domain Eukaryota; kingdom Metazoa; phylum Arthropoda; class Insecta; order Lepidoptera; family Nymphalidae; genus Vanessa; species Vanessa cardui. Next base: position 12,511,102 of record NC_061124.1, read on the forward strand.
AACTAGTAGGCTCATCTTGAAGATTCCCATGTGGTACCGGTTCGAAAAGACGACAGTTATTGAAGTTTTACGGATGCGTTTATGACCTTTAAGAAATTAGTAGGTACATCTTGAGGTTCCCAAGTCGTATTGGTTCCGGAGACAACCGGTAAAACTGATTCAAAGTGGAAGAAAGACGAAACTAACTAAAAAAACGTTGATAAATATTATGCGTATTATTTTTCAATTCATTAAATATAATTTTATCTGTTATGCTTATGTAATAACTTGCTTATTGATTTTGCGTTATTCCTGGACTAATGGGACCGCCTGAAAACCAATACTGTTCAGACTCAGCTATTATATACTGAGCTGGCTACCTTTGCCACAAAATATACGTGAAATGTATATCGTAATTATTGGTTTGGTTCTGCAGTGTGTGCCAATTAAAAATATTTCTTTCTTTTTATAAGATATCATGTTTGCTTGTTTGCTACTTTAGCTTAAAAAAGCATTTCCCAACAGCTGGTGAAACAGTATACCTGGCCCATGGAGTTTGCTACTATACCCTAAGTCTGCCGATCACTGACTCTCATTCTATTAGTGTCTGCATGTAAATAACAAGTTTTTTCTAAACGGATATGTATTTATGTATACAAGGTACATATACCAAAATAACATTTTTTTCCATTTTTTTAACTATCTGGCTGCTTGTTCCGGCTAATCTCTGGAACAACTGAACTAATTTTGACGGGATATCCACAAGCAGAAAGCCGATATAATAACGAGTATCTTAGACTACAACAGTATCTTCTTTGTTAAATTCAAATCGAGCACGAAGTCGTATCGCGGGCACAGCTAGTTTGCAATATAATTTCATGTATACCCCAAGCATCTGCTAAGTAAGGGCATTTAAAAATTTAAACAACAAATATTCCAAGAATGGGTAGGTAATAGACAACAACTTTAATCAGTAAAATTCAACGTAAGAAATTAATAACTTCACCTGCTGTGACTCATTCTATACATACCAGTGACTTTATATTGTACACATACAAAGAATTGTACACATACATCCATGTATGTATGCATGTACAAACGTATACGTATATGTAAGTCTTTGTATGTGTGTCTTGATTTATAGTGTCCGATCGCTATTGTTCAAAATGGCCTCACTTCGCGTCTTTCCGGTACGAAACGTACCCTTTATTCTACCGGTAGACAGATGATCTATTTACAAAATATAATATAAATGACCCAAAAAGCTTCTACATATTGAAGATTCTATATACTTAAATTGATATAATATTTGGAATGTATATAGTGACACCAAATAATTTTGATGTTTTTATCATATATAATGATGAAGAAATTAATATATCGTAAAATTAAGTGTGGACATATACGAAGAGTATTCTCAAACGATTTTGCTTTGAAATACATTAGCAACGAATACGGCTATCCGAACCAATACAGAGAGTTTAGACGCAATTCAAGCAGTATTAGGTATGTGCTTTTCAAGGGATAGAAATGCTACCACCAACCCTCAAACATCAGTTGTTACAAAGAAATTATTCTCAGAAAACACGAAAATATTTTTAGAAAATATTTAAAAATCTCTTCAACGAGCATTCGGAATTTTTCAGGATTAATTACTACAATAATAAATCGATACAGAAGATGAACGATTTATTTAAAACGATTCGTTTTTGTTTTAACGTAAAACTAAATCCAATCTACTGGTGGTTTAAGCTTTTTGTTGGAAACTCGGCATAAAGCGGATACGTTGGTCCAGTTTCAGTGTCGACCCGATGACAATTGACACAAACTTTTATAGACACGAATGAACAAACTGAACGAGCGTTTTATTAGTAGATGAAAGCGTTACTACGTTTGAGTTCTAGTTTTAAAATTATTAATATTATCAAATTATGTTCATTGAGGACTTAAAAGCTATTCTATACACGAATTTGAAAAGTTTAGTGTGATTTTTCATTGAGTCTTATTATAAATCATAACATTTAAATGATACCCATTGTACATATCAAATTGCGTTTACTTGATGATAGGGCTTTTTGCAAGCCGTCTGGGTAGGTACCACCCACTCATCAGATATTCTACCGCTAAACAACAGTACTCGTATTCGGGTTCCGGTTTGAAAGGTGTGTGAGCCAGTATAACTACAGGCACACACACAGGCACAGGGATATATCATCTTAGTTCCCATTGGGTTCTAGGTGACGTATAGGCGTTGTAAGGAAATTGGTTGTCGGTTAATATTTCTTACGATGCCACTGTCTATGCGCCGGGTCGTGACCACTTATCGAACTTACTCTCTTTTCAGGTGAAACATACCATATCTACCAAAGTTTGCTAAAAAAATAGCGTATAATCTTTTATGATCCACTAGTGAGTTCTTACTGTGACTAATTTCTCGAATATACGCTACATACATAAATACCGCTCTTTGCATCAGAATCGTTTCATTTTCCAACATAACGTATTGAAACGTTCCATTCAAATTCGACCTTGTAATTTTGCATTCATCTCATTTTCGGTTTAAAATCATTTTACCGAAATTTCGTGTTTATCGAAGGTAAAAATATTAAAGTCTATTTAAATTGTTATAATCTGTGAAATATATCGTCGAATGCCCGTCATTATTCCACTGGGTAAAAGATTATTCTCCTTTTGAGGATAAAGGCTTGGACCTCATTACAGACTGATTAAGTTAATCTTGATGGTGCTGGTTATTATGACAAAAGTTGCAAGGATTCAGACCGTTTGTTTTCCTTATAGATATATACAGAATATCTTAACTTTATTCATAAAAGCATTTAAAAATTAGTTTATATAACAATAATACCATATAAAATATACCAAACCCAGGTGTAAAATGCTGATAGCATTCCACGCGGTCAAGATTCATAGAGTAAATATTTTTATTTCATATTTGTGTATTTTGAGGATTTAGCTATAGTGTGGATTCCAAACAATATTTGTCTCAAGACAACTTCGCAATTTTTATAGTTTAATTTGCCACGAAAACTGTTATGTGCGGCTTGATAAAACGAAGACTGTGCATTTTATCAATCAAAGAACGTTAATTTGCGACCATTTTTCTATCAAAATATTTCCAATCGAGGAACTAGAGATAGAATGTTTTTACTACGGGTATGTTTTGTATGAAAGAGTCATATTTTTGGGATAAAACCGGTCAATCGGTCTGTTATCCTTGTTAGCATTTATTGCTTATAAATGCTAACAAGGATAATCTCAGTACTATTATCTATTAAAATAAGAAACAAAAGGTGATCTAAATGTGAGCCCTGTGGAACCCCAATCAAAGTAAAATATTTTTCAAATTCAAAACCAATGATAGCAACTGTAAGACGTATTTGTGTGATATATGACGAGTTTCAGTAGATTCAAGGACATGTTTATATGCTTTATTCAGATTTATTTATATGATTTACTTATGGAGTCAATCCTTATCATCCATTTGGTAGCCCTTGTCCATTGCTAATGTGAAATCTGAATGTTTTGAATGCGTGGTAGATGGTGTTAAAATGTTAAGTAAGTATTCACAAAACTCTCAATTTACAATAACATCAAAAGATTAAGATTAGACGTTAAGTCTAAATTTCCTTTCGATCACCTTTGTAAGCTAACAAGAGACTTCGAGCGTTTTCGATTCGTATTTCAGTAAAAAATCTTTTAATGAAAATAGAATGTTCTAAGGATTCTTTTTTTAAATTAATTAATTAAATATTTTATACTCCTGAAACAATAGGAACAGATTTCATTTATTTAATGAAAATAAACATGACAAAGCAAAAAGGTAAATAAATAAAGGTTATAAAACTTGTAGCGTGCAAACATATTTCAAATCATGCGATGAAGGATCCAATATATCGACGGAAACAGTGCAATTAAAGGCAGCGGATGTGTAGGCCTTTGCAGCGACGTGGTACAGACGCGAACAAATTTCTTAGCTTATAACAAATACTAATGTATCAAAACTTTGTATATTTAACATGTGACATTTATAATAGACGAGCTTTGATATGCATGACACTATTTTAAACCGGTTTTCTTCATGTACTAAATACTTTGTTGATATTATATATATTGTAATAATAAGAAAATAATATTTGTTATACTAACTAATTAGTATATATCTATATATATATAAATGAATTGCTGTTCGTTAGTCTCGCTAAAACTCCAGAACCGCTGGACCGATTTGGCTCATTTTGGTCTTGAATTATTTGTGGAAGTCCAGGGAAGGTTTAGAAGGTAGTATAATAAAATGCTAGGAATACAATAAAAACAACAACTTTGTTTTCATTCGAAATAGATTTATAATGGAATTATCATTGATTTTCTATGATTATAGATGTTAGACAATAAAACATTGATGTTTTAAATTGATTTTGCGTTATTAAAACCATCGTTACATTTATTTTTCGAATCTATATATATAAAAATAAGTAGCATTTTTCGATGTCACTTTATAACTCAAGAACGGGCTCACCTATCCAAACCAAATTTTCAGCGTTTATTCGGACTATTTAGTAGATGGTTTATGTGAAGTTTGCAAAAAATCGGTCGAATGGTTCTTCATTTATCACATTTTTTGTAAAAAATGAATTCAATAAATGGCGGGTCATTTTGTTAATGGAGACTTTTTAGACGGGGAATTGTACTGTAAAATTAAAAGTAAGTATTAATTAAAAATGAGTTCACTCATCCACCATTTTCAATAGCTAATACGTCTTATGTCAATGTATTATTTAAAAGTACAGTATTTGCATTTATTTTCATGTCTAAATATACAGAAAAAAGTTAGCGCCATAAATTTTTATTCGTATCGATTGATGGTTCGACTACAAGCACAAAATTATATCTCGAGATGTGGTAAACTATAACAGTACATCGAATCGAACAACTGAACGTCTTAATTTTAATCGTTTCAACTAAGAAAAATTAAGATCCGAAGAACATATTCATTTGCAAGATGCAATAGCGAATGATGCTAATATAAATGACATCGGGCGACTGACTATATTGCCATCTTCGTTTTTTGGTTGCCCACGGCATATGAACGAATTCTTATGTACGAAAAATGGTCGACCGGATCAAGTAGCTACATTACATGTAATCCGAAGTGGGGTGATATTAAAAACAATTTATTTGAAGAACAGTCGACAACTGATCGTCATGGACATTACAGCACGTGTTTTTCGGCAAAAATTGAAAGTAATTATGTATTTAATTGTAAAATTATGTATATTTGGAGAGGTGATTCCATATTTACTCAATTGATTGGCAAAAAAGGGGATTGCCGCATGCACATGTATTAATTTGGCTGGTACATAAAATAACTCCGGATCAAATCGATAACTTTATCAAACTTATAATTCTTCCAGTCGCAAAAAAACACCGATGTTATCAATTAACATCGATGTTTAGAGCTCCATAAACATCAAGTATCAGTGTTCGGTATTGATGTCATTATCAACGCTATAATCATGTTTTTGTAACATGGTTAATGCCCACTTTGTCAAACATTTGATGTTGCCCCCGTTATTCAGAAATCTAATTGAAAGAACATCAATTACATCTTTGTAACTACATATTAATTCACAGGAGGTACAAGAAAAACCTTAATTTTAACTAACTTCAGATATTTAGTGTCTATTAGATCATTCTTATCATTTATTTTTATTTATTTTATTTTTATTCATTTATCGCCAAAAATAGCGCAATGGCCAAGATCCTACAGGTATGCAAAGTTATTGTTTGGGACGAATGCACAATGGCCCTTAAAAGATCAGTGGAAACACTGGAAAGTACGTTGAACGATCTTCGTAACAACCAAAATATTTTTGGTGGGGCCATGATTCTGTTGTCCGGTGATTTTCGTCAGACTCTTCCAGTTATTCCCCGATCAACTGTTGCTGTTGAACTAAACGCATGCCTAAAATCATCAAAATTGTGGCGGCACATAAAGACACTTCAAACAGGATAGTGAAAAACGTCATTGAGGCAACAATCATAAAGGGTAAATATAAAGGAAAGGATGTCTTGATCCCGCGTATACCAATGATTCCGACGGATTTACCATTCGATTTTAAACTTCTATAATTAATTATATTAAATGTAATTTCCCGTGCGCCTGGCCTTTGCGATGACAATAAATAAATCGCAAGGCCAGTCGTTGGAAGTTTGAGGAATCAACTTGGAGTTTCCCTGTTTCGCCCATGGACAATATACGTCGCGTGGTCACCACAAAACAAAACAAAAATATAGTTTATAAATATAGTTTCTTTAAATTGATTAACAGAGTGTATCGTTACTGTGTGTGCGTGTCAATATCAAATTGAAAACTTTTAAATAGCCAGTATTTTAGACAAACTTTGTTTTATAAGTATCTAAGTGACTATTTGCAACAATATAACGTACACAATATTTTAAAAATATTATAAGCAACATCACCATAATAAAACTTGACCACCTATATTTGTACCTGTGTTGTATTTAGTGATATTTTATTGATTTGTATTGTAAATGAGTTTCAAATTAAAAGTTATTGTATTGCCAGTTTACACTAAATGGTTTTGTAAACTTTATGTTGTAAGGACTTAATCATAGCGACATGGCAATTTATCACGCAACCTCATGATTCCAGTGTCATTGAAAATATAGAAAAAATTATTGACAATGTCGCTTTTAATGTAAGTATCAGTTTTTTCACCGGTTTCGCTGCGTGCAATGGTTTCTATGTTCATCACATTTGGACTAATTTAAGCATTCCGATTATGGCAGTACAAGGTTTGCCGGGTCAGCTAGTTTTTTTATATTTTTGTTAATTAGTTGTCCATTATTTACACCTGCTTCTTTTAAAAATAAATAAAATTATCGACCTCGATCGATCCAATGAATTTAATTCTTCGTGTTATGGCTTAGCTGTGTGTCATTAGTCTGCCCTTAAAAGAGAAATTTTGTCATTTCTCTATTATTTGTAAAAGAAAAATAAATAGCATTGTTCACCGAATCAACTTCTAAAGTGATAAGTGAGCTCGATTCTTTTCAAATGAACCAGGTGAGGTGAAAAATGTTCAGGTACCTTGAAATTTTATTTTAAAACCGACATATCGATAGACATCATACAATTGATTTATGGATCGCCAACGGACGTATCGCTTTTGATTTACATATGTCCTTGAGATATTAAATCTGCAGTTTTGTGCTGACTTATATCAGGTTACATATTTTGTTAAAATACATAATATTTAAGTTATAGGGGAACTTATTACAACCTACAAGCTATTTTTTCATAATATCTTCCTAATTTTTGTACTATACTAATTACTATTATAAATAATAGTGGACGTAGTTTACGATCTACTGATTTTAGATATTAAATGTATTTAAATCGTCTATAAACCGTAATTTAAAATTATATGTATGGAAAAAGAGCTACATGTCTGTAACTGGTCTGGTCTGGTCTAGGAAGGAACTTAGCGATTCGTTACTCCCACAAAATAAATGATACAAAATGATGACATTATGATATTAGGCTAATACAAAATACATGAATAACGCAGCTACTAATAGGGTGCCACGACACAACTGTCATTTGAACTGACATACATATATTTCCGTTTGACTCAAATATTGAGTCGCTCATTTCAACGGAGTTAGAAACATATTTAGAATTGTCATTCTATCCCATATTCACAGTATCGTACAAGCATATCCGTTAATACAAGAGCACACTCCTTTCTGTCATTCACATAATCGAACTGGTACGCCAAATCTGGACTTAATGGAAAGAGTTTGGTACAAGGACAAGATAAGTGCTTTAGGGTTACGTAATACCCAACCACAAGGCACTATGGAGAATTCAAAAGGGTTTGAAATGAGGAACTTAAATGAGGCTATTTATACTACTTCCTTGGTCATCTTCATCACGGATTTGAGAAGCTGTAAGATTGTGTTGATATAACCTATCCTCAGCTCCGCTCATGTGATCTGACCCATTTAAACTAGTATATTACCAATCAATCAATTTAGATGCCAAGTATATAACTGCTGCATTATAAAAGTTACCCGCTCACCAAGCAATTTTATTTAAAAAAAATAAAATATCTTTGACTGTTTTTCACTCGATTGTACAACGAACTTCTTAAGTGTATCGGCTTGCTAGGTAAAACTTAATATTAGATTAGAACTGAATTGACCTATATCTTTAGTTTAATTAGTTTTCAAATACATGGTAGTAGTTATTAACGTTCTACTTTTTTATAAAAAATATTTCTATTTAATATATTTTTTAAATTTACTTATTTCATATTATAAATTTTTGTATTCGTTTATTTTAAAAACAACCCGCGTGTGTCTAATTTCAACATTTTTTTTCGCATGCATTGGAGCAACGTGGTGGGATAAGGTTTCAAACTTTTCCTTAAGGGAAGTTTTAGCCCAACATTGGGAAAGTTTCATTTACTTTATTGTTTTTCAAGTATAACTATCTTTTATCAGCGTTTATCTTGCCGTAGAGTATTTACCATCTAATAATATTGTCATATCACTAATGAACAGCCCCGGCTTCGCACGGGTACAATAAACTATTAAAGAAAATGATAGCACTTTGATATACTTACAATATGGACATTTATTTCATAACCTTCATTTGTTTATTATGCTATAAACGAGAATTGTATGATTAATATCGAAATTGGTTTTCGTCAATATTATATTCGTAATCTATTGTAAAATATAGATTAAAGTTTTTATAAGGTTTATAGGTTATACAACTTTCAAGGTCATAATTTTATTGGTACAATCAATCCGTTGTCTAGCTGCTATTTTTTGTGTAAGGGAAAAGTAGAAATTGATTACTTTTATGCGTAGAATACAATTATATGACTTTGTTAAATTAAATCACTTCTATGAATTATTTCAGCTTGAAATTGAGTCTAATTTTAACATAAGACCTTAACACTAACCCTACTTTCCAACGCTTAGTACTAACTTTTATCATTTCAACTAGGCCGATGACTGCAGAATAAATAGAGGGGAATAGAAGGAGTTAATATTATCGTACGATGTAAACAATTGAAGTCTGAAACTAAATGAACTTATTATAACGAAATTTAAAAAAAAAATCATACACACAATTCACATACACAAAGGCTAGCAACGCACCAGAAAGTCTCCCGGGTGTTTTAGAAGTCCATGGGCGGTGGTCGTCACTTTCCTTAAGGTAGGCCTTCTATCCGTTTGCCCCTATAGCGTAAAAAAAAAACAAAAACCCTCATTGTAATTATCTAAGATGTATGTTAGTATATTTGTGACAGTCAATTATTTTCTCCAGATAAGGATAATAGTCGCTTAGAAACTACAAAGATAATCTTTATAAGTACGTAATGCCCCGGTTTTACACGTCTGTAATTTACTAACATATCATATGAGATAGAAGCGTCATATCGCGATGGCTTACGGGCCGATTTCGTTTCAAAAATACCTGATTCAATTCCGACTCCTTCGGCTGTTATCGTACCCGCTAGCAGGATTAAAAATCAACATTAGTAAATTCTTAATTTGGCATTGCTTCTAATATTAATATATGTAGTTTCTATAATACCCTATAATAACAATGGTACATAAAAACAAAATACGTTAACTCTTTTAATATTGGTATACCTAAATAAATAGTTCCAGACCGAATAGTCAATTCTACGAAGGCTAGCTTTCCAGGGTTAAAAGTAACAATATGCTTTCGTCTAAAAATCTGAACGACAGTCGCTGAAAGCATTCCTCTGTTTTAGTACGTTAGTATAAAATGTATGGCATGAGATGTGAGAATATGTTTTTTAAACAGACGAGCCGCTAGCAATTAGCTTGCGGCCATCACCCTCACACTGTGACTGTCAAAAAATATAAAACCTTTTTTATATTTTTAAGTCAGGGCAAGTCGCTCAAAGAAAAATAATTTGTAACTAGATGAAAACCACGAAAAAACAAATACGGTTCATCCTTTACTTTCTATGTAACTTTTTCATAAACGTTGATCTTTAATTTATTGTGTATAAGTTTCTATCGAGTCTGCCATGCCCCTGAACGAAATTATTATTCGGAACACGCTTTCTGAACGCACCCTTAAATGTCAAACATGGAAGCCCGTTGAACTGTCATGTCATTTCATTTTATGGATATTATAACAAAATATTTCGATCAAACAAATTTTGCTAATATATTTGACCGATTAAAAAATAATTATTTTTTAACGATTTTTAATTGTTGATAGTTTTCGGTCCGGTTAATCGTAGTAACTGTACAGTCTGTAAATTTTCCACTGCTGACCAAAGGCCTCCTTCCCCATTAAGGAGAGGGTTTGGAACGTATTCCACCACGCTGTTCCAATGCGGATTGGTGGAATGCACGTGTGGCAGAATTTCGATGAAATTAGGCACATGCAGTTTCCTCTCGATATTTTCCTTCACCGCCGAGCACGAGACGAATTATAAACACAAATTAAGCACACGAATATTCAGTGGTGCTTGCCTGGGTTTGAACACGAAATCATCGGTTAAGATGCACACGTTCTAACCACTGGGCCATCTCAGCTCTCGTAGAGATCTATCAATCGTCGAGCTGCACGAACTAACGTAAACAAATGCTTGAAACAAAATCGAAAGATCAAATTTACTATTTAAGTAACGTATTGCCACCCTCAAGGGATTAACAAAAGTCAATTTATCTCTGTGACGCCGGCTTTTTGTCAAAAGCACGGGATTACGACTAATGAACACATTTTTGATATAAGTATCTTTAAATTCTGTTTTTCAATATATCCATACTTCTTTTATATTAAAACTATATAGGGATCAAAATTTGCTATTATAATTAATAAAAAATATTTGTTTCCTTTGTAACTTATCTTATTTTATTTCTGTTTAAAATAGGTAGACTGCTAATGAGCCACCTGATTGGAGTTGGTGGTATCTATCTATGTCGGTGTTGTAGGAGAATTTTGTGAGGAATGTAGAACGGGTCAGATAAAATGCTCGATATCTTCTTCCTTATTCTATATACTGCTAATATTATATCGATAAAACGATTTTAAAAAAGACGGTCTACATACCTCAGTATTTTTGAACTGGTAACTCTGGGTAAATAAGACACTACCGCTCAAATTTTATTTATGAGTTTTAACAGAATATTATTTAGGGTTTTTTTTTGCATATTATAGTGCTTTAACACAACGCATCGTAATATGACTGTGTGCGTTACAACATTCAGCTGCAACATAATATAATATGTTATATCAAATATTTAAGAATGAAGACAGAAATAGCTATAGTAAACTATTACTTAAACAATCAACAAACAAAGTAACTATTATCGTAACACTTGATCGGGTTAAAGGGTAAACTAAATATTCAAGATCCCAAAACTTTTGAACTATCGCGATCCCTTTGGCTCCATCTTAGACAGATCGATGTTCGTGTTTTGAAATCAAAGAAAACTTTGCTGACTTTTTCGAATATACATTGAGTGTTTGCGACTATTACATCTCATGTATGCAATTAAATGGAATTTCTTCTTTGTAAACGTCCATCACGTTGAAAACAGAGTCGAGATAGCCCAGTGGTTAGAACGCGTGCATGTTAACCGATGATTACGGGTTCAAACCCAGGCAAGCACCGCTGATTCATGTGCTTAATTTGTCTCTATAATTCATCTCGTGCTCAGCGGTGAAGGAAAACATCGTGAGGAAACCTGCATGTGACAAATTTCATAGAAATTTTGCCACATGTGTATTCCACCAACCCGCATTGGAACAGCGTGGTGGAATATCTTCCAAACCTTCTCCAAAAAAGGGAGAGGAGGCCCTTATCCCAGCAGTGGGAATTTACAGGCTGTTGTTGTCTATGTTGTTTGTTGTTGATGTTGAAAACATTCTCTCATCACCATTGTATCGCCTAACAGCATGGTACACCAATGGTATTATTCTGTTTTTGGTTTAAATGGTGATGGACCCAGAATTATCACAGGCAGGCCAAAGGGATGATAAATATTTCTATCAACGCCAATATCTTTCGTAGGCTGTGATCATTTACTTTTAGGTAAACCATTTATAGACAGTCTGTGTACACTGATTGATCCTTATAACAATCTTATATTCATTTTAATATCGGATTACAATCGATAATCTGAGTTCAAAATCTATAGATCCATCTTGAATCTGTGTGGTTGCTTAAATTTAAATTTATTTTTTTATTATTTTTACTTTCAGTTTCAGGTAATTTTTTAATCCTTTTTGTGCCACATTACTGAGTAAAAGTTTAAATACTGTTAAATCAAATACAACGAAAAGAACGATGACAAAGCTACGTTTGTACTATTTTTAAAATTGGAAGCATAGTAATCTACCGTGCAGAATAAAATCAAGATTGATTGTTCGAGCCTCTGACTTCGAATCGGGAAACAATGGGACTTGATAACTGACTATCGAAGACCGTTTCGATAACGAAGGTATTTCACTGGAAAAAGGTTCCGCCTTAAACCAGATACGGAATCAAAGCGAATATATACGTATATATCTATTTATGTAATCGGCAAGCGGATATATGGGTCATGTTATGGTAAGTGGTCACCACCACCTTTGGTGCTGCAAAAAAATATTAAGCGTTCCTTGAGCCCTCACTAGTGCGGGATACATGCCATAGTATGTCTCTTGTGCCCATTCAGTTGTCCTCATCATCAATAAAATTCCGCAGACATTTTTAACTATGCCGTTTCGTAAATTCAAAAAGTTTGTAAAAAATACATTGTTAAAAAAAGCATATTATTCGATACAAGATTTTGTAGATGATAAAAAAGCGTGGAGTTAATACGTGCTGACTTCCAAGCAGGAGATATCAATTTAAATAATTGTATTAACTAACTTGACTTTGTATTTTTTAAATGTTGAAACAGAGTAACTTCTGAATTTCTTGCTGTTTCTTCTCGGTGCAATCTACTTTTCGAACCGGTTATAGCTTCACTTTATTGTAAAATGACGATTCAAAAGTGATTGTAAAGGCCTACTTGAATAAAGTTTATTTTGATATTGATTTTGATTGATGGTTCACGCACCCTTCAAACCGTAACACAACATTAATATGATTGCTGATTGGCGGGTTAATGTCTGATAGGATGGTACCAACAGACGGGCTTGGAGAAAGTCCTACTACCGAGTAAGATATCGAGACTTAAGATCTTTGAAGGGGGAAGTAGATTACTCTGATTGCGTCTTTAATGGCATGGTTCGTATTTTACGATGTGATTACGATTCAACTTATCTGATTAAGAGGACGATTGAGGATTTAGTTTATCGATTGATGGATCAGTTTGTATCGTATTTTAGATCTTACAGGGAATCAATTTACAAAAGGATATAAAATCTACATCAAGATCAAATACGTTCTTTTTTTTATGGAATAGGTTGGCGGACGAACATATGGGCCACCTGATGGTAAGTGGTTACCATCACCCATAGACAATGACGCTGTAAGGAATATTAACTATTCCTTACGTCGTCAATGCGTCACCAACCTTATATTACCAACTAAGATGCTATGTCCCTTGTGCCTGTAGTTACACTCACCCTTCGAATTGGAACACAACAATACTGCGTACTGTTGGTTAGCGTTAGAGTATCTGATGAGTGGATGGTACCCGGGTGGGCTTGAACACAGCATTTAAAGTTTTTACTGGAACGTAGATTCCACTGAGAGCAAACAAGAAACTAGGTACTCAATTATATACAATTTTATTATTATTTGCCCTATTTGGAAATGAACGAAACTAACTTAAGGTGTTTTTTATGTATTATTATTGTTGGTAAAATTTGTTTGTTTGAAATTAATGACCCAATTATAAATTAAATCATTCGTAACCAGGAATAATGTACCTTATTCCTGACTACGAAGGCAGGGAAAATTGTATCTCAGTTATCTACATAATATCGTATGACATTTTGACATTAAATTCAAATTTAAGTAGTAAAGTAAATCATATTTAATGAATATTATTTTCGAAGCGAATGTCTCGAAATTTGATGTTACTTTAAAGCATCCAGTTTTCATTAAAGGTATCGCTTGGTTTAAAATATACTTACATTTAATATCATATATTAATTTATACAAATTAAACTTAGAACGCAGTTTTGAAACTGAAGTGATTATGGACGCCTCTGCGGCTAAAATATGGCCGAATAAGTTCCCATTTAGCTAACGAGCAACATCGAAGACCTGCATTTGGTGAAACGTATAACCGCTATTGAATACATTTAAACTAACTCTGCTGATGCCATACTATTTATAAAGTATGTATATAAATTGAATGTAACATAAAACAAATTTTAGGACGTCTATATGTTACTTACTCTTATACCGTAAGGTCAAACGGCACGATTCACGAAGTCCTCTATCTCGCTCCAATCCGCCTCTCTATTCTACTGTGTGAAAGTGACGCGTATATTATGTACTGATAAGAGAAAATAAAAGAATAGGTGAACGTACGTGAATCTTTGAATATTACGTTATATGTATTCATGTTTCATTCATTCATTTCATTCACACCTACTCATACACACCCATATACATATATTTGTATATATATTTTTTAGGTAAATACTCTTTTAGAATGAGTTCATTCGCTTTGTTTTGCCTTCAAACGTTCTTCCTGAACTCCCCAAGGTCAGCTGGCTGAGAACGCCTGAAGCTTAACCTTCATTGTACAACGTCTACTATTTGTGAAGTGCAGTGAAATTTCAACAAGTAAAAATATAACATTTTTTTTTTCGATCGAAAATTTGACGAGAAAATTAGAATATAAAATAAACGATCGATTATTGTAAGCTGCATAATTGTTTTCTAAATTATTCATAATATAATTCCATAGACAACACACTGAAGCTAGATGTCGTTTTGCAATGTACGTAAACAAACTAAATGACATATTTATTAACGAGTCTATATCCTTGACTTTATCGACATTTCTAGGTCTAGAAATAAACGACACTAGACATCCGACTCGACGTCACATGGGTATAATTAAGCTTCTATAGCTAGAAATTTCCCTTTTGAATAGTGTTATATAAATAATTGATATAAATCCTCGTTCACATGTTCACAAATTTCATCTGATTTACAAAAAAAAAAAAACAATCGAAATCATCTGAATGGAATTAAAAAAAAATAATGTAACGAAAGTCGTTTCGATAAAAGTCTGGTATCTATTATTTGATTTTCGGTTGTTTTAGTTAGATTTTATTATACACGATGTTTAACATTTAATTGTTCCCCTAACGTGAGTTATCGTAAGCAGTTTATAAATGGGCCACCTAGTAGTAAGTAGTCAACACCGCCTTTTGATAATGGCGCTGTAAGAAATTTTAACCATTTGTTACATACCCATTACTCTGCCATCATTGGGCACTATGTGTTGTTGGCCTGTAGTTACATGGGCATACTCACCAAAGAAATTAGACCTGACGAGTGCGTGGTACCTAACAGACTTGCGCATAGTCCTATCACCAAGTAATACGTGTGCGTGGTACAATATTATTATTAATAATAATTCATTATTTTTCAACCGACTTCCAAAAGGAGGAGGTTATCAATTCGTCTGTATTTTTTTTTTTTTTTTTTTTTTTTTTTTTTTTTTTTTTTTTTTTTTTTTATGTTTGTTACCTCATAACTTTTTACTGGGTGGACCGATTTTGATAATTTTTTTTTTGTTTGAAAGGTAGTGCTTCCCGTGGGGTTCCATTTTTTTTATTTTTTTTTCCGATGATGGTATCCATGTGAAAACGACATAAGTCTTAAATTTGCCTTATGTATATGCGCGACAAATAGGTGAATAACTGAAAATGACGTTAACCAATTTTGAAAATTCTTTTTTTATTATAAAATATATACTTCTAGGGTAATTTGGTGAAAGTTTGGTAAGGTTCTGAGCACAGGATCCATGACAAAGTAACGGAACGGAAGGGAACGGAACAATTCTGAGGAGCATGTTAGCGATACTCGGTCGAATCTTTTATTTATAGGTTATTTGGATATTTGAGTCACCTTCCGTAATGTGGTTATGTTTATGTAATTATCATAGTCGAATATTATAATCAACTAGCTACCCACCCCGGCTTCGCACGGGTGCAATACTGATACTAAATATACTACAGAATTTGTTTATTTACGACAGACATCACATCGCAAACTTCTAAAATTATCAGTGTTTCTTTACTATATTGTTCATGTATTATATACACAAACCTTCCCCTTGAATCACACTATCTTTTAAAAAAAACCGCATCAAAATCCGTTGCGTAGATTTAAAGATATAGGGACAGAGAAAGCGACTTTGTTTTCAACCGACTTCCAAAAGGAGGAGGTTATCAATTCGTCTGTATTTTTTTTTTTTTTTTTTTATGTTTGTTACCTCATAACTTTTCACTGGGTGGACCGATTTTGATAATTTTTTTTGTTTGAAAGGTAGTGCTTCCCGTGGGGTCCCATTTTTTTTATTTTTTTTTCCGATGATGGTATCCATGTGAAAACGACATAAGTCTTAAATTTGCGTTATGTATATGCGCGACAAATAGGTGAATAACTGAAAATCACGTTAACCAATTTTGATAATTCTTTTTTTATTATAAAATATATACTTCAAGAGTAATTTGGTGAAAGTTTGGTAAAGTTCTGAGCACAGGATCCATGACAAAGTGACGGAACGGAAGGGAACGGAACAATTCTGAGGAGCACGTTAGCGATACTCGGTCGAATCTTTTATTTATAGGTTATTTGGATATTTGAGTCACCTTCCGTAATGTGGTTATGTTTATGTAATTATCATAGTCGAATATTATAATCAACTAGCTACCCACCCCGGCTTCGCACGGGTGCAATACTGATACTAAATATACTACAGAATTTGTTTATATACGACATCACATCGCAAACTTCTAAAATTATCAGTGTTTCTTTACTATGTTGTTCATTTATTATATACACAAACCTTCCCCTTGAATCACACTATCTTTTAAAAAAAACCGCATCAAAATCCGTTGCGTAGATTTAAAGATATAGGGACAGAGAAAGCGACTTTGTTTTATACTATGTAGTGATAGAACTCCTATACGGCTCGCAGTTAGGGTGCGATATGGGGCAGAATTTCTTACTATCTTTAATCAAATTTTGTGTATGTGATGTGATGTCATATGATGTACGAAATATAGTTGGTCTTTTTCAAAGTTTTTTTGCTGAGTTCGATTACAGCTCTTTCGAGGAATCCTTGTAGTTTACGCCGCGTGACGTATTAAATCCGCATTTTCGAAAGTCTATTTTTACTTTATTCGCAAGTTTCCTTTGAAATTGTCCTCGAAGTAGTTTCTGACTCATATAAACGAAACGTTTAATTTATCCATATTAAAAAAATTAGTTAGTCAACATCAGTTTCACTTAAAATCAAAAAATAAATAAAAATTTTAACAAAAAGAAAAACCGACTTCAAACAAAACACTATTTTAAAACAAATGAATATGCACGAAAAAGTAATAAAAATAATTGCGCATTCAACATATTTTTTAGAGTCTTCCTAAGTTAAATGAAATGAAAAATATTAGACTACTTAAAAGTCGATTTACGATTATATCATGTAGTTATAATTATTGTTATATTTGGAGTCGGTGTCAGCCAATAAAACCCTACAGTATATCTATCAAAAAACAATACGAGAATACTTTAACAAATATGTTTTTTACAAATTACCTTTTACACAATAATAATCTTTTGATTGTTGGGACAAGGGCACCGTGGCTGACACCGGCTCCAAATATAACAATAATTATAACTACATGATATAATCGTAAATCGACTTTTAAGTAGTCTAATATTTTTCATTTCATTTAACTTAGGAAGACTCTAAAAAATATGTTGAATGCGCAATTATTTTTATTACTTTTTCGTGCATATTCATTTGTTTTAAAATAGTGTTTTGTTTGAAGTCGGTTTTTCTTTTTGTTAAAATTTTTATACTATGTAGTGATGGAACTCCTATACGGCTCGCAGTTAGGGTGCGATATGGGGCAGAATTTCTTACTATCTTTAATCAAATTTTGTGTATGTGATGTGATGTCATATGATGTACGCAATATAGTTGGTCTTTTTCAAATATTTTTTGCTGAGTTCGATTACAGCTCTTTTGAGGGATCCTTGTAGTTTACGCCGCGTGACGTATTAAATGAGCATTTTCGAAAGTCTATTTTTGCTTTATTTGCAAGTTTCCTTTGAAATTGTCCTCGAAGTAGTTTCTGACTCATATAAACGGAACGCTTAATCTATCCATATTAAAAAAAATTAGTTAGTCAACATCAGCTTCACTTAAAATCAAAAAATAAATAAAATTTTAACAAAAAGAAAAACCGACTTCAAACAAAACACTATTTTAAAACAAATGAATATGCACGAAAAAGTAATAAAAATAATTGCGTATTCAACATATTTTTAGAGTCTTCCTAAGTTAAATGAAATGAAAAATATTAGACTACTTAAAAGTCGATTAACGATTATATCATGTAGTTATAATTATTGTTATATTTGGAGTCGGTGTCAGCCAATAAAACCCTACAGTATATCTATCAAAAAAACAATACGAGAATACTTTAACAAATATGTTTTTTACAAATTACCTTTTACACAATAATATACTGGATCAATCAAGGGGCTCGTATCGCTTCTTTCGTGAAATCCTCTTTCGATGAAGTAAAATTTAATTCAAATGTTGAAAGATGCATTAACATAACTATCACATTAAAAAAAAAGTAAATTATTAAACGAACAAAGTAATGAGTACTACGAGTTCGCTACAAGAAATCGTAATGTTCCACATTAATGGTACAGTCGGGGTAAGAAAGGTTCGTCACCTTAAGATCTATTTTCGTGTGCTCAGTATGAGCAATCTGCTTTACCGATCGAGAATAACATCGTGTCGCAATGATTTTACGTTTAGATTCAAAAGGTACTAAGAGTTTAAGACTTGAAATGGAAATTTGAAACCTGAAGGTTTTCTTACTCTGACTGTACAATGCCGCTCTGACATTGAACTTCATATATCATTTATTTGTCAAGTGAATTGTAAAGGACGCGTGTACAGAAGGAATTGTAAATGCGTTTTGAAAAAGTGACAGTAAAACCCATTTTGTTGTCATATAAATAAAACGTTTGTAAGAAAGCTTTTTTATATTTTCTTTTTTGTCGTTTAATATTATTTGTATTAATATTCTAGTTTGAAGAGAAACATCTCAACATTAAATTTGACTTTTTTGTTTTAACTTTGATTTAAACACATAAATATATACGATTCACGCACGCACGCAAGCATGTACGTACACACACACACACACACGCACAGAGAGAGAGAGAGAGAGAGAGAGAATGGTGAGGGGGAGAGGGGAGAGAACGCACCCACATGCTTGTAAGTACCTACATATATTTATAATTTGAAAAGCTATATTATTCACAATTGTAACAGTACCATTCGTCTTCTTATTAGAAGGTTTAGAGATCATTCCAACTCGGTACTCCAATGTGTGTAGTAGATACATGTAGCAAATAAAGCTCGCTTTTACTAAACTTTGAACAATCTCCTTCTAAATGTCATTTACTTATTGACAAAAAGAGTGAAATATCTATAGACTAAAGAAATGATTGCAAATAATAAAATCCTTAAAAAATTACAGCGCGTATTTACCCACATGGTATATTTTCCTTATAATTTAAAATTACAAAGTAATGTTGCTTAATAACGGCACCGATTCTGTAGTAACATTAAAAACCGGGAATGTACGAGTATAATTATATTGATACATTGCTTATTCTAGGTCAACAGCAAGTACCCTGTACACACGATCTTATTGATTGCGTACATCTATTAAATTACTTCATCATCAGCCCTTTTTTGTCCACTGCTGGACATAGGCCTCTCCCAGTGCACGCCACTGTGGTCTCTCTCCGGCTACTCGCATCCAGCTCCTGCCTGCCGCCTTGCGTATATCGTCACTCCACCGTGCCTGAGGACGTCCTACACTACGTTTGCCGAGACGCGGTCTCCACTCAAGCACACGTTTTCCCCAACGGTTGTCAGTTCTACGACAAATATGACCAGCCCACTGCCACTTCAGCTTACTAATCCGGTGGGCTATGTCGATGACTTTGGTTCTTTGACGGATCACCTCATTTCTGATGCGATCCCTCAAAGAAACGCCGAACATAGCCCTTTCCATCTATTAAATTACGTATTTAGTATTAATTTCAAATTTATACGACATAAAGCATAAACAACGGACAAGTAAGTGCTCTGGTAAGGGTTATTTTTGTACCTTTAGAAGTACGAAACCCTAGAAAACGACCAAATAGAAAACCTCGTTCTATTTGTCCATTATAAATACACTGTACATACATACATATTTAAATGAATAAATAATACTTTTGTATTTATTATGATCCATTATTTTCAAATACGTTTCCCTATGAACGGTCTTCGGTACAAAGTAGGTGCCTCTTGTAATCGAAAAAAACTTTTAAACCACTTCTATGAGAAACTGGGATATGAGTTCAATCCGTGAAATGTATTCTTTGTACGTTTCAAGGTTCCGGCTACACTTTAAAAACTTCTTTGTGATTACTTTCATATGCCTATACAAGCCTATAGAGGTCGCCTCTTGAATAGAAGAACTCGTTGTAGAGTAATATGCAAACAACAACAACAACAGCCTATAAATTTCCCACTGCTGGGCTGACGCCTCTTCTCCCTTTGA
Source organism: Vanessa cardui (assembly GCF_905220365.1). NCBI lineage: Eukaryota > Metazoa > Arthropoda > Insecta > Lepidoptera > Nymphalidae > Vanessa > Vanessa cardui. The sequence goes on from NC_061124.1 coordinate 12,531,956, forward strand.
AGAGAAGTTTTGGTACATATTCCACCACGCTGTTCCAGTGCGGATTGGTGGAATACACATGTGGCAGAAATTCTATGAAATTCGACACATATTCCTCACGATGTTTTCCTTCACCGTCGAGCACAAGATGAATTAAAGTGAATATTCAGTGGTGCTTGCCTGGGTTTGAACACGCAATCACCGGTTAAAATGCACGCGTTCTAATCACTGGGCCACCTCGGCTCTATGCAAATAATAACATTGTTATCATATGATAATCCACTGCTTTCATATTCACGTACTATGGTGAGATAAATTTGCGATCCTGTTTAGATCGTGTCCCGTGAGATAATAAAAACCATGCAGGCGTTACTATAATTTATGGTGCTTAAAAATTACATCAGGTTATTCAAAAAAAACTTCTAATCCTTAATAATTTATAAAATTTTAAGGTTTGAGACGATAAAAGATTATATGAAATACTATTAATCTTTATTTAACCATTAAAATAGATGCAGTAATCGTATTGTATTAATAAATATTTACAAGTATATCTACCTTAATGCTGACTTTGTATCTTGATAATTGCAAAAAACAATATTTATATATTTCGATAACATAGTTATTGTTTTAAGGAGATTCCCTAACTAAAGTACAGTAACAGCCTGTCAATTTCCCACTGCTGGGCCAACGCCTCCTCTCCCATTAAAGACCCCTTCTTTAGGAACATATTCCACTACGCTGTTCCAATCCAGTTTGGTACAATGCATATGTGGCAGAATTTCGAAGAAATTAGACACATGCAGGTTTTCTCACGATGTTTTCCTTCACCACCGAACACGAGATGAATTATAAATACAAATTAAGCGCATAAATATGCGCTTAATTTGTATATAGTGGTATATAGTGGTGTTTGCCTGGGTTTGAACCCAAAATCATCGGCTCACTGGGGCCATCTCAGCTCAAATAACATACAACCAGTATTAAAAAAATAGTTTTATGAAACTTTTAGTGAGCCGGTACACTTATGTAGGTACGGTGAGGTAAACGACATATTATAATATCTTAGTTATCAAGGTCGGCAGCAAATTGGAGATTCAAGAAAAAGTTCATATTCGTGCGTGGGTAGTACTTAATCAAACCCAAGTTCCACGAAAAACCAAACCAAAATATGTTTTATTCCAGTAGGCTTACAATGAATTGTCATATTACAGCGTTGAATCAAATGTAAAGCTAAGGAAAGATAGGTGATTCATTCCATCCTATATTATAAGAAGAACTGATAGTATTTTGATGACGTTCTCCTGATCAAAACAATTCAAGATAACAGAACGTATGATGCTCTGATATGTGCTCAAGCAAGTGCGGTCTCTATAGGAAATAGAGAACTCTAAGAAATTGATTTTAAAACTGTCTCTGTTACTGCTGATGAAAAGTTGTAACCAATTTTTTATATCTACTTACATTTTATAATTTGTTTTTAATTGTGAGCGAGTTAATTGAAATAAATAATAAAATTTAAGTAGTTTAGATTTAATAACGATTATATATTTATTTAACCACGTTTTCCAATAAGTTGCTGTTGTTACGGTCATAACATTTTGTTTTTTGATTGAAGATAAAAATGAAAATTGAAGTTTAAATTGAACGCATTAAAAACTCCCGTAAGAGTCCATTAGAAGTAACTTCTTTATAGACATAAAAAAAACTGTTAAGATACCATACTGATGAATTTAAATATTGAGAATATTTTGTAGAATAAAGTAAGTGAATTAAATAACAATATACAATTACAAATTTTTTGTAAGGATATGAAGGAAGCTACGGTACCTGTACTTAGTTAATACGTCATAAAGTGTATCAAAAGTGAAACATTAAATCGAAATATATTATATTACACTTAAACTTAATTTCGTGAATTGAACAATTATTAGAAAAATCAAAAATTTTGATATTGTTGGCTTTTACAAGCATTTTTGATTTGTCATTTTACTGAATTGTATTAAATGAGAAGCTAAAGAACATTGTATGACGTTAATCTCTCTCAACATTTGAAATACAATAATATACCAATCAAATACAATTATATACATATATAAGATATTACGAACGTGAATGACTAGACTTAAACTTTGTAAACTCCATTTTCCAAACTCCTCATTATGTATGTATATACTCGCATTAATTATTAGAATACTCACTGTTGCGTCACAGTACATTTACAACAATATTATGTATATTCACAGTGACATTGATCACTTTGAAAATCAGTGATAATCATTGTATGTGCCCTAGAAGTAAGGATAAGCTTATAACGCCAAGTATTTTTTAAGTGTTAAAAAAGAGTAACTACTGAATTTCTAGCCGGTTCTAATCGGTAGAATCTACTTCCCGAACAGGTGGTGGCTTCACTTAATTTTAAAATGACGATTCAAAAGTGCTTGTAAAAGCCTACTTAAATAAAAATTATTTTGATTTTATTTTTTGTATTTAGTTACTACAAAACTTGTCTTCTTTTTTCATTTGAATACAAATGTCACCACTCTGGTAACAATTGTGTTTAAATGAAAAAAGAAGTAAAACCAATCTGGTTTTATAAATGAATATTGTATGAAGATTATTTTACAAGGTTTTATATTTTATGATCATTATTGCCCTATCATTATTGAATACGATACAAACGAAAACGTTTAATTTATTTTCTTTCTATTCCATTACACAAAATATTTAATCCGTTAAATTAGATATCGAATCGAAAGCAGCATTCGTAATTAAGAAGTTAAGAAATTTTATTACAACTTTATTTTATCAGCTTGTTCTGAATATTTAAAATAAAAAGTGCTTTGGGATTATATCAAACTTTGCACTTCCGTGGATAAATACAGGGCTTCTGAAAATGTATTGAAATTTGGTATATTTATATACTAATTATACTTTTATTGTAATATTAAATAGACGATTGCAATATGCTATTTTTAAGGAAAAAACAGGATAAATATATAATTGTGAAAGCATTTTTGTCTTCCGGCTGGTCAATGACAAAATGAACACATTTGTTGATTTTTCTTGACTAAACTACTAAAACGAATTAAATAAAATTTGTTATGAAGCAAGTTTGAACTTTAAGTAATGAAATAGGCTTAATAATATATTAATAGGCTATTTTATGCCTTACACCTAACGAACAATTACAACGCGAGCTAGTATAAAACAAAGTCGCTTTCTCTGTCCCTGCGTCCCTATGTAGGCCTAAATCTTTAAAACTCCGCAACGGATTCGAGAGCAAGGTTTTTGTATATAATATATAGACAATATAGTAAATAAACAAATTCTGTAGTACATTTTGTATCAACATTGCACCCGTGCGAAGCTAGGGCGGGTCGCTAGTAAATAACAAATTAATATTATTACAAGCAAATGTTAAAAAACCTTTTTGGAGTGGCGTGCTCATGAAAATCGATGTAATGTCAATTATTTTTTATAAGTTTTGCACGATAATTTACCCCATACATATGTATATATCAAAATATAAAAACGAATCCAATCTCTTTGATTGAAAAAAAAACTTCTTTGCGTGCAGCACGCCTATGTCCAAGCTGGGTTAAAGCTATGAACGTACATTATAGTTCCCGGGAACCTGTATTATGTAAAAAAATAGTAATTCCCATAAGGGAAGGAAAACTTCAGAATAATTTGGGGTGTCTTGTACGTACATAAACACAAATGTACTCATGACAAAAATCTAAATATTGGCTTATTCTTTATTCAAACTATACAAAAATAACTATTTTAAATATAAGTATGAGAATGAATGAAAAGCTTTATAGTTCGCAATATTTTCAGAATCAATAGTGGGATTAAAAATAGTCCAGTACTGCACAGTAAATTGTAACCTGTAAATTTCCCACTGCTGGGCTAAGGCCTCCTCTCCCTTTGTGAAGAAGGTTAGTGCCATTACGCTGCTCCAATACGGGTTGGTTTACATGTAGGTTTCCTCACGATGTTTTCCTTCACCGCCTAGCTCGAGATGAATTGTAAACACATAATAAGCACATGAAAATTTACTGGTGCTTGCCTGGATTTAAACCAACAAATATCAGTTAAGATGTACTCGTTCTTACCACTGGACCATCTCGGCTATTTGGGGCTAAAAATACTCAAAGGCAATTCTGAAGGCGTTAATACCACCCACTCGTTTAATTACACCCACGATCAAGTAAATGCGAAATCTTCCAATTCTAACTCATATTATTAATCTCAATACATTCCAAGAAAAGTAAATAAAAATTAAATTGTAATAAAAATAAATAAATATAAATGTCATTAAAGTCAACGTAGGTTGTTGTTCGTTTGTTTTTCTTTTTCATTATTATTATTATTTATTTCTTTATATATGTTTTTAATAGTTTTACAAACAATATTCTTTGCGTGAGTTTTGATAATTTCAGAAGAAAAAATCCAAATAATTTTCAACGGCATTTTCGGATAGTTCGTGTATTATAAATCGATACATAAAACTGCTACTCAATGCTAGTTTAGATGAGTTTCGATAATCAGATATTTTGAATTAGCTACATCTACTGTTTTAGTCTCTGAGTAACTATAGAGTGCAACTTGCAATTACGGTCTGGCCTCGCCTCAAAAGCTTAGTTGCACTTTGAGGCACATTCCAGCCGGGCTTACCTGTAAACCCGTCACTTTAAACCTTAATGGACCATTTTAACTGTTTTTAGTAGAGACAAAAGCTGTAAGCCGTCTAAGGTGTTTCGTTCAGAGTTGTGGTTTTCGATCAATTATTTTGGTTCAATACAAGTCATCCTCGTACGACATGACATTTCAACAAACTTTTTAAACATGCATGTGATGTATGTAGATACTAGTATATGAATATATATACTATTACCTGTGGCTTAACTCGCGTAGAATATGAATATATTTACAAATTAACTTAAAATGTTACGTTGATGATTGGTATACAAAGATGTCTTACCTTTTTATTTCCAAAAAAGAAGCCTATGTCCTTTTGACTTTAGACTATTTGAGTACTAAATTTCATATCATTCGGTCCAGTAGTTTTGGCGTGCAAGCGAGATAGACAGGCTGACAGAGTTACTTTCACATTTATAATATTAGAATGGATTATGAGTCTCGATATATAATTGATGATTGACGACCTTCGTGGTCGAGTGGTGTATACACCGGTATTCATGGGTATGCCACTCCGAGGTCCTGGGTTCGATTCCCGGCTGAGTCGATGTAGATTATCATTAGTTTTCCATGTTGTCTTGGGTCTGGGTATTTGTGGTACCGTCGTTACTTCCGATTGTCCATAACACAAGTGCTTTAGCTACTTACATTGGGATCAGAGTAATGTATGTTATGTTGTATCATATTTATTTATTTATATATTCTCTTAGCAAGAGGTTGATAGTAATCAACATACGGGAATCTTAACCAAAGATTATGAATTCAAACTTGTGCACTTACTGCTAACTTTTGAATGAGCTTTTTAAATTAATTAAGTATATAAAACTTAATAGCGTTAAGCCCAAAACTCGGAAACAAACCCATAAGTTTCGATTAATATTTAAGAGTTTGAGAGAGATTGTTCTAACGGATTATTTCCTTTTATTATTCGTTCGCACACTTCTAATATTCTCACATTTCCACATAAAACCTTAACCTTTTATTACACGCTTTGTACATTATGAACTTATTTTCCTTAACATCCTAATGGCCGCAAAATTGCGGAGTCCTTTTCGGAAAATTTTCCAAGGTCGCTTCACCAATTTGTAGCGAGCAATTGATTGTAAATGGTCTAAGAATTCTCGCACGTAAAAACCTTAGGCAATTCGTTTCACATATAGGTGTTAATAGAGATCTTACATGTTATAGTCTATCGGTCCAAAAGGTCGTAACGTACCTTGATTTATTTTACGGTCTTGGGAAATGTTGTGTAAAATTCACTTGTAATGTTCTAGAATGATTGTTCGAATTTTGTTTTGGGGAAATTCTTAAAGGTTTCTTTGTGAAGATATTGTGTCGATGACTCGCTATTTTGTTAGATTCCTAAATAAAAGTGCTGAATTTATTTTGTAAGGCCTTCAGTGGCCTCGCTTATGGCAGACTTTTTTTATTTATTAAGTTAGGACAGTAGTTCCCAAACTTATTTTTCTCGTGGACCACATTCAAAATTTTATTGGTTTCGGTGGACACCCTGCTGCTACATTTCCATCACATTCTTAAAGTCCCCAAAAAATTAAAATGGTGTCGCTTCTGAGTTCTGTCAAAATAAAAACGAAAAATGGTACATTTTCATTAAAAAATTAAAAAAGTAATATAATTATGCTTACATTTTTGCTCTTTAATATCAAAAGCAAATAAATTTTCGTGGTCCCCCATTAACATCTTATGGACCCCGATTTTTATTCAGGCCTACGTAGACCTCCATCATGTCTCCCGTGGACCCCTGGGGGTCCACCTGGACCCCTGGGGGTCCACCTGGACCACTTTGGGAATCACTGATTTAGTACCATCAGCATTCACTAACATAGTTATAGTCATTATAAAGTGTGCGAATCTTTAAGATGGCCACATATAGATACAATACACAAATATATTTTTTTACTGAAATAATTTTACAATACTAAGATACTATAGAGATACTGCATTTAATTAAAAAAAAACTAATTATTATTACAATTAAGAAGTTATATAATTCATCACTTGGTAGTAGGGCTTTGTTTGCCCGCCTGGGTATAGATACCACCAACTCATCAGATATTCTACCGCTAAACAACAGTACGCAGTTTTATTGTATTCCGGTATGAGGGTGAGTGAGCCAGTGTAACTACGGGCACAAGGGACATAGCATCTTACTTCCCAAGGTTGGTGGCGCATTGACGATGTAAGGAATAGTTAATATTTCTTACAGCGTCATTGTCTATGGGTTATAGTGACCACTTACCATCAGGTGGCCTATATGCTCGTTCGCCAACCTATTACTTACAAAAAAAACACGTTAATAGTATACATCAAAACTAGATAGACATATTAAAAATTAATACAATGCGTTCATTTTGCAACCAACACTTTACACAATTCTTTCACTATACCTGCTATAATATTTAGTCGTATTATACAAACGTTTTTTCATTTACAAGAACAGACTTATTAATCTTATCTACCTTTGACAGTTGACCTTTGGTAGCTGTCAACGAAATGTACGAGTAACACAGATTAATTTCGCCATTTACGATATTAAAGATATCCACCGAATAAATTTCGCGTCAATGAACCCTGTTAACATTTTTTTACTATTGAATCTATACTTTACCTCCGTAGTCGAGTGGTGTTTACACCGGTTTCCATGGGTACGCCGCTCCGAGGTCCTGTGTTCGATTCCCGGCCGAGTCGATGTAGATTATCATTAGTTTTCTAAGTTGTCTTGAGTCTGGGTGTTTGTGGTGCCGTCGTTACTTCTGATTTTCCATAACACAAGTGCTTTAGCTACTTACATTGGGATCAGAGTAATGTATGTGATGTTGTCTCGTATTTAATTTAATTTAATTTATTTAACTTACCAGATTTGGGTCCAATGCTTAAGCTACGTCATCGTATAACATATGGAAATATGCCACGTATTTGTAAATATGTGGGCTCTACCCTAGGCTTAGGTAACAAAGCAAACTTTACTGAGGATCTTGCCGGGGAATTGAATTAAATAGATAGATAAATAGATATCAAATGAAATTAATATTGGACAACATCACATACATGATCTGATCCCAATGTAAGTAGGTAAAGCACTTGTGTTTTGGAAGATTAGATGTAACGACGGCACCACAAACACCCAGACCTAAGACGACATAGAAAATTAATGAATTTTTTTTTATATCGACTCGACCGGGAATCGAACCCGGGACCTATTCGTAGCGTACCCATGAAAACCGGTGAACACACTGCTCGACCACGGAGGTCGTCACTATATCTAATCTTTTGTTATTTTGCTTATAACTTGTATCTTGTGACGTAATAAATTTATGTGTTAGATAATAATCTTTCATTATGTAATAATTGTATAAAACCATAACACCGAAAATCACTACGATTTAATCAATTTGATTTGTCTACAGAGAATAAAGTAACCAATTTTCAGTTCAAGGTAACAATAAAATTTAATCATTACAATGAATCTATGTCACTTTAAATAATAAAACTTGATAGGGTATCGATTTTACAATTACTTGGTGCTACTTGTCAGTTAAGACGAGTAAAATAGAACAACCTCGTTCTGCACAGATGGTGCCTCCCGTGAAGATGTATATTGACTTATTTCACCTCAATTCATTGTAGGTTGAAGGTCATTCAAGATTCAGGGTCTGGAGAAACGCATTCTAATCAGATATGTTGCATTTAATATCCTATTCCAGTGTTGGTGAATAGTTTTAGAATCATAATATCAGCAACAGCCTGTACATTTCATACTGCTGGTCTAAGGTCTCCAGTCCCTTAGAAGGTTTGGAACATATTCAACCAAGATATCCCAATTCGGGTTGGTGGAATATACATATGGTAGAATTTCTATGAAATAAGACGTATGCGTGCATCCTCATGATATTTGGCTTCATCGCCGAGGACGATATGAATTATAAACACAAATTAAGCACACGAATATTCAGTGATACTTGCCTGGGCTTGAACCCGCAATCATGGGTTGAGATTCGCTCGTTCTAACCACTGGGCCATCTCGGCTTACATCACTCATCACAATATTAGGTACATTATAATTCTAAGCATGAGCGGTATATATGAATTACTCGATAGCATTTTGTGGCCACATTAAGACATCAATAAAGAGGTAATGGCGAACGAGAGTGGCAGTAATGGTCCTAGTGGAATGGCTACAACAAATGACCCGAGGTAATTTTCCAAGATGGATCCAGTTTAGATAGTCTATTCGGGAAAGAAATCTTATGAGAGATACAATGTTTTCTATTATAGTTTTATTTCTGTTAATGAATAAAGAAAATAAAAATTACTAATGATATCCAAGATAGAGATGAGATGGCCCAGTGGTTAGAACGCGTGCATCTTAACTGATGATTTCGGGTTCAAGCCCAAGCAAGCATCACTATATAATTACATGCACATATAAATATGTGTGTGTGTGTAATTTATGTTTATAATACATCTCGTGCTCGGCGGTGAAGGAAAACGTGGGGAAACCAGCATGTGTATAAATACATCGAAATTCTGCCACGTGTATATTCCACGAACCCGCATTGGAACAGCGTGGTGGAATATGTTCCAAACCCTCTTCTCAATAGGAGAGGAAGCCTTAACTCAGCAGTGGGAAATTTACAGGCTGTTACTTTACTTTATCCAAGATCGCCTAGAATTTCGAACGCGTGAATCTTAGCCATCGAAAGCGGATTTAGGCTCGAGAAAGTTTTACTGAATTTTCATTTTTAAAAAAATATTAAACGGACTTGAAAATTTTCTTTAAATGTATTATTATTTTTGTTTTGTAACTGTTTTCTAAAAACTAACCAAATTGAGTAAACAAAACCAGATATTAACTCATAAAAAAGAAAATAAAAAGATTACAAATTTTTACAAATAAAAAAAACCGCCTTCAAAAATGAACTAAAAAGAAAAAAAATATCAGTTACATCCATATTCAATTTACGATTTTTTAATCACCTCTCAAAGTCGGTGCCAACATTGCTAATATAGGTACATAATATATAATACATACATACAAAAACTAAATCTATTTATTGTATAGATGACACCATTAGACAAACCTTACTATCGATACAAATTAAATGATTTCAATATAGGAATTTATTTACTTTTACCTATTTTTATTTATGTTACCGAAGTTAAAGTTGGCTTTTTATTCGTACATCACATGAATGATTTCATATACTGTATAATAGTCTTTGATTTGCACAAATATATAAAATCAAAATTTTTTTTCGATAAAATAATACAACAATAACAACAGAACAAAAAATATCAAAAGCAAACTAACGATCGGAACGTTCATGACAAAATTCCACCGTGAAAGGCATATAATTAGGTATTCATCAAACATAATGAAACGCCGGCGTCCATTCATTTCCCTTTGTCTCTGAGGAAGACGCTTGAGGAATTAAGCGATCCGGTGCACCTGAACTCTCTATAAATAACGTTGTTTTTCTTCAATGTAGATTTTAAGCACATTTTTTTCAAATAAAACCGCTATTAGTCGTACTCATTTTATTAGCTGTTATTCATCTGCGCGATTTATAAACGTGAAATATTTTACTGTTGATATTAAGTTGTATTTGCGTCAAATTAAGTAATTATATCTATAGTTACAGCACATTAGTATAGTAATAGCCTGTACATTTCCCACTGCTGGGCTAACACCTCTTCCGTTGAGGGGAAGGTTTGGAGCATATGTCACCACGCTGTTCACGCTGTTTCAATGCGGTTCGGTGGATACAAATGTGGCAGAATTTCGTTAAAATTACTAATAAGACACATGCGCGTGATGAAATATAAACACAAATTAAGCACATGAAAATTCAATGGTACTTGTTTGAGTTTGAACCCACAGTCATTAGTTAAGATTCAGACGTTCTAACCACTGGGCCATCTCGGTTATAATTAAACCAGAGCGTCAATTCTAGTAAGGCAATCAAATCGAAAATTTATCAATATCTTTCAGTAGCTTTCCGTTGAATAAAATGATCAAGTAAAGTTTGTAATAGGCACCATATAATAATATAATCGATAGAAATAAAGTAAAGTAAAGAAAATTATCCGACAGTTACGATTAAGGTGAGCTACACTTTTTTTAAGGAATAGTCGAATTGTTATAGGAATAGAAACGAGAACATTATAAGTTGGTTAGTATTAGTAAAATAATTACTACTACAAAAAAATATGCGAATTCACCAAATAATATATCCTGCTGACCAATCTCAATTTATACCTTATCTCTAATGCAAAGACCAATTTCTATAGCGGCTTGTTTGCCCTCACCTCCACCTCTCAACTTGTCCCTTATTACGTATCCCTTTATTGGGACCTTTGAGGGGCGTGCAAATAAGCCACGAACAAAGCCAATTAGGCCGGAACAGCATTCTGAAACAATTGAATTTAAGGATTAATGTAGAAATAACACCTTCAATTATACCTTCCAATAAAATCAGTTCAGACATTGAAATTTAATTAAGTTCCTTTATTTGGGCTGATTGTATAAATTGATAAAAGCAAAGTCGTTTTCTGTTTCCGAATTTATCTCGTCATTCTTCTTATAAATGACTCAACAGACTTTGATATGGTTAAAAAAGGTTATAGGTTTGTAAATTATTTTTCTTTTTATATTATTATACATAGATATATTTCCTCTTACGTCAATTAAGTAATATGTGTCCTTGAAAAATTATAAGAAACAAATTCCAGAATCTATTCCTTTTTTGTGTTATGGCTATCTCACCTACCTTACAAACTGTAAGGGTCAATAGACGTTTGATTGTGGATGATAAACACCTTCTAGTAACTATAAGATTTTAAGATTTATTAGTATTATAAATAGCCATAAAATATTACAATTACTTTAACTTGTGCTGACAAACCAAAGGGTTACCAACTACGGGATCAGAACAGATGTCCGCTGGACAATTGTTATGTGTAGTTTTGAGTGTTTTTCTTGGATGAAGAGCACTTTTCTTTCGAAACCAAGGTCATTAACTCTTTAAGATAAGCCAATTTCGTCTTGTGCTGTAAATGTGCCGCTAGCCATTTGATCCTAAATGTTTGCTGAAACATAATGTCGCTCACTCACCTCGCTGTGTAACGGAAACAAAAATACAAAGTATTTTCATTTGTGAGTAGAATATCTGGTTAATATATTTTACTCGCATTAAGGTTAAGTAAATTTAGTATTCTTTTTTTAAATTAGACATAAGTTTCAATTGAAATTCTTTACTTGTCTTTCATTTCTTATTTTGATTCCATTAAAGTCAAGGTTATCTTTTGTCATTAGTTTGTCATTAGTCGATTCGAGGTTGATGTTCTTCATTGTCTTTTCATCATCACATGTTTTAATCGGTGCTTCTATACTAATAATATAAATGCAAAAGGTAATCTATCAGTCAGTCTCTTTATAGGACGACACAAATTAGATGTAGCATCGGAAAATGCAATGGAATGAAAATAAAACCGATTACCGCCGATTTACACAACCAATAGAAATAGCTCCCTATCGCGCCATTCGACGCTATTCGTCGCTATAGATTCTCGCGTCAGAGAAAGGAAGTGCATGTAAATCGAGGCGTCAAATTGACCAATATATTAGGTCATATGATATTACAAGTTATTACGTTAGTGCAAAGATCATATTCGCATGAGAAATAAATATTGATAATTTGGGATAGTGTACTCAATTCGGATGTGATCGGTTTTACGAATTTTGCCGATGCTACATCTAAGTTGTGTCGTACTATACTTATCTATTATAGGGCCAATCAAACTTAATTTAAAGTAATTTGGTAGGAAATACGCTTGAACTCAATGGGAGGAGACAGAATTTTTGTGCCTAATAACCCTAAAAAAGAGCGAAGCTGCTGGACACCTAGTTTACTATAATTTATTTACTTAACTTACCTGCCATGTAGAATAATCTTCACTTTTTTACTCAGTCTACATATTTAATATCCACAATTCAGGCCATTCAATGTATTAAATATAAACCAAAAATATTAACAAATAGGGCTTACACGAAACAAGAATATATGCATGACCAAAAAAATCTTGAATTCATATTCGTTAATGTAACGCACGTATACATTGAACTGTATATAACTTTGAATGTATTTAATTGATTTGAGGAAAAGAGTTTTTTAATGGTTATTCTCCATAGAACTTGAATAATCTTGGCAGCTTTTTATTCAATTGAATCCTGTACATGACAATTAAAAAGTGCTTTTAGACTACTGGAATAAAAATATTATGATTTTGTTCTTTTTATATTTGCTTTATTCCATTTAAAAACAAAAATCCAGACAAGCCAATTATGCCAATTTAAAAAAAAAACTTTGCTATTAAAATGGTCACATAATCAGCAACGATGGTTTGAAGTAGACAAACTCTTCGTATAAGCTTTTTTCGCCATTGTTGCTCATTCGATGAGGTCATTGTTGCCAATGATTGCTTTGAAAATCGAATTTATATGTACTCCGTAATCTATTTTATGTTTATTTTGGATTATTATGAGTTACATAAAAATGATAACCGAATATTTGAAAATCGAATACATTTTGTCTAAGCCCCCTGATGAATCAATAATTGAAACTAACTTTTTCGATGCTCGCTTAAATTTCTTATATCAACTTTCATATTTCGAAATATCATTTCAATCCGTATTGTTACGTATTTAGGTCACGTCCCAACCTTCATAATCCGACATTGATGCAATGTGACATCACCAGGAAATTGTGACTTCAGGTTTATAAAGTAGACTACATTTATTCTTTATTAAGAATTTCGATATGAGATTCCTTGTGGTGCGGTGGGAGTAATATTTCAAGGGGGAATTCAAGTGCAACGTAAGTGTAATGGTGGAGCGAAACATTTCTGACGCAGTTAAGTATTATTTTTGTCATACAACAACGACATAATAGCATGTAGCTTGGTTAAGGACTCTCTCTCCTCTCCCATTCAGAAGAAGTTTAGGAGCATGTTCCACCTCGCTGTTCCAATTTGGGTTACTGGATTCACACGTGGTACAATTTCATTGAAATTAAACACAAGCAGGTTTCCTCACGATGTTTTCCTTCACCACCAAGCACGAGATTATAAACACAAATTAAGCACATGAAAATTCATTGGTGCTTGTGCACAATCATTGGTTATGATGTACATTTTTTTGAGAATGAGACGAGTACATCCATCATCTTAATAGTGGGAATATTTTAATACCATTTAGACATTTCTCAGATAACCAATAAATGACCTAGATCGCTTCAATTTCAAGACTTATCTTGTAAAAATTCTTATACCGTTATTAACACACCACTCTGATGCACTGCTTTGTTGGTTTAGTGGCTGTATCGACTTATAAGCAGTTGCTCATTGAAAGTTTTTTTTTATTTATTTTACAACTCAAAATATATAAGATAATCGGATTTTCAAAATCAAAACGGTTTGGATATAGTAACCAATCCTTGCACTTTTGACCTATATGGTCATTTAGTGTTAGAATTAAATATTGATGTCCTATTGATAATTAATGGTAATGCTAGTCTGTTGTTTAACACGCTTTGGATATTTTTTTTTTGGGTTATTGATATAAATTTCGAAGAAACAGCAATACTTTTTAATATTTTTGCGAGTGTAGCTAATAGCACATGAGATACAACATGTTAAGGCCCAAATTTAAAGGCACATTGGTGATATAATAAATAGTTAATACTTTAATGTCTATGGGTTTTGGTGATCACTGACCATCAGTTGATGTACACGCCCGCCTTTATATAAAAAAATGAAAATTGATCCTACTTAATTTAAATTCATTTCTTGCGTGATTAAACCGACTTGAGTTCGATGAAAATTACATTTGTTGATATTGAATCAATGCGTTAGATTAAACTTTAAATCTATCTACCTTTATATCTATAGTATGGCAGGTACTTAATTAGAAACTTCATCGACGACACTTGGTTTTCATAAACTTCGTGCGACTTTGTCGTAACATATTATGGAGGGTACTGAACATATTTCGTACTAATAAATTGTGAATGTAGACAAAAATTTATTGACGACATTACCGTTAGAGAGGTTTTCGTGCGTGACTAGAATCGACTTTGTAGCAAATACTATTTGCTTATTCTATGTCAATTTGAATAACTAATATACTTTTTTTTTTTCGATTTCAAATAAGAAGGTTTTAATGTGTTTCATAATTTTTTTTAATGTTAACATATTACACGGTTATGCCTATTTTTTTATTACAGATAATTTTTCGATTGAAATAAAAAGAAGGTTTTAATGTGTTGCAAATTTTTTTCCACATTAACATGTTACACGTCATTCATTAAAAAAAACACAGATAACTCCTTGTATTTTATAATACAATTTTATATTGGGCGCGCCACTGTAAACATAAATAGCTGAAGGGTGTTAATTTTGACCGATTTTGTAAATATTTAGTATGCATGAATATATGCGTTATGTTTCACACGTAGCATATTACTTATACAGCGTGTTCGAATTAATTGCGTGTCATTTACTGACAACAATTTTGAATTGTTAGGCATATGTCAATAAACAGCCTGTATGGACCTCATACGGTTTATTTAAGTAAAATTATTGACAAAATATAACAACTACAAAAACAGACATTGTCAAAATATTGAAACTAAATATACTTGTACCCGTACTATGCTATTGTTAATATGTATTAACAGTGTTTCCTAATCTTTCACCATGGGCTTATTTAAATATCTCGTAATATTATTGAAAGTACGGATATCATTAATTTAAATTTAGCGGCAAATAAATACATTATACGCATCAAATTTATTTTGATTAACCTAAATCAAATACTGGAAAACAATTGTTATAATTTATTAATAACATATTTAGGGGCATGTAAATGCCATAGCATGATCTTTGGGGTTCAAGCTATTTTTTTTACCCTTTTTATATTTTTTGAAACCGCTATTTGGTGCCCGCAAGACAGGCTAACTGCGGGGCCATTGGATGTTAAGTGACTATGTTAATTTTTCTCGTTAATTAATTAATTGCTTTTTTATCTTCATCAAAATCGGTTTAGTAGTTCGGCCGCGAAATAGCAACAGAGAATAGACGGACAGAGTTTCGTTTATTTATGTTACATGCAGAGTCTTCATAATATTAGTATAGGTAGTTAATACTGTCTTGGATGTTCCTGTAGACATTTTGATAATGTTTTATTTGTGGTGAGGTTTTTTGCAAGCCTGTCTCCGTAGGTACCTCCGGCTTAACACCGATAGCTGTTCTACCACCAAACAGAAATTATATTTTTTGTATACCAGTTTAAATAAGACAGTGTAACTTTAGGAACAATAATACGTAACATTTCAGTTCTTAAGGTTGGTAACGAATTATTGTATCGATCATCCATTGGCGTGTTTCCGTCTGCGTCCCTACTTCCCAAAAAAAATTACCTCATATAAATTCTAGTCTTGTACAATGTTCGGTAGCATTCATTTGGAAAGCACTCGGACAATTTTCTATGTGACAATATCGTCAATATTGATGAAGACATTGTATGACCTCATACTGTTACGAAAACTATATATTAAAACGTATAAACACAGCACCAGGCCTTTGATCATCATTATTTGCTATCGAGGAATATTCTAGAATCTAACTCAAATGTTTAACTCTAACTTCACAGACTAAATAACTAAAATATTAAAATAAATAACATGAAAATAAATAGACCTTACTTATTTTCATGTTATTTATTTTAATACATATTTCGAGAATGTTCTCGATTTAAAATAAAAGATTTATAAATAGTAAATTGAAAGGCGACGATCCCTTTGAGGAGAAATAGTGAATACTTTTCTGGTAAGTGAATTAGATAGCTGTTACTGAAACGAATGCTTCCATGAACTACTAAGCGATTTGTTGTAACGCATTACTGTATTATAACGTGGTCATAAATCACTTCTCATTTTCACCGACGACGGCGTTTTATTACTTGGAATAATATTATTCATAACATAATACGAAAGTGCCGTAAATAAATCTCAGTAGTTTTTGCTTGAAACATATTAAACCTCCTTACAGAATAGGCGCAATATTTTTTTTTCGGAATTTAAATAATAGAATATGTATTCTAAATTCTATTCACCCTGTTACCGTCGTTTATAATAATTTTCAACATTCAATCTTCGTCCGTCGAGCCTTTCAAGGATGATTAAGTAAAATGAAAGTATATTATTAATAAAACAAGCGTGTTTAAACATTTAAATTCTTCTTAAATTGATATAGAAAGTCATTATTATTTATTAACGCTACAATACTCACATAGTGAAGTTAAATATAATACAATGTTTATAATTTATTTTTAAAATTAATTCTTATAATGTCAAAGAACACAGACGATTTGTCTGTGGAGATTTGATAAATAAAAAAATAAAAATTATGTCGTTGAGCTATTATTATGTTTTAAGAATGCGTTCCAATTTCAAATTGACCTGATATTTTGGTGATGATTATTATGAACCTATAAAGTCTAATTATTAGTTATATATAGTCTTCGAAATAGTCTTATTTCACGCAGTTTTTGAAGCACGCGATCACACACACATCACAGACACTTCCAAATTCTTTATTCCGAACAGCTTCTGAGAAATTTGTAGCGAATCTCCGAATCTCCAGAGTGTAACCTTTTTACAATCGGCCATCAGATTGGGTCAAGATAATTAAGTTATTTTAAAAATATATCTTAAACACACTACTATACAGTACTAGCTATAGAATTTTGTGCAAGCCCTTCTGGGTTCCAAGTATTTATCATCTACAGGGTGGGCTTTAAGGGTGACGGCGGTTTTAATATTCAATTAAAAAAGAAGTACCAAACATAAGGATAGTATAATTGTATTTTTAAAAAATAGTAACATTGTATTTATTTACATGGTATTTTTCAGCCAAGTAGCAATATTTAGAAATCTTAGTTCCTAAGACGGCGTTAATGTTTGTAGTTGGCAGTGACACCACATACCGTCAGGTGGTACTTTTCCACCATCGTAAATAACAAAGATATAGCAACCTTTTCCCGTTGAATTGAAATGTCGATATTCTCGGCAACGAATGGACCAGCTCCTCACAAGTAGAAACAATAAAACAAGGCGTTATAGGGTATAGGAATTCTTACGTGCTACCTTTTTTTTCACAAGGGAAATCTTCAAAAGACATCCGACACGTGCTATTATACTATATACCAAGATGTACCAACTCCAAATTGCTCAAATATATCTTTTGGAATTAGAAAAGTAAATCATATAATTTAACGAATAAAATAGTAACTTGTTTTGTATAATTTAGAAATTTATAAAAGCAACAGTATAAATAATAAAATGACAAAGTAAAAATCCATTACAGCGTGATTTTTAAGGCATTTTCTGCCTCGCACTACGCTTGGGACCCTCTAAGAAAAGAGTTTACATATTTCTCAAAGGTCAGTAACGCACCTAAAAGGCCCCTGTATTGCAGATGATGACAGTTACTTTCCATCGTGAGAGCCTCTCGCTCCTTTGTCATTAATAGCAATATAAAAAAATGTTCATGAAACAGCATTTTTTTTGCCTTACTTATTTCTTCCACGTGTAAGTGGGGGATATGTGGGTCTCGCCGGTGGACAAGATAAACAAAACACCGGAATACCCACAAAAAAACCAGCGGTACCCTATCCGTCATTTCAGCGGGCGCCACGGGATCGCTAAAATCATAAAACAGCATATTTCTTCAACATAAAAAAATATTATTATAAATATCCTTTGAGTTCAGTCCATGACAGATAAGATTGATGAATTTGTTATCCTATTTGAATGTAAGGAATTACTCTTTAATAATCATATTTACCTTCAATAAATAAATCCAATTTTCCAAATAATAATAACGAAAGCCGTACGAAAAACTTTGAATAACACAAATTGGAATCAAGAATGATTGATAAATATTAGACTTTATTTAATCGTGTTCTCAACATGATGTCATTTGACGTGGAAATTTATAAATAGAATAATAATTACGTTACATACGTCATAACGAACTAAGTGTAAGTTATTCTATATAAATTTTCAATGATAAAACAGTTTTACTGAACTAAATTTACACGCTTAAAAAGAGTGTCATTTTAAAATTAAAATTTCTGATGAAGCAACTAGCTGTGTCTGCAACTTCTCATGTTTTTGAATTTAACAAAAAGCTGTTATTAGATTCGTAGTTTTTACTATAACTTATTAAAATTTTATTAGACACTTTTTGTGATATTAAGTCATTGGTCGAAGGAACCAGACGTGATGGTGGATTGGTGGCATACGCGAGGGCTGCGCGCTTCCCCGGACAGTATTTAGGCTTTATATATGTCACCGTAAAATTATAACCTCGTTAGATTATAGTCTATCTCGTGAGATTGTAAACTGTCGAAATAAGACGAGCCAATCAGGAAGAGCTTTCGACAGTTGACAATTTGACGTAGGACAGATTGTAATCTAACAATTTAACTTCGATAGATTACAATATAGCGATAAATAATGCGTTAAATTGCAAACATATTTCACGATATTTTGACAGTTTACAATTTCACGAGATATATTGTAATCTAACGATGTTTTTAGTTGCCACTTCTAACATCAGCTATCTGCCAGCGTAAATCCTATCGAAATCGGTACATATGCAATCAGTAAAAAGCGGTTATTTTAACATTACAAGCAGACACCCCAATTTTATTATATTTAAAGATTTTGAAATCTGACAAGTGGTAGTAATCCAACGAAAATGGCATTACAAGACATATATTAATACATACATCCTTTTATAACGCTTTTGAAAATGGAATTAGAGATACTCCACTGAATTTTCATGTGCTTAATTTGTGTTTATAAATAATCTCGCTTTCGGCGGCTCAGATTATTAGTATTGTTATATTCCGATTGAGCCAGTGTGCCTACAGGCACATAGGACATAATATCATAGCTCTCATAGTTTGTTTGTTACCATATCTTACATTGTTGCGAATTTTTGTGGTGACCATGTGCCATCAGGTGATATATTTGCTCGTCGACTTATATTAATTTAATAAGACAAAAAAATATGTTATTATTCTCTTGTACTTTTGGTGACAAAGTATAATTTAGTCCGGTTAAAGTATAAACAATGAATGTCTACAGTGTTTCTGAAGTAAAATGTTAATTCAGTAATTCAAACATTTGTCCTTGTAAATGTAAAAAGCTTGTCACTGGGAATTACTTCTATTACAATGAAATATTGAATACGAAGTCGTATCTATAAATGGACAGAGTAAGGAATTATTTGAAAATAGAATATATTTTTTTATTTTTCAAGACTTCATTTACATTCATGACGTAATTGAAGTGGTCTGCGTTAATTAAAAAAAAAAAACTGCTTTTTGATTTGTGCTAATGAGTTGTATGATAGTGAAATGAAATGCACACATTGAAGGCTCACTGTGAAACTATATTAATATTATAAATGGGAAACTCTGTCTGTCTGTTTGTTTGTCGCTCTTACGCGACCAAACAGCTGAACCCAATTTGATGAAATTTGGTATGAAGCAAAACTCGAACTCCAAGAAAAGATAAAGGCTACTTTTTTGCCTGACACATAGTACCCAACATCCTAAAATGCGAGCAAAGCCTTATACCATATATACATACAGCCTATACGGTTACCTCGTTAACTTTAAACTGCTGAACTGATATTGATGCAATTTCGTATGCAGTTAATTCTTGTTTTATTGTTTGAGTAATACTGATCACCTATAAATGTCACTTCAAAATGAAAAAGGAATACCAATCCATTTAACGTATATTTTCATACAGATACATTGAAAACGTAACGTAATGAAATACAGGCGGGATTGTTCTATCTCTAAAGATAAATCTAAGCTCCGTGTCAACTTAATTAGATCAGGTGCCTCGAATCTATGCACTAAACTTGATTTGACGTACATGAATTAATAACGTGCACGTCTATAAAACATAAATACATTTTTATCTTCTATATTTGAAATGCAGAATAAAATTAAATTAACTGATTTGGTTACGGCAATAATGCTAAAGGAAAATAATGACGGTTCAGGTCCAAGCTAAAATAATTGGTCGAATGTAACTGTGTTCATTGGTTTTGAGTATAAAAAGTTTCCTAAGGATTTCACGTACTGATTGTAACAAATTTCATCAAAATCGGTTCTGTAGTTTCGAAGAAGCGTAACAGCGTGATAGAGCTTCTTTCAAATGAATAATTAGTATACATTTAGTAGTTCTTTGTTCAAGGTCAAATCTGGATTTATGTATATCGTGTTCTGAAGTTAAATAAAACCTATTATTACACTTCGAAATTCTGTCATACATCTAAAAAAAAAATGTGTTTGGACCAATCGCAGCGAAGCAATATTTAAATTTCATAATTCATAAATATAGCTCCCATTTATTATTCAGTACAGAAATGTTATTCGAAATTTGAAATGTTTTACACAACAATTCAACCTACACAATGGGTCACTATTCCGGAATGTAGATTCATTGTCTCTGCCTCAGATTACAAACAGTTGTGTAATATTTTACTTTTTATTATTCTTTCTGTGGCTTGTATACTCTGTATCTAAAGGTCTCTTGGTCGTCTAACCACAAATTCAACTAGTGTTCAGGAGTACCGATCCCACATCGTTAGCGTTATGTCCTTGCTCGGGATTTATATATAAAGTTATTTGAGATAAAAGCTTTAATGTCGCTATTCAAGGTTTTCATTGGAATGAAAGACCAAACTAAGAAATAGACTGAGTTTCTACGGTTTGGCAATTCAGTAGCAAGGTCATAATTTTTTAATTTCCGTTCCTAATTTAAAAAAATAATTACTAATACGATGTCGTTCGAATGATTTATTTCTTAACGATGGTGATATTCACATCTAAGTTCGATTTTCAAATTAAATTAAATATACATACAAATTAGATTAATAACAGTACTCAGTATTGTTGTGTTCCGGTTTGAAAGGTGAGTGAGCCAGTGTAACTACAGGCACAAGGGACTTAACATCTTAGTTCCCAAGGTTAGTCACACATTGACGATTTAAAGAATAGTTAGTATTTCTACAGCGTCATTGTCTATGGGTGATGGTGCTCGTCCGAAAAACTATACCATAAAAAATTGATATTCTATATACCGTCTTAACCGCGCACCAATTTATATATCTTATTTTTCTGCGCTTTCGCAATGGATGTCATTCGTGACGATAAATACATAAATACTAAGATATAGATATAAATACATTGTATATAGACGGATACTGATTAACCAAGTTTCGTCATAATCAAAAAGAAATGTATCCAATTCATCAAGAATGCAAATGACAGTCAGTTAGTTGTTCTTCTGGTCCGAGGTGTTTAATTCCGAACCGGTGGTAGATTTTTGATTAACAATAAGCAAGTGGAAATTTAATAAGGATTTTTGGCTATTAACTTTGAATTTGACTTATGTAAAATATAAATTGAATAATGATTAATATCGATCTATGACACTGCAGTCTCTTGGTAGACCAAATAGGCAGGAAATATTGTAGCCACATAGTGAAGTGGTCACTACTATTGGCGCTATAATAGACAGAAACTATTCTTTCATCGCCAATGCGAAAGATTTATTATCGAAAACTAGTTCTTGCCTGCAGCTTTACTCGCGTTTTGGAGGTTTAGTTGTCATGTGTTGGGTAAAAATGTAGCCTATATCCCGTTCCTTGGAGTTCAAATTTGCTTGATATCAAATTTCATCAAATTCGATTCAGAGGTTTGGTATAAAAGATCGACAGACAAACAGAGCTACTTTCACATTTATAATATTGTATAGACAAGAAAAATCTTTCAGTTTCATTTAAAAGCATTTATTAGAAATTCCGAAAAACAGTAAAATATTTGCTTTTGTTATGAAACACTGATGTCAGTCAAAAGATCAAACACTAGCGTCCCAATAGTTGTAACGATTCGTAGTATTTACATATTTATTAAGAATCAAATTTTATTTTTAAAAGCTATAACTCAAAACAAAAGCACAATGAGTATCACCAAATTAACTTCTGTTTTCATTGTTCAATGTAAAACAAAATATTATTAATCTGACGACCTCCGTGGTCGAGTAGTGTGTATAACGGTTTTCATGGGTACGCCACTCCGAGGTCCCGGGTTCGATTCCCAGCCGAGTTGATGTAAAAAAAGTTTAATTTTCTATGCTGTCGTGGGTCTGAGTATTTGTGGTGCCGTCGTTACTTCTGATTTTCTAGTGCTTTAGCTGCTTACATTGGGAGTAATGTATGTGATGTTGTCCAATATTATACATTTTATATTTATGTTATATTAACAGGATTATATCTTTGGGTTTTGTCTCTTCGACGATTAACGTTTAACGAGCAAAACCTTCTTCATTAAGTTACAAATAAAACTCGTTTCTTGTTTCATCATTTCATTCACATAAAATTTTGTATGACTTATAGAACCAATATTTTACCAACATTAGTAGATAATGTGACATAATGTCGCACGCTTTAATTATTCAGATTTTTAGGGTTCCGTGTCCAAATGGTAAAACGGAACCCTATTCTTTGTAGTCCGCTGTTCATCCTTCTGTCTATCCGTCTGTCAGCAAGCTGTATCATATAAACCTATTCGTTGGACGGATGATGTATTTCATTTGTCGCTACAACGACAAATAACTAAATAACAAAAAACAGAATAAAATAAATATTTAAGGAGGAATTTTTTTATGTCCGTTTTTGCTCGATGTTGATAAAGACAGCGGGTGAAACGCTTGAAATAATCACAGAATATTTAGTTACATATTTACTTTAAAAATAACTAATTGAATTAAAATAAAATAAATTTTCGTAGATAATGGCACGGAATTCTTCATGTGTCAGTCTGACTCACACTTGTCAAGATTTTTTATGTGTTAGAATATAATATTATAATATCGCTTTAGTAATGACATAACATTAATTGCGTTCCTCAAATCAAAATGGCCGACAGACATATGAAAATACACACCGAAAAACATATTTAAATATGTAATTTTAAAATTCGAATAGTAGTTCATTGAACTTTAAACATTGCATGTATCAATCAGCTGTTCTAATAAACAAATTACCGGGGCCCCTTTAAGGGGTAGACAATGAATGATGTTTGAAACTTTATCCATTCATAACTTGGTAAATTTACCTTAACGCTTACGCCGTCCCGAATGTGTCATTTATAATTTATATATAGATAGTAAAATAGGTCACGATCCAAGGACCGAAGCTATAACTTTGGAAGGGTCTGTATGCTACTTCGCCTAAAATTGTTAACGTTAAGTCTTAGGGTGGGGACACACCTAGCAAGCGCAAATCAGAGATATAAAGCGGTAATAAAATATAACTTTTAAGCAGGTTGTACATATATATACTTTTTTTTTTATGGCATAGGTGGCAAACGAGCAAGAGGCTCACCTGATGGAAAGTGACTACCACCGCACATGGACATCTGCAACACCAGGGGGCTTGCAGGTGCTATGCCGGCCTTTAAGAAAGGTGTACGCTGTTTTCTAGAAATTTCCCATGTCGTATCGGTTCGGAAAAACCGCCGGCGAAAGCTGGTTCCACTAAGTGGTTGTACATATTAAAAAACAAAGTTGCTTCCCTCTGTTTGTCATTGTGTATGCGTTAGATAGCTGGGAAAAAGATTTTGATGCATTTTTTATAGTTAAG
Organism: Vanessa cardui; assembly: GCF_905220365.1. NCBI lineage: Eukaryota > Metazoa > Arthropoda > Insecta > Lepidoptera > Nymphalidae > Vanessa > Vanessa cardui. Next base: position 12,556,457 of record NC_061124.1, read on the forward strand.
AGTGATTAAATTTTTTATTGTTTAATGACAAAAAGCCGTGAACGTTGTATATAAAGACATTCTATAGTATATTTAGTAACAGCATTGAACCCGTGCGAAGCCGGGGCCGTGCGCAACTCTATACATAATTATAATAAAATTGGAGTATTTATTTGTAATATTAAAATATCCCTTTTTTACTCAATGCACATATTTCTGACTGATGGCTCCTAACATCTAATTAATATTTTTTGTCGTGCTTCGATATTATTTGCTAGATGTTTTTTTTGTCCTATAGAATTGAGATAAGGTATCACTTCTAGTAACGGTTTATCAGCGTGAACAGGAACTTTGCGAACTTTGTCATTCCGAGCTTATTTCAACATTACGGAACGATTAAAAGTACGAAGAGTCTCATCGTCGGTAATTTTATCAGAATAGTTTCAAAGTTGAAACTCATATAATATTTTGATATAAAATTATTTAATGAATTTTAGTTTGCTGAATTTAAAATTTAATTAAAACTGGTATTCGTGATATTTAACTTGATACGAAGAGATAACAGATTACAAATGCAATATCTGCCGTCAATCAGTTGCCAATCATTCAAACCGAAAGCAACCCTAACAGTACTAATCATAAGTGTCAGTATTAAATACCAGTAACGGATATTTATTATTTATTTAATTTATTATGATAGTGATACTGAAATAGCTGAGATGGCCCAGTGGTTAGAACGCGTGCATCTTAACCGATGATTGTGAGTTCAAACCCAGGCAAGCACCACTATTTTAATTCATCTCGTGCTCGGCGGTGAAGGAAAACATCGTGAGGAAATCTGCATGTGTCTAATTTCATCGAAATTCTGCCACATGTGTATTTTACCAACCCGCATTGAAACAGCGTGGTGGAATATGTTCCAAACCCCCTCCTTATTGGTAGAGGAGGTCTTATCCCAGCAGTGGGAAATTTACAGGCTGTTACTTTGCTTTACTTTACTGAAATAGTACAAAAAAAACTAGCTTGTCTGTATGTCTTACAAAGAAATGTAGTTTGAAATACTATTAATCTATAACTTTATGCGATAACTGACTTAAATACATTTTTTTGAACTTCAAATAGAAGCAATACGAAATATCATTGCTTAAAGCGATACTAAGTCCAGCAATATACAATCGGACGTAATGTCAAAAAATATTTGATAGCACGTGCTAAAATGAGCATGTGCTTCTGAAATAAAAATTAAAAAGTTAAAAATATCGCGTGAGCGGATATCTCTAGAATATATTAAAAAACTCGCTTCATATGAATTGATTATACAAAGCGGTTTTAAGGCGTATTAGTAATAGCTTTTGCAGGAACGTAAAACGTTTCCAGCTAGCAGTACGACGCCGCCCTAATCGTTCTATAACTACTAAATTAAACATGAATTTCGTAGTAAATTTTATGATATTCGTGATATAATGCTTTTTGATACTACACGTGTTTCAGGATATTCGATATTTTGAATTTGGAATTTTCCTAAGATTTCTTTCGTAATTTCAAATAATTCAAATTTGCGTAATACGATTGTCTGACCTTTATTAGAAACCACAGAAGTGATTTTATTTAAGAAATCTCAAACAGCTAAAGAAAAAATAAGGCCCTCGATCCGACTCCATATTTATTATTACTAATAAATTATATATATTTTTAAATAAGTTCAATCCATTTAATAAACTTTCTTGTTTGCAAGGTTAAAAATAAAAAAAAATAAACCTTGGTAATGACACAAAACAAAATTATGTCATATTCCAATCAACGATTAGGATTAACGCTTTAAAAAATATGATTCCTATTAATTGTTTATTGATATGGACATTTATTGAAGCGCTTTGAGGGTACGACCTACTCATGTCGCGACACCAATTAATACCATAATAATCTGTACTTCCATAACTCGGATAAAATATATTTCTTGGCTATGTATTATTATACTTTTAAGATTAATAAATTTATTTTATTAAGCTTGAAGCTTTGAGCTGAGATGGCCTAGTGGTTAGAAGACGTGCATCGTAACCGATGATTGCGGGTTCAAACCCAGGCAAGCAACACTGAATGTTCATGTGCTTAATTTGTGTTTATAATTCATCTCGTGCTCGGCGGTGAAGGAAAACATCCTGAGGAAACCTGCATGTGTCTTATTTCATCGAAATTCTGCTACATGTGCATTCCACCAACCGGCAATGGGACAGCGTGGTGGAATATGTTCCAAAACCTCTCCTTAATGGAAGAGGAGGCCTTATTCCAGCAGTGGGAAAATTACAGGCTTTATTGAGAAAGCTCTATATTTTTATTTATTTACTGATTTTTTTAATTATGGTTACAATGATAGTTATCAAACTCAATGACCAACCTTAATACCTTTCATTTATTAACGATTTATGATTTACAAATGAATCTTTATAATTACAACATACTTACTATACTTATTTATAGGTTTAATTTATGGAACATATTTCTGAATCAGTCTCAAACGCCGACCTACAAATGGGCATACATTTTTGGTTCTGGTGTCACCGTCTTGCTGGTTTATTTACATGTGTCGAAATCTACCACATGTGTATAAGTGAGACTGCATGGTGGAAATACGTTTCAAGTTTACTTTATAGGCTTTACTTTGCTATTCAAAGGATTACAACACAACGACAGTCTTAAATCTGCCATAACAATAAATCTACAACCGGATATCGGTACGGTAACGTCGTTAACCTAGCTGTCTGTTGTTTTCATTTCCATCCTCGTTTATTTTGAGATATGTCATCTCATTTCATTTCATCTTTGTAGGTTTCCTTTTGTCCTATACAACAACAACAAGAAAAACAAACAACCTGTAAATTCCCACTGCTGGGCTAAAGGCCTACTCTCCCTTTGAGGAGAAGGTTTGGAACATATTCCACCATGCTGTTCCAATGCGGGTTGGTGGAATACACATGTGGCAGAATTTCTATGAAATTTGACACATGCAGGTTTCCTCACGATGTTTTCCTTTACCGCTGAGCACGAGATGAATTATAAAGACAAATTAAGCGCATGAATCAGCGGTGCTTGCCTGGGTTTCAATCCGCAATCATCGGTTAAGATGCACTATACGTTTTGTCAGAATTGCTGTCGTAGTTACGACCTAAGTGGGATCTCTACTTACTTTCCGAATTTGCATGCAAAAATTTTCTTTGTCTACCTAGGTAGGTATAATACTTATAATTGTAACAGTGGTGTCAATAGTTACCTATCTACATCACGATCGTTTTATATCTATACCAATAAAAGTAGATCTGTCTGTTACAATTCACGGTCAAACTAACAGTCGAACTTGATGAAGTCTGCTATGCGGCAAATTTAACTCCAAAAGTGCTACTGCTTCTACCAAATTCTTAAACGCAAGTCCTTGAGGGACGATTTAACATGATATTGCAAACATACTAACACTAACTGAATCAGCTAGCACTGTTATTCTAGAACGTTCTTTCAAACTCGCAAGTGACGACACGATAATTTGGTCGTATAACATGTGAATATTCAAACTGTTTTGGATGCTAGAATAAAAATATGATATCTAAATTGACTATAGAATTTTTTTTTTAAGAAATCGAACCCTTCTACCCTTACGCTCACAACACATGTACTTAAGATAGAACATGTGTTGTACATATCATTCCTCACATGTGTTTAACTAGCGTTACTATGTATGTTTATATTAGTGTCAGATGCATTAGTGCAGAAAGTACTGATAACACTACCAGTACTTAGCAACCTACATAAATTACGTAATTTGCAGTTATCATGAAAAAGTAAACTTATTATTTAATTAATAAAACGTTCATTCGAATTTTAAAAGTATTTTTAAATATAGCATATACAAAGACGCGAAAATATAACTTTGTCAGTGTATAAATAAACACATTTTGTATTTGCTTGAATATATTTATGCTTGTTTGTACAGATACGTGCATGGGCGGGCGGTGCTTTGAGCATATCGATTCTTGACTATGTGTATATTTTATATGTGAGCACGTCATATATATGACGAGCTGTTTGTATTTATATATATTTTTCAATGCATTTATATCTTATCAGATAGATATAAATTTGTTCAGTTTTTATTTTATTCCTTGGATGTAAAACAATATGTTTGAATAACAAGATATTGAATCGACCACAAAATAAAGACTTCATGTTATTTTAACCATAATTTAAATAATTGTTCATTTAAATTGAATATAATTTATTACTGTAATGAGAGGTAGCGAAGATATAACATAATTATTAGTATGAAATAAAATGAAATCCAATATCTCCATCTAACAATTATAATACAAAAAAACATTGTTATGTTATAATCATTAGTAATAAAGTAAAGTAACAGCCTGTCAATTTCCCACTACTGGGCTAATTGCCTCCTCTCCCATTAAGGAGAGGGCTTGGAACATATTCCACCACGCTGTTCCAATACGGTTGGTGGAATGCAAATGTGGCAGAATTTCAATGAAATTAGTCACATGCAGGTTTTCTCATGATGTTTTCCTTCACCGCCAAGCACGAGATGAATTATGAACACAAATTAAGCACATATATATAGTGGTGCTTGCCTGGGTTTGAACCCGCAATCATCGGTTAAGATGCACGCGTTCTAACCACTAGGCCATCTCAGCTCATTTATAATCATTATAAGTTCTTAAAATATAATTAATTAGTCTAAGAATAACCGTTTCAACTAAGAACTAGAAATCGTTTCAAATGAAAGATATTTTAGTTTGTCTAATTCACTATTCGAAGTTTAAACGTTGCTTAACCTTTTATCCGACTTGACATTTAGAATAAGTTATTTTGAGTCTGAATGTTAGAAAATTTGTTTATATTAGTATGGTATGGTTATTGATCATAATTTATAAAATGACTTCAAAATTAGAAACAGCTAATAACCTAAAAAAGATATATTAATGCAACTACTAGACCGATTTAAATTAAATTTACGCTGTTGCCTAAGTTGTATACCTAAATATATTTAAAAATGATCATCTCAAATCGAATTTTAATTTTGGAGAAATTCGTTGACAAACATGCAAACATATACTTACGAAATTAAGCACACGTGCTTGTTAGCCTAAATGGATCATTATATACATATATATATAATATATATATATATATATATATATATATATATATATATATATATATATACTCAAATATAATTAAATTCTAACATACACGCCGAACTAATAACCTTCTTTTTGAAGTGAACTAAATAATGTAAGTATACATATAGATGATTAGATATGTTTGTATGTGGTCATCATTGGCCATAAACATCGACCTTATAAGAAATATCAACCATTCTTTACAAGACTATGCGTCACCAACCTTTGTATCTAAAATGTAGTGTCTCCTATACCTTTAATTAAAGCCTCCCTTTATTTTCTTAGATAGAAGAGTTATTGAAAAAGGTTATAAATTAAATAACAACACGCTTAACGTTTGACGTGGATGAAACCAAACGAAATATAATGTGATCCTGTGAAACATATATCACATGAGCGATGTTTGAAGTCTGCCTAACACTTATCCGTTTGTGAAGTTGTTTTGATTACCTGTAAAAATAAAAACAGAACTACACACTACTCGTATAATACTGAGGTCTGAAATAAATAATATATTTGATAATTACGTAAGTCAGTAAGAATGTTCTGAGCATAAAAGGGTTAAAAAGTTAAGAAACTTTTCTAGCTTGAAATTTACATTCAAGTAACGCTTAACGCTAGCATATTAAAGTACCAAGAGCTATATCAGTGGGTACAAGATTGTTAACATCATTAAAATATAACAGTTCGTTTTAAATTTAAACTATAAGAGTAACTTTAAACTCTTGTTCAACTTCAAACTTTATCGTCCCCGCTTATGTCGATTGCAGTTTTGAAATAATTAGCTGTAATGAGCAACACTTAATTAGACTTCAAAGCAACGTTTAAAATACGATTTTCAAACTAATATTCTTCACTAGTATATTACATTTATACTTCAAGTAGCATCACTGAGTGAATGAAGAATCTCACTGACGTACTCAAGCCTATTTTCTTTTGAGAATAATCTTAGAATTTTATTTCATCGTGAAGCTCGTATGGAAATCGGTAGATAAGTTTAGTTGTGGCAGGTTTTCTTCCAAAACATGCGAATTTCATGATGTCTTTCATCAGTGTAAACCCAAAATTCAGTTTTGCTAATAAAAATATACATTATTCAAATACCAAGGGTTCGGAATGAAGTTCATCTGAGCCCTCTGAATTCATTGATTGTTATTTAGATTAATATTTTTCTGGTTATATCAACTTTTCTTCTTTTATGTAGAGTCTTGCTATTTATCAGACATTTATCCGAGCACTAAATTTCAAATGTCACAAACTACATAAGCCACCTGGCAATTTAAAACTCCAGACGTGAATCAGGAAACTCGGGCACTTCTAGTCCCTTCTTTTAACACAAATTTAAAGATTTACTCGAAAAAAAGGGTTTAGTTTTGGTATTTGGCAAATAAATTTGCTATAAATATAATCAGTACTTTTTTTTTTCACAAAAAATAAGTTAATAAATAGGCTAATAAAATGACAATTAATTAATGATTAAGTTCAATTTAAAACAAGACCTTTTCAAGGCAAAATGAAAATAAAAATGTAAAATATCAGAGCTATTTATTTTGTCCTTGCTCGTCTTCCGACATTCGCATGTCGGGAACTCCCAAATAATTTACGGTAGTCATTTCCGGAATGCTTCGCTATCTGTCTCTAATCGTAAAAGAAAAAAACGACTCTGAGAATTTAAAACGTTTTAGAATAATGCTTTCTTTTGCTAAAAGACCTTTAGGGTGAGTCAAATTTATGGTAATGGAATTAATCATAATTATAAACATTTCCTCTTAGCTGCCATGACGAAGCAATTGCAGCAATTAAGTCTTTCAAAAACAACGGATTCGAATCCGAATACTATAAATTTTCAAGGTCAAGGTGCATGAAATAAGATTTTTTTTTTCTTTTTTAAAAATATACTGTATCCAAGGCTTTTACAAGCATTTCTAGAGTGTTATTTAACAACTATTTAAAGTGAAGCTACCATCGGTTCGGAAAGTAGGTTCCACCGAGAAGAACCGGCAAGAACTCTTTTTCGCCATTTAAAAATACAGTCATGTTAGTTAATTACAATTATATATATATATATATATATATATATATATATATATAATATATATATGGAATTTATCCTGCCTGGAAGTCTACAAATATCAAAACCACGCTTTTTTATCGTCTGTATAATTTTGTACTGAATAATATGCCTTCTTTCCCAATGTATTTTTTACAAATAATTTAAATTTATGAATTTTTGATTGGTGTTAGTCTATTCTATTGCTAAATATCACGTTGTATTAAAGTGTTCCAGATTAAAAGATTAAAGAGCTATCATGGTTTCGTGACGTACATAAAATTATACATCAAATGTCGAGCTGAGCGTAGACAGCATAAGACTAGATTTATGCATCTTGTGGTACCAATATGTAGAGCTATCATCCTATGTCATTAACATATAAATGACAATTTAAAGTTTTAGAAGTGTATTATCACATAAATCTTTTTAGAGAAGCTATTTATAATTTATATAACAGTATTATCAAGTTACTGAACTCTCTCCTATGTTCTGTAAAAGTACCATATATGTTTAAACAAGAATCAATCAATCTAAGTGAAAATATTTATACGAACACAAATATTTTAACTAAAAAAAAATTAATCTAATGCATAAAAACACTTGATTGAATCTTCATTTAAATTGATTAAGTTGGGATGACTATTTAAAATAAGAACATGAAATTCACATTTGGCGCGACAGTAGTCTTACTTTAAAGCGACTGTAGCAGCAAAGAGCAGCTTTTTTGCTGTACAGTAGACGAGACGCTGGCCTTTATTCTATGCATAGATTTAATCGTAATCATTATTAATGTTAACGGTAGTAAGTCCTATCTTTTAAATCAATGATATAATGTTGAATTACTGAATGATATAATATTAAAAAAATTATTAACAAACACGGGAAATCACTTAATTGAGCTTTTTGTGTTCCACAAACTTTTTCCGTTCAAAAGCAACGCCAATCCATTATTCTTCGTTTTTGTGTAAACGAACGAATAAATTATCAAATCAAACTAAGTGTATTTGCATTTATAATATTCGTTTGAAATTTTACGAATAAAAAACGAACACAGAAATAAAATATTGTCGGTGATCTATCAGCTTCTATTAGAAGAATAAGGTATCAGAGTAAGATATACACAATTTTATTTATAAACACAACTAATAATAAAAGTAATTTATCAATTTTCACTGCAAGAAAGTTTGTTATCTAGACAGATAAAAGTGATAATGTAGCTATTATTGTGTATTTGTAGCATCGTAGCCTTGACGTAGCAATTGTATTTGAATGGTACTCCACGACGGCGTAGCATACAATATGAACTTTGCTACGCATATATCTATTCTACAGTAGGTAGATAAATGTAATCCAATGCGTAGCCAATTCAAATGTAATATTTCAAGGTCAAGTAGCATCTTTGTTAAGACTCGAAACATTTGTATGCTAATTTCATAATCCAGAATACCTGAAATCTTAGTAATAAACTTATATATAAAGATTAGTCTTTGTCATTATCCTAAGAAACCTCTTGATTTATTTAGATTATGTAATCGGTCGTAAGTAATTCATGTTAGAAAATATGAATAGATTTTCTCAGATATATTGTATTCGATGATATTACATTTGATATTAATAATGTTTTATTATTGAGCGGTAATTTATGATATACTTAAAAGATAATATATCGGTACATAATTTATGTCGATATTATTATTTCTTTCGTATTGTATTAAGAGTTACCGTCTAATAAATATGGAAGTTTTAAATTAAACAATTTGTTTTACAGATGCATAAAAGTGGAACGGATGACTGAATATGATCGACAAAATGGATCCTCCGAACAAAATCTACCACATTTACGAAATAAGATGAAATGCTCACAAACAAAAATGATATTAAAGACGTTTCCTCGTAGAAATCATCACAATGAATGATCTGGAATATCAAAGGCTTCTATTAAATAGTTACGAATATTATAAGTGGGATAATTACACTGGCAGTGATTTCATAGAGTTTGTTAATGTGACGGGCAATGGAACGACAGCAGGCGACGAGGAAGTGGTCAATAATTGGTGGGCATTGGTCGCTCTAGCGCTGGTCGTGTGCACCGCTGCTGGTAATGTTCTAGTGTGCCTCGCTATATATCTGGAAAGAAGGTTGCAGAATGTCACGAATTACTTTCTCATGTCGTTGGCAATAACTGACCTCTTGGTTGCGATACTGGTGATGCCGTTAGGGATACTGACGCTGGTGAGAGGTAAGTTTATTTTTGTCATATTATATATGAACTTCATTGTGTACTATTTTAGATAATAAAATAGAATTAATACGTATATAGAGCATATCGATAATAACAGTGCCACGCCATTAATTGGAATTCAGAAATATCAATCAATGTGTATCTGCTACGATCATAATAATTCTACGAGCTACAACAATGCTACGGGCTACATTGTATTACGCTACAAAGTCATATAATTATAACGAAGATAATTACAAAGTTTAATATCATGTATATTAATTAATTGAAGTATTATCTTTTAAATACATTACCCGGTGTGTTTATCAAGTGCATCAGTTTTAAAACATTCCTTCTTATATCTTCAAAATTGATTAAAAAAAGTGATATGATTCTCGTTATGACGTTATAACAATTATTTTAATAATTAATTTTAATTCCTTCTTTTTTGTATTATAAATATAATATTTACAATATATGAAGCTATAAAAATATGAAATTACAAAATACTTTAATAATTATGCAAATTTATATCCATGAACATATACGCTCTATTTGTGAGTAAAATTGAAGAGATATTTAAATAATTTCGATCACTATAAATATTAATTTAGTGTAATTTATGCATTGACTTGTCACATATTATCATACTATAAATTTATTATCATTATAAAATAACAATTTTATGTTATAACTGTTAGTTATAGCTTCCACTATTTGAAGACAGTATGCCTAGGTATGAACCTAAATATCCACATTGCAATACTCAATTTATTTGTAATGAATGTCTTCAAAGTTCAGTCTTTCATTTGTTATTAACAATAAGTTCTTACTTAAAAAATGAGTATTTTTATGATCCTGCTGCTGGGGCCAGCTACTGCGTGTGCGTTTAAATTTTCCATAAATATCTACTATTCCATTCGCAGATTTCATAACTTATTAATTCTGTATTAGGCAGCTTTTGATATTAAATCTATGGTGAAAGACAGCCAACGTATCGGCGGAATGGGGGTTGTGTATGCTAATGCATTTAGTAAAAAGCGGTTATTTTAATATTACAAACAAACACTAATATTTTGCTATAAGAATAGATAAAAGTCTTCGCTTTATGCAAGTAAAGTAGTTAAGTATTGTAAAGTTTAGTTATTTAAACAATAATTAAATATTAAATATTTTCACTATAATGCACAATAATTTCGAAACGTAAATTATAATTCGTTATAGTTTATAGCCTTGTTCCAATGCAAATTTTACAAAGTTAAACCTCATATGCGCTTCGTTAGAATATACGATTATGTAATATACATATTATACTTAATAACAATTTTGATTTATAACCATCTCCAAATAAATTCTTGAAAACTTATCAAAAAGTTTTAAACTCGATCAAATTTCTAATAAACGTACAAATTACTTTGTTAAGAAGATTCTAACAATTTCTAACTTAATTGTACTTTAGGAGGGACGATGCTAGGTGATGACGTTAATAAAATTACAGCTGTGTTTTTTTTTAATATTGGAAGGTGAATAGGCATTCGGGCCAACTGATCACCACTGCCTTCGACATTGGGTCTCCTAGAAATTAGAACCATTTATAACGCCAATGCGCCACAAACTTTCGGCACTTATGTTGCTTGTATCTGTAAATCAAACTCAAACTCAAATTCCTTTATTCAATACAGCATTACATTTATTTATATTTTAGTCAAATTAAACTCGACCTTTTTTTTTTTGGCAGACTAACTTATCGGCTGACTCACTGTTCAGACTAGAATGCAAAAATAAGTATATCTGTTTGGCGGTAGAATATTTGATTATGGAACTTATAAGCGTTGCATAATGAAAGAATAGTCAAAACACATACATATTCTCGTATTTATACCTATATATCTTGATATTTCACAGGAAAAAAGAATCAGCAATTTACTCAAAACATTTTTTTAATATTTTTGTCCCTTTCTTGATATTTAATAGAACAGGACTATGAGTAATTTCTTCATTATCAAATCTCCCTTGCTCTCTTTCTGTCCCTCTCTAACTCGCCGGAGCGTATTGCAGGTACTGAACATTGACCCGATTTTCAAGTGATATTTCTGGCTGTGGGGTGCCACTAAGCAGTTAATGTATCAAACAAATTTTGGAAGAGGAAAGTGATCTGGACCCTTGAAGTATAAAATATGTATTGAAATAGAAAATAATAATAGGTTAGGAAATAGTAATAAAATAATGTTCAACGAAGAATGAAATTTGCTTATTGGTCATTTATAGCTGAGCGATACGAATAAACTCGTAATTAATCAAATGGATTATTAATAGTATATTTAATGAATAAAAAAGAAACATGGTTACTCATTGGGGTATCTGTCCGTCTGTTATAGTCGATATCCTTCGAAACTTCTATACGAAAAAAGTGAAAGACTTCATTTTATTCAATATATTTGGAATATTAAATTAAATAATCAAAAACATATAATAAAAAATATACAAAGAAATTCGAATTATTTTTAAATCATAGCCTGTAACTACATACGTATACTCCACAAAGTCAATAAATCCTTCTTGGAGCAAGGTATCCGTTTCTATAATAAAATTCCGCAGACAATTTTAACTTTGCCTTTTTTTGTAAAAAACACATTGGTAAAAAAAGCATATTATTCGAAAAAAGATTTTATAGATGATAGAAAAGCGTGAAGACTTCCAAGCAGGATATATTAATTGAAGTAATTCTGTTTAGCTAATTTGACTTTGTATTTTTTAAATGTTGAAAAAGAGTAACTACTGAGTTTCTTCTCGGTAAGATCTACTTTCCGAACCGGTAGGACCTTCACTTAATTGTAAAATTACGATTAAAAAGTTCTTGTAAAAGCCTACTTGAATAAAGTTTATTTTGATTTTGATTTTGATACTGGTGAGACACTCGAAATTTATAAAATCAAGTCTTCCAATCCCTGCTTTATCCTTTAGGGGCGGAGTTTCGTAAAAACTGAACGTCTACGCCCTATAAGGGAGATACCTGCCAAATCTTAAGTTTATAGGTGCGATAGTTTCTGAATTTTCGTGAATAATTAATGATACATAACAACTGAGTTTCTATAGCAATGTACACGCTTCGCCGTTCGCAACACGCGAAATTTCGCGTCGGCAAATTTCCCGTGGCCAAGCGGTAAGTATAGTTTATTTAGGTTTTAATTTTATTAGTATATGTGTATAATACACAATGATATACATTATACAAAAGATTACCTTACCGAAACGTATAAAATTAGTTGCAAAAATTTTAATGATAATTTAAGCTTGTATTTACTAAAATAGATATTATTTTACATAAAAAACCCTGAATGTATAGATACTAAGAGTGTATGAATTCCTGTTTTGTACTATTTAATCTTTTTCTCAATACCACTATCGAGTATTAACATATCATTCGCAGATAGAATTTCTTTGAAGTGCAATGAGATGGGCGAACACCACAATGATATTGCACGAACTTCGAACTAACATTCTTATATCAGAAACATGAAATGAATAGCAAGAAAACGTTCTCCAACGTCGATAAAAGATTCATTTTAAAATATAAATATTTATGAAGGTATTTTTTAAATGAAAAGTCTTTGAACGCGATGCGAATAAATTTTCAACCTCTCGATTTGTAGCGAAACGATTCTAACATTTCACTTTTGTAACATGTGTAGAGATGGCCTTTTTTAAGAAAACTCATTTCATTTTATCGAATTAAAAAGTATAGAAATGACATAATTTAAAACAGAATTATTTTTCTTAACAGGACCTCCAAAGAGTTGGTTTGTATACTCATATCCTTATCTATTAATTATAGGAGATACCGGCGAAATTTTAAAAAAATGTGATTTTATTATAAAAAGGTATTCAAAATGAATATTAAAAGCACTGAAAATGCATACAGAAAAATATTTTTATTAAGGTATTTCTATACGATATAATCCGAGTTGTGACAATAATGTATTGAATTTAATTATTTATTGAATCTTAACCTATGATTGCGCGTTTAGTTTCCATGTGTTTACTGTGGGCTTACATTTCACCTCATTAAGCTAATGTATACTTCTACGTGTATTGACAATGTGTTTTGTGACTGTGAAATATATGAATTTTCAATTATAAATAATTTAAATTCTGATCACTGTGGTCAGAAGTTTTCTTTAGAACACAAAGAAATTATTCATTCAAAAAAAAATAATGTACAGGCCAATAACGGCTCATAAAGTAAACTGTTTTAAAGATATTGTGGCGTGTAAATTATTTAGATCTAACGACACAAGATCCAAATGAACTTTATAATTCATTTTTTGAATTAATATTAATAGAATTTAATAAAATATTCAAAATGAAATCATTTTATAATAATACAAAATTGAAGTTTAGTGACTGGGCTACTATTGGTATATATAAAAGTAGAAATAAATTATACGACCTATATGGTATGAAGCAGTGGAATCAAAACGAAGCCTTTCTAGGATATGTCAATAAATATTCCAAAATATTTAACACAGTATGTATTTATGCTAAGTATTTATACATAAAGAACAAAATTTTGACTTCCGATAATAGAATAAAGGCCACTTGGGACATTATTGGAAGTGTTAGTGGAAAACCTAAAAAGGAAAGTATACCTATCAAATTAAACACAGGCAGTAAATACACAAATTCTAATTTGGAAGTTGCAAATTTATTTGAAATATTTTTTGATAACATACCTAATAAAATAACATCTCATTTAAAATCATCTACATTAGATTCAGCTAAATTATTAAATAAACATGTTTCTGAATGCGTTATTGATTTTTCTTTTGAAACAGTTTCTGCAATAGATGTTATAAAAGTATTTAAACACTCAATATTAAAAAAACTAACGACGTATGGGGCATTTCGGTAAAATTCATAAATAACATCATACACGATATTGCTCCGTATATAACAGTAATTTTTAACAAGAGTTTGGACACGGGTTCATTTCCTGACTTGTTAAAATGTAGTAAAGTCTTACCACTTTTTAAGAATGGAAAAAGGAGCGATCCCAGTAATTACAGGCCTATTTCAATACTTCCATCTTTAAGTAAAATTTTCGAAAAAAATATTTCAAATAAACTTCTTATCCATTTTGGTACAAATAAAATTTTTCACAGTGAGCAATTTGGTTTTACAAGAGGTCGATCAACAACTGATGCGGGAATTGCGCTTCTTAAGCATATTTACGATGCTTGGGAGAAATCACAGAATGCTATTGGAGTATTCTGTGATTTATCTAAAGCATTTGATTGTGTAGAACACGAGACGCTTCTTTATAAGCTCAAATATTACGGCGTTAAAGGTAGGGCTCTTGATCTCATTGCTTCATACTTAAGTCAAAGAATTCTGCAAGTTTTCATTAATGGAATAAAGTCTACTGGATCTACGCTAAAAATGGGTGTCCCACAAGGTTCAATTTTGGGTCCTCTTCTATTCCTAGTATATATAAATGACCTTCCTTTCTTTGTTAAAGGTATTTGTGATATAGTATTGTTTGCTAACGATACTTCACTGATTTTTAAGGTTGACAGGAAAAAAACTGACTATGACGATGTGAACGGTGCCTTATCACAGATACAAGATTGGTTTAATGTAAATAATTTGGTTTGAAATACTCAAAAAACAAAATGTGTAGTTTTTACCCTACCCAAATATTAGGAAGCAAAATTATAATATATCTTTAAGCGGTGGCCCGCTTGATGTAGCCGATACTACCGTGTTCTTGGGAATAGAATTGGATTCCAGACTTCAGTGGAGTCCCCATTTGTCTTCCCTAACAGGGAGACTCAGCTCCGCAGCATACGCGGTTAGAAAAGTTAGACAACTAACTGATATTGATACCGCTCGTTTAGTTTATTTTGGTTATTTTCACAGTATTATGTCATATGGCATATTACTTTGGGGTAACGCTGCAGACATTGAATCTGTCTTTATTTTACAAAAGAGAGCAATTCGGTTTATTTATAATCTTGGAGCTAGAGACTCTCTTCGGGATGTTTTTAACAGAGTAGGAATACTCACTGTTGCGTCGCAATATATTTACAACAATATCATGTATATTCACAGTAACATTAATAACTTTGATAAAATCAGTGATAATCATTGTATATGCACTAGAAGTAAGGATAAGCTTATAACGCCAAGTTTCCGACTCCGCAAAGTCAATAAATCTTTCTTGGGGCAAGGTATCCATTTCTATAATAAAATTCCACAGACATTTTTAACTTTGCCGTCTCGTAAATTCAAATCGTTCATAAAAAATACATTGGTGAAAAAGGCGTATTATTCAATACAAGATTTTGTAGATGATAAAAAAGCGTGAAATTAGTACCTGTTGACTTCCAGGCAGGATATATTAATTTAATAATTGTATTAACTTAAAAATTAACTAACATGACTGTATTTTTTTAAATGTTGAAAAAGAGTAACTACTGAGTTTCTTGCCGGTTCTTCTCGGTAGAATCTACTTTCCGAACCGGTGGTAGCTTCACTTAATTGTTAAATGACGATTCAAAAGTGCTTGTAAAAGCCCACTTGAATAAAGTATATTTTGATTTTGATTTTTGATTTTGATTTTGATAATGCCAGTTGAGTATCCAAGCTCATATTTGAACAACATGCTCGAATAATAAAATCAATAATCTTCTTTACACAAATCTTAGTCCAATTGTGGGGCTGGATTATACCGCCGTACCGATTCCATTTTTGAAAATATTAGAATCACAAAATCAGGCAACTTAGTATATTTATTGCATTTTTGTAATAAAATCAAAATAATTATGAAATTGGACTTCATAAATTGTATCGATTTTAAATTTGTCAATCAGTGACATTACACAGTAACCGTTTAACATGTTTTAATTGGGTCGGATTCATTTACAATGTATACTCAATTTATAAAATAACTTACGACTAAAATAAACGAAATATTGACATTTTTTTTTTGTATTGGACAACTTCACAAACATTACTCTGATCCCAATGTAAGTAGCTAAAGCACTGTTATGGAAAATCAGAAGTAACGACGGTAACACAAATATCCAGACCCAAGACAACATAGAATACATAGAAAACTAATGAATTTTCTACATCGACTCGGCTGGGAATCGAACCCAGGACCTCGGAGTGGCGTACCTAGGAAAACGGGTGTATACACTACTCGACCACGGACGTCGTCATTTGATTATTACTATGATATTATGACACAAATCCCTACAAATATAAAAAAAATATCTAAAAAAGATAAAATATAAAGCATTCATTTTCCTTAAGTCTAGAAGTTATTTAAGAATTCAAGTTTGGGTAAAGTAGGAAGAAATTTTACCGCCCATTATACGTTCTACTGCTCAACAGCAGAGTACTTAGTATAGTTGTGTTCTGGTCTGATAGTTAAGTAAGCCAGTGTAACTATAGACATAAGGGCTATTGGAACATTAGTTTCCAAGATCGGTGATGAATTCATATTGTACTACAAAGTTAATATATCTTATCGTGTCATTATATTACTTATCATTTCATAGTCTATCTACCTTTTTTCAATATAGTAACAATCAAAATCAGTTCTATGCGAAAGTTTCAAAAACAATTGTCAATATTATAATTGTTTGTGAATTGATTATTTCCAAAAAGGTAACGATTAGTTTTTTATTTATCTTTATATTCTTTGCGATAGCGAAACGGTGCGAGAATATAGATTTCAAATATTTAAATATACATAAAAAAGTAAATTAAAGTAACAGCCTGTAAATTTCCCACATCTGGGATAAGGCCTCCTCTTCCATTAAGGAGAGGGTTTGGAACATATTCCACCACGCTGTTCCAATGCGGGTTGGTGGAATGCACGTGTGGCAGAATTTCGATGAAATTAGACACATGCAGGTTCCTCACGATGTTTTCCTTCACCGCCGAGCACGAGATGAATTATAAATACAAATTACGCACGTATATAATAGTAGTGCTTGTCTGGGTTTGAACTCGCAATCATCGGTTAAGATGCACGCGTTCTAACCACTGGGCCATCTCAGATCTTTTTAATAAATATACATGATATGATGAAATATACATATATGTGATTATAACATGTCTAATGGATAAGTATTGAATTATGTTTCAAATAAATTAAAAGTTGAATAAACTTGCTTGCATTTATAATATCAGCGAGAATAAAGTATTTAACTTGTTAATTCTTTGAATATATTCGGATTCTTTCACCAGATAATTTTCATCTCGCGAATATTTTACCATCTCATTTGTTTCTTAAGTATTTCGTTTCTTAACAAAACTGTCAATGTGTGTGTGTTACATAACGTTCAAAGTAGATAAGTCGATTACAACAAAAAAACTACGAATGAAAGTTAATAAACTTAATTGAATCTATTTTCTATTTAAAAAAAGTTTTGCGTATTTTAAACTTTTGAAATTGTATAAAGGTTATCAATTTTCCTAAGGCTTTGTGCAAGCCCGTCTGGGTAGGTTTTTTCTTTTTTCATGATATAGGTTGGCGGACGAGCATATGGGCCACCTAATGGTAAGTGGTCACCATCACCCTTAGACAATGAAGCTGTAAGAAATATTAACTATTCCTTACATCGTCAATGCGCCACCGACCTTGGGAACTAAGATGCTATGTCCCTTGTGCCTGTAGTTACACTGGCTCACTCATCCTTCAGACCGGAACACAACAATACTGAGTACTGATATTTGGCGGTAGAATAACTGATGAGTGGGTTGTACCACCCATCCCGATGTAAGGAATAGTTAATATTTCTTACAGCTTCATTGTCTATCGGTGATGGTGAGCACTTACCATCAGGCCCATATGCTCGTCCGCCAACCTATACCATAAAAAAAACCTTCCCAAAATCTACCCAAGGCCACTAGCCCAAACATATACAGGATGATTAGTCTCGATATTCATTACATATTTGGTTACGGGTTTTTTTTGTGTTTGATATAAATAAATTGATGAACTCACCCCATAATTTACACCTGTGACTTTAGCGTGAGTATATTCAAATTTCTTCTCGTTCTGTCATTGCTTTGAGTCTACAAGCTGTTGTGTAAATTACCAATGCAAATATCTTGTAATTGTTAGCCTCTTGGGTATTCGAATAGGCTCGACATTGCCGGTGTCAAGTAACGAACTACTGTATTTATAAATATGATATAGCTAGTACCTATACCTGTGTTGTATTTGAAATAAAAAAAAATACTGCAGTAGGCTATAGACTAAGTTACTCCTGATTACATTAGCTATGTAATAAGGAGAATAGCTTGTCAAAATGGGTCCAGTAATCCCAGAGATTAGCCGGAACAAACAGAAAGAATAAAATATATTAATTTGGTACATGTATGTACCTTGTAAACAAACATACATATAATACTTTTAGGATGGTCACGAGTTTAAACAACGATATCCTTCCAGATTCATTTATTAGCACTATTTTAACATTCATTTTAACCACTGTGTGTTTTACAATACATCCCGTATTTTATATCTAAATTTAGCCTTTCATTCTCATTATTTCCAAATTAATAATATAAACATCACCAAACATTGCCGCCGCATTCGATTTCTTGACATTGTCTTTCTTACCAGCGAATATCAAACAATCGGCCAGTATTAATCGTGAAAAATTAAAATATTACATTACAACATATTCTAAAAATAGTCAATAGACATATTATTAACTAAATTATAGTTATACAATGTGTAACAAAAATAACTCTAACAATACATTAAGTAAAAAGCGGTTATTTTAATATATCAACCAGACACTCCAATTTTATTAAATGTAAAGATTAAATTACGTATTTAAAAACAATATAGTAGAAATGCTTTAAATTAATGATGGAATTACTAATTTTCCTATTTACCCCTCCTTTTAAGCTTACCACTTATGTTAGGAGTGAGGTCGAAATTAGCCCAAGACTTCAGGATCGAGGCTGTCACTTTAAACATTTCTAGGCGGCCCGTTAGTGTTATGTTTTATGTATGACATATAGAGTAGGTTTTTCTAGCGTCTGGACATTTTTTTTGTATAAATATTATATAGTTAAATTATTATTTAGTCAGTAGTTTTCTTGCGTCACAACGTTTTCACAATATTTCATGTTATAATTAATCTATGAATTATAAATAATAGTAGCCTTTCGATGAGAGGTCAATATAGGGCATATGGAATTTTGTTTTAATTAAATCATTTTAATGAAATCATATATAACATTAATAATAATAATAATAATAAACAGCTTTATTGCACACAGAATATAGACAAACAAAAAAAAACTTAATATCAAAATCACTACAAAAGTATGCAAAGGGCGGCCTTATCACTAAGTAGTGATCTCTTCCAGGCAACCCTACTGAAAGAGACTTACAAGAGAAAACATAGTGGGCTAGTGCATTAACAATTTAAAAGTAAATATACATACATACAAAATACAGTAGGCCATAAATACAACAGATAGGTGTTAGCATACTTAGCTGCTAGTAGTGAAAGAGTTAGAGGAGGTTTAATTTATTGACAGGTAATGCAATTTAACTCGGGTTTTAAATAACTGAAGTGTTGGAGACTGACGGACTTGAGTTGGTAGTGCATTCCACAATCTAACCGGCTTTGCCGTGAACGAATTCATGTAGGAATGGGAGTTACAAGGAGTTACAATAACATTATTTATAATTAAATTATATCTAACGAATCCATATTTTCAACGGTTTACAGGATAACTTTGTTTGTAAAGTAGTATTCACAGAATAACTTTATAAGTTATTATTAGTATGTACACAGAGTTGATGCGTGTATAGGCTTTATAGTAATATTATTTTAAAGTTTAATTAAAATCTATTCATTAGTTTTTGTACGAGAGTAACAAATAACCATAAAAAAAACAAACTTTCGCCTTTATAATCTTAGTAAGCATGGTAGAGTCAGTAAGAAAAGTAAAGTAACAGCCTGTTAATTTCCCATTGCTGGGATAAGGCTTCCTCTTCCATTAAGGAGAGGGTTACAAACCCTATTACATATTCCACCACGCTGTTCCAATGCGGGTTGGTGGAATGCACATGTGGCAAAATTTCGATGAAATTAGACACATGCAGGTTTCCTCACGTGTTTTCCTTCACCGCCGAGCATGAGATGAATTATAAACACAAATTAAGCAGGTATACATAGAGGTGATTGCCTGGGTTTGAACCCGCAATCATCGGTAAAGATGCACGCGTTCTAACCACTGGGCCATATTAGCTGTAGTCAGTTAACTTGATGAAAAATATTTACCAGAGTCGCAGGCAGGCTTCGTGCCATATCCCAGGGAATGCATTTGCTAGTTGGCTGGTTTCTTGCCAATATACAGTTTAGTTGCGCTTATTAAACCCTTTGTCGACTATTGACTCGTATAGATCAATATGTGACCTCTGTATTCTAATTGCTAGATTCACACGGGATTTGCGTTTATTTCCATCTGTTTGTAAATGACGCATTTTTTACTATTTTTGACACAGCTTAATTCACGTTATTTTCAAGACTGAGGTAAACACGCGATCGGTACATTTAGCTAAATCGCAAACAGTCAGTGACGTCACCGTCGCTCCGAACCCGGAATCGTTTATCAAACTCACCATAATTGTAACTCGGCATTGAATTGTATTAAACCTCTTGAACGTCTTCATTTATGAGAATTAAAATTATTTACCATAATATATATAACACGGAATTAACAATTAATATATTTATTTATTAGCTGTTACCCTCGACTTAGCTCGAGAAGAAAATATGAATGTTAACTTAAAATATTACATTGATGTAAGACCTCTTTGTTTACAATACTTTTTTCTAATTAAAAAATTAGCCTATGTCCTTTCTCTGGCTCTAGACCATTTGTCTTCATTTAAATCGGACCAGTGGTTTTGGGGTTAAAACGAGATAGACAAACAGACAGAGTTACTTTTGCATTTATAATATTAGTATGAATTTTTTCAATTACACTTGGTAGTATCGCTTTGTGCACGCGTGTCTGGGTAGGTACAATCCACGCATCAGACATTCTACCGCAATTTCATTTCGCAACGTATTCCGGTTTAATGTTAATGTGTGCTGGCTTGTGCATATACGAATCTAAGGACATTAAAGCTTAGTTCCCAAGGTTAACGGTGTATATTCTTAAAGTTCCATATATTTAAGCGCTGATCACTTACTATCAGGCCCTATTTTCAGTTTGGTAATACTACAAAAAAAAAACAATATATGCCGTTTTTAACGGCATTCTTTTTGTTTTTATTATTTAACCATTCGTGTGGATAGTGGTTCGTCTGACGTGATCACTATCTATAGTACATATCTATAATCAATACATACTATAAAACAAAGTCACTTAATGTCTGTCTCTATATATATGCTAAAATCTTTAAAATTACGCAACAAATTATATATTATATTACTTACTACCATACTCGGACTTAACACAACAATACTATTGCTGTTTGTTGGTAGAATATGTCATGACGGACTATATCCTAAGACAGACTTGAACACAGTGATAATACTAATAAATTCAAAAAAAAAACAATAAAATATTTTTTAATGACATCAATTAATCTTACACGTGTAGAACAGTGTATTCAGTAGCCTTGTATTAGATTACAATGTTGCATAATATATTATTGGCTCTTGTTACATTTGATAATTGAGATCTCACATTATAATGGAAGCAGAGCTTATATCACAATACGTTAACCGATATTCACCTATTCAGATAATAGATGGAGATAACAATGCGTCTTACTTTGTTAACTAAGCCGTTCATTATTAAATAAATGAACACAAGTACTTTAGAAATTCTAAGGCTAGTTTTAATATTCACTAATAAACTCTCGGCACAAAATTTTAACTGTTAATCAAAGAGCCTTATAATGTTATTCTAGCGCGATTTACATGTATTGTAAAATGTTTGATGATTTATATATTGTGGCAGATTTTCATCTAGGGGTTTTCAAATGGCAATGCCTTTACCAAGCACAAGATGAATTGAAACGAAAGTTAAAAACGTTTAAGAGCAGAGATGAGCCAGTTTAAACCTAGGTAAGCACTATTGAATATGCTTAATTTGTGTTTACAATTCATCTCGTGATCGGCGGTGAAGGAAAACATCATGAGGAAAACTGCATGTGTCTATCATAGAAATTCTGCCAAATGTGTATTCCACAAACCCGCGTTGGAACAGCGTAGTGGTATATGTTCCAAACCTTCTCCTCAAAGAGAAAGGAGGCCTTAGCTTTGCAGTGGGAAATCAACTGTTGTTGTCGTTGTAAGGACGTGTATATTCAGAGATGTTTGTCCAGTTTCGAACCCTTAATCGTATAGAACGAAAGATCTGTCTGTTTCATTGTATGTCTTTTGTTGTTCAAAGTCGTTTCCATAAATAGATGCAAGATTTAAATTTCATTAAACTATCAGTAGTATATCTCCCCATATTTACAATCTCTTACTCCCACAATATTGTATAAATTTAAATTTTACACAACTATGCAGTTCCATCGCATTCGTGAATATCTCAGAATGAATATTTTATGTAAATCTCAATATATAATATAGAAATATGCAATAGTTCAAATGAATTACTTAAATAAATTAAATTTTACTTTAATCTATGTATTTAAAGATGAAAATATTCCACTTTAATCCGCTAAGCTAAACTCGTCTTCGATAAAATTGAAAACAATTTATTTATCGCTCTATAGGATTAAATACTTTTAAATAGACGTTTTATTTTCGCCAATTGCTTTAAATATGTTAGATACATATAAATCTTCTGTACGCGTGCATATAACTGAGCGTCATTAATTTTAACATTTGTATGTACTCGGATGCTTTAAATTAGAGTCTTAGGGCGCTGTTAAGTAAATTGGGAAGTGAATAAAATTCTTGGATAAAGCCAGGACGGCAGCTAGTATATTAGTTTTTTTTATGGAATAGGTTGGTGGACGAGCATATGGGCCACCTGATGGTAAGTGGTCACCATTACCCATAGACAATGACGCTGTAGTTACACTGGCTCATTCACCCTTCAAACCGCAACACATCAATACTGCTTACTATTGTTTAGCGATAGAATATCTGATGAGTGGGTGGTACCTACCCAGGCGGTCTTGCACAAAGCCCTACCACCAAGTATATAATATATTAGTTACCATTTTGATTTTATAGGTAGGGGGACGGGTAAACATGCCCTATATAAATAGGGGCAGTAAAATATATTAGCTATATATTATATACATATATTATTAGCTTATATATTACCATTCCTTACATTGCACATGTGAAACGATCATTGGACGCTATGCCTTTTCTTGTCAACTAACCAACATTAGTTACAACATCACATCAAAACAAAAAAAATACATTTCAATATTACCTTGGCAAATATTCTTCTTAAAATCAAATCTATTTTATTCAAGTAAACTTTACAATGAAGCGTTTTTGAATTAAATAGTACCACCGTTCAGGAGAAAAGAAAACAGAAGCTGTTTTCTTAGCGAGAAGAAACGGCAAGAAACTCGCATGGTTGCTCTTTTCATATAAACAGATTTACAATCCTGTTATGTAAATAACAATTAAAAATATTAAAAAAAAAATTAGTAATTAGTGGAACCTATGGAACTCGAATCTAACTCCAATCATTACTTTCTAAAAAGTACTCTTTTAATGAATAATTTGATTTATTTATTAATTTCGTCTTAATAATCTTTTTTCCACCAACCCGCATTGGAACAGCGTGGTGGAATATGTTCCAAGCCTTCTCCTCAAAGGGAGAGGAGGCCTTAAGCCTAGCAGTGGAAATTTACAGGCTTTTGTTGTTGTTGCTGTTGTAATAATCTTTTTAAATTTTGAAATTTCAGTCTCGTGAACAAGACATTCGTAGACAATGTCGAAATATCGAGCTCCACCGAACAAAAATAAAAAACATGGTAAATATCCCGAAATTAATAACTTTAATAATAAAAATAACCATGTTAATTTAAAATCCAATAATTGCTACATTTAATAATTCCAA
The DNA here is from genome assembly GCF_905220365.1 of Vanessa cardui. Lineage (NCBI taxonomy): Eukaryota > Metazoa > Arthropoda > Insecta > Lepidoptera > Nymphalidae > Vanessa > Vanessa cardui. The sequence continues at coordinate 12,580,986 of NC_061124.1, forward strand.
TTTCTTTCTATCGTCAGTCTTTCGCAATTTCTTCGTCTACAATCAATGTTAACGTGTAATGCATTTATATTGAGTAAATATTTTGACTTTATCTTTGATCTTCACCAGCTTTAACATCGATAACACTATCATATCGAGATCAATATTTCGTATCGCTGTATCATCCGGTTTATTGGTTGAGTGAATCTATAAAGTAATGAAAAACCAAAGAACCATTTATTTGATCCAGGTGTTGACACATTGAGATATAAATGTGACCATTTATAAGAAGAAATGAACGCCTTTTTTTTCAGTCCAGAAAATTGTGAGATCAAAAAGATCGAAATTGGTTTGATCTTTTTTCAAGAATAATAACAAAGTGTATGAGGTATTAGTGATTTGATATTTTCCCCTCAATTTGAGCTCAAAGCTTGTGTTAGGAGTGGGAATAACAATAGAACAAGGGTCCACAATCGATCCTGCTATGTTTTACATACATGTTTTACGGTATTTAAGCCCCTATTGATACTTTTAAAAATAAAATTGTTAATAATTAAGGCATCCTAGTAAAGTAAATATTTATTGTTTTAGTATAATATACTCTTATAGTAATGGAGTATTGGCGAACGAGTTTATATATGCCTCGGATACAAGGGCGAAGAAAAGACACTAGCATTCACGGCATATGACCTCTACATATAACTCTATAGATAACTTACGATCCGTCCGAACTTCACATGAGTGTAGTTAATTAATTAAAAAAAAATGGTATACATGCTTACACAGAACCGCAGAATATTCCCTTACATAAAAATAAATGTTAACTCTTTTATATACTACAGATAATAGCATAAATAACCGAGAAGGTTTCGCGTTTTACTCGAGAATCCTGTTATTCCGCTTGTGAAAAAATTAAAAAATGTAAAAGAAACGATAGATCGCAGAAATGGATACTGATAAATGTATTTGACCGCAAATTCCCAATTGGATAGCATAATGAATAACGTTCCAACCTTTTCATTAGCGCCGAGGCCTTTGTCTGAAGTATGATTAAAGACTTTCTTGACATCACTTTTACATTTTCCTTTTAAAAACGAAAAAAAAAAATTAACTCGGGATAGACTAGCCAAAAGTGTAATAGAAATATTAGATACGATTTTGTATTTACGAGTGCGTACATATTTATCATTATCATTTTTTTTATTTTGAATAATATTGGACACATTTACTTGGTGGTAGGGCTTTGTGCAACCCCGCCTGGGTAGGTATCACCAACCCATCAGATATTCTACCGCCAAACAACAGCACACAATATTGTTGTGTTCCGGTTTGAAGGATGAGTGAGCCAGTGTAACTAGAGGTACAAGTGACATAACAATTTAGTTCCCAAGTTTGGCGGCGCATTGACGATTAAGGAATAGTTAATATTTCTTACAGCGTCATTGTGTATCGGTGAACGTGACCACTTACCATCAGGTGGCCCATAAGCTCGCCTGCCATCCTGTTCCATAAAAAACATTGGCAAATGGGATATATGATAGTCAGTGGTCACCACTTTCCCTATGTAACAACAATGCACGAAATGTTAACAATCTGTTAATCTGTTCTGTAGAGTAATAAGAGCCTGTTGTTATACTGGCTTTCTTACTCTTCTGCTCAACAGCCAAAACGTCCGTACCTTTGTTTAACTTTACAAACTATATTTTTGTTTGCTCATAACTATTTAAAAGAAAATAATTATAAAAATAATATACATTGAAAGCATAAACTAAAGTAACAGCCTGTAAATTTCCTACTGCTGAGATAAGGCCTCATCTTCCATTAAAAAGAGGGTTTGGAACATATTCCACCACGCTGTTCCAATGCGGTTTGGTGAATGCACATGTGGCAGAATTTCGATGAAATTAGACACATGCAGGTTTCCTCACGATGTTTTCCTTCACCGCCAGGCACGAGATGAATTATAAACACAAATTAAGCACATATATATAGTGGTGCTTGCCTGGGTTTAAGCCCGCAATCATTGGTTAAGATGCACGCGTTCTAACCACTGGGCCATCTCAGCTCTCCGCATAGACTACTTGTATTGTTATAATTGCCTTTGTGGATGCAACGTCGTTTCTCGAAGGAAACAGCTTCAGTGAAATTCCTCCAGGCTTAAGGTGATATTAAAGATGATTGTTTTAGAAACATGAACACACGTCGTATAGTATGTGTGCGTTGTTTGTGTAAATTCAAATTGACTCGTACAAACTTTCTTTCGCTTTCTATGTTTAAATTTTATGTAAATAATTATTTGAATTTGAATTTAGAATGTTTTGATTTAATTTATCTATGCTGTCTCTAAGCCAATGAACTTTTTTTTTGACTCAGTGGTCTATAATTTAACTTATTATAGGGCTTTAATAAGCTCGTCTATTAGTATCAAATATAATTTCACCACATACCATTAGTTGGGCTATCTGCTGGATTGCCTTTTTATACAAAAAAGCTTTTCAAAAAGATGCCATTACTTGAAAAATTATTACACCAAGTCGACAACGGTTTTGTCGTCTCCAGAATTACACAATCCGTAATTACCTTAACAGCACATTTTCTTACATAATTCATTAAATTAATTTCTGAAACTGCGAAGTATTTCAACTAATTTCGCAAACAGCTTTTGGATACTTTTCCTCTTGTACAAACTTTGGATTCGTGTTTAAGCAGCTGTGGTAAAGTTTATATTTACTGATTGACGTTTCGAGGTATTTCTCATAATTATTACTAGTACTGGCCGTGATGGACCAGTGATGAAGTTCCAACCCGGGGCAAATGGTTCAGTGTCGTGCAGTGCTGTTGCCCCGGGTTGTAACTTGTCTATCTGTTGCAATATATCTTAGAGATTAATTTTTATCAATACATATAATAAAATTGGAGTGTCTGTTTGTAATATTAAAATAGCACTTTACTCAATGCATATGTATATATATATATACACGATAAATACACCAAAATATTTTTTTTTACAATTTTTGTCGGTCTGTCTGCCCTTCTGTTTGTTCCGGCGAATCTCTGGAATGGCCGAACCGATTTTGACGAGACTTTCACTGGCATATAACTGATATAATAAGGAGTAACTTAGAGTACAATATTTTTTTTTTGCTAAGGTCGCGGGCACAGCTAGTTTATAATTATTTATCTCGTGCTCGATAAGAAGAACACGAGGAAGTAAAGAATAAAAAATATTTATTGTGGGTTATTAGATATATACCATTGCGTACTGTTTATAGACCTTTTTAAGGCGTACCATACTGACGTGCACTACTTTGGTCCGTTTCTTTAGCCAGCGTTTGCAATGTAAGCGCAAAAGAAAGTGCTTATTGACAACATAATTTGAGAAACCTCTCAAATTATCAGTGTGTGTCTATTATGTTGTACCTATAAAAACTTCGCCTGGAAAAACACTATTAAAAAAACACATTAAAATACGATGTTCAATTTTAAAGATCTAAACATACATAGGGATAGACGTTTACTGTTAACAAAACAAATTACACCTCGTATCATATTTTTAAAAGAGCGTACATTGTCTAAATTAGATTATATCTTCAGATCAACGCGAAAAATACTAAGGATTTTTTAATAAAAGTCATCATTACCAGTTTAATTAAATTTAATTCAAAGATGGCTGATAAGCAAACACTATAATTGTTATAAGTTGTACCTAGCGTAACGTTAATTAAAAATACATGACTCACCAAGAATGTTGGAAATAGAGTGGATATAACTCCAAGAAAGTTATAAGAGATAACTAAAATAGTAATACAGTACAGCTAAATATAATAGTCCATACTTTGCAAGTACAATTTTCGATGTTGGTTATGTAATAAAAAAACACTTAATCGACTTTGATCAACAAAGTTTTAATAAAGCGAGTTCAAAACGATGTAAGCTTAATAAACTTTGGTCTAGAGACTTGGGTCTATCTTCTGTGTCTCTATTCCGAGATATTAAGGTTAGCCTTAATATTATCCAAACGTTTTATATTTATTGTTTTTTTTTTTATTATTTACGAGCGAAATATCGTATTTTATTTATTTTTCATGCTCATGTGACGACCTCCATGGGCGAGTGATGTGTATACCGGTTTTTATGGGTCTGCCACTACGTGGCCCCGGGTTCGATTCCCGGAAGAGTCGACGTAGAAAAAGTTGATAAGTTTTCTATGTTGTCTTGGGTCTGGGTGTTTGTGGTACCGTCGTTACTTCTGATTTTTACATAAAACAAGTGCTTTTGCTACTTACAATGGGATTAGACTTATGTATGTGATGTTGTCCAAAATGTTGTCCAATATTTATATTTTACTTATGCTCAGTGGTAAAAGAAAACAGTGCCTTACATGTCGGGTGACAATTTGTCCCCTATTTATTTACTTTCAAGCGATCCAGCTTTGCACGGATGCAATTTGACAACGAGAATGATTTTATATAAATACAATTTATCCTTATAGCACTCAGAAATAATGGAGCTTTCTACCAGGGTTCTTTTCATTTGATTTTTAATTACCAAACACATTGCACCTTTTTTTAATCATAGTATAGATATATTCAAACACTATTCTATTGTTTTATTTTATTTCTTGAAATAATATTATTTCTATAAGACAATTTAATAGTAAATATAGGCACAAGGGAAATAACACCTTAGTTCCCAAGGTTGGTGGCACATTGACGATGTAAGGTATAGTTAATATTTCTTACAACGTCATTGCTTATGGTGACCACTTACCATCAGGTACTTTACACATATTCTCGTCCGCCAACCTATACCATAAAAAAGAGCGTTAGAAACATTCTAACGTACATATGTATTTTAAAATTTATTTTCAATTTTTATTCGACCCTGAATGAAACAAAAAAAAGCTATTGCTTTCCACGAATTCATTGATTACGTGGTAATAAAACTGTTACTGAGAAATCGCCCACTACCAGTGTTTTAGTAATGAATATAACGAAATCTGATACTAATGACTGTGTAATTTTTCAAACAAACGCGCCCTGAAAACACAAACGTCCATGAACAAATAAATCCTGAGCGAAAAAAATAATTTTTGTTCAGTAATGTTATCCTAAATTTTTTTTACCGTGTCATAGAGCACAGTGACTGTAAATATTCAAATGCTGGGCTAAGATTAATCCACTCGAGGGGAAGATCTCGTTCGCTTCATCAAGACGATAATTCTGCTCGATGGATATTTGACAGATTTTTGTCCTAAAAATGCAAATTTCCAGACAATGTTTTCTGCTAAGCATGACATGAATTGTCAACACAAAATAAAACATAATATTTACCGAAATATGACAAGTTCATCTACGGGCCATCTTAGCTCTTTTTAATCTTCTATATATTATGTATATAAAAGTGTAACATGAACTCATTGATTAATTACGAATTCACAGAAACTATATCACCTACATTTTTTTTTTCAATTAGGTTCCTTATTGGGTACATCTATTAAGTGCCTTATTGGGTACATCCTCTAAGAATTTTATGGCACTCTATCCAAAGGGGGTAAAATGGAGGTTGAAAGTTTGTTTTATAAAATTCGCGTGGTACAGCCACAGGTTCAGCTAGGGCCATATACATACATTTATTAAATTAACTTATCTAAATAGTTGGTACAGAATAGGTTAGGTTACCCAGAAATATGGGTAACCTAATATGAAAACAACAACAACAACAACAACAGCCTGTAAATTCCCACTGCTGGGCTAAAGGCCTCCTCTCCCTTTGAGGAGAAGGTTTGGAACATATTCCACCACGCTGTTCCAATGCTGGTTGGTGGAATACACATGTGGCAGAATTTCTATGAAATTTGTCACATGCAGGTTTCCTCACGATGTTTTCCTTCACCGCTGAGCACGAGATGAATTATAAAGACAAATTAAGCACATGAAACAGCGGTGCTTGCCTGGGTTTGAACCCGCAATCATCGGTTAAGATGCACGCGTTGTAACCAATGGGACATCTCGACTCACATTTATGTATTAAAAGTGAAATATGATTCATTGATTAATTACGTATTCACAGAAACTATAACAACTAAATTTTTTTCAAGTAGGTTCCTTATTGGGTACATCTACTAAGAATTTTATGAAACTCTACCCCAAAGGGGGTAAAATGGAGGTTGAAAGCTTGTACAGCCACAGGTTCAGCTAGGGCCATATACATACAATTATTAAATTAACTTATCTAAGTAGTTGGTACAGAATAGGTTAGGTTACCCAGAAATTTGGGTAGCTACCACCAACTAAATTATAATTTATATGCCAATTTGCAATATTATATTTTTTAAAGACCATATGATAATATTACTAATACTGATTTGGACTTCAGTGACCTTTCCCCTTTCCGAGCGTTGCAATTAACAAAAACAAAGTTATATCATTTTTATTTCTTTATAAGAGCAGTTAGTAATTTTGCCATAAGTAGCAGCGATTTTAATTTCAAATTTCGAATTCAGTTTATTTAATCTTTAATAATATAATTGGTTGATAGCAAATTTATATTTTTGTAATGTACTTCTACACAGTTTAATCGATAACCTTCATAGCGAACATTGTTTATTTTATGTCAATTGAATATTTGGTTATTAGTATCACAAAAAAATTAAGTACGTTTTTTTCTTACAGGCTACTTTCCTCTGCCAGCTGTGTATTGCCTCACTTGGATCTGCCTTGACGTGCTACTCTGCACGGCGTCGATAATGCACCTGTGCACTATAAGCGTTGACAGGTATGATTATAATGTTATTTTTGGTATGGCAACAAATATATTCAAACAACTATCGGTCGTGGAGTTATTTTAAGCACCATTGTCATAGCAATTTGGGTATTTCTATTTTTTTAAAGAAATAAATTAACGAATACAGGAAGTAAAAATAAGTGATAAAAAACAATACATTTATTTATTTTTATTTATTTTGCATAATTTATTAGGAATATGTCAACGTCTGATTTAAAATAAATAGTTGCAAATAGACAGTTCTTAGAAAGTATTTTAGAATAAAGTAACTTAATACAACTTGAAATTACTATCGTAAATAATAATAATAATTGAAATTTAAAATGAAATAGGTTTCTGATTAGTGAAAAGAAAAAAAAAACATCCTACTGAGTTTCTTGCATCCGTTCTTCTCAGGTCCGAGGTGTTTATTTTCGAACCGGTGAATGATTTTCATCAAAAACCAAATGTAACGCTTCTATTTAGATGGAAAATTTTACTTTCACTTTGAAAGCTATTGATTACATTTTGTTAATCGGTCATTTTGTTGTTTCATGTCTAACTTTGAAATGTACATTATCATCCACTCTTTCGTAATTTACAAATGAGAATGAAAATTTATTTTAATCGAATGAATAAATAAATAAAAAAACTTAAAGTTACTCTCTGTAAATTGAATTTTTGGTGGTAGGGCTTTGTGCAAGCCCGTCTGGGTAGGTACCACCCACTCATCATCATCGTTATTTTACCACCAAATAACAGTACTCAGTATTGTTGTGTTCCGATCTGAAGGGTGTGTGAGCCAGTGTAACTACAGGCACAAGGAACATAACATCTTAGTTCCCAAGGTTGGTGGCACATTGACGATGTAAGGAATAGTTAATATTTCTTACAGCGTCATTGTCTATGAGCTACGATGACAACTTACCATCAGGTGGCCCATAAGCACGTCCGCCAACCTATAACATATAAAAAAAAAGTAATGTAACTTAACATGAGACCGACATTTTGATATTTTTTTTTGGTATAGGTTGGCGGACGGCTTTTTGTTACATTACATTTGGTAGGTACTAAAGAAATCGAAAACAAATTATTTTTATTTCAGTCTATTCGATCGATTGTATGAAATGATTGATTACCTGTTTTTTTATTATCATTCTAAGGAGTATTTAGGGGTTTATATTTAAAATTAGCTTAAATATTTATATCATGTATAACACCTCTAAAGCCGCGTAGCAAAGCAAGTTAAAAAAACAACGTTTCTTTTTACAAAAATGTTTATAAATAAAATTCTTTTTATTAATAGAAATAATACGAATTCTCAAACCCTGTACAATCAATGGAACTCGATAATATCAAACGGTATTAATAAATTTTCCATTCTAACGTTTACCTCGAAAGAAAACCTATAAAATGTCTTGAGATCAAATACGATGATTTATGTCGGATTTGTTCAACAAATTTTATTAAAAAATATTGGATTAATCCATTGGAGTATTATGAATACGTAAGTGACAGTCTGTTACCTTCTTACGCCGCTAAACCAATTTAGACAAAATTTGATCTAGCGATACCTTGAGTATTGGGGAAGAAATAGGCATTTTTTTACAATACTTAAGAAGGTAAAATAGATGACGTTATGTATATATATAGATGGTAATAAGTTTTATAAATATCGCGCAAATAAAGTTCACCTATTATTTAATATATTTCTAAAGAGAACTTTTTTTCTTTATGTACTTAATGTAATTTTCATTAAAGTAAAACAATAAAGTAACCTGCGAATTTTCCACTGCTGGGCCAAGGTCTCCTCTCCCATTAAGGAGAGAGTTTGGAACATGTTCCACGCTGTTCCAATGTGGGTTGGTCGAATACACATGTGACAGAATTTCGATGAAATTTCTTCACGATGTTTTCCTTCACCGCTGAACACGAGATGAACTACAAATGCAGCACATATATAATATAGTTCTTGCCTGGGTTTGAACCCACAATCATCGGTTAATATGCACGCGTTCTAACCACTGGGCCATCTCAGCTCTTTCAGAATAATCAGCTTAATAATATATTATTATGTTGGAACTTCATCAGTATGAAATACTTACATATGCCAAAGTATCTCTCTTGGTGAGTTTTTCTCTGATTGATGTAATTTTATTAATTGTATGTAAATTTCACATGGAAAAAACTTCGCATCCTCTTAATGGGGAAATTTGGGGCATATTCCACTAGGCTATATTTGGTAGATACGTGGTGTAATTCTAATAGACTGCTCTTATGATATACGTTAATATAATTATCAGATAGTATGAAAAATCTTTCATGGCTCACAATATTTCTGACAATGTATTCATTCTCTATTTTTAATGCCACTTACAATGTAAACATGAAAAGAAAATCAATAACCGATAAAGTTAATAACGGAATAATTATGACGTCATACATGCCTGCCTATTCAAAGTAACGAAAGGCCACAAAAACGCAATCATGATCAAAAGTTCACGTAATGTTTAAAGTTGAACGTTAATCTATGAAGTTATCCCTTTCCGACGCGTAATTGAATTTCGAATGTCTCGCTCACACATTACCAGTAAATTATAAAACGTAGATATCGCCTTGCACACGAGCTGATTAAATTTGTTTCAGTTTTCAAGACGGCGTTGAATTTCCCGTGGGATTTATGGTCTTATGAAGGGTATTGCTAGTTATGGCGAATTGGGTCAAATACCTAAGGGTCGTGACGTGTCTATCACTTGTAGTCGATATAAATATATATTCATAAAAAGGGAATTTCATTTCGAGCGCTCAATTTTTATATTTTTATTTCTTTGTGAATAGCAATGATATGTTTTTGACAGTTGTATACGTGTATTGTTTGGATTATATGTTCCACACTTGGTGGTTGGTTTTTGTGCATGCTCGTTGGAGTAGTGACCACTTATCAGATGTTCTTATCGAAAAACAGCAGTACTTACTTGCGTACGTTGTTGTGTTTTGGTTTTAGGGGGAATAAACTTGTGTAGGAACGGGCACGAGGGTTATAACATCTTGATTATTTGATATATTTTTTGTATTATTTAATTTTTAGTATCATTTTTATTATTAAAATAAAAAATGGCCAAGCGATTATAGCCACTCACCTACTTATTTTTATAAATCACTATTAATGGCTATATCTAATTTGAGTTTTATAGTAAAACAGTATAGTTTTAGAGTGTTCGGTTTTTTTATATCCATTTATTTAAATGCAAAAACCATTCATTTGTTGTTTATGTATCGTATGTCATATTGTATGTGGATAATATTAAATACAAGATCATTTTTAATTAAATTTTCGCATTTATAATATAAAGTCTGGAGATTTACAGGTCATTTGTCGAATATTAAACGTGCTATTAAAGTAAAGTAACCTGTAAATTTCCGACTGCTGGGATAAGGCTTCCTCTTCCATTAAGGAGAGGGCTCCAAACCCTATTACATATTCCACCACGTTGTTCCAATGCGGGTTGGTGGACACATGTGGCAGAATTTCGATGAAATTAGACACATGCAGGTTTCCTCACGAAGTTTTCCTTCACTGCCGAGCACGATATGTATTATAAACACAAATTAAGCACGTATATGTGTTGCTTGTCTGAGTTTGAACTCTTCGCAATCATTTGTTAAGATGGACGCTTTCTAATCATTGGGCCATCTCAGCTCAACGTGCTATTAATGTTAATTTAATATATATTTATATTTCCGCAAGGATTGTTAAAAACATTCAATCATTGTATCGTAATAAATAAAACAGATACAATTATTCTTGACACGTCGAAACGGGATTTTTTTTTTAATAAAGTGTTTTTTTCAGAAACAGTCAAATGTTTCTTAGAATTATTTTCGAATTGTTTAAATAAAATTAGTTGCACAGATCTCGATGTGTTTATACTACGCATGTTTTTATAAATGCTTCACTGCTATAATTGTTAACATATTATCTTACTATCAATGATGTTCTAGTAAACAGATATGTCATTAACGCGCAAAAAGTGAAGACTAGAAAATGTCTTACTTGGGACGTTTGCCAGTTGTTTTCATCATAATTATGCCAGTAATACGTTATAATACAACATAATTATGTATTAATACGTTTTGCGTAATTAAAAAATCTAGTTATCCCTTTTACTTATTGATTTTATCAAGCTATCCTTTTTACTTGTAACGAAATGTAAAATAAATAAAAAATTTAACAAAAAGAAAAACCGACTTCAAACAAAACACTATTTTAAAACAAATGAATATGCACTAAAAAGTAATAAAAATAATTGCGTATTCAACATATTTTTAGAGTCCTCCTAAGTAAAATGAAATGAAAAATATTAGACTACTTAAAAGTCGATTTACGATTATATAACGTAGTTATAGTAATTTTTATATTTGGAGCCGGTGTCAGCCACGGTGCCCTTGCCCCAACAATTAAAAGAAAGAAGCGATACGAGCCCCTTGATTGATCCAGTATATTATTGTATAAAAGGTAATTTGTAAAAAATATATTTGTTAAAGTATTCTCGTATTGTTTTTTGATAGATATAATAATAATAATAATAATAATAAGCCTTTTATTTCCTTAACTTCAGTACAACGTTTACAAGTATGCTATATAAATTTACAAAAAAAGAAAAGAAAAAAAAGTTAAGGCCCCTAATGGGTATAGGCCTCCTCCAACATCTTCCAGGTTGTCCTTTGCTTTGCCTTTTCTGTCCAGTCCGGTCCTGCAATTTGTTTAATTTCATCGACCCAGCGTTCTCTGGGACGCCCTCTGGGTCTCTTGCCACTTGGTCCTGTCCAATTAGTAACCCGTTGTGTCCATCTCCCATCAGTCAATCTTGCCACGTGTCCAGCCCACTTCCATTTTAATCGTTTCATATGATGGAGAGTATCTAAAAATTTGGTTTTTTTGCGTATACTTTCTGATTTTTGTTTGTCTTTTAGCTTAATGTTGAGTATATTCCTTTCCATGGCACGTTGGGTCTTCTGTATTTTATCCCTTGTATTTTTGTTATATATCCATGTTTGTGATCCATATGATAGGCAGGGGAGCAAACATCCATCCATTACTTTCTTTTTTAGTGTTAAGGATAATTTTGATTTCAATATTTCTCTTAAGTTCCAAAACTTACTCCAGGTTATGTTTACTCTTCGATCTATCTCGTTTTTATTTCTGGATTTGTCAAATGAGATGCTTTTTCCTAAGTAAATGTAGCTGCCTACATAGTCCAAGCTTTGTACGTTGTCGACTATTATCGGGGTTTGAAGTGAGTTGGTCATTATTTTTGTTTTTGATGTATTTATTTGTAATCCTATACTGTTGCTTATTTCGCATAGCTGTGATATCATTTCTTGCAATTGTTTACCTGATGTAGAGAAGAGGACTATGTCGTCAGCGAATCTAAGGTTGCTTAGGGTTTTTCCATTTATGTAGATACCTTTTCGCTCCCATTGTAGATCTTTCATTATATGTTGAAGAACGGATATAAAAATCGTAGATGATAGCGGGTCTCCCTGTTTCACGCCTCTACATATTTTTATTTTTGGCCCTATTCTATCAAGCTTCACGCGACTTGTACTTTTGCTATAGATATCTTTTAGGATGTTTATATAAGTTTTAGATGTACCTTGGTTTTCTAATGCTGGCCACAAGCTGTCGTGGGATATGGAGTCGAAAGCTTTTGCGTAATCTATAAAAGCTAGGTATAAAGGTTGCTGACGTTCCTGGTGTTTCTCGATAATTTGTTCTAAGGTGTGGATATGATCGATTGTACAAAAACCTTTTCGAAATCCTGCCTGTTCTATAGGTTGGTGTGATTCTATCTCTGACTCTATTCTTTTGTTCAAGCAGGCCGCAAATAATTTGTATATAGTAGGGAGTAGACTGATAGGACGGTAGTTATTCATATCTGATGGATCTCCCTTTTTATATAGCAATATTATTCTCGACTCTGTCCATTTCGCTGGAACTTTTTGTTCTACGAGAATTTTATTGAAAAGGTTTGTAAGAGTCCTAGCCAGTATGTATTTTCCTAGTTTAAGTGCTTCGTTCGGTATATTGTCATGTCCGGGGCTTTTATCTTGTTTAAGTTTGTCTATTTGTTTTATTATTTCGGGTTCTTCAAAAGATTTTATAATTGATGACGTCGTTGTATTGTCTAGTTGATATAGGTATTCATTGTTACTTGAATCACAATTTTTATAGCTGTACAGTTCTTTGTAGTATCCTGTAGCAGTCTCGACGATATCTGTTCGTGTTTGTATGTGTTTGTCAGATTTTTTTGATGATAGGTTTGGAATCCATTTTTTACTAGAATTTAATTGATTAAAGGCTTTTTTTTTGGCTTCCGGTTTTTAGTAAGTTTGTTTCTATTATCCGCATTCTGTAGTTTTCGTAGTCTTTTTTTAATTTCTTATCTGTGGTCTTAAATAGGTTACTAAGTTCTTGTTTTTCTTCTCTGCTTTTTGGGTGTTTACGCTGTAGTTTTATTCGTTTATCTATTAAGTCTTTTGTTTCTGGTGATATAATGTTCTTTTTTTCTTTTTTATAGGTTATGTTATTCATACTTTGTGTGATAGCTAACTCTATTTTATTGTAGGAGGAGTCGATATCGTCATTTGTAAACTCAGTTATATTTTGTATTTTGTTTGTTAATGTGTTTAAGAATGTATTTATATTTTCCTCCCCTTGCAATATGTTCCGATGGCTTCCAAACTTTGCTCGGCCTTTCTTTTGTTTTTTAAAGTTTAGTGTTCCCCGTATTAGTTTATGGTCGCTAGCGAAAAGGTTGTTATATAATGTTTCTATGTTTAAGAATTTTTGGGGAGTATTACTGAGAATATAATCTATTTGGTTTTTAATATTGCCGTTTGGGCTAGCCCATGTCCATAACTTTTCTGCTTTTTTCTTAAATAATGTGTTTATTATCGTAAGTTTATTTCCTAGAGCAAACTCTAGTAGACGTTCTCCTCTATCGTTTCTGTTGCCAAAGCAGTATGGTCCCATTATTAAATTTTCGCCTTGCTTTCTTTGTCCTATTTTTGCATTTAGGTCTCCCATGACAATAATTATTCCATTGGCCAGGGTGTGGGCCGATTGTAGTTGTTTGTAGAAAGATATTATATCTTCTTCCGACGCTTCTTGAGTGGGGGCATATACTTGTATTAAAGATATTTTGGTTTCTTCGAATTGAAGATTTAATATACATACTCGTTCTGATATTCCGACGTAGTTCTCGATGTTTAGCTTATATTTCTTTTTTATCAAGAACCCTACTCCGTATAAACCTTTCGTTTCTCCTGTATAGCAAAAAAAAAATATGGTCATCAAGTTCTTCTATGCAGTTTCCGAATTTTCTAACTTCCGATAATCCAATAATGTCATATTTTATATTCTTTAATGAATTTGTAAGTAATATCATTCTTTGTGGGGATAAGAGCGATCTTACATTATATGTACATATTAAAAGTTTTTGCTGTGTTGGAGGGTTGTGGTCGTTAGTCCCCGCGGTGACCAGCCGTGTTGGAGACTTTCGTGAGGAGGCCGCGTTTTGTCAATTTAATTTTGATCGTGACTGTGAGAGCACGATCGAGGTGTTACTTCTGTTCGGAGGTGCAGAAGGCAAGTCTTTATTCCGGTTTGAGGTTTTCACTATGTATTGTTGGATATTTGCATTTTGTCTTTTTGAAGGGTTTTTAATATTGTTCTTTTTTGAACCTTCAATTTTGTCTTCCGGTGACTCAGATAGGTTCCTTTTGTTAGCGTGCTGGGTTTGTTTTGATTTTTGATGTTCGTGATTTTCTTGGTCTTTAGGAATAATAATAAGTTTATTATATTTTAGAAAAGCTGTATGGCCTTTATTCCTTTCTTCGTGTAGTTGGGCACTTAATTTTTTACGCTTTTCTAATATTTCACGTGGAAAATCTTCTTTAATATAATATGATGTACCATTAAGTTTTCTCTTGTTTTTCATTATGTTTATTTTTATGCCCAGTGTAGAAAGGGTTACAAGAACAGGTCTTATTTTTCCATCATTTTTTAACCCTAGACGTTTCACTTCTTCTATGTTTGTTTCATTATATCTTAATCCCATATTTTGTTCTAAAATATCTAGTATTTTCTTCTGTAAATTAAAATAATTATTTTCGCCTTCTTCAATTCCAAAAAATATTAAATTTTTCTTTCTAATTTTTCGCTCTAATTGCTGTATGCGTTGGCTCTGGATATCCACGGTGTTTTGTAATGTATTGTATTTAATTTCTAAGTTTGCGAATTTTTCATCAATGTTATTATTTATAATTTGTGGGATACTTTGTTTCATATCTCGTAGCTCATTTGTTTGTTCCTCGAATTTTGACTGTAGATTTCTTATTAAAGTTGCAAGTTCTTCCATTTTTTATTTTAGTTTAAGATGATGTTTGTCTTTTTGTGTAAAACACGCCCTCTAATAGTAGTTGTTTGAAGTACGTTAATGTAGCCAATATTTCGATTTATCTGGTGCGCTAATTGGTTGCACTTCTCCTCTTTAGGTGGCGCTAGTACTAGTACAAAACATTAATTATTTCTTTATTTTTGTGTATTGTACAGTGCCACCTTGTGGTGAGTTCTTGGAGCACGTTTTAGCAAGGTGGTATAGATTTATTATCTAGCGGTTTCTTTAGACGTCGCTAGATGTCGCTGATGAGTACGATGATTTGTGTTTTTATATTCTTTGTGTTTTTTAGGTTATATCAGACAAATAAATTTAATAAATGCTAAAACACAGATTTCACGAGTTTAAGGAGAGATTGTTTATTTTATGTTGATGTTAAAATCACTGTTTTTAACTGTCTTTGTTTCATGTAGTGCACAGAATGAGTCCAAAAAGTCTCAACATCAAAAGACATCAAAGTTTTTGATAGATATACTGTAGGGTTTTCTTGGCTGACACCGACTCCAAATATAGCAATAATTATAACTACATTATATAATCGTAAATCGACTTTTAAGTAGTCTAATATTTTTCATTTCATTTTACTTAGGAGGACTCTAAAAATATGTTGAATACGCAATTATTTTTAATACTTTTTAGTGCATATTCATTTGTTTTAAAATAGTGTTTTGTTTGAAGTCGGTTTTTCCTTTTGTTAAAATTTTTATTTATTTTTTGATTTTAAGTGAAGCTTGTGAATTTGACTAACTATTTTTTCTTAATATGGATAGATTAAGTGTTCCGTTTATAGGAGTCAGAAACTACTTCGAGGATAATTTCAAAGGAATCTTGCGAATAAAGCAAAAATAGACTTTCGAAAATGCGGCTTTAATACATCATGCGGCATAAACTACAAGGATCCCTCGAAAGAGCTGTAATCGACCTCAGCAAAAAAACTTTGAAAAAGAGCTAATATATGTCGTACATCATATTATATTACATCACATACACAAAATTTGATTAAAGATAGTAAGAAATTCTGCCTCATATCGCACCCTAACTGTAAGCCGTTTAGGAGTACCATCACTACATAGTATAAAACAAAGTCGGTTTCTCTATCCCTATATCTTTAAATCTACGCAACGGATTTTAATGCGGTTTTTTTTTAAGAGATAGTGTCATTCCAGGGGGTTTGTATATATAATACATGAACAATATAGTAAAGAAACACTGATAATTTTAGAAGTTTGCAATGTGATGTCGTAAATAAACAAATTCTGAAGTATATTTAGTATCAGTATTGCACCCGTGCGAAGCCGGGGTGAGTAGCTAGTTGATTATAATATTCGACTATGATAATTACATAAACATAACCACATTACGGAAGGTGACTCAAATATCCGAATAACCTATAAATATAAAAGATTCGACCGAGTATCGCTAACGTGCGCCTCAGAATTGTTCCGTTCCCTTTCGTTCCGTTATTTTGTCATGGATCCTATGCTCAGAACCTTACCAAACTTTCACCAAGCTATCCTTGAATTATATATTTTATGATAAAAAAAGAATCATCAAAATTGGTTGACGCGATTTTCAGTTATTCATCTATTTGTCGCGCATATAGATAATGCAAATTTAAGACTTATGTCGTGTTCATACGGATACCATCATCCGAAAAAAATAAAATTAAAATGGGACCCCACGGGAAGTACTACCTTTCAAACAAAAAAAAATATTAAAAGCGGTCCACCCAGTCAAAAGTTAAGAGGTAATAAATGTAAAAAAAAAAAATACAGACGAATTGATAACCTCCTCCTTTTTAAAGTCGGTTGATAAACGGTCCCCGGTGCGGCACACTTATTTCTGTTGTTTAGTATGGGTATAAAATATCTGTTTATTAGAATATCATTGCTTACTATCTATACGAATATTATAAATTCGTATAAATAGTAAGTTAATAATATAGGTAGGGCTTTGTGCAAGCCCGTCTGGGTAGTTACCACTCACTCATCAGTTATTCTACCGTCAAATAACAGTACCTACTCAGTATTATTGTGTTCCGGTTTGAAGGGTGTGTGAGCCAGTGTAACTACAGGCACAAGGGACATAACATCTTAGTTCCCAAGGTTGGTGGCACATTGACGATGTAAGGAATAGTAAATATTTCTTACAGCGTCATTGTCTATGGGTGATGGTGACCACTTACCATCAGGTGGCCCATATGCCCAACATGTACTATTAAAAAGAAGCTCTAATGCCTCACGCCTTCACGCTTCAGCTGTTGAACCGATTTATTTGAAATTTACTATGTAAAAGTGTTTGAGTTTCAGAGGATACCAATTCGAATTTCGAGGGTGTAAAATGGGAGGAGGGGGGCGCTGACGGTTTGTGTGCAGTATAAGTTTTATAAGCCCACGGGTAAAGTCGCAGGTTTAGCTAGTATACGAAAATGTACATATTGCAATTATGATAGATTTGTAAGGCTAATTAATAGTTGATTATTGGGATCGCTAACAAACTTCTAATTAAAACAAGTTTAATATGGGATTACTAAACTTTAATACATTCTTAGATAGAATTTAATTAATTTTATCTTTCAATGAACTAACGAATTAATTAAAATTCACCAAAAACGTTAATCATCTACCGAATTTCATTGAACTTGTAACCTAATTTGCCGCTAGCGAATTGGTGTATCGTAAATAAATTGGGATTTAATCAGCGATTAATTGGTCCATTTGTTAATTTTAACGTTTAACAGCGGTTTAGATTCAGGCTGTAAATTAATTAGTACTGTATTAATAAATTTGAGGACTCCATAAATCATTTTATAGTTATTTATTAGTTGCGGTTTGAAATTGTTATGAACGAAGCTTAGTTAAACGTTAGTTTAATTTACCCTATAAAGTAAATATAGAGCAGTGTATATTTAAATTATATATTTATTTAAACACAAGTGCATATAGAACAATTAAATTAAATTATATTCATAATTTATGACAACTAACATTAAACATAAAGTAACAGTCTGTAAATTTCCCACTGCTGGGCTAATGGCCTCCTCTCCCATTAAGGAGAGGGCTTGGAACATATTTCACCACTCTGTTCCAATGCGGGTTGATGGAAAGAATGGCAGAATTTCAATAAAATTATTCACATGCAGGTTTCCTCACGATCCTTTTCTTCACCCCCGAGCAAGAGATGAATTTTAAACACAAATTAAGCACATATATATGGTGCTTGCAAGGGTTTGAACCTGAAATCATTGGTAAAGATGCGCGCGTTCTAACCACTGGGCCATCTCGCTACATTAAACATAATAAATAAGCTGGAGAACACAACATGCAAAAAAATATTGTCTAAACATTAATTAAAATTAATATAAACAATTAAGATTATTTAGTCATATAGAGACTAAACATTTTAATTCCACGCTGTTCCATCGAGAAATATACCAGTCCAATCTCTATGATACATTTAAAAAATACTAAGTCGTATTATCATAACATATTTAATTGTCTTATCGTGTAGCATTTAATGGAAAATTAAAAATTACTTTTTTTAAGGTATAGGTTGGCGGATGAGCATATGTGCCACCTGATGGTAAGTGGTTACCATCACCCATAGACAATGACGTTGTAAGAAATATTAACTATTCCTTACATCGTCAATGCGCCACGAACCTTGGGAACTAAGATGTTATGTCCCTTATGCCTGTAGTTACACAGTCTCACACACCCTTCAAACCGGAACACAACAATACTGAGTACTGTTATTTGGCGGTAGAATAACTGATGAGTGAGTGGTACCTGCCCAGACGGGCTTGTACAAAGCCCTACCACCAAGTAATAATTACTGATAAATATATGTAAATAAATAAATATTGACTAATAAAATGTTATATTTGTTCAAGGTACCTGTCGCTACGCTATCCCATGAGGTTTGGAAGAAACAAAACGAGGAAGAGAGTTACAATAAAAATTGTTTTTGTATGGATACTCTCAACTGCGATGAGTCTCCCTTTAAGCCTCATGTACTCGAAGGTAAGGTCTTAAAAACTTCAGTACTTTATAGTGCTTAGACTATACACGAACTTTCTCAATAACTTAGTGTGTAAATAAATTTTCATTCAGTTTAACCCAGCAGTTCATACTGTGCGTTGTATATAAGTCATTTGTTTTTGAATTTTGTGTTTTACGAATACGTATATTATACGTCAACAACAGCCTGTAAAATCCCCAATGCAGGGCTAACGTTCCTCCCTCTTTGGAGAAAACGTTTGGAACGTATTCCACCACGCTGTTTCAATGCGGGTTGATGGAATCAATGTGGGTTGGTGGACGTATATGTATATATATACATATGTTAAATTATCAGTGATCTTTTTTTATAATAGCGGACCATATATCCTTGTGTAGTAAAAGTATTTTTTTCGAACGAAGTTCTTTTACTTGGCTTAGAACAGTGATACAAAAATCGTCACGAAAGGAAAAAGCGTGATAATAAAACGAACTCACAAGATTATTCATATGATTTTAAATCTAGGATAATATCAAATACATTATTCTGATACCAAAGTAGCTAAAGCACGTGTGTTATGGAAAATCAGAAGTAACGACGGTACCACAAATACACAGACCCAAGACAACATAGAAAAATAATGAACTTGTTCTACATCGACTCGGCCGGGAGTCAAACCCGGGACCTCGGAGTGGCGTACCCATGAACCGGTGTACACGCTTCGACCACGGATGTCATCGATAATCGATATTTTAAATTTACATTACATTAAATTCATAATATATAGCATAATAAACTTCAATCCAACTGGGTGACTTATGCACTCCAATTTTTTATTTTATTTATAATTTGTTTATATGTAAATTAACAAAAATACCTATACATAAATAACTAGCAACCTTACCTGGTTTCACAGGAATAACGCTCTACGTCAAATGTTAATATAATGACACACATAACTGTAATGATAAACGTGGTGCACCCACAACGACATTATCATCAATCATTGTCATATTTCAGTCAATTTGCACAAAATCTCAGTGACTATAGCTTATCACGTTCATACAGAGAGACATTACAAAAGGAACACTTATACTTTACTAAGTAATCTTATTTCTGACTTTGTCAAGAGACCCTTCAAAACGTTTGATCTTTAATCAAGTGTACAATATTATTATTATTAGTAACTAGCGGTCGCCCGCGGCTTCGCCCGCGTTGATAACGGTTCATAATCAGTCTTCTAATATCCCTACTGCTGAAGCACGGTCACATTTGAAGAATTACTGCAACCGGCGCTTGGATCTATTGTGATAAACCTCAAATTCGTGATCACAACACCTCAGCCAGACCAACATCAGCCACGAATCTGATGAGGTTCTTAGGGTCGGAGGCCATTATGCCCTTTAATGACCCGAGTTAGAACATTTTATAGTTCTATCTTTTATAGTTTAGGCATCATACGCAAAAAATCAACTTTTTTGGTAGATTTTTTCCTTTTTTGTGCGAAAAATCCAAAATATCTTACGGAACCCTATTTTTTTTTAAATAAAATTTAGCCTATGTTATGCGGGATTAATTTAGCTTTCGAATGGTGAAAGATTTTTTAAAATCGGTCCAGTAGTTTTTGAGCCTATTCATTACAACCAAACAAACAAAGTTTTCCTCTTTATAATATTAGTGTAGATAGGTTGTTGTGTGCGTGTTTGAGTATGTCTATGTGTGTGTGACTATTGTCAACTTCGTGTGATCAACGACAATTTATTACGATGTATTTATGTACAAGATGTACATTCATAATTACATCTATAAACATGACACATAGTTCTTACAGCATACATTTGAATCGAAGATTCAAAGACGAAGGATCAAAGTTAAATGTCTTCGTTTTTTTTTTATTTATATCTATAGCTTTTGTGCTCGTTAGTAAAGATAACTGTTAGGAAACCTGCCTGTGTTGAATGAAATTCTGCCACATGTATAAATGATCCCCGGTTGATCCCTTTTTGAAAATTGGCAATATTAGTTGGAACTTTATCCCTATTGAACTTGAAAATTAATATATGAAAGTCAATCGAACGGTATAATTATCCTTAACTGTGTGTATTTTATTTCTAAAGTCCCGGTATCAACTTTAGAATTTAAGACATTTTGTCACGAATCCATACCTTTTAATGACATCACTTGGCATTGTATTTAATTTTACAGATTTTTAGATAGCCAATCACCAGTAACCTTAGAAACTAATATGTTATTTTGCTTACAGTTACACTGGCTCACTCACCCTTTAAAATAGAACACAACAGTACCGTACTACATGGCGGTATAATATATTATTTGTTTGTATTACCTACCTACGAAACACGTTAACAATCATTTTATTAATATACGACTATTAATTTCAAATCAGCGGTAATTATAATTATCGTAATTTAATCGGATCTATTGTCATGGGACAAAATGTGAAACCATAATATAAACAAGACAATACCATAGAAATGTAGAACATATAGATTAATTTGATTAGTTATTAATCTCAATATGTAACACTAACAAAACCGAGGGTGTTATGTAACGAAGTTGATTTTGATACATATTATATAACTGACAATAAAATGAACCAAAAATATACTACTACTATATATATTTTTATTTAAATTCCGTGTTATTTAAAGTTTTTTCTTGTATTAAACAATAACTTTCAATAACATTGTATAACGTCGTATACTAGAGAAAAAACAGAGATATATATCGTCTGTAAGGGATAGCATTATGCTTTTTCCTTACTTGACGATTTCTGCCATTTCACTCCATTTCGTTCCAATAAAAAATAACAGTTTGAGTACGCGAATAGCGACTTTATCATCTAAAACTTAAAGTAACTTTTTGCGTTTATCCATTTGGATGACACGATGGATTTTGTTGCGGTTTTCAATACAATTGAGGCAATTTATTTAAGTACTTAGCATTTACTATTAATTTAACAATGAAATAAGAAGTATTCATGTTGAAATTGTTTGAAACAGCCTTTCGGCTGCGACGTATATAGTATTGTTCGTATTAATTATTATATTTGTTTATAACCTAATAACCTATTTTTTATTGAAAATGAAACCAAGTGCCAGTACGAATTGCGCGGGAAGACCTCCGTACTAGTATAAAAATGGAGAATTTTTTTAAGTCTTTTTTGTTATAGCGAACTCAGTTATAACTCCTCTGTGAATTTCAAGTGTCTAGCACGGTTCATGAAATATACATGATGACACACAGACAGACGGAGGGGCGGACGAAGACCGGAGTCTTGGCAACAAGGTCTACCCTTTGGCTACGGAACTCTAAACACATCATGTATAGTAAAATATTGTAAACGAGGAATACTATAAATCAATATTTATTTCAATTTCATAAATTTATATAAAAAAGGTTATAAGTTACATTGTTAAAAATATATGATAATTTCAGCCCCACGCGATAGGTTGTTTTCCTAGTATTTTCCGCTTGGCATACATACAATTTAAATACGATAAAAATTAACCCAAATCAACATAGTAGTTTATCAATACCGTGAATGCAAAAGGTCATATGTGAAAGTTACTCATGACTTCAATCGAAATGAAACTAAATATTACCTCAAATTTTTTAAATATTTTTATCTCTTGATATATTTATTGAAATTAAAATGAAGTTACAAGTAAAGAGGTCTTATATAATTATTACGAGACTGTTCGACCGCATGCCACCTCTGTATAGTACGACACAACTTAAAGGAAGCATCGGCAAAATTCGAAACACCGAT
The DNA here is from genome assembly GCF_905220365.1 of Vanessa cardui. Classification (NCBI taxonomy): domain Eukaryota; kingdom Metazoa; phylum Arthropoda; class Insecta; order Lepidoptera; family Nymphalidae; genus Vanessa; species Vanessa cardui. The sequence goes on from NC_061124.1 coordinate 12,603,984, forward strand.
CACATCCGAATTGAGTACGCTATCCCAAATTATCAATATTTATTTCTCATGTGAATATGATCTTTACATAAACGTAATAACTTGTAATATCATATGACATAATATATTCGTCAACTTGACACGTCGATTAACATGCACTTGCTTTCTCTGACTCGAGAATCTATAGCGACGAAAAGCGTTAAATGCTGCGATAAGCAGTTATTTCTATTGGTCGCGTAAATCGGCAGTAATCGGTTTTATTTTAATTTCATTGCATTTTCCGACGCTACATCTAATTTGTGTCGTACTATACGCACCTAACAATATATAATGATACATTTATCTATTATTATGTATATGTTAATTTAAAAACGATAAAAATTTAATAATGTGATATTTAATTTTGTCGTCTTATAAAATAACGTATAATGTCATAAAGGTTCTTTAAGAAAATTAATAATAACCGTTCATTTCGAAATGTAATACGAGGAAATATTAATTTGATCGTATAAAATATTTAATAACTCGGAAGACATCTGTGTGCGCATCAGTTAATTAAGTGAAGCAAATGAAAGCCTTCCGGAATCTAGGGAAAAGCCCCGTCAGTGTTGTATTCTAAATCTATACGTATAATAAAATTGGAGTGTCTGTTTGTAATATTATAATAAAAGGTACATATACCGATATTACATATTTTACAATTTTCTGTCTGACTGTTTGTTCCGGCTAATCTCTGGAATGGGTGGACCGATTTTGACAGGAATTTTAGTATTAGATGGCTGATGTAATAATGAGCAACTTGAAAAAAAGCTGGTCTAAGGCTTCCTCTCCCATTAAGGAGAAGGAGGAGGGTTTGGAACAAATGGCAGAATTTCAATGAAATTAGACACATGCAGGTTTCCTCACGATTGTTTTCCTTCACCGCCGAGCACGAGATGAATTATAAACACAAATTAAGCACATATATATATTGATGCTTGCCTGGGTTTGTACCTGAAATCATCGGTTAATATGCACGCGTTCTAACCACTGGGCCATCTCGGCTTATTTTAGCATACTATATAAAATTTCAGCTAAATTCAATCGCATTAAAAGTCGCGGGCACAGCTAGTTATCAAATAATGTTATCGATATTTTTTTGTTTACAATTACACAATGATTGTAATAATTGGACCTGTAATTGATTATGCTATATATACCTACTTATTGTACTATCCTCGTATTTAGTTGTAAGTTCATTTATTTTAATTCTTATTGCGTGTGTTTACTTTTTGTAAGACCGGGTAGGTACCATTCATTCATTAAATTGCTTTTTCAGCAGCAATTGTTTTCTGGTCTGGTCAAGGGACATAACATCTTAGTTTCCAAGGTCAGAGGCCCATTGTAAGAAATGGTTAGGTATTTTTTTACGGACTCAATGTTTATTACATTTTGCTAGTCTGCCTACTTATGTCATAAAATATTGTTAAGTATTAAAATAAAATAAAAAATCGCTGAATGTTAAAATAGCATATATAAAAATTCAAGACCAAATCTAAATGCTTTATTATGTATATATAATCATAATACTTAATTTAAAATCATGAAAATCGTAAACGCGATTGCATCTTGGGATAGATCCATTGATCTGTTATTTGTATAAAAGTTAACAATATGTATTTAAAAAAGAAAAAAGCATAAAAGCTATACATAAATATAGATATGTCATAAGAAACTTTAAATTTGAATTGATGTTAATTTATGATACGAAAGTGAGGACGAACAAATGACATAATATTTTATAATGTCATACACCAGCCGATATATTTTTGGATTGTTATTTGTCGGTTCATTTGTCTCGGAGCAAACTAAAAGAGCGGATGTTATTATGTGAACCTAGGATAAGGTAAACATTTCCGTAGATCGTCCACGTCAATATTTGTCTTATTTGACGTGCAAATATAAACCAATAAGCACACAGAAACGCATATTTGCTATTCGTGTTATTCGACGAATAAACGCTTATAACATAAAACATTGATGAAACGTCATATACACGCAGCCGTGTTCAAACACTTAACATACTCGAACGCGCTACGGTGAGTGAATTAATTTAATATTTAAATAATGTGATCACAAATGTATGCGTTCGTAAAACTGAGACCGGATTTCTGACTGACGTTTGAACATCCTCCACGACGCACGAACTCGGCTAATACAAATTAATCCCCTCAAAGACAATTCCATAAAATCGCGGCACAATGAAAATCTAAGAGGCGTACATTTACGCCCATATTGAATCAACTTTGGCGGATCCAATTTGAGTATGTACTCTTAATCCATTATTACTCAATATTATGACAAGAAAGCTCAAACTAAAACCGTTTTTTTAAATCTGAAATTTAATCATGATACCGAGAACAGAAAACGAAGAAATACGAAGAAACACAACTAAGAACACAAGCGCAATGTATTTGTATTTAAGGAAAGCATCGGTAGAAAGCCTGCACGAGTCAAATGAAATTATGCCTCACGTACGAGGACCGTGTTAAAATAAGCCGAGGCAAGACAAAAAGAACCTCACATTTACCTAAAGTGTAATGTAAGGCATTTCGCGTACATAATAGAGATAAAGCGACCACTTCCCACTCAGTAAAGCTAAAAGCAACGTCACAAACGGCAACAAGTCGAATTATTAATGCATATATTAAGCAAAGTAAAGACCCTGTCCCGCTAAATAATTAAATTGTTCTCGAGAAAGCACTGATCAATACCTCGTAACGGAGACTGCTAAAGCTGATAGATACTATATCTGTACATAAGATGATGTGATCTAAATTATTTAGATCTTTATGTATAAGAAGAGTTTTTTTATATAAAAAAAGAGCTGAGATGGAGCGGAGATGACCCAATAGTTAGAACGCGTAGATCTTAATCGATGATTGCGGGTTCAACACCGCTAAATTTTCATGTGCTTAATTATTAATTGTTTATAATTCATATCGTGATCGGTGGTAAAGGAAAACATCGCCAGGAAACGTGCATATGCCAATTACAACGAAATTTTGTCACATGTGAATCCATCAACCAGCATCGGAATGAATGGAACGACGTGGTGGAATATGCTCCAAACCTCCTCAAAGGAAGAGGAGACCAGCAGTGAGAAAGTTACAGGCTCAACATGTTGTTGCATGTGGTTGTATTTATTACTAGACATTTTACGTATTTTTGTCTATTTACATTTATGCCTATTGGATAAGTCTCTGGCTCTGGGCAAATTCGACTCAAAAGACAAAATAAGCCCACACGAATAAGGCTATTTGAATAAAAATTAAATATACCTACTTTGTCATCACACTTCGTATCGACCACGCCTAAAACAAATCATTGTTAACGGTAATGCGAGATGAATAATAATTGTAATCAAATTAATTAAATTCCTGTCATGTCTCAGCATTGTGAAATCTGTCGAGGTATTCTGTTAGAACAAATTGGAAATTCGACATCTAATTCGATCGACGAATTGGGAAAAATATTTGAATACGCTCTCCTAATCCAAAAAAAAAGTCTGTACACTTTTCTTTTCTGATCTTAAATTTTAAGATAGTGGCATTTAAAGGTGGCTCTATAAAAGCCCATCTGTTAGTTCCGATAGTTATTGTTTATTTTTTCCCCAAATATAATCATCATAATCATTAATCCTGATCACCATTAATTATTCAGGTTGAAAGCAAGTGACACCAGTTTCATTATATCTACTTCCTATCTTTGACACATTGATTTTGATGAATGATTTAAATTTCTTACAACGCCCAGAAAGACACCACACCCCCTTTTGAACTCAACTAGAAATTCGAGTGCCAAAAGAAAAATCTGCTTTTTAAAAAAAATTAATAGCACATTACAATTTATATCGATCACCTTTACCTACTTATTATTTGGCTTTTTATACTAAAAAGTTAAGCAAAGATAAAGTTGGATGTGAATGCATCCCGATAAGTTTCTTCAAGTTCTCCGCGGTTTTAATTCATATTTGAAGTCTTGTTTTTTGTACGAATTATCGTTTTTTTTTTGTCTATACGCAAAATTATCTTACGTTGAACTAAATTAGTCTTTTCGATCTTTTTAATATGGTAACATAATGGGTGAAAGTGACAAATTTTTCGGGAGCGTCTCTTTTTATTTAATTTCTCACTTCTTATTTTTGGGGAGAAATGGAACGGTATCGGATTCTTATTCACTGAATATGGTATAGATAAAGGAGGCTACGGAATCACTTTAATATAATCCATTCACGATTTTATCCATTAGAGAGCGCCGTAATCTTCCCCTCCTTCTCAAGGTCGTTTGAAACAGAATACGTGATATTGGAGAACGTCCCATACTACCTTTTTATGGTATAGGCTGGCGGACAAGCATATGGGTATCTGATGGTAAGTGGTCACCATCATCCATAGACAATGCCGCTGTAAGAAATATTAACTATTCCTTACATCGTCAATGTGCCACCAACCTTGGGAACTAAGATGTTATGTCCCTTGTGCACGTACACTAGCTCACACACCCTTCAAACCGAAACACAACAATACTGATTTTGGCGGTAGAATAACTGATGTATGGTAGTACCTACCCAGACAGGCTTGCACAAAGCCCTATCACCTAATGAGGCATTCCCAAGAAATTGTATAAATTATTATGAAATCTCACTAAAATATTATAATTTCTACTTTGGTTAAATTTGGTATATTTCATGTAATCGATATTAGCCATACGAACTATAAGGCAAAGAAATTTCTACGATACTTGATTCATAAACGAATCATTTTCTATAAAATAACGTTGTATGTATCGAATATATGTACTTGTGAAATTCGTATCGGGTTCTTGTGATATCTCGATTTGATTGAAAAATACCTTTATCGTGATACACTTTTCAATTTTATGCGACGAAAATATTTTTTCCTCAATTTACTAAAGAGTAAGTTGAAAACATGTTTTGATCTTTTATTAACGATTTATTATTAAAACGCTCATAATATTCAAATTAAACTATATTTACTTGTAGATATTTCCAAAATAGAATGAATGATGATTTCTCTCTATCTGCCATCGTTGATTTTGAATTGGAAAGAAAAAAAAAGCATTGCATTTTAGGACTACTTAAATCGGCTCCTAAACATCAACTACATTTATATTATAATATTATAAATGCTAAAGTAACTCTGTCTGTCTGTCACTTTTTCACGACCAAACCGCTAAACCGAAATTGATGAAATTTGATATGAAGCATACTTGAACTTAAAAAAAGGACATAAGCTCCTTTTTTGCCTAATAAATGACAACCAACACCCTAAAATGCTAGCGTAGCCTCGGGTGACTACTAGTTTAGAAATAAGGCCACCTATGATTTTCTCGCTAGCACAATAATGATCTTTACATATTTCTTAACTGATAGTTTCGCTATCATATATTATAAGCTTCTTATACATTATAAGCAGCTCCATTGCTCGTGGTACAATTTCATAATTTTATCTTCTTAAAATATTATCATTACAGCAAGAGTTACTTTCGTTTTATTTTAGTTCGTATTATTAGTTTTAATTTACTTTCGATGTTTTGTTTCATTTCAAACATTAAATCATCCAAAAAGAAAATAAAATTCAAAAAGAGGAGGCCTTAGCCCAGTAATGGTAAAATTTACAGGCTGTTGTTGTTGTCGTTGTTGTTGTTGTTGTTGTTGTCGTCGTTGTTGTCGTCGTTGTTGTCGTCGTCGTCGTCGTCGTTTTTGTTGTTGTAAGAGTGCATTAATTATTTCGTTAATGTCCTACCATTAAAATTAAAAACAAAAGCGCGATATGACGATACTTGCTGTTAGAGAAACGTCGGAAAGGTCCAATTATAAGAGCTTACTTAAAGAGACTGCGAGAAAATACGACCTTGTAATTTTGCTTCGACAGCAAAGATTTCAATTACATTGCATATTTCCATTCATAAAACATTTGCTTCATGTTTAAATACATTAAGAACTTGTGTCAAATTTTGTTCTGTTTTCATTCTATTCACCTTGCGATGTAAGCGTTTGTTCAGTGAGGCGACGATGTATAGCGTTCACTAAATATGAACACGCAAGGCTTGCTAAATCACCAGAGTGGATTGATGCTTAGCGAAAACTATGAAGAAGTAACTGTGAAGAAATAACAATACGTAAGTTTGTTCCAAAGTTCGTGTATTGATAAACATCAATTTATGAGGAAAGTGGAATGCCTTGATGGATGCAGTTTCCGGAATAGGAATTTGGCATCGTTTGCCCCCTCCTCTATCATGAAAGCATGAAAAATGTTCCCTCTGCACTGAAAGTACTCGTTTTTTTTTTGCAAGAACACAAACACCTTTTGCACATTTGCGTAGTACTTGAGACCAGCGTAGCCAATATTCAGACAGACAAATGGAAAACTAGTGACCTCTGCAAATAAACATTGGCACTGTTCAAAAATCAATACATTTCCAATACTCTGAGTTTATTGGCAATAGGTAGATGCCCTTCGACTAGTTTTGCGCAAACGTGCAAAAATAGTTGCACTTATAATTTATGGGATGACATTTAGACACGATCGGAGTATTCGTACGCAGGACCAATGGACCTTAGCTTTAGAAACTCGTGCATCGACGAGAGTGTTAAAACTACTTATTAGAAGCCAAGCCTTTTTCTGAGAACGATTTAATAAGTTACATTTCATTACTTCCATTATTACTGTACCGGTATAAGTAGTAGTGATAGTGTCTATATAATAAAATCGATCTATATGCCCTCTTCCACTGAACGCAATGACTAAATTAGCAACGCCAAATGACGTCAGTAAACGGTTGTCTTCCAAGAATTGGACTTCGTAAATTATTTTAATTAAACATTTGTTATGTATCTGATATTGTTATTATTTACTTCATAGATAGATTTGTATTTTTATATTTATTACTAGCTGTGCTGGCGACCTTGTACACGTTTGAATTTAACAAAAAAAATATTATTGTAGACTAAGTTACTCCATATTATATCAGTTTCCTGCCAGTGAAAGTTCTGTTAAGAAAGATTAGCCGGAACAAACAGACAGACAGACAGAGTCGGATTTAAAGGTCTGGAGGCCCCCGGTCCACAAAGCAGTGGGGGCCCTAGACAAACAGAAGCGTGAATACCCTAATAATTATATTATTATGAATTAATTAAATTTTTTAAATTTCAATCAATCAGCTATGATTTATTTACTTTTATCGGTAACTTTTTACCTTGTTAACTTGTTTTAATATTAAGTAGTAACATTATTATAATTTGATATAGTATTAGTAACATTACTATATCTCGGTATTTGTTAACTCGCTGAAAACTTACGTGGCCCCCTCATGTGGAGGCCCCAGGGCAGTTGCCCCGGTTGCTCTCCCCTAAATACGGCCCTGCAGACAGACAGAAAAAAATTATAAAAAAGTTATTTTGGTAGGTAGGTACCGTGTATAAATACATATGCATTGAGTAAAAATGGGCTATTTTAATATTACAAACAGACACTCCAATTTTTTTATATGTATAGATATAGACTACGCGACCTTTTTAGTACGATTACAGTTTTTCTTGAAGAAGGGATAATATTATCGAATATTTAAAATGTGTTCTCTTTTACAGAATGAAGAATCAGTCCTGATTGGTGGATCCTGTCAGATACCAGATCCACTCTACAAGGCGATTGGTTCCGTTATCTCGTTCTACATACCTCTCGGCGTGATGCTTCTTACTTATGCTTTGACGGTGCAACTTCTGGCGCGGCAGAGGAAAGGCCTTGGTCAAGGATGGGCAGCTGGCTGGCTCGGTGCGATACCTATCGGTATTTATAACCAGTGTTGTGATATAAATTGTCATAAATAGGATATTTTATTTATCTCCCATTGAACTCTATGCTTACATTGGGTTCCATGTTTGAAGTTTTAAATTTGTATATTTGTAAAATGATATGTTGTTTCTACTTTTAAGATAATGTTTGTCAGCTATTCCGTTTTAGTATTTTTACATTGGGTCATTGGGTCTTGAGTCACTTCTGGATTTCTTGCTAGTTCATCTATATAGTTGTTACATTCCAAACTATTTACTTTTATTTCAATTGAATCTTCGAAAATGACTATTCATATAAGGCCTACATGATTTAAGTATAAGTCACATGATTAAAAAATAACTCCTGAAATGCTAACTTTGAAAATGTCCATATATTTTGAATTGTATAAAATTTTAGTTATTGTTTGGAATAAAATGATAAAAATGAAAACTTTATGATAGAGTAATTGACCAGAGGAACCTACGCATAGCACCACCAGTGGTTGTATGTGCCATATGCTTAAACCACAATTATTTATAATCCATTTGAGGTTTATATGCCTAATGATTATACTTATGTTATAATTATCCAACCAGAATCTGAATTTCACGGCGTGTTCTGCGGTTACACCAAAATATAATTGTGACTATTAAATGTGACACCAGCAGATAACACATTATATATAATAGGTGGTACATATAAATGCGTAGTGTTATTGTGTAAATGATTTTTATTGAAGTAGTAAGATATAGATCTGAGATGGCCCAGTGGTACATAACACATTGACGCGTGCATCTGAACCGATGATTGCGAGATCAAGCCCAGGCAAGCACTACTATATATATGTGCTTAATTTGTGTTTATAATTCATCTCGTGCTCGGCGGTGATGGAAAACATCGTGGGAAACCTGCATGTGTCTTATTTCATCGAAATTCTGCCACATGTGCATTCCACCAACCCGCATTGGAACAGTGTGGTGGAAAATGTTCCAAACCCTCTCCTTAATGGAAGAGGACGTCTTATCCCAGCAGTGGGCAATTTGCAGGCTGTTACTTACTTCAAGATATAGTCTCTAAATATAGTGCTTGATTATTCTTTTTTTTGAGACGATAGATTTGGCGTTTATGCCACTTTGCTCCGATACTAGTCACACTTGGGGAAGATTTGACTCCAACCCTAGCTGGTTTTTTTACGATGTTTATTTTCGTCGTCGTATGTCTTTCAATTTAATGTAGTTCAGATTTTTATACATTGGTCATATTCGAAATTCGTCTGCCATTGATTGCTAACAAAAATATGAGATACATAGATTCGAATCGTACAAAAAACTATGCTCAATCAGACGATGCTTTGTCACTGTTATAATAAAAAGTAAAACAAATGGCAAAAATAACGTAATAAATTTATAACTTTGACATGACATGCGTTGTTATTGGTGATATGAATATATGTATTTATTAAATATGCACGTGTGTGCGTCAAATACGTGGTAGTGTGTGACACGTTCATAAAAAAAATGTTTTAAGACACATTACATAAGAGTATTAGCTTTTTGTATACTTCATTTATATTAATAAGTGCCAATTTTATATTCCTCGTAATATAAACTGATATTCTAAAGGGGTATAATTTGTTTTTTAGTATGTAGAAGATAATCTCCGGACGAAATAATTCAATCCATTTTTTTTCACTTGTTGAATGCTAATTATGCCTGTGTACTATAGGAATCAAAAATATGTACGATTTGTAAATTTCCCACTGCTGAGCTAAGGCTCTCCCTTAGATGAGATGATTTAATTGTGCACTGTTTATAGTTAGTAAATGTTATGTACACTTGTCATTGACGTACATATCTGATGTTTTAATATAGTCACTTTAACTGTAAATGTTCAATATGTACGTTGTAAGTGTGCTTGTTGTAAATAAATAAATAAATAAATAGATGAGAGGGTTAGAAGCATATTTCACCAATCTGCTCCAATGCAACATGCATTTCAATCTCAATTGGTTTCACTGGTGGTAGAATTTCGTTGAAATTATACACATGCAGGTTTCATCGCGACCTTTTCTTTCACCACTGAGCACGAAGGAATTATAAATACTAATTAAGCATTTACTTGGTGGTAGGGCATTGTGCAAGCCCGTCTGGATAGGTACCACCAACACACATCAGTTATTCTACCGCCAAATAACAGTACTCAGTTTTGTTGTGTTCCGGTTTAAAAGGTGAGTGAGCCAGTGTAACTACAGGCACAAGGGACATAACATCTTAGTTCCCAAGGTTGGTGGCACATTGACGATGTACGGAATAGTTAATATTTCTTACAGATTCATTGTCTATGGGTGATGGTAACCACTTACAATCAGGTGGCCCATATGCTCGTTCGCCAACCTATACAATAAAAAAATAAATAAAATAAAAACATGAAAATTAAATAATCCTAGTCTGATTTTAACCCGAAACCAAACAAACCAGTGTGCCACCTCGGCTGTAGGGCGTAAATCATATTTGTATCATATCATTCTCTTTTTAAATGAATTGCACACGTGCGAAGTCGGAGGGGATCGCCAGCGTTATAGAGATTCTTACACATAACAAACGTTTTTGTATTAATATTCGTAGGATTAAATAATTTAATCCAATATCAAATTACGTTCATATAAACTCAATCAGACTCTGTTTGTACAGAAATTATGCTAACATTTTAATGGCTTCATTGATATTTCAGACTTCATTGCTTTATTAGTTTCATTACAATCACAGGTTGATAAACTAATAGGCTTGTTATATATTACAATAGAGAATGTAATATATTAATAATTCGTTCATTCATTCATTCAAAATATAATAACGTTCTGATTAAAAGCCATCGAAATAGAGTTACTATAACGTCTCTTTTAAGACGACGCTGATGATTGATTTCGACTTCCAGATTTAATGGTATTAATGTTGATATACTGTTTTACAATCTTCTATATACATAATATAACTTGAGTGTTGTAATAATAAAATAACAGCTTTTTAATAAATGCATATGTATTTATACGGTTTATATACCAAAATAACATTTTTTTTTAAATTTTTGTCTGTCTGTCTGTTTGTTCCGGCTAATCTCGGGAACGGCGGAACCGCTTTTGACGGGACTTTCACTAGCAGGTAACGGATGTAATAAAGAGTAGCTCAGGCTACTTTTATTTTAGCATGATATAGATGCAATGTCGAAGTAGTGTCCAGTACCGCGCGCAGCAGAAATTATGAGATTCAGCCTGATTTTTTTTTTAAGTTTTACAATTTTAAATTTTCAAATAGAAAAGGCATTAATACAATATAATTCAACATCACAGAGTAAATGCTTTTGTGGAAATTATAAAACCCCTCTAATGTCATTTAAAAATTAAAAACTACGAAACGTATAAAATTATAACTCATACTGAAAGAGCTATATAAAGCAAATTGGATTGGAAAGGTATTGGGAAATTCGAGAGTTTACTGGCACGTTACAAAACGAATGTGCCAGTAGCTGGCAGTTAGATTTACGCGTTTGACTCGAATGAATTTAAAATAAAGATTAATGATTGTGCTGAATGTCGGTGTTGAGAAATGGAAAATAAGTGATTTACGCTAACAAGGTTCTCTTTATTAAATAAATTGATAAAATTTATAACCTTGTCATTTTTTTAATAATTTTTTATTTTTAGCACGTCTTATAATTATTCTGAATCGCAACTTTGTCTTTTTATAAATCTTCTATAAATACACATATAGTAAACTAGCTGGGCCCGCCACTGCGTACGCGTTTGAATTTAACAAAATACTTACTTTTGTAGCCTAAGTTACTTCTTTAGCATATCGGCTACGTCATCGTGATATTTCCATCAGAATCGGTCCAGCCGTTACAGAGATTAGTCGGAACAAACAGAACATACAAAAATTATAAAAAATGTTATTTTATAAAGAAATTGCAATAGCGCTGCGGGAAACACTAGCAATTCCGTACATATACGCCACCAATCTTAAGAACAAAGATGGTATGTCCCTTGTGCCTGTAGTAACACTGGCTCATTCGCCCGTATTGCTGTTTGGCGGTATAATAAGATACCTGCCCAGACTGGCATGCGCGAAGCTACTATTAATAGCCATAAAATACACATCATCCATTACATGAAGATTCAACGCAAATTATTCTCTTACTATCAATAATTTTCTATGAGAAATTTATTTTTAGTGTAATATTAAAGAATGAGTAAATATAGAACACATTGAAACCATTTTTCATAATTTATAAAAGCAAAAAAAATTATAAATAAATATTACAAACGAGATTGACTTGAATGAAGCGATTAACAAAGAAAAAGCGAAATTAATTTATTATGTAAAGCTGAGATCCCGTTTGAGCGTAAATTTATTTACAAAAGAAAACACAATGAAAGCGAGACAATACAATAATTATGACCATTCACTTTGCCCACACAGTAATTTGATCTTAATGATCTATTCATAAAGATGATTTTCGCTTGAACGCTTTTTAAATATCTTCAGCTACTAATCAAATGGATTTCTATCCAAACTAATCCGTTAAAAGCTTCCATGTTTGACGTGTCGCAGCGAACTCTAATGCCCGTCCGTTAAGGTTTTACTAATATTTGATCTTTGAGCCGTTTCACGATCACTGTTTTATGTATCGTATGTATTTTTATTGTTATTTTTATTCGTCACGAAAAAATAAATTTATGAAATTAAAAAGTTTCACTAACAAGTCGAGATGGCCCAGTGGTTAGAACGCGTGCATCTTAAGCGATGATTGCGGGTTCAAACCCAGGCAAGTACCGCTGATTCATGTGCTTAATTTGTCTTTATAATTCATCTCGTGCTCAGCGGTGAAGGAAAACATGGTGAGGAAACCTGCATGTGACAAATTTCATAGAAATTCTTCCACATGTGTATTACACAACACCGTGGTGGAATATGTTCTAAACCTTCTCCTCAAAGGGAGATGAGGCCTTTAGCCCAGCAGTGGGAATTTACAGGCTGTTGTTGTTGTTCACTAACAAAATATTAAACGATTATTATTGTTAGTAACCCAAGAGAAATAAGTTTTCTCTTCTTCCCGCAAGACATATACAGGCTACCATTCATGTTGATGTATACAATGACAAATCCAATGTCTATTGAACTGATGAAATATTCCAAACTATTATTCCTGTAAAATCATCAAAGAAAATTGTTTACTTCCACATTGAAGTAGCTCTACTATGTTGTATCAGCACAAGTATCACAGCAACATTTATGCTGACCAAAATATGGGCAAAGGCTGTTGGTATCTTAAATGAAAAAACCAACTGATGCACCTGACCGATTTCGGCTACCACAACCTCAAACGAAACCACTCAACTACAAAAGCCAAAATGACCAAGGGTATATGCAAACATGGGCACTATACATTCATTCATTCATCCATTCACTCAACAAAACAACCGATGAGAGTTTATAGAGAAAAGTGATCTAAATTGTATGTTTGTGATTGTTTTGTGTTAAAAAACACTGAGTTTCTTGCTGGTTCTTCTACGTAGAATCTACATTCCGAAACGATGATAGCTTCACTTAATACAGTTGTTAAATGACGGTTCAAAATTGCTTGCTATTTGGATAAAGAATATTTTGCTTTTCGAATCACCGAATTAGATTGTTGTTCAGGCTGTTGAGAATTATTCGTACAGGATAAAACCAATATCGTTTAAACAGCTCAACCTAGGGTTCATAACGCTGGGTCCTAGTATGTTATATATAGTAGACCAATAAGGAAGTTGTCGTATATTCTTCCAAAATTGGTGACGAATTGGTTGTGGATTGGCAATGGATTGATATTTAATTATTAAATACTACGTATTTTATTTAATTTTGATTTTTCCTTGACCTTATATTAATTTATTACTAGCGATCCGCCCCGGCTTCGCACTGGTGTAATACTGATACTAAATATACTACAGAATTTGTTTATTAACAACATCACATTGCAAACTTCTAAAATTATCAGTGTTCCTTTACTATATTGATCATGTATTATATACACAAACTTTCCCTTGAATCACACTATCTATTAAAAAAAACCGCTTCAAAATTCGTTGAGTAATTTTAAAGATATAGGGACATAGAAAGCGACTTTGTTTTATACAATGTGGTGAAGACGATTTGGAGAGGGTCGACAATGTCTTATGTTTTCTTAAAAGGATTTGGGAAGAAGTATCGATATTTCTTACGTGAGAACAAAAATATGCGCACCGTTAAAATTATTTGAAAAAGCACATGAAACCGCGCGTTTACAAAATCATTCAATTCTGGTCAAAAACTAGCGAAAACAGACTTACGTAATAAATAAATGGTCCCTTAATGTTCGTAACGTTGATATAACATTTAATGTTAATAACTTTTTTTTATTGAACAATAAACAGAACGACGTTGTACATGGAGACGGTTTCTCAGTCCAAGAGGAGGCACGCCGCAACACTCAGCGGCCTCGACGGAAACCGAACTGCCACCGATCGACACGAGAGATCTCTGGTTGCAAGATTCTAGGTAAGAATTGCTTTACTAAACAGAACCAAATGGCTACTTTTGTATTAGTCATATAGATTTTCATATTATACTTTTAAATTAAATACTCACTTTGTATAATCGGAGTAAGAAAACCTTCGTCAGTTTTCAAATTAATTCCCTTATCAAGTCTTTAACTCTTAGTACCTTTTGAATCTAAACATCAAATGATTGCACGCATTATGTCATTCTCAATCGGTAAAGCAGATTATCGCTCATACAGAGCACACGAAAATAGATCTTAAGGTGACGAACCTTTTCTTACCCCGACTGTACTATAGAAATTTTCAATGCGTTCATTCAATATAAGTTACCATTGATACAATATTATGTAAGTGTTATATTGTTGATAAAAGCGAGTGAATCAAAATATTTTTATTGTAACAATAGCATGAACCGATATTATGAATGCGAAGTAAATCTCTCACGGTTTTATACGATTACATTCAAAATAATTGTTTATTTAATAAATGTTTTAATAAAATTTTATTTCGAAACAAAGGGTGTGAACTTCGTACATTGAATATGATATGGTTTGAAATGAACGAGTCATATATACTTTTACATTTGACTTTTAACATTACGAACGTTCTATTTTTAAACAGTTTCTCTGTTACGATATTATTTTCTTGTAACTTTTTTGTGTGTACTATGTCTTTGGGTGTAGCTAATACGTTTTTAATTTTTAAGGTTTGTATAAATACTCTTTGTTTAAAGAAGAGGTTATAGTTAGTGAAAGAGAATAATTTTTGTTAATATCGCTAATTTTGAAGTGTATTTTTAGATCTTATCACGTCAAACAGAATAAGAAAAACATGTTTGAAATGTCATTTGATATTTTTGTAATGTTTTTATTAATACATGTGTATGAATGTTTTCGTTATCGGAATATGTTGCTTTAAAGGGAAATAAAGAACAAATGATCTAAAGACGTATCACACGTCGAGATGTTTAAATGGATGGAAAAAAATAACACATTTTTTAATTATTTTCACTCGCAATAATATGCAAAGAAAAAAAAAACACGAGATGCCATTGTCTGAAAATAGAAAAGGGATGTTTTATATCTCCTTTGTTTTAAGCTTCTGACCTTACCTTTGCATGTGAAAGACAGCCGCTAAAGCATGATTAATGTTCTGGCTTTAATTTGAATGCAAAATGCTTTCTAGCGCTTCGTGTGTGCTTGTTTTGTTTATCGTATACGCCTGTTTATGTGTATCATATAAGATACGGCTTTATGTTATTTGCATACGTGAAATTACAATAGGTTCGCATTGATTTTATTAAATCGCGTGTGACGTCACGAGCCTCATTCGCGTTATAATGATCGCATTAATTGACATTACGCGTAAAAATGATTTCTACAAAAAAAAAAGCTGAATCGCGCTAACGTTTGGTTCGACAAATTGTATATATAGTCTCGAAATTTTTACATAGAGTAGGTATTTTTTGTGATCAGTTTTGTTAATTTATTTCTTAGTTGTAATTAGTCTTATAACTGGTTGTTAGAGTTTGAATTAGTGTTATGGTCATTAGTTGTAGAGAAAACGTATACGTATTTTAAATGTAGTTAAACTTTAAATATATCACGACTTACGTGTATATCTGTAAATTGTATGTTACATTTGATATCATTATATTCATATAATTAAAGCACTTAAAATAGAGTTGGCAAAAATTTATATCGGTCAACTCCTTCATTAATAAATATAGTAGTTATGTCTTCTTATATAATTAAAATTGATAAATAATTATTTTTAAAATCTATACTAACATACTATACATACTTACATATTATTTTATTTTGAAAACATTGTATGTATTTTTAATAGTTCAAACGCTTGTCTGATTTGAGGTCACGTAGAATCATAGCATATACATATATATATATATATATATATATATATATATATATATATATATATATTCACAGTGTTAGTTATAATAACCTTGGTTATGAATACAGCACATCACAGAATTAAAAAAATAAGATGCTGCTTTGAGCGCGAAAAGTTGTTTAAAATCAATGTATAAGGATGTTTATTTGTCTTGGTGTACTAAAAAGAATGGCACTTCGAACGGTCGGTTGAATGAAGATGTAGATTGAGGGTGTACGTCCACTTTCAAACAATATATCTACATTAGAGAAGGTCGTATTATTATATTTGGGTTGTATAATGATAGCCAGTTAAGTTAGTGACGTCATTTTATATAGAGCTGGAATTCTAAACAAATCTTTGAGGCAACTTTATATCTTTAACATCTATAATGCAAGATGACAGTGCATTTTTTAAGACCATTTCTTCCTCGGCAAATAACTTTGTGGTACCAGCTTTCTCCAGCGGTGTATCCGAACACTATAAAACTTGGAAACATTCAAGTTGCTTTCTATAAAACGTCTATGGGTGGTGGTAGTCACTTTCCAACAGGTGAGCCTCCAGCTCGTTTGCCACCTATATCATAACTATATAAACTAATAAATAAAATTAAAGGCCTAATAAGAAGGGTATTATTTAAGCCTTGAAAGAGCCAAATGAAAGAAGAGATATATCAGTAGAGAATCAATTAAATTCATTGACACAAGATTCGAAATAAAAGAAAACACGTGATTTCATCCCTTCTATTAAATATTTATTGATACTATGTTCTGAAAGAAGACATCGTGAGAAAACAGATGAAAAACTATTATAGTATGATCTACCTGACCATGGAATTTATGGAATAAGCTTTTTTGTACACTGTAACTCCCTTGTGAAAATTTCGAATTTAGAACTTTTAAAGGCTTCAATTACATTATGATTGTTTTTCAAATTCTGTGTTATATAATGCCTCACCCGTATGTTAAATCCCAATAAGATATTCCCTACCGTAATCTATTATGTATACAATTGTATTGATTCTCTTGACGTCATCTTTCGGAAGTATTCGGTTCTTGTCGAGATCGCATCCAATTCGGTTAAGGATCAAAAACCTATTTTGGAATAATCGTCAATAACATCAACAATGTATACATCGTTCAATTTATAATACAAGAGCTATCAATATGTTTTTATGTAAAGAAAGTTAAAAGATCTAAGCGTATAGACGCCGGATAGCGACTTGGTTTTATACTAACTTAGTATTTTAAATGTTGATAGATAGTAACTACATATTTTCTCTCTGGTTTGTCTCGGTAGATCTTACATTCCGAATTGATGATAGTATTACTTAATATACAGTGCTTGTAAAAAAGCCTCCTTGAATAAAGTATATTTAATTATGATTTTACTGGGTAGCGATAAAAATATATGAAGAAAAATGTTCAATGATTTTTTAATAAGGTTTTACATTTAACAATATTTTATTGTAAGTTTTTTACGAGCAACTATTATAAGATTCAATGTAATCTCTGTCAACATCTTGCGCAATCATTAAGAACTTAATTAGAGGCGAGGCTCATTTATCTCATGTCTAGACAATATTGTATATGTTTAAATTAATTCAAGAATCCGTTTGTACATTTTCACAACATGTCTATTGAATTCGTCGCTGTAATTTCAATTTCACCACAAAATTAATATCTGAAACTCAAGATTTCAATTTAGTGTAAATTTTTTTACAATGCAATGTTTCCGTACTCATTGTTATGTTCGGTAGAATATTAAACTTTGATTAGTATACTAGAAGATTCGGGACGTAGTATAAATAGGTAGTATATAAGATTGCATTATATGTTGCTTCTGTGTGTTTATATGTGTGCGTCGTTGTCCTCATGTATGTGTTGTTGCACAGCGAGCCCGCTCCGTCAGCAATGAGCGCACTGCATCATTTTGGAGCAGAGATGTTGAGACTATCGCGCGGCTTGGAAGCTTCTGCTGCATCTAAGCCAACATACAGAGGGTATATAATTGGCATTTATTTGTTGGCAAAATTACACGCAACAGATTGTAAAACGTTTTATTGAATTTTATTAATCGTATGACAGTTGCACAATCTGTATACCGATACCCTAAATGTTGTCCTGCAACGCTTCACAAGTAGTATTTAACTTGGACGTTGTGGTCTGTCGTTGCCAAATATTAAAATTCAATGTTTGTGTAAAACTTTAGAATAAACTACTGATGACTCAATATCTATTATAAATTAGAGAATGTAAAGGTTACTTTTGTTTTGTATTATTTTAAAATGTATTTTTTTCCAGGACTAATATATCAGAACGAGGTGGTGTGCTCACTCCAGGCTCACTGAGTGTCTCGTCCAGTTCTCCCTCATCTATGCTCCAAGATAAACGTAGACTCTCGTCTACTTGTGATCAAAATCCACCAATAAACAGACCTCGGAGTGCGTCAGACGATGAAAGTAATGACGGTCTTCTAGCACCTGTCACGTTAACCACAAAATCTCGAAGCTCAGAAGACGGTCTGCTATTACCACCTCCCTGTACTTGCCCTTACTTTGGATCTGACTCAACTCCACCAAGACGCACTACAGAAGTAATAATCGTTCCCGGAGGTGACATCAATGGCTGTAATGGATATCCTCGTAATGGGAATATGAAAAATGATGAGCCTTCAACACCTTTCTTTCGAAGGTCTAGTCGAGGTGCTTCTTCTATGGTCACTTGGGACGAAGCGAGAAGATTTAGAAGGGGTTCGAGTTTTGGGGGGGCACGGACAACATTGTCGACACCTGTAAGAACTATACGCAGTTCGAGGTCCATAAACAATCGCCAGCAACAACAGCAGATTAGCTCAACGCCTCAGCGACAGCTACCACGCACTCATCATTCAAGAAATTCGAGCGTGATTTCTCGTAATTCCTCTCGTCATGGAAGAATATTGCGTCTAGAACAGAAAGCGACCAAGGTCCTCGGTGTCGTATTTTTCACATTCGTCGTCCTCTGGGCGCCATTTTTCATATTGAATATGGTACCGGCGGTCTGCCCCGAATGTGAGAGAAGAATATCCAGCTGGGTCTTCGATTTCGTTCTGTGGTTAGGGTACGCGAGTTCAATGGTGAATCCAATATTTTATACGATATTTAATAAAGTTTTCAGGCAAGCCTTTAAAAAGGTTCTGTCTTGTCAGTATTGTAAGTCGAGGAGATAGCCAGCACCCTGGGAGCGCGTTCGGCCTTCCTCTGACCCTGGGCTGGGTGCGCTCTCAGTGAACAGAAACATTCGAACTCAATTCGTTTGAAGTCATTAAAGAGCTTTAAATAAATACGCTTCATACTTAGATTAATACTCATTATAACAATTTTCACGTTATTTATTTATGAATGTATTATTAAAACTTATAGTGTAAACTGAATACTTTTGATCGTTTATTATAATATAATTATGATATTTTATTACAATATAAATAATTGATAATTCGGTTAATTAATTTTCAGAATAAATATTTATTATCACACAAGTCTCATATGTGGATATGTTTAATGATGAATGTTGTAGTTTCAATTGAAATATATTTGCATACTAATATGTTAAGTTGCGAATTAGTTTAGCATTGTGTATACAACCTAGGCTAGATATGTATAGATTATTGAGTCGCGATAAATTATGAACCCAGAATTAGAAGATTTGTAAATTAGATGGTAGCGAAGTAAATATTTAATTGTAATTAATAATTAAAAAAATTATTGTGCAATAAATACCAATGACACTTGTATATAGTAATAAAGCTATTAATTATAAATATGTAATCACTATTTGTATAGCTATAGCCGATCAAACTTTTTATCACCTATGTAAAAATAACCTGAACAGCTTATAATATACCAGCAGTCACTATGTATCCAAGAACAACACAACAAAATAAATAACCTATCGCTAAGTCCCATATGAAACCTTAAAAATGCACATATCAGATCAAGACCTTTCAAATGATAGTAAATTAAAAAAAAAAAAAGAATATCATAAGATATGAAATATTTTTTTAAATTGGGAATCCCAAATTTTCACAATATCGGGATACCAGATAAAAACCAGATATCACATCGTCTATGCAACACTAAAAGAGGAATTTAAAAATTGGTAACCTTTAAAAAACATTATGAACTACCTAGACTGTATTTATTGTATTATTTATTATTTTATTTAATACAACGCATAAACGTAGACTTAATAGTTCTTGTTATATTTACGTTCGAAAGTTTGTTCATATTAAAATTATTGTTTATAATTTTTTTATAAAATAAACTGACAAGTAACAGTGAGAGTTAACATTTCAGAATATTAATAAATGTTATAATTAGGGCACTTTAAATAGAAGTTTACTTTAAATCCAAATGAATTACATGACATTATTTATTTTAGTTTGTATTAAATCGATCTCAGTTTTCAGTGTCAGATCTCAGTAAGACCTCATTTAAATCTCAGGACCAAGAGAGCTTCTTTTGAAACAATGATAAAAATAAAAATTAAATCCAATAAAAATTGTTCATTGTATATTCGAACAGCGATATGTAAAATCCGTGTTAAAAGATTATCCTTTCAGCAATCAAATTCATCAAGTTCACAAATTGATACAATTTTAAAAATAGAATTTATTGGTTTTGAATTGATGAAAACGCCTACTACTGAGTTTTTAAAAAAAGAACATTACGAAATTTTGCTCTTTTTTGTTAACTTTTTTTTAGCATAGCTATAATTTATACTCGTATGTTAATTATAAGTCTTAAAGAATTATTACAAGCTGTACTTATTACTTTAAAGTTTATTTTGGCCGTGACATAATTATGCGTCAAGCTGTATGGTGCAACATTATTGCCTTTTAAAAGAAAAAATCGTTAGATTTAGAGTTTAACTATGTTCTTTTTTTAATGTAATTATTACTTTGTTACCGAAGAAATGATCACAAAGGCCTACTATATAAAACAAAACCTAACTTCATCTTATGTATTATAAATTGTAGTACGATTGTAAATAAGAAATAAATTTATATAGCAAATGTATATAAAACTGTAAAATGTTTGATAAAAGGAATAATAATATCACTTGTAATTCGATTGAATAAAGACATTTGATCGTAATATAACTTTTTCATTTATTTCATTTATTACATGCTTTTGCATGCTGTGGTCTCCTATAATTGAAGGAGCACATAACTTGTGTAACCTTTATACCGTTTTATTTTGAATGTGTAATTAGTGTGTATCCTTTGTTGGGGACTCATAAATAAATAAATAAATAAATAAATAAATAAATAAATAAATAAATAAATAAATAAATAAATAAATAAATAAATTACCATCCACATATCTAACATTCTACCGCCAAATAGTAACACTTAAGTCCAGTTTGAAGAGGAACTCAAGAAAAAAATACAACAACTTAGCTCTGTTTATGGTTCATTTACGATATAAAGAAGAGGTAATGTTTCTTACAGAGCTAATTTCTATGAGCAAATGTGTATATCAGGTGATCTATTTGAAAATTTACAGAAATAGAATACCTCCGATATTTCTTCTGAAGAAGAGACTTTAGTACAGCAATGGGACATTTAATTTGTAGTGCTAGATTTGCTGCATTTTTAGTGCTAGGTATGTCAACATAGAACCATAAAGCCATAAGTCAGCAAGTTGTATACGAAAATGAGCTGTATAACTACAATATTAAAAGGATAAGCGCATCAAATTAGGGTATCAAAGTGTATCATGTTTCGATAAGTCAAATGAAATTTGATACTGATTTCATTTTTACAAAATAGTTTTGCTGATTTTTAGTATTCCTTTGTGGGACAAGTTATACTAAGACTACTTCAAAAATGCAATTGCCATTTGGAATAGACTTGTTAATACAGAGTTTTTACAACCTTTTGCAAACAATTCAAATAGAATTACTCTTAGGAAAACCGACAAAGTGTGAGGTAATTTGAAAAAGGTATAATACCAAAAAGTAACATGAAGAACAAGCAATAACAGCTTCTTCTGAAAGTTACTTTCACTTGTGTACATTATATGTACTGGTATGTGTGATCAGATCCATCATGTAAATTCAGAGATATATTCATCTAATATCAGGAAGATCAGCGGTAAAAAACATACCACCGGTAGCTTTGGGATAAAATATTTAAAAATTCTATGTACCGGTGTGTTGTATATGAAAATAAAACATCAGTGTGTGTGTGTGTGTATGTGTGTAAAAATTGTTACAATCCCTTTGAGTTGAGTTCAATTGTATTCGCTTATTAACAATTTATATGCAAGCTGGTTTTTACTCATATTTATACATAAAAATATATTTTATATTTATCAACTACATAATAAACACACGCCTAAACGAGCACACACAAACACAAAATTTGTTTTAATATTTTACTCTTTAAAATATGGATATAAATTACCACGCATTATTGTTATTAGTGTATTAAGTCTCTAAGCAGTGTAACTTCAAATCAATAAATTCTATCGGGATGACTCGTAGGTAAGGTATTGATCACTTTCTCACTTTTTTGCTTAAAAAACTTAAGACTAAGAGCGTCGACCAAGTTTGTATAGACAGATTTTTATACAATAAAACTTAAGAGCGACTCTCTCAGCGCGGCTGCATAGGGGAAAAGCTGCCTGAGAATATTATCACAGATAATCCCACATAAATTACTTTTATATAATTGAAAACAAAGTGATATGAAAAAGTCTAAAAGAACCTTATAATTTAGGTAAGACTAAAAATTGAGTATCCGTTTGTAATATTAAAAAGAAGTTTTAAATAAATCCACATGTATGTGCATACATGGTACATATAACAAAATACATATTTTTCAAGTTTTCTATCTGTCCGTCTGTTAGTCCTAGCTAATCTAAAAAATCCTATACCTAATAAGGTAACATAATAAGGTAAAAATTAAAATACAGCAATAACTTTTTTGTTAAATTCAAATACGTACGAAGTCGCGTGCACATCTAGCATTATCTAAATGTAAATCTAAAAAAAGAATAACCCGTGAATATACATTCAAATACAATATGGCGAACAGAAACTTCTTAATGGGACTGCCACAATGCTTCTATTTTGAAACCGCAGGACAGATTAGTCTTTGTCACAAAAACATGTTGACGCGTGGAACCGTCAGGAACATTCGCGTTTTCCGACTGCGATTTTTATGTCGCATCATATATTTTATTCAGTTTCAATTACAGTCAACATTTGATATGTGAGTTATTAATTTATATAGTAGTAAACCCTGCACAAAAATATTATTAAAAAAGTTATTAATAAAGAAGTTATATCTTCAAATTATCGTCAACGCAAAGTTCATCCTTCCTAGTCAAATGCTTTTAACTTTGCTCATAAATAAAATAAAACATATTAAAAAAAATCATTGCTCCATTAAGAGTATTACGTGATATATTAGGTTATAGAGATGATAATTAACTCGACATAGTTTGTCTAGTTGTGTTTGATGAAAAAATTCAATAACTACTTGGTGGTAGGGCTTTGTGCAAGCCCGCCTGGGTAGGTACCATGCACTCATCAGATAATCTACCGCTAAACAACAGTAAGTAGTATTGCTGTATTCCGGTTTGATGAGTGAGTGAGCCAGTGTAACTACAGGCACAAGGGACATACCATCTGAGTTCCCAAGGTGGCGCATTGACGATGTAAGAAATAGTTAATAAATTTCTTACAGCGTCATTGTCAATGGGTGATGGTGACCACATACCATCAGGTGACCCTTATGATCGTACGCCAACCTATTCCATAAAAAAACTGAGTATAATTAAAATAGTTATTCTTATTGCTTATAAGAACCTACTTAGACATTAAATTTGATTTATCAGGAACAACACACACGGGAAAATATATTCCATGCTCAATTAATAACAATATTACGACACGTAAAGAACAATGATTTTCATATGCACATTAAAGTGCGGACAGAAACGTTAGTGTGAATACACCCTAACCGTTCGCATTAAAACTGTGTTTAGATTGTATCGTCGCTTAATTCATTGCTTTTAAATAATTGAAAATGGTTTTTAATTTCAGGAAACGTAGTTTGTTTTTATATTCATCTACCTACTATTTCTTTTCAATGTTACTCATTTTCCTAAATATCAAATTTCAAGATATATTTAAAAACGTTTTAACTCATTTTATTTTTGACTTTAATGAATACTTCTGTATTTAAATTTGTGGAGGAAATTCGATTTTTAAAGTAAAGGTTTCGAGTTTTTAAATAAATAATTGTATATATTTATTAAAAAAACTATATATCCTCGAAAGAAAATCATTTTTCTATGCTATTGGTTAGTGGACGAACATATGGGCCACCTGATGGTAAGTGGTAACCACCGCCCATAGACAATGGCGCTGTAAGAAACATTAACCATTCCTTTTATCGCCAATGCGCCACCAACCTTGAACACTAAGATGTTATGTCCCTAATGCCTGTTGTTACACTGGCTCACTGACCCTTCAAACTGAAACACAACAATACCAATTGTTGTTGTTTGGCGGTAAAAGCAGTAGAATAATTGATTAGTGGGTGGTACCTACCCAGACTGGCTTGCACAAAGCCCTACCACCAAGTAAGTGTAACAATTCCTCAACGTGCTCATTATGTATTAATACCTGTTGACTTCCAAGCAGGATATATTAATTTAAATAATTGTATGAACTAACATGACTTTGTATTTTTTAAATGTTGAAAAATAATACTGAGTTTCTTGTCGGTTCTTCTCGGTAGAATCTACTTTCCGAACCGGTGGTAGCTTCACTTGATTGTAAAATGACGATTCAAAACTGCTTGTAAATGCCTACTGAATAAAGTTTATTTTGATTTTTTGAGAAGAGATCACATAAATATATTATGAGATACTTACTCCCGTTATTTATATTTATAAAATAAACATAATTGTACGTTATCCTTCATCGAATCCGTTTAAGCTTTGACGTAACCAACCTTGTCCCTTCAAAGATTTCAATTAAAACGGGAGATACGCTACCCAATATGAATAATACATCATTGTAAACCGATCAAATATTTGTATATGAAATCGGAATTTATTTTTATCGAGTAAGCTCTTTCATAAACATTTTTTAAATTGTGTTTGTAAACATGTAAACATTTCCAGTACATCGTGTAGATTAAACGTGAATTTACTATTGTTCCGAAACGCCGATATCAACGATAACAACACAATTGAATTAATATATACATATTTTGTACAGGTACGTAAATAAAATAAAACATACAAAAGGCGGTCTTATCACGTACAGAACGATCTCTTTCATACAAACTTTGAATAGAGTATACAAAATTGATTAAAGCGTTAACGAATTTAATGTTAAAATATACTTATATCGTAACAATAATAATATAATTAATGTACAAGGTAATAATTAAGACAGATGCAATTGATTTCGATCTCGCATCAAACGAAAATGTATTTTACACACACACATTTACACATAGCAAAGACGCCTTATGGAGACTCGTGATGGGGTACAAGCAATTACAAAACAAGTACAAAAGCACATATATTCTTGATTATAATTTCAGAAAGGCGATCCATAATAGTGATGGCTATATTATGGAAAAAACTGGGTACATACCATCTTATAATGGGCTATGTAAGCCCGTCTGGGTAGGTACAACCTCATCATATATTCTGCCGCCAAATAACAGTACTCAGTAGTGTTGTGAATTCGAACGATGAGAGTTACATCCGTAACTACATAAGATATTTGTTGCCAATGTTGGTGGCGCATTTGCGATGGAAAGAATGGTTTGTATTACTTACCGTTGCCAACGTTGTTGACCACTAACGATGAGTTGGCCATTTTTGTTCATTTTCAGAAATCCAAAATCCAACGAAGTCTAAGTCAGCAAAAATGAGCTGCACGATTATTTGTACCAGAGAGTTATAAAATGGTTAAGTAACATTCCTTATGTATCAAAATTTTCATCGTAGTCAAGGATTATCGATTTAACCTCCATTAAGGATAGACACAATCGTGTCACCCTTGGCCCAACCGTTACACAAGAGAACTATAACAATAATATGTAGGATTGAACAATCATTTATATGACCTCGACAAATCGCTAGGAATATCAATAAGCTTTTGAATATTCGTATTATTCTATAGGCTATGAAATTACTGTTTGTTGATTTTTTTTTTAATTATTTATATTAATGCCTAAGAACTTTTTATTAATTTAATCTATATTAATATATAGAGCTGAGTCGAGATGGCCCAGTGGTTAGCACGCGTGCATCTTAACCGATGATTGCGGGTTCAAACCCAGGCAAGCACCGCTGATTCATGTATTTAATTTGTCTTTATAATTGCCGAATATCATATGTGCCGAATTTCATTGAAATTCTGCCACATGTGCATTCCACCAACCCGCATTGGAACAGCTCTCTTTAATGGAAGGGGAGACCTTATCCCAGCAGTGGGAAATTTACAGGCTATTACTTTAATACTACTATAAATGTGAAAATATGTCTGACGCTCCTTCACGATTAAATTGCTGAACTGAATTTTATGAAAATTGCTATGAAGCAAACATGAACTCCAAAATAGGACATAAGCTACTTTTTTTGCCTGACACATGACAAACACCACCCTAAAATGCGAGCAAAGCCGCGGGCAGCTACTAGTTATTAATATTTTGTTTTATAATTTTAATAGAGTAAAATAGTACTACTGAGGTACTTGATATTTCTTATTGAAAAAAATTGTGCACCGTTCTCGCGTACGCAAGGTAGTTTGATTAAAAATAACACATCAAAAATTCTGTTCAATCCGTACCTATAATTCAATATAAATTATATTATTTTATTTATTACAACTTATAGTAAAACTAACAGAAATTAATTATCTAAATTTCAATTCAAATTTCAAAGAAAATGAAGCTCTTTTTATCTGTATTTTTATCTAAGCAATACGTTTATATTTTACACAATACCATCCTATATGAGACTTGTCACATATTAACATTTATGTTTTCGTGGTCCCCGAATAAACATCAAACATCAGAATACGTTTATTTATACAATACATAAGCGATCTGTTCAACGAATTATATACGGGTATCAAATCTCAACTATTTTCGTCTTATATATTCGTAGAAAATAGTCTGTGACGTACGGAAAAATAGAAATGATCCTATAAAGAATTCATCTTTTCATCGGATTGAATAATATATTGAATAAAAACAATCTCGTGAATTTCTTTAGTGAATTTTGTATTTTTAAAGTGAGTATTTCTTTTCCAATCACTGGTTTTGTCAATCGATACGCAAATATAAACCTCCTACGTTCAAAAAAGATTTTCGGATTTACGTATAAATGATAATACAGAGTGATTAGTTAAAGAATAATGTACATTCATCGGGCCGAGATGGCCCAGTGGTTAGAACGCGTGCATCTTAACTGATGATTACGAGCTCAAACCCAGGTAAGTACCACTGAATATTTATGTGATTAATTTGTGTTTATAATTCATCTCGAGCTCGGCAGTGAAGGAAAACATCGTAAGGAAACCTGCATGTGTCTAATTTCAAAGAAATTCTGCAACATGTGTATTCCACTCACCCGTCTAAAAATATGTTTCAAACCTTCTCAAAAGGAGAGAAGGCCCTAGCCCAACGGTGGGAAATTTACAGGCTGTTGCTGTTGTTGTTATATCTTCATCATTGCATTGTTCAATCTATGTCGGCACATCGAGATAAATCTGTGTTTTAAAAAAAAGTTGTAAGTTATAAGTTTGACGTTTGACTTTGATAGGTCACCGATATCGAAACACAGAGATTGCTTTTCGAATATTTGAAAATGCACTTTTATCTTCCCATTCATAAAATCATCCAGCATCGTCTAAATAACAGGTACCTAATATTGAAATGGACTACACATTATTCGTCAAACGATTTCGGAAATGACAAACAACAGAAATGGTTCCAACGTTCCGTTATTACCCGTCTATTTTCAATATCGGTTCGAAATTTCGAAACGAAGAAAAACCTATTGTCTTTTCATTTTTCCGTGCAAAAATACTAGCGAAAATCCACAGTTTTTGATTA
This sequence comes from Vanessa cardui, assembly GCF_905220365.1. Classification (NCBI taxonomy): domain Eukaryota; kingdom Metazoa; phylum Arthropoda; class Insecta; order Lepidoptera; family Nymphalidae; genus Vanessa; species Vanessa cardui. Next base: position 12,632,406 of record NC_061124.1, read on the forward strand.
TTAAAGAGAAACGTCAATAACAAAGCATTCGTACGACAATATTTCATCGTGAGCTACTATCCAGCCTGATTTATAGACGTCGTAAAATCGTACGTACGTCGCCATCGAATATATCGAACAGTCTATGACGGGCGAAGCACAGATAAAAGATAAATGTATTAATATAAAATAAATAGCTGGCGTGTAATAAGTTTAACTATTATATTAAAACTTTTTAGAAAGCGATGAAAATTTTGATTATTGAATTGTCATATTAATACACAGTTGTAACAAAATAATTAATCATTGATTTTTCTTTTGCTGTCGCTACCGACTTTAAAATTATTATCTACTAGCGACTCACACCGGCCTCACATGGATACTTGATATGTATCGTTTATTATGACCAAATTACATAAAATTAATTTAAATTTTAGCCTGTATGTTATTTTGATGTATAACCTATATTGGTGTAAAATTTCATCCAAATATTTTTTTCGTAAAAGGGTAACAAACATACATCCATCCTCACAAACATTCGCATTTACAATATTAGTAGGATAATTGATGGAGAACACAAACTGTTATAACTTGCCGCGTCTTCACAGAGGCAAAGTTAGAATATTTATACAGGCTACAGGTACGTCAATGTCGACACTACAGAAAACATGGCTTAATTAGACATTATTTGATATGTAAATTAAATAACATACCAGGAACGTGCGTGTCACCTTTAGAATAATATATGAAAGTACGCGTATTTTATGTTTTACCTAAAAAGGAACGCTGAGATTATGAAAGTTATATCTTAAGAAGTTCAAATAACCCTTTTTAAAAGTATATTACATGTTTCCATTACCTTGAAGCAGAATAAACGTAAATAGGATTTAAATATAACCCAGCTAATAAAACTCAATTATATTAATTTCACGCTTTTGTGGCTTTTTGATATTTTTTTAAGATAACGTTATTTGAGTTCAACGAGTAAGGTCGGATAATATTTGGACGAAACAATTTGAAATACTCTGTAAGAACCTACTAGAATAAAATACATTTTGATACATATATCATGTATAGAATATGACAACGTATTAAAAATGTGCCATTCTTTTAGTAAAAATAGTTTTTTTTTTTTTTAATTTTTCTGTTTTTTCTATTAAATAAAATGAAGGTTATAAGTTTTCAAATACTTGATTATTCACTCAATTTACGTTAAATTTATTGCTGTAAACCAGTATTTATGCAAACACAATATTGTTAACCCTCGGTAATGACCATGATTAGAGAGAAGTGCATATCGCTGATTCCTTTCCCCGTCTTCTTCAGTGGAGCATGCCATCGAAGACACTCTTTTCACGCCCACTGCATGAACGGAACAACGGACAATATCTCCTTCCTCGGTACGGCATTTGTTAGCGAAACGTCTCCGCTGACAACAGCCACCGAAGATGGCATACTCCATTAGAACGTGGCGCGAATGTATGTTTCCGGCCCTATCACGTTGCTTAAAAGGTGGTCTAACGCTGTAGCGACCATAAATACCGCTGACGGAAGTTCCATTTTCTATCCAAAATTAGATACAATTATCTCATTTGGGCCAGCACCTTAATCATCGTCCCCTGTACAATATAGTTGACGAGCCTGAAAATTATAAACGCATTTTGAAATATAACTATTTTTACCGAAATAAATAACAATGCCCCTAGAATTCATAATAAAGGCAAGCTTCATAAAATCATCGATTATATTATAATGACCCATTAATATAAAGGTAGAGTGACTATTCCATTAATGGTGCTATTATTAGGCAATATTCTTCATTTTGTCTTTTACAAACGAAACAACATTTATAAGAAAAGAATCAGCAAGTGCCAATGCCTTATGCACGAGATTTTACGCTATCATAACCGATTTTACGATACCTGTTCGTAGCAAATTTTATGTCATATAAAGAGTTTAACTGTTGAACATAACCACTACATCAATTTGAAAACGATTTTCTGAGTTCCAAATCGTGACTATACTATTATTCAATACTAATAAACTATATATTTATTATTTTATTTGCGATATATCGCAGGGGGCTCGTGTATTGAAATCGAGGCTTGTATTTTTTATATACAAAACTATTTTTTTATTTGTATTATTTAAAAGTAAACAAACCTATGTCAACTTCACTGCTATAAATACCGTCACTGTAAAAAATATGTACGCCAAGATGTTGACTTCCAGGCAGGATACATTATCATTTTACTGTATCTATGTATTTAACTAATATAATTGTATATTTTAAATGTTGAAAAAGACTACTGATTTTCTTGCCAGTTCTTCTTGGTAGAATCTTCCTTGCGAACCGGTGGTAGCTTCACTTAATTGTAAAATGACGTTTCAAAAGTGCTTGTAAAAGCCTATTTGAATAAAGTTTATTTTGATTTTGATTTTGACTATATCAGAGAAAGAAGCTTGTTGATTCTCAGGTCAGGTGTTATCCAAAAAAGTAGCCTATTTCCTACCCAGGAGTTCAAGTTTGCTTCGTAGCAAATATCAACAATTTCGGTTTAGCGGCTTAGTCGTGAAAGAGCGACAGATATACAGACAGACGGAGCTACTTTCACATTTACAATATGAATATAGATATTAAAATAACATCACTCTCATTGAGCTTACGTATATTTACACATGCACACAAACAGACGTAATCGTACCACAGTTCCATTATATAATATACATACATGGGCACACCTACATGAGCACTCTCTACATTAGTAAAATCAATCATATAAACGAATTTTTTGTCGTCTTATAAGCTGATTACACAGTTGCTTGCGACCAAAATTTACACTTATTTTTAAAATAATTGTTCTATTACTCAACTTTTGCAATACATGACACCTATAAATTCGACACCCAATGAGAGGGCAAATATTTTCAGGCAAAATAACCACTTATTAAAAGAATAACTACAAGGTAAATTATGTCAATAAATAAATTAAGTTAAACCTTTTTTTAAATGTCTTGAATTGAAATACTTTGTGTATATTATTTTATACTTAGCGACCCTTGAACAAACGTATGTATCAACATAGCGGCGTATTATAGAATACCATATAACCCTGTTATTTATAAAAGTAACCCTACCTTCTTTAAGAACGTTATGATTTAATTTATCTGTATTTGACATACTTATATCATCGTTAAAAAAGTAATTAAGACAGATATAAATATTCCATTTTAAATACGTCAGCGTAAAAACTATGCTACCGAAGCCGCAGTGCATGTTTCGAAAAAAATTAAAATGAAAAAATTCCAACGCTCTTTAATACAAGTTGAAAATTGTTCGTTCATTAAATCGAGTGCAAGGGAATCGTTTCGGACAGTTTAATTGAATTACTATCTTTATTTCATCACAAGCTGTGAATGTGACTTCACGATTTGTCATTACACGTGAGAAAAATGATTATTGGATATCACTTGAAAAATGTTTCGTGGTGAAAATGTTATTTTAATGAAAACTTTTCAACCCAAGTATTCAATACCCATAAAACAACATATTGAGGGAGTATTATTTATTAATTTATGACCAAAACTTTTTTTCTAGTAATTTAAACGTATATTAGAACATTTTATTGTTTAAAATTGTCGTTTCTTAGCAGATGATGACATCATCTAAGACGTAATTTTTATAATGAGCTAGATTTGAAATGGATAGTTCAAAGTTTTTTTTAGTCCGAGGCATCCATAAAAGAACCTCAACAATATATTACAAAACACTTTAGACTATATTTTCTATAAAAAGCATCTGCATCTTAAAAAAATAGTTTTACACTAAATACTTTTTAAAACAAAATTTATCCAAACAAAAATTTTTTTTTTTTTAACAACGCATGTCTCCTTAATACGCATTCCGCCATTAGTCCGTTCATATACCACTATTGTTGTTTATGATCACTAAAATATCGCGTCAAAGTCGAAGTAACATTAATTGTCTGGTTTAGACATTTTGGAAAGGCTTTTATAATAAAATTTTACGATCAAAAGTAATATAAAAGACGCTTAAAGCGTGGCACCAGTTATATTATCTTATGAACTTTTATATTAACAGCCTCCTTTGTCCAATAGTTTATACGCAGCACCAAATATTTCATAGCCCAGATTGGGTTTATGAAAATAATAAGGGTTTTTCTGATTGTATTCGTAACGTTAGAACTACTTACATTTAGAACAGTGCTACTGTCTTATGTTTTTAATTTAATTTACAACACCCACGGGGTTACACTTGCCCGAGCCTTTTTTACATTTTACATAACACACTTTGGCGTCTTATATATTATATTTTCACGTAACATCAGTAGATCTTCGCTGGATTTCAAGTTCATCGTCTTCATGGCAGGCGTGGCCCACACTGACTTTATTACATTTTAAATTAATATATCCATAATCTATAATATATTATATGTAAGTTATTATTTTAATTCTATTTACTACAATCCAGGGGCCTCTGCTACGCGCTCGATCAGAAAGAGAACATCCTCGGCAACTCCGATATCGCATTTATGAATAGATGACTTAGTGCTATGATCTTACACTTCGAAATTTATGTGAAGTTGGCGACCTATGACTGCTCTTCCATCATGATTATCTTATGACAAACGCTTACCATCGGTAAGGTAGTTACGACCCGTTGTACTCAACTACGTCAACTGATAACGATGCTCAAACTTAGTATCATTTATCATGGAAAATAACGTAAATAAATATTTTATTGTTATAAATATACCAAGCCCTGTAAAATATATTAACATTTAAAAATATTAGTCTAGTGAATAAAGACAATATAAAGACCGAACTTCGGAAAAATTAGAGGAAAGCTGGATATTTTGGATAAATCTTCCTTTTGTGGCCCTAAACAATGTTCCAAGAGCATCAATTCCCCATTGATGTTCCGCTAAGAAAGTTATCCAGGGTCAAAGGTCGTGACAAACAGTTTTTTGCGATTATCTCGTAACGGTCATTATAAAAAAAAATGTGTTTATAAATTTGAAGCTTATAAAATTTTCAATAAAAAAGATTATATCACTTTTTTTTATGGTATAGGTTGGTGGACGAGCAGATGGGCCACCTGATGGTAAGTGGTCACCATCACCCATAGACAATGACGCTGTAAGAAATATTAACTATTCCTTACATCGTCATAATACCATCAACCTTGGGAACTAAGTTGTTATGTCCCTTGTGCCTGCAGTTACACTGGCTCACTCACCCTTCAAGCGAGGTGTAATACGCTTCGTATTGGACAACATCACATACATTACTCTGATCTCAATATAAGTAGCTAAAGCACTTGTGTTATGAAAAATCAGAAGTTACGACGGTACCACAAAAATCCAGATCCAAGACTACATAGAAAACTAATGATAATTCGCATCAGAAATGAGGTGATCCGTCAAAGAACCAAAGTCATCGACATAGCCCACCGGATTAGTAAGCTGAAGTGGCAGTGGGCTGGTCATAGTTGTCGCAGAACCGACAACCGTAAACGAACCGAAAACCGACAACCGGGGAAAACGCGTTCTAGAGTGGAGACCGCGTCTCGGCAAACGTAGTGTAGGACGTCCTCGGGCACGGTGGAGTGACGATTTACGCAAGGCGGCAGGCAGGAGCCGGATGCGAGTAGCCGGAGAAAGACAGAGGCTGATGATGATGATGATGTTGATTGTTTTTTGTCATATTTAATGAAATATTACGATTTTGGTTTAACATAATTTTTCAAAGCGACAAAAGTAAAAATGAATTATAAATCTAATTATCTATAAATATATGGAAGATGAAATGATACGTATCATACACAAACTACATGTATTTGTCAATGTATCTTATTAGATGAGAAGTATTAAAACATACATATATAGATAGGATTACAAATCATAATTATGAATTTTAAAAAAAATGGCGTCGAGACGACGAATTAATCAGCTGACGAATTTGATATTAAAATAATCATGACATTCATTAAAAACAACTCGATTGTTTTTTTTTTTTTTAATAAATCCTACTGCTATTACTACTATTTTCCTATTTGGAAAGCATGTAAGGCCGTTTGTCTTGCGCCTGACTCATAAACTGCTCGAGTCAGCTGATCGTTCCATTTAATTAAGGGCGTACAACCGTATACGCACACATTTGTTTTGCCGTTTCGCTTTTGGAACAAAACAGTTTTCCCTTGATAAACCTTTTACATACATAAACAAAACTAGAACAGCCTGTAAATTTCCCACTGCTGGGATAAGGCCTCCTTTCCCATTAAGGAGAGGATTTGGAACATATTCCACCACACTGTTCCAATGCGGGTTGGTAGAATACACATTTGGCAGAATTTCGATGAAATTAGACACATGCAGGTTTCCTCACGAATTTTTCCTTCATCGCCGATCGCGAGATGAATTATAAAAACAAATTAAGCACATGAATATTCAGTGATGCTTGCCTGGGTTTAAACTCGCAATCATCAGTTAAGCACGCGTTCTAACCACTGGGCTATCTTTGCACAAAAACATCATCATATTCCTGAAGAAGGCCTCGATATAATATATCTACCAAGTCGCTGATAAATAAACAAAATCAAATCCGAAGCAACCAATATACCGGTTGAGAACTTCAAGATGCAATTCGCTTCGAGTTTGAAAGCGTCGCAATCCCTACCAATCAGATCGTATCCGTCTCTGTCAAACAACTATGAAAGTTATTGCTGTAAGTTATATGAAACGTAATCGATTTCACAGATACGAATGTACTTTGTTTGTTTACCAAAACATGTGAATAGAACGAGGAATATAAAGATTGGAGCGGTACAAAAGGTTTTGCTAAAAATAGAAACATTTATTGATAAACTAGCGGCCTATCCTGGCTTTGCACGAGTGGACACAAGATTCTTCCACTCATTCAGTCATTTTGGAGTTTATCGCAAACATACAGAGAGACAGGCTCGGTTAGGGGCTTTGTTTTATAATGTATGTATGGATAATTAATTAACGACGCAAATCTTAAGATACATATTATAGAATTACTTGTATCATAAAACTTGTAGGCAGTAGCGGATTAACCAATAATAGACTAAGTAGGCTGGAGCCTAGGGCGGCAGATTTAGAGGGGCGGCAAATTTAGCCCAAATTATAATTATTATTAAAAATTATAGTTATTATCTTACAGAAATAATAAAAAAAAAACTTATAATTATATGTATACACATTACGCCCGTAATCCTACTCGTCACTACATAGCGGGTTGGAAAAGTAATCTAGTAACTGACTGAAATATCACCTAGCTTATAATCATACTAATAACGGGAAAAAACCGATGTAATGAGGACAACAGAACACAAATCATAAATCTTGAAAAAAACTTAGGGGCTGCAAAAATTGATTAGTCTACTAGCCTACTAACGGCAGATTTGTAAAACCGCCACTGCTTGTAGGTGAATATTATTGTAGCAGAAACGTCCAAAAATACAAGAAAATATTTATTTATATAAGAATTATTAACATTGAAACCTTAATTATAATATAATATTTTATTAATAATAAGGAAGTTATATTTCTTAGTTTCGATCAGAAGATTATACTAAGATATTGTTGACGGAAAAAACGTGCTTAACTTTTATATCCCGACCCAGATTCCAAAGCCAAAATCACAGGATTACAATATAACAAGGAAACACTTTATACCTGCTGATGGATATAACAAAATTACGACTAGACTATCGACGCAATTTACTCCATCACGCACGACATAGGGAATCGGAGTTAACCCAATAACTTGATACGGTTAAGTATCGCTACAGGTAAGCTTAAATAAAACGTACAATTGCGCTTAGGTTTTATGTAATGCTGTTTCAAATATTCTAAAATCTTCGTTGTGATGAGATGGCCAGTGGTTGAACGCGTGCATCTTAACCGATGATTGCGGGTTCAAGCCCAAACTAGCACCACTGAATATTCATCAATTCAATTCGTGCTTGGCGGTGAAGGAAAACATCGTGAGGAAACCTGCATTGAAACAATGTTTTGGAATATGTTAAGGCCTTAACCCAGCTGTGGGAAATTTACAGACTTCCGTAATTTCTTGATTGAAGTATCCGTATCCACAGGATGGAACTCTATTGTTAAGCATATATTGTATAGAAAAATAATGTGGTAGGAATGTTCTAACTAATAAAAAGTAGTAATTTATTAGTAGAACCTATTAAATTTGCGACGTTTATTTATGCTCCAACTGTATCTTACAGGTGTGAGTATAAATATATCCTGATGTTGCCACTATTGGACTATCAAATAAAGTTGAATTCTCACTAATATACGATAACGAATGGAAAGTTTCATTCACACCACCTTGATATCAGAAAATCCAGATCAGCATGATTTTAATTCATTTTCTGCACAACCACTTTGTGAAACCAGCTTTTGCCGGTGTTGATTCCAAACCGAGAGAAAAGAGTGTACTCGTAGGTGTTGCAGATGTCTATGGGCGTTATCACTTTCCATTAGATGAGCATCCTGCTCGTTTGGCCAATATAACACAAAAAAAATATCACGAATATACGTATTCAATTGTTTTAACCACTAATATACTAAGTGGTCAAATAAAACGTACATACAATACGTAATAAGACCGCTATAACAAATAACAACTAAAGTCTAAATTGATGCCCGTGTCTGGCTCGAACTCGGTATATTGAACAACAAAAAGAAGTCATACAAACTAGATGTCAGTACAGTCAAAGACCGGGTTAAAAGCTCGTACAACATAGTTCAAAGCACTCCATTCTTCAGAAAGCGATGCCGTTAACCAATATGAGAATAGTTCACACTTACCAAGGTAGCAGACGGTTGGCGAAATTGGATTAGCTATTCGGGTCAAACGTGCTGTGAGCCATAGTTAGTGTATACACGGTATTATTATTCGATCAATAAACACGAAGAGGTAAATATACCGAATTGATGGATGCTATAACCGCCGTCAAATTGATGTGCTATTTTTGTTTATTACGTTACGTAAAATAGTCACGTGAATACACAGTAGAGTCTTCAATATTAACAGCCCGTAAATTTCCCAATGCTACGCTAAGGCCTCCACTGCGTTTGAAAATAAGGTTTGGAGCATAGTCTACCACGCTCCAATGCGGTTTGGTGGACACAAATGAGGCAGAATTTCGTTGACATCAGTAACGCGCAGGTTTCCTCACGGTGTTCTGTGTCACCACCGAGCACGAGATGAATTATAAACACAAATTAAGTGGTACTTGAATTTGAACCCGCAATCATCGGTTAAAATGCACGCGCTCTAACCACTGGGCAATCTTGGCTGTAGAGTCTTGATTTATTTTAAAGTGAATATATATTTTATAGTACCTCCTATATAATCCTGAATAAGATTATATATGCAAAAGTCAGTACAGTCTGATATCTGACGTCACCACCAAAAGTAATATAAAAGTCTGACGTAATCACCAGTAATGAAATAAAAATAAGGAAAAAAATCTTTAAGTTAAATAACGTACAGAACAGTACATAACGATAATTTGCCCCAAAGGATTGCTTTAATAAAATTGTAGGAGACATAAATAGAAGGCAATTAAGTACAGTCTGTTTTTATTACGTAACTTAAAGTTCACACATTAACTTTAACAGAGGATTTTAAGATACCCAATTAAAAAGTTCTCTGATCCCGAACAAAAGCACACCGCAACATTTCTGTACACTCAGAAACTTTATATTAAGCGCGAGCCTCTATTATTGAATAAGACTAAACATAGATGTAGATTGACGAATCCACTAGAATAGACATTCATTTAAAATTAAAATTGGTGTTATTAAATTTGACATTGATGTAATATAATAGTATAGTACGACACAACTTAGATGTAGCATCGGATTCAATAAAACCGATTACTGCCGATTTATACAACCAATAGTAATAGCTCCCTATCGCGCCATTAACCCGAGAAAGCAAGTGTATGTAAATATGGGATGGCGTACTTAATTCGGATGTGATCGGTTTTACGAATTTTGCCGATACTACATCTAAGTTGTGTCGAACTATACAGTGTCTGTTCAATTTAAAAATATAATTTTATGTTCTATTTTCATTACATGCAAATGTTATCGACATCCAATTTCCGGTCATATTTAATCTCAATAGATGGCAGCACTGTGCAATGAGAAGTTCGTAAGAGTCATCTTCAGGGATACGCTAGCTGAATCTCTCACTCGAAAAATGCCTGGGACAGTGAACTCATATTTTGTATATAACCTTAGTTATTATAATAGATAATAAGTTACAAGTGTATATTGTGTTAAATAATAAATTAGCTAATACAAATATATGTAAAATAATATTATTAATATCCCATTTTGAGTAATTACTAACATTATTATTTACCCCTTCAATTAAGTTTAAATTTTGTGCCAACCGTGGGGGTGACAATAGGTCCAAATGAGACCGAACCTGTGACTTTTGTACGTCGCAAGGTGGCTCATGAACACACTTCAAAAGGATTCATTCAAGACTTTATATTTTTAGATCTGGCACGTTTTATATTTAAATAGTTTATCGTGCTACTTATATTATTGTTTCGTAAAAAGTTTTAATCCATTAATGATTACATTAATAGAATAAAAAATTACATATGATTAAAAAAATAAATGTTTATAAATGACTAAGACATCTCGAGGTTACAAACATAACGTACGGAATTAATAATCATTTTAAAAATCGGTTAAATAATCAAGCCAACAGGAATACTTTTGAGAACAATTTTAATAGAATATTAAGCTAAACATACAAACTATTTCAATATTCGAGATTCAAACAAGTAACTGCAAAGTATTTACTATGTGCATGTAATATTTTATGGTTTTATGCATATAATATTCGTTGTTGAACATGTATAATGACTTCAACACTTACTTTCTTAAAAGAATGACAGTAAACGTTGATTAATATTTTGCTGTATCATCTTAACCGATGATTGCGGGTTTGCGGGTAAATTTAAAGCATTTGACAGTTTCACAGATAATTATTAGATATTTATTGTTGTACGTCCCCCTAGTGTAACTACAGGTACAAGGGACATAACATCTAAGTTCCCAAGGTTGGTGGCACATTGACGATGTAAGGAATAGTTAATATTTCTTACAGCTTCATTGTCTATGGGTGATGGTTACCACTTACCATCAGGTGGTCTATATGCTCGTCCACCAACCTATACCAAAGAAAATTTTTTTTATAGATGGGCAACTTTCTTTTATTGTTTCAAATAGGACATAAGCTATGAAGTAGCTTAATATGTTGAATATTTTTGTAGATATACATGGGTATATTTTATAAACTTCGTTAGATATAAATCACAAGGAATCGGGGCAGGTTGTCGGTTGCATATTATAAATAAAGTATTTTTGTTTTTTATTCAATACAATAATTCTTTATTTGAAACAAATCATTTACTTTCTCTTTACACGTGAACCCGCCTTTACTGATATCTATCGTTTGCTGTTATAAATAGCATAACTGATATCAAAAACTGCCATATAATTGGAATCCAAAAAAACCGAGCTTACTCAGTTCAAATCCAGGTTCAAACGAAGCGAAACCTATATTTCGAATTAATCCGGCTAAAACCAGTTTAGAGTAGATCGCCGTCAGTCCCAGATTGTTTGACCTCAAACCCGGCATGTATGGAGAGGAATATTTTTTGTCTTCTTGTGTTGACAATTTTTAATCTTCTTTTTTAGTATCTTTATAATTTTGAAACCCAATAGTCAAGTTCATTTATTATCTAGATTCAAAATAATGCTTACCATAATTATGTTAATATAAAGAGATCTTAATAAAAATATAATTGTCTAAAACACATTTAATTAAATGCGATAAAATAATTATTATTATTACAATTATGATTATATTGAATATACTTTCCATTTACTATCCATTTTAAAAGAAATAAAATACGCAATTGACATCTAAATATTAACAAATAATATAACAACTGATACAATATTTTAAATAATACGTTAATGAAACAACGCGGGAATAGTTAAATAAATCCTAATATAACACACCTGATGGATAAGAGCCTTTATTCTTCTTTCTTTCCTTTCTTAATCTGATGAATAATATTACAACTTAAAGTCTGTTATTATTAAATATTAAAATAAGAAAGACACACAACACAATTGTGTAATACTGTTACGTGCTCTTCTCCTTAAAGTCGTCATGGCTACGAATTCAGCTACGTATTTAAGTAAGCTAACTGCGTCGTAGAAGATTACGCTATCGACTACGGCAGTGCTACACAATTGTTTACGACTGTCTACAAGGTTACGTCTGCAAGAAACGACGTCGAGTGCCCAAATAGACATATTTCCTTGCAGTGACAATATTGTTATGTAATCTGTTATGTATTAAAATTTGATTTTTGAAATTTGAATTTAGAACTACAACCGATGTTAACACCATTGAATCCTTACTACCCTAGGCTTTTCTTTACAATATAAATATAGGTTAAAATATATATAAGTACACGTGCAAATATAGAACATTCAAGCTAAATGGTTTCCCAGAATTTATAACTCGCATAAATAAAATTGGAGAGCATCGCTACGGTAGTACGAAGCTAATATATTGCGATGTACACGTTTCAAGACTAGAACGTAACACAAATGTTATCTTTACCTAAAGACGCATTAATAGGCGCATTATTTTGTATTAAACTATTTATAAATATTATTAAATGTTAATTGTGTAATGCTGATCTTGGGGCAAGGTATATGTTGGTATAATAAAACCTGTTGACTTCAAAGCAGGATATATTAATTATATTAACTGACATGACTTTGTATTTTTTAAATGTTGAAAAAGAGTAATTGCTGAGTTTCTTGCCGGTTCTACTCGGTAGAATCTACTTTCCGAACCGGTGGTAGCTTCACTTAATTCTAAAATCACGATTCACAAGTGCTTGTAAAAGCCTACTTGAATGAAGTTTATTTTGATTTAAATTTTTTGATTTTTTGATTTTTTTTCGGGCCACCTAATGTACTTCCGAGAGGGAGACCAATAATCCCAAGGTGGCGTTGGGTTTCTGGTAAATAAGTCCCTAGCTGACAACGTTGTGGAAATCTCCAGTGTGTCGAGCAGGGTTGCGTACCTCATAATAAAGCTCACCGAGAGGTACAGCCTCAAGGTAGTGCAAGCGTACGCACCGACCTCGACACACTCGGACGATGAAGTAGAAGAATTGTTCGATGATATATCGAGGGCCCTCCACTTCACCACGAAAACCCACTATAACGTTGTCATGGGAGACTTTAACGCTAAAGTGGGAGTACAGAATTTCAGCGAATCGGTAGTAGGACCCCATGGATTTGGATGTAGGAATCATAGGGGGCAAATGCTTGTCAACTTCCTCGAACGGGAGGGGCTCTTCTTGATGAACTCCTTCTTCAAGAAACAGCCCCAAAGGAAGTGGACGTGGCAAAGCCCCGACACTATGACCAAAAATCAGATAAGCTTCATAATGACAGACAAGAGGCACATATTCAGAGACGTCTCTGTGATCAACAGGTTCAATACCGGTAGTGATCACCGACTTGTCCGAGGCTCTCTGAATATCGATTTTAGGGCCGAGCGCGTCCGTCTGATGAAGTCCAAGCTCCGACCAAAGCTGCTCCAACCCATTGCGGGATCTGAAACGTTCCAGTCAAACCTGGAGAACCGATTCGCTGCCGTGAAAACCACAACAAACGTAAACCAGACCCTAGAAAATGTAGTTCGAATTCTCAGGGAAGAAGGTACAAGATTTTGTGGCATGCAGCGTAAGGGCAGGAAGTCCAAACTTTCAGAAGAGACCTTAGGGCTAATGAAGAAACGACGTGAAAACCCACCTGTCACTTCGTCAGAGAAGCGGCAACTAAACCGAGAGATCAGCAAGCGCGTACGACACGACCTCCGGTGCTCCAATACTCTTACGATTGAAAGAGCAATCGAGCAGAATCGGGGGTCTAAGGTGTTCGTACAATCTCTTGGAAGGAGCCACCTGACGAAGTTGACCACATCAAGTGGAGAAGTCGTTTCTTCCAAGACGGCAGTTCTTTCGGAAGTAGAGGACTTCTACGGCCAATTATACGCATCGCATGCACCTCGACCTGATCCCGAAAATAAGGATTCTAGAGCTACATTAACACGCCATTTCTCAGAAGACCTGCCTGAAGTCAATGCAATGGAGGATATGTTCAAGACGCTGAACTGGAAAGGACGTGGCATCAACATCAATGGCGAATACATCTCTCACTTGAGATTCGCGGACGACATCGTCATCGTGGCAGAAACGCTGCAGGACCTACAACAAATGCTGAACGATCTGGCTGATTCTTCTATGCGTATCGGCGACGGATGAACTTGGATAAAACCAAGGTCATGTACAATGAACATGTTCTACCGGAACCGATTGCGATACATGGTACCGTCCTCGAAGTTGTTCAAAAATATGTCTACCTTGGGCAGACTCTGCGATTTGGTAGAAACAACCTTGAGGACGAGGTGAATAGAAGAATTCAGCTAGGTTGGGCAGTGTTTGGAAAATTACGTCGAATCTTTACATCGTCGATCCCACAGTGCCTTAAGACGAAAGTCTTCAACCAGTGCGTCCTACCCGTCATGACATACGGAGCCGAAACGTGGACACTTACGGCAAGGCTGGTCCACCAGTTTAAAGTCGCTCAGCGTGCTATGGAAAGGGCTATTCTCGGCGTTTCTCTGCAGGATCGCATCAGAAATGAGGCGATCCGCCAGAGAACCAAAGTCATCGACATAGCCCACCGGATTAGTAAGCTGAAGTGGCAGTGGGCTGGCCATATTTGCCGCAGAACCGATAACCGTTGGGGGAAACGTGTTCTAGAGTGGAGACCGCGTCTCGGCAAACGTAGTGTAGGACGTCCTCGGGCACGGTGGAGTGACGACTTACGCAAGACGGCTGGCAGGAGCTGGATGCGAGTAGCCCAAGAACGATCTCAGTGGCGTGCAATTGGAGAGGCCTATGTCCAACAGTGGACGCAAATGGGCTGATGGATGAAAATTTTACATAACATAAAACTTTTTTTCATACGCAACAACAACAGCCTGTAAATTCCCACTGCTAGGCTAAAGGCCTCCTCACCCTTTGAGGAGAAGGTTTGGAACATATTCCACCACGCTGTTACAATGCGGGTTGGTGAAATGCAAATGTGGCAAAGTTTCTATAAAATTTGTCACATGCAGGTTTCCTCGCGATGTTTTCCTGCACCGCTGAGCACGAGATGAATTATAAAGACAAATTAAGCACATGAAACAGCGGTGCTTGCCTGGGTTGAACCCGCAAGCATCGGTTAAGATGTACGCGTTCTAACCACTGGGCCATCTCGACTAATTTTTTTTATTTCACTTTAATTTTTTCATACACGTCGATCTTTAATTTACTTTTGATAAGATTCCATAAAGTCTATCGTACTCCTAAATTTTTATATGTAATACAATTTCTGAACGCACTCGTAAACGTCAAACGTGGTCGCCCGTTGAAATGTCATGTTAGTGAATTTTATGGATTTAATATCGATCTCAATTTTACGTATTTTATAGTTATGTTGTTGTCTAAAATATTTTTTTTTTTTTCCTATAATTGTGGTTAGGCTTCAATTGGGCTTATTATTACTATACAGAGACAGGTATTCAATGAAATAAAAAGAAAAAAAAATAATTAAAAAATATCATTATTTCCATAAGCTGACTTATCGGAATAATTAATTCATGTACAAAAACAATTTAAATGGATATACTTTTCAAAACAAAAAATAATTCAAATAAAATGAGTTTATTTACTTTTTAAAATAATAATACAAGCCTAGAGAACCTAATAGGTAAAATTGTATATGCTTGCGTCTAGCATATGTTTCAATGTGTGTGTGAAACCTATGTGTTCATATGATGTATGTGTGAACTGTGAGTGTATATTTTTAGTACAAAAGTATCGTTATTTTTTTATTTCTTTTATTTAAATATCGAGTTATTTCGTGTAACAAATATTTTGCTATGCTGCTATTGGTCTTGATGCTTTGAATTAGATGTCATATGTTTAATTACTGTACTTCAGAGAGCTTGTTACGCCCATATCTGAAAGCAAAGGATATCGTCTGATTTGATTTTCTGGTTATGATGTTACGGATCGCTTTCATACATCTATTTACCGTCACGTCATTTACAAACGAGATTGAATGTTGAACATAGAAATACAATATTTAAAACCGGGACTTGGTATGTTCGAACTCATCACATAAGGTTTGATTAGTTGGTTTTACTTTACTTAATATATATTCATACGATAAATATGAGAGTAACTATATCTGTGACTCTGTCTATGTCTGTCTATCGATGCTCGTTCGCTCGCTGAACTGAATTTGATGAAATTTACAATGAAGCAAACTTAAACTTCAAGAACCTGCCTGCTGAAATATTACTAAGTTCGTCGCTCCATTGCTACTGGACGTCCTTAACAACGTTTGACTAAGCATGAGCTCAATTCTAACACGTTTCGGCTTTATTGTCCATCAAAGCGTTTGGAGACATTTTTTTTATTGCTGGAAAAACGCTTGGTCGCTTCCCCCGTTATCCCCCAGTGACGAAAAGTGGGGAGGGGGTGGTACTCCCCGGTTTCCTGGACGCCGAGTGCGCCCAGGTCCACCGAGTTTACGCACTAAAAAACCAGCGGTACCCTCTCTGCCTTTCGGGGGGCGCCACGGGATCGTTTACGCATGTTACCGTGACGCCCTGACGGTCGGCCCGCCTATGCCGGCCTTCAACACCTAGGGGGGATTCCAGGGGTAAGACTTTTGGAGACATGATCAACCCACTTCAACAAGCTAATTCTAGGCACGATGTTGCTGACTTTAGTACACTTGCAATCATTACAGTGCCAGTCTAAGAACTAATATAAATTATCTCTGAAAAATCATTTAATCGTTCAACCATCATTATATCATGCCTCCATATCTCTATAGCGAAGATTTTATTATTTTTTCTACATTTGAAATGTTTTAAAAAAATCAGCGTATCAATTTATATTCAACAGAAGTATCTATTAAGGTTGGCAATCTGAATGCATTTGCTTAAAAGCCTTGATAATATTTGTACGGCAATGGATCATTGATTCCACGATAAAATCTATTTGTGTCGAGTCTTATTGTTCAGACTCACTGAGCTGTAGCGACTGAATTGAAGAATTTGATTGATTGAAGAAGTACTCAACTAAATGAAAATCAGAATAGTGGTTACAGTCTGTTCCCACTTCTGGGCAAAAGCGTTTTCCTTTCAAATACGATACGTACTTTATTTCAACCTTTGAAGAATACCGTGTGTTAAAATTGAATCTGCTGTATCAGTTTCCTATAGGTCATCATAGACATGAAGAAGGATTACCGTTATTTATTGACACATTATTTAATAACCTCTATAAATTCAATGTTCCCATAAAATTTTCAGCCTACGAAGTAGATCAACGAATTCTCTTGTAACTTCGGATAATCTCAGCTCCTTTTTTTAATGGATAACTTATGTAACGATGACTCCATACGGATGAGGCAGATACAGGTTTCATGAAGATGTGTTTTTTAAACAAGCATGAGACAAATTATAAGCAGAAATTGATTGTTTATGTATAATTATTAGTAAACGAGAAAACATTAATTATGAGCTTTACATAAGCCGAGACGACACCGTGGTTAGAACGCGTGCATCCTAACCTCTGATTGCAAGTTCAAACCCAGGCAGGCACCACTGAATCTTTGTGCTGAATTTGTATTTATAATTCATCTCGTGCTTGGCGGTGAAGGAAAACATCATAAGGAAACCTGCATGTGTCTAATTTAATATAAATTCTGCCACATGTATATTCCACCAATACACATTGGAACAGCGTGGCGGAGTATGTTCCAAACCTTCTCCTCAACGGAGGGGAGGCCTTAGCGCAGAAATTGACAGGCTGTTGATTTGATTTGTGCTTTACATGATTTAAAACCGAGCTACTTAGAAGTATTTTGTCTAAGATAAAACATTGAATGTATTACGTCATAAGAAAGAGAGAGAGATATAAGAAAAGTAGTAAGAATGATCGCACAAAAGTTTTAGAAGAACCCTACAAATATCGATTCAACTTCTAATTAGATCGGTTCGTTAAATTTTCACATTCCGTCGCATCTTCTTTGAGTCGATTGACACAATTTCAATCTTATTCTATTTTTATAAAATCCAAAATCGTTTGCACGAATTCCATTCTTCCGCCCGAACAACATACGGACTTATTGTTTGTTTTACATTCATATAAAATGGAAATACAACTGAATGTATTATGTGTGTGAATTTTCAATACGAAATTATTATAATATACGGTTTTTAATACGTTTTTATATCTGTATTAGAACTTTTGAAAAAGTGTGTATTGGTTTATTTTATATTTATAATTATTAATAATAAATGAAGACAGATATATATATATATCTGTCAAACGTCGGGAAAATATTAAAAAATATAATGCTTTATTCGTATTTATAGTTCGAATATGACACATGAGAAAAAAATCAAATATATTTTTTCTAGTTTGTGGTACAGTTATAGACGTAATAAAAATATATAATTTATTTAATTATTTACAAAAAAGGCAGCTACTTAAAATAAATATTTTCAATGTATATCTATTTAATATTACTGGCGATCGATCATTAGACAAAATTCGAACTTATTTCACTGCTAATAAAGTATTAGATACGTTGACGTTGGGAAGACACGTAGTAACAATAAGGCTTAATTGGCTTAATTCATAAAGTCATTGATTTTCATTTTTGTCAGGACGTGTATTCTCATTGGCAATAGGAACGCAAACTATGAATGTTTCGTAGTAAATATTATGTAAATAAGCGTGTGTGTTAAACGTACAGTAGTGTGTGTAATGCTTGTCTTATTAATATAATGTATTTCTCATGCATATTTTATGAATTAATTAGCCTCACTCCTTCTCCACGTAAACTGTAATAGTACTAAATACACTTCCGCCCGCATTTTGTTTTGGTAAGAAAAGGGCACAAAGTTAACGCTTCACGTATTAGTATATATACATAACATTAATATAATATAAGTATTTATCAAGGCCTTTCTTAATTTTATTCGTATAGATATAGATTATTTTACTTAAAGAATATATGTAACTATCTTGTTGTGTTGATTGTAAACTAATCAATATTAATAATTACTTAAGAATGTTATCCTTCAATATGAGTGAAATAGCTTATAAAATTATTTCAAATAAAAGATACTTTAGTCTCAATCGAATGCTATATAGATCGCCAGGGGATGAGAAATCTCTAACCGATCTTGACCTCTTAAGCTACTATCCAGTCCCTCGTCGCATAAATTTATCATTTACTTGCAGAGGAAATTTAGAGTAAAATTTATTGTATTAATACATGAAGCTGGATATTGATACTTTAATAATTCATTGTTATTCAACCGGATCTGAAAACTTTTATTAATGAATGTGAGTTAAAAACAATTACCTATAACATTAACTATTGAATCAAACTCTCTCTTTAAGCAAAATTTCATCGAAGTAGCCAAGGGACTATCTGATAATGATATCAAGAAATAATAACCATTCCGTGAGAACTAAGACGTTATGTCCCTTGTTCCTTTAGATAGACAAAAGGCAGGAGCCTCACCTGATGAAAACTGATTACTGGCGCCCATCGGCATCTGCAACACCGTGACCTTCAGGTGCGTCGCCAGCCTTCAAGGTCAAGGTTGAAGGTTCTTGAAGGTTCCCGAGTCGTATCAATTCGGAAAAACCACCAACAAACTTCGATCAATTCCCTACTACCACACTGATAAAGCCGAGCTATTGAAATTAATTTAATCAAGTTATTATTTGTGACTAAAATAGAAACTAAAAAGGTTATTTTAATACATTAAAATGTTACTTTAAAAGATATAAAAGCGCGATTAGCTTCTATGAAAGAAGCAATTGTCTTTTATCATTACCGAGAATTTAATTCCTTTGCAAAACGTTAGAAAACGTCACGAGTTCAGTTTTAATTTCCTTTGCACAACGCGTGTAGCCCTCTTCCTTCCTTTCCTCATTTTCCTTCACCGACACGCAACATATTCTTTCTCTTGAAATAAAATAAAATAGTTTATACTTAATCTGAAATAATATGGTGGGTTTAAATTGGAAAAATTATACGAGTATCATAGTTTTATATACAAATAGTATTTTATTCATTGTTTAAATACATAATTTGATTCTCATTGGTTGATTGTTTGACTTGCTTTGGTCGCATTGTTTTAGTGATTTAGCTTAAAATTCGAGCGAAAATTAGCTTGAATTTCAGTCAAACTTACTGCGTTTATCTTTCGAATGTTTTCTGTAGAAGCAAAGAATCTGAAAGTTGGATTTGTTTCTGTGTAGATGAAAACACCTAAAGCTGATGCCTACATCAGAAATAAACTGTCCCAGTGATTAGAACACGTGCACCGATGATTGCGGGTTCAAACCCTGGCAAGCACCACTGAATATACATGTGCTTAATTTGTGTTTATTATTCATCTCGTGTTCAGCGGTGAAGGAAAATATCTAATTTCATAGAAATTCTACCAAATGCTTATTCCAACAACCTGCATTGGAACAGCGTCGTGAAATATGTTCCAAATCTTCTCCTCAAAGAGAGAAGAGACCTTAGCCCAGCACTGGGAAATTTACAGGCTGTTATTGTTGTTGACAGATAATAATGTAATAGATGACCAATGATCTTCTAGATTGTAATCAAATTAGTCAGCCGACGTCAGTACAGAATATTTTAAAGGTATATTTGTGTTGTTGAGTAAAGAAGCATCGTGATTGCATTCTGTGAAACTTTGATTCAAATGGGACGTTGCACACAATCAACCTTCAGATTCAGTCGATCAATCAATTGAAAGAGTCGTTATTTTTAACACAAGACAAAGTAATGAAGCATCGTTTTCTGGAATGTACAAACTTGTGTGACAGTCTGAAAAGGCTTTAGTATTTTATGATTACAGTTATATATGAGGTTGATGCCTCGGTTTTTGTTACCTTATATATGGATAGGTACTTATTATTGCTGTATTCCGGTTTGAAGGGTGAACAAGTCACAGTGAGCCAGTGTAACTGCAGACATAACGGACATAACATCTAGGATCCCAAGGTTGGTGGCACATTAGCGATGTAAAGAATAGTTAATATTTTATAACTAACATTACATTAAAAATTATATCCTTATTTATTTCACGAATCTTTATTTATTATTTCATCAAAAATCAAAATCAAAATGAACTTTTTTCAAGTGAGCTTTTACAAGCACTTTTGAATCGTCATTTAATAATTAAGTGAAGCTACCACCGATTCGGAAAGTAGATTCTACCGAGAAGAACCCGCATATAAATCAGTAGTTACTCTTTTTCAACATTTAACAAATACAAAGTCATGTTAGTTAATAAAAATTTTTAAATTAATATTAAATAGACTAATCTCTGTTAATAATATAAATAACAATATTTCAAATTACATTTCGTAATGTATCAAAGTGTACGTCCAACGTATTCAAGTATAAACGAAATGAAACCCAAAAAACTTAATACAAGTAAATAATAAAAGAGTTTTCTTAAAGAATGAGGTTCCGCTGTATTTGTATGATAAAGACTTGTGTCAAGCGTTGCCTCGGGTCTCTTGTATAAAGAATCTTGATAAATTTCTCTTATATAAAACGTTTAATGAAGTCGTGACGGATGGTCGCCTTGGACGACTATTGTAGTTGTAAGTCCGGTTTATATGATGTATTCTGCCGTAATGCCTTGAAATAGATTCGAGATTTAATGTTTATTTTATACTAGTGACCCGCCCCGGCTACGCTGTGGAAGTTGTTTATTTACAACATCATATTAGAAACTTTTATTTATTCTTTAATATTTAAGAGTCCACATGGAATTGACTGTATTTATCAGCTCACCGAACCTTTAAAGCATAACACAACCGTCATAAATGTTGCTTGAAATATGTGATAAGTGATATCCAAGCTTGTCACTGAGTAAAAATAAAATTTTAAACCTCTGAAATATATTCGAAATATTGAATGTTCGGTAAGCTGTGTCTGGGGATTGCAACACAAGATTACTTTTACAGAACATTCTTTTGAGATACTTGTATGAACAT